>NC_133356.1:40109-640109 GCF_030506205.2 Paramisgurnus dabryanus | reverse complement strand
TTCTATAAAGTAAAATATTTCGCTTGGTGTTGAACTTTATAATTATTAAGGTATTATTTATGCTTTAACAGCAACATTACGCAACTAAAGTTTGAAAAATTGGATCAAGATAAACGGGACCTTTAAGTACTACATGTGTACGTTAAAATTTAACCCTGAAATGTGTTAATATTATCAAAGTCTTTTTATTCATTTTGTTATGCATAAATGTATTGTTTCTCAATTTGTTTTAATTTGTGTTTTTTGTAGTGTCCAGTCTGTCCACAGAGAAGTCTCGCTACAACACATCTCTCAATCTGACCACCAAATGTCTTCTGGATCTGTTGGTTCAGTCTCCAGATGGTGTGGTTGATCTGAACTGGGCCTCTCAGGTGATTTACTGTTTTATGTTCTAAACATTATGGAGATTGTCCCATGACGTTGGTAAAGTCCAAAAACAACATTCAGTTGGTTGTAAGTCAAAGTCGTTTCTGTAGATCATTCAGCCCACAAAAATCCAAAACACCAGGAGCTCTCCTCTCAGCAGGGATTGAAACTCGGATTGTCATCCAAAACCTTTGGATTTCCAGTATCCGCATTTCCAGTATCCAAAATTTGCATCTCCGCATTTCCAGTATCCAAAAATCACGTCTCCGCATTTCCAGTGTCCGCATTTCCAGTATCCAAAAGTCGTGTGTCCGCACTTCCGGTGTCCGCACTTCCGGTGTCCGCACTTCCGGTGTCCGCACTTCCGGTGTCCGCACTTCCGGTGTCCGCACTTCCGGTGTCCGCACTTCCGGTGTCCGCACTTCCGGTGTCCGCACTTCCGGTGTCCGCACTTCCGGTGTCCCAAATTTCCGTCTCCGCACTTCCGGTGTCCAGGGTCCATGACCTTCATTGTATGACCGACGAATGTGCTTCGTCTCAGGCGGGACAGGGCCGCCAACCGCTATGAAAGGTGGGACAGGGCCACCAACCACTATGGAGGGCGGGACTGGGCCGCCAACCGCTATGGAAGTCAAATGGGGCAGCTTCCAGGGTCCAAGACCCTCTCTATATAACTGAAAATGGTGCTTTATCTCTGGCGGGACAGGGCCGTCAACCGATGTTAAGGCGAGTTATGTTGCTTGTGCACTTCCAGGGTCCATGACCTTCATTGTATGACCGAATGTGGTTCGTATCAGGCAGGACAGGGCCGCCAACCGCTAAGAAAGGTGGGACAGGGCCACCAACCACTATGGAAGGCGGGACAGGGCCGCCAACCGCTATGGAAGTCAAATGGGGCAGCTTCCAGGGTCCAAGACCCTCTCTATATGACCGACAATGGTGCTTCGTCTCTGGCTGGACAGGGCCGTCAACCAATATGAAGTCAAGTTAGGTTGCTTGTGCACTTCCAGGGTCCATGACCTTCATTGTATGACCGACGAATGTGCTTCGTCTCAGGCAGGACAGGGCTGCCAACCGCTAAGAAAGGTGGGACAGGGCCACCAACCACTATGGAAGGCGGGACATGGCCGCCAACCGCTATGGAAGTCAAATGGGGCAGCTTCCAGGGTCCAAGACTCTCTCTATATGACTGAAAATGGTGCTTCGTCTCTGGCGGGACAGGGCCGTCAACCGATATGAAGTCAAGTTAGGTTGCTTGTGCACTTCCAGGGTCCATGACCTTCATTGTATGACCGACGAATGTGCTTCGTCTCAGGCAGGACAGGGCTGCCAACCGCTAAGAAAGGTGGGACAGGGCCACCAACCACTATGGAAGGCGGGACATGGCCGCCAACCGCTATGAAAGTCAAATGGGGCAGCTTCCAGGGTCCAAGAACCCTCACTGTCTGACCAACAAAGGTGCTTCGTCTCGGGGCGGGACAGGGCCGCCAACTGCTATGGAAGTTGAGTAGGGCGGCTTCCAGGGTCCCTCACTGTATGACCGAATGTGCTTCATCTTGGGGCAGGACAGGGCCATGATCTGCTATGGAAGGCGGGACAGGGCCGCCAACTGCTATGGAAGTCGAGTGTGGCAGCTCGTTTACTTCCAGGGTCCAAGAACCCTCACTGTATGACCGACAAAGGTGCTTCGTCTCAGGCGGGACAGGGCCGCCAACCGCTATGAAAGGTGGGACAGGGCCGCCAACCACTATGGAAGTCAAATGGGGCAGCTTCCAGGGTCCAAGACCCTCTCTATATGACCGACAATGGTGCTTCGTCTCTGGCGGGACAGGGCCGTCAACCGATATGAAGTCAAGTTAGGTTGCTTGTGCACTTCCAGGGTCCATGACCTTCATTGTATGACCGACGAATGTGCTTCGTCTCAGGCGGGACAGGGCCGCCAACCGCTATGAAAGTTGGGACAGGGCTACCAACCACTATGGAAGGAAGGACAGGGCCACCAACCGCTATGGAAGGCGGGACAGGGCCACCAACCGCTATGGAAGTCGAGTGTGGCAGCTCGTTTACTTCCAGGGTCCAAGAACCCTCACTGTATGACCGACAAAGATGCTTCGTCTCAGGCAGGACAGGGCCGCCAACCGTTAAGAAAGGTGGGACAGGGCCACCAACCACTATGGAAGGCGGGACAGGGCCGCCAACCGCTATGGAAGGCAAATGGGGCAGCTTCCAGGGTCCAAGACCCTCTCTATATGACCGACAATGGTGCTTCGTCTCTGGCGGGACAGGGCCGTCAACCGATATGAAGTCAAGTTAGGTTGCTTGTGCACTTCCAGGGTTCATGACCTTCATTGTATGACCGACGAATGTGCTTCGTCTCAGGCGGGACAGGGCCGCCAACCGCTATGAAAGTTGGGACAGGGCCACCAACCACTATGGAAGGAAGGACAGGGCCACCAACCGCTATGGAAGGCGGGACAGGGCCACCAACCGCTATGGAAGTAGAGTGTGGCGGCTCGTTTACTTCCAGGGTTTAAAAACCCTCTCTGTATTACCGACAAAAGTGCTTCATCTCGGGGCGGGACAGGGCCGCCATCTGCTATGGAAGGTGGGACAGGGCCGCCAACCGCTATGGAAGTAGAGTGTGGCGGCTCGTTTACTTCCAGGGTTTAAAAACCCTCTCTGTATGACCGACAAAAGTGCTTCATCTCAGGGCGGGACAGGGCCGCCATCAGCTATGGAAGTAGAGTGTGGCGGCTTGTTTACTTCCAGGGTTTAAAAACCCTCTCTGTATGACCGACAAAAGTGCTTCATCTCAGGGCGGGACAGGGCCGCCATCAGCTATGGAAGTAGAGTGTGGCGACTCGTTTACTTCCAGGGTTTAAAAACCCTCTCTGTATGACCGACAAAAGTGCTTCATCTCGGGGCGGGACAGGGCCGCCATCAGCTATGGAAGGCGGGACAGGGCCGCCAACCGCTATGGAAGTAGAGTGTGGCGGCTCGTTTACTTCCGGGGTTTAAAAACCCTCTCTGTATGACCGACAAAAGTGCTTCATCTCGGGGCGGGACAGGGCCGCCAACCGTTATGGAAGTAGAGTGTGGCGGCTTGTTTACTTCCAGGGTTTAAAAACCCTCTCTGTATGACCGACAAAGGTGCTTCATCTCAGGGCGGGACAGGGCTGCCAACCGCTATGGAAGTCGAGTGTGTGGCGGCTCGTGCACTTCCAGGGTCCTAGGCCGTCACTGTATGACCGACGAAGGTGCTTCGTCTTGGGCGGGACAGGGCCGCCATCAGCTATGGAAGTCGAGTGTGTGGCGGCTCGTGCACTTCCAGGGTTCTAGGCCCTCACTGTATGACCGACGAAGGTGCTTCGTCTTGGGCGGGACAGGGCCGCCATCAGCTATGGAAGTCGAGTGTGTGGCGGCTCGTGCACTTCCAGGGTCCAAGGCCCTCACTGTATGACCGACAAAGGTGCTTCATCTAGGGGCGGGACAGGGCCGCCATCCGCTATGGAAATCGAGTGGGGTGGCTCGTGCACTTGCAGGTTCCACGACACTTTTTGTATGACTAATGAAGAAGCTTCGTCTCATGGTGGGACAGGGCCGCCAACCGCTATGGAAGTCGAGTGGGGCGGCTTTCAGGGTCCAAGACACCCTCTCTGTATGACCGACGAAGGTGCTTCGTCTCGGGCGGGACAGGGCCGCCAACCACTATTAAAGTCGAGTGTGGCGGCTCGTGCACTTTGAGGCACCACGACCCTCACTGTTTGACCCTCAGCTGAAATGACCCCGTCCTAGTTTGAAGCCCAGACACAGAGTACGATCATGGCCCTGAGTGTTTGGAAAATGATCTGCGACTGGGGCAGGCCCCCCACCCGGTCGACGTTAGCACGTCAGCCATGGGCAGTCGGTTCCTCATTTCCAGTATCCGAAATTCCTTACTCCGCATTTGTAGTATCTGCATTTATAAATGAAATGATTTACCAAATAATGTTCGAGTATCAGACACAGTCGATCAATTTAAATCTAAATTTAAGACATTCACATAAAATGTCCAGTAAATGTACTTATCCCGCAATAGTTAGTTTCTCTAGAACAAATCATTCACATAAATCTTCTGGGTAATATACTTATGCCGCAATAGTTAGCCTGTCTGGAATTGAGCTGATTTAAACAACAATACTGTATGACACTTGCATTACATGTGAATGGCCCCTATGCTAATAGGATTTTGTTTCTCTTTCTGTGTCTCGTCCTCTACCCCGAGGACAATGAGACAAACAGATCCAGTACCTGCTGCTGTAAAGCCCATCACACCACTGATCTGCTGACCGTCCTTCAACGTGATGCCCAGTTGATGCCTGACCAATGACCACCGGCGGAACCTGTTCACATACCCGTGTGTGTGTGTGTTTCTGTGTGTATGTTTCTGTGTGTGTGTTTCTGTGTGTGTGTGTGTGTGTGTGTGTGTGTGTGTGTGTGTATTTATATATTTTTTTATAGATATATTTATATATTTTTATATAAAAAAAAACTTGTGTGGGTTTCCAGTAACCTTAATTCCCTCCTTCGCATTTCCAATAACCTTGTTTTCAGTAACCTCGTTTCCAGTAACCTTAATTCCCTTCTCCGCATTTCCAGTAACCTCGTTTCCAGTAACCTTAATTCCCTCCTCCGCACTTCCAGTAACCTCGTTTCCAGTAACCTTAATTCCCTCCTCCGCACTTCCAGTAACCTCGTTTCCAGTAACCTTAACTCCCTCCTCCGCATTTCCAGTAACCTCGTTTCCAGTAACCTTAATTCCCTCCTGCGCACTTCCAGTAGCCTCGTTTCCAGTAACCTTAATTCCCTCCTCCGCATTTCCAGTATCCCTAGTTCCCTCCTCCACATTACCAGTATCCCTAGTTCCCTCCTCCACATTACCAGTATCCCTAGTTCCCTCCTCCACATTTCCAGTATCCCTAGTTCCCTCCTCCACATTTCCAGTACTCCAGTATCCGCATATCCAGCATCCTAAACTCCAGTGTCCGCATGTCCAGCATCCTAAACTCCAGCGTCCGCCTGTCCAGTATCCTAAACTCCAGTATACTAAACTCCAGTATCCTAAACTCCAGCATCCGCATGTCCAGTATCCTAAACTCCAGTATCCTAAACTCCAGCATCCGCATGTCCAGTATCCTAAACTCCAGTATCCTAAACTCCAACGTCCGCCTGTCCAGTATCCTAAACTCCAGTATCCTAAACTCCAGCATCCTAAACTCCAGTATCCTAAACTCCAGCATCCGCATGTCCAGTATCCTAAACTCCAGCATCCGCCTGTCCAGTATCCTAAACTCCAGCAGCCGCCTGTCCAGTATCCTAAACTCCAGTATCCTAAACTCCAGTATCCTAAACTCCAGTATCCTAAACTCCAGCATCCGCATGTCCAGTATCCTAAACTCCAGCGTCCGCCTGTCCAGTATCCTAAACTCCAGCATCCTAAACTCCAGCATCCTAAACTCCAGCATCCTAAACTCCAGTATCCTAAACTCCAGCATCCGCCTGTCCAGTATCCTAAACTCCAGCATCCGCCTGTCCAGTATCCTAAACTCCAGCATCCGCCTGTCCAGTATCCTAAACTCCAGTATCCTAAACTCCAGTATCCTAAACTCCAGTATCCTAAACTCCAGTATCCTAAACTCCAGTATCCTAAACTCCAGTATCCTAAACTCCAGTATCCTAAACTCCAGCATCCGCATGTCCAGTATCCTAAACTCCAGTATCCTAAACTCCAGTATCCTAAACTCCAGCATCCGCATGTCCAGTATCCTAAACTCCAGTATCCTAAACTCCAGCATCCGCATGTCCAGTATCCTAAACTCCAGTATCCTAAACTCCAGTATCCTAAACTCCAGTATCCTAAACTCCAGCATCCGCATGTCCAGTATCCTAAACTCCAGCATCCTAAACTCCAGTATCCTAAACTCCAGCATCCGCATGTCCAGTATCCTAAACTCCAGCATCCGCCTGTCCAGTATCCTAAACTCCAGTATCCTAAACTCCAGTATCCTAAACTCCAGTATCCTAAACTCCAGTATCCTAAACTCCAGTATCCTAAACTCCAGCATCCGCATGTCCAGTATCCTAAACTCCAGTATCCTAAACTCCAGTATCCTAAACTCCAGCATCCGCATGTCCAGTATCCTAAACTCCAGTATCCTAAACTCCAGCATCCGCATGTCCAGTATCCTAAACTCCAGTATCCTAAACTCCAGCATCCGCATGTCCAGTATCCTAAACTCCAGTATCCTAAACTCCAGTATCCTAAACTCCAGTATCCTAAACTCCAGCATCCGCATGTCCAGTATCCTAAACTCCAGCATCCTAAACTCCAGTATCCTAAACTCCAGCATCCGCATGTCCAGTATCCTAAACTCCAGCATCCGCCTGTCCAGTATCCTAAACTCCAGTATCCTAAACTCCAGTATCCTAAACTCCAGTATCCTAAACTCCAGTATCCTAAACTCCAGTATCCTAAACTCCAGCATCCGCATGTCCAGTATCCTAAACTCCAGTATCCTAAACTCCAGTATCCTAAACTCCAGCATCCGCATGTCCAGTATCCTAAACTCCAGTATCCTAAACTCCAGCATCCGCATGTCCAGTATCCTAAACTCCAGTATCCTAAACTCCAGTATCCTAAACTCCAGTATCCTAAACTCCAGCATCCGCATGTCCAGTATCCTAAACTCCAGTATCCTAAACTCCAGTATCCTAAACTCCAGTATCCTAAACTCCAGCATCCGCATGTCCAGTATCCTAAACTCCAGTATCCTAAACTCCAGCATCCGCATGTCCAGTATCCTAAACTCCAGCATCCGCCTGTCCAGTATCCTAAACTCCAGCATCCGCCTGTCCAGTATCCTAAACTCCAGTATCCTAAACTCCAGTATCCTAAACTCCAGTATCCTAAACTCCAGCATCCGCATGTCCAGTATCCTAAACTCCAGTATCCTAAACTCCAGTATCCTAAACTCCAGCATCCTAAACTCCAGCATCCGCATGTCCAGTATCCTAAACTCCAGTATCCTAAACTCCAGCATCCGCATGTCCAGTATCCTAAACTCCAGTATCCTAAACTCCAGTATCCTAAACTCCAGCATCCGCATGTCCAGTATCCTAAACTCCAGCATCCGCCTGTCCAGTATCCTAAACTCCAGTATCCTAAACTCCAGTATCCTAAACTCCAGTATCCTAAACTCCAGCATCCGCATGTCCAGTATCCTAAACTCCAGTATCCTAAACTCCAGTATCCTAAACTCCAGCATCCTAAACTCCAGCATCCGCATGTCCAGTATCCTAAACTCCAGTATCCTAAACTCCAGCATCCGCATGTCCAGTATCCTAAACTCCAGTATCCTAAACTCCAGTATCCTAAACTCCAGCATCCGCATGTCCAGTATCCTAAACTCCAGTATCCTAAACTCCAGCGTCCGCCTGTCCAGTATCCTAAACTCCAGTATCCTAAACTCCAGCATCCTAAACTCCAGTATCCTAAACTCCAGCATCCGCATGTCCAGTATCCTAAACTCCAGCATCCGCCTGTCCAGTATCCTAAACTCCAGCATCCGCCTGTCCAGTATCCTAAACTCCAGTATCCTAAACTCCAGTATCCTAAACTCCAGTATCCTAAACTCCAGTATCCTAAACTCCAGTATCCTAAACTCCAGTATCCTAAACTCCAGCATCCGCATGTCCAGTATCCTAAACTCCAGTATCCTAAACTCCAGCATCCGCATGTCCAGTATCCTAAACTCCAGTATCCTAAACTCCAGTATCCTAAACTCCAGTATCCTAAACTCCAGTATCCTAAACTCCAGCATCCGCATGTCCAGTATCCTAAACTCCAGCATCCTAAACTCCAGTATCCTAAACTCCAGCATCCGCATGTCCAGTATCCTAAACTCCAGCATCCGCCTGTCCAGTATCCTAAACTCCAGCATCCGCCTGTCCAGTATCCTAAACTCCAGTATCCTAAACTCCAGCATCCTAAACTCCAGTATCCTAAACTCCAGCATCCGCATGTCCAGTATCCTAAACTCCAGCATCCGCCTGTCCAGTATCCTAAACTCCAGCATCCGCCTGTCCAGTATCCTAAACTCCAGTATCCTAAACTCCAGTATCCTAAACTCCAGTATCCTAAACTCCAGTATCCTAAACTCCAGTATCCTAAACTCCAGTATCCTAAACTCCAGCATCCGCATGTCCAGTATCCTAAACTCCAGTATCCTAAACTCCAGCATCCGCATGTCCAGTATCCTAAACTCCAGTATCCTAAACTCCAGCATCCGCATGTCCAGTATCCTAAACTCCAGTATCCTAAACTCCAGTATCCTAAACTCCAGTATCCTAAACTCCAGTATCCTAAACTCCAGCATCCGCATGTCCAGTATCCTAAACTCCAGCATCCTAAACTCCAGTATCCTAAACTCCAGCATCCGCATGTCCAGTATCCTAAACTCCAGCATCCGCCTGTCCAGTATCCTAAACTCCAGCATCCGCCTGTCCAGTATCCTAAACTCCAGTATCCTAAACTCCAGTATCCTAAACTCCAGTATCCTAAACTCCAGTATCCTAAACTCCAGTATCCTAAACTCCAGTATCCTAAACTCCAGTATCCTAAACTCCAGTATCCTAAACTCCAGTATCCTAAACTCCAGTATCCTAAACTCCAGCATCCGCATGTCCAGTATCCTAAACTCCAGTATCCTAAACTCCAGCATCCGCATGTCCAGTATCCTAAACTCCAGTATCCTAAACTCCAGTATCCTAAACTCCAGTATCCTAAACTCCAGTATCCTAAACTCCAGCATCCGCATGTCCAGTATCCTAAACTCCAGCATCCTAAACTCCAGCATCCGCATGTCCAGTATCCTAAACTCCAGCATCCGCCTGTCCAGTATCCTAAACTCCAGCATCCGCCTGTCCAGTATCCTAAACTCCAGTATCCTAAACTCCAGTATCCTAAACTCCAGTATCCTAAACTCCAGCATCCGCATGTCCAGTATCCTAAACTCCAGTATCCTAAACTCCAGCATCCGCATGTCCAGTATCCTAAACTCCAGTATCCTAAACTCCAGTATCCTAAACTCCAGCATCCGCATGTCCAGTATCCTAAACTCCAGTATCCTAAACTCCAGTATCCTAAACTCCAGCATCCGCATGTCCAGTATCCTAAACTCCAGTATCCTAAACTCCAGCATCCGCATGTCCAGTATCCTAAACTCCAGTATCCTAAACTCCAGTATCCTAAACTCCAGTATCCTAAACTCCAGTATCCTTAACTCCAGTATCCTAAACTCCAGCATCCGCATGTCCAGTATCCTAAACTACAGTATCCTAAACTCCAGCATCCGCATGTCCAGTATCCTAAACTCCAGTATCCTAAACTCCAGCATCCGCATGTCCAGTATCCTAAACTCCAGTATCCTAAACTCCAGTATCCTAAACTCCAGTATCCTAAACTCCAGTATCCTAAACTTCAGTATCCTAAACTCCAGTATCCTAAACTCCAGTATCCTAAACTCCAGCATCCGCATGTCCAGTATCCTAAACTCCAGTATCCTAAACTCCAGCATCCGCATGTCCAGTATCCTAAACTCCAGCATCCTAAACTCCAGCATCCTAAACTCCAGCATCCTAAACTCCAGCATCCTAAACTCCAGCATCCTAAACTCCAGCATCCTAAACTCCAGCATCCTAAACTCCAGCATCCTAAACTCCAGCATCCTAAACTCCAGCATCCTAAACTCCAGCATCCTAAACTCCAGCATCCTAAACTCCAGCATCCTAAACTCCAGCATCCTAAACTCCAGCATCCTAAACTCCAGCATCCTAAACTCCAGCATCCTAAACTCCAGCATCCGCATGTCCAGCATCCGCATGTCCAGCATCCTAAACTCCAGCATCCTAAACTCCAGCATCCGCATGTCCAGTATCCTAAACTCCAGCATCCGCATGTCCAGTATCCTAAACTCCAGTATCCTAAACTCCAGTATCCTAAACTCCAGTATCCTAAACTCCAGCATCCGCATGTCCAGTATCCTAAACTCCAGCATCCGCATGTCCAGTATCCTAAACTCCAGTATCCTAAACTCCAGTATCCTAAACTCCAGTATCCTAAACTCCAGTATCCTAAACTCCAGTATCCTAAACTCCAGTATCCTAAACTCCAGTATCCTAAACTCCAGTATCCTAAACTCCAGCATCCGCATGTCCAGTATCCTAAACTCCAGCATCCGCATGTCCAGTATTCTAAACTCCAGTATCCTAAACTCCAGCATCCTAAACTCCAGCATCCGCATGTCCAGTATCCTAAACTCCAGCATCCTAAACTCCAGCATCCGCATGTCCAGTATCCTAAACTCCAGTATCCTAAACTCCAGTATCCTAAACTCCAGTATCCTAAACTCCAGTATCCTAAACTCCAGCATCCTAAACTCCAGCATCCGCATGTCCAGCATCCTAAACTCCAGTATCCTAAACTCCAGTATCCTAAACTCCAGTATCCTAAACTCCAGTATCCTAAACTCCAGTATCCTAAACTCCAGTATCCTAAACTCCAGTATCCTAAACTCCAGCATCCGCATGTCCAGTATCCTAAACTCCAGTATCCTAAACTCCAGTATCCTAAAATCCAGTATCCTAAACTCCAGCATCCGCATGTCCAGTATCCTAAACTCCAGTATCCTAAACTCCAGCATCCGCATGTCCAGTATCCTAAACTCCAGCATCCGCCTGTCCAGTATCCTAAACTCCAGCATCCGCCTGTCCAGTATCCTAAACTCCAGTATCCTAAACTCCAGTATCCTAAACTCCAGCATCCGCATGTCCAGTATCCTAAACTCCAGTATCCTAAACTCCAGTATCCTAAACTCCAGTATCCTAAACTCCAGCATCCTAAACTCCAGCATCCGCATGTCCAGCATCCGCATGTCCAGCATCCTAAACTCCAGTATCCTAAACTCCAGTATCCTAAACTCCAGCATCCGCATGTCCAGTATCCTAAACTCCAGTATCCTAAACTCCAGTATCCTAAACTCCAGTATCCTAAACTCCAGTATCCTAAACTCCAGCATCCGCATGTCCAGTATCCTAAACTCCAGTATCCTAAACTCCAGTATCCTAAACTCCAGTATCCTAAACTCCAGCATCCGCATGTCCAGTATCCTAAACTCCAGTATCCTAAACTCCAGCATCCGCATGTCCAGTATCCTAAACTCCAGTATCCTAAACTCCAGTATCCTAAACTCCAGTATCCTAAACTCCAGTATCCTAAACTCCAGTATCCTAAACTCCAGTATCCTAAACTCCAGTATCCTAAACTCCAGTATCCTAAACTCCAGCATCCGCATGTCCAGTATCCTAAACTCCAGTATCCTAAACTCCAGCATCCGCATGTCCAGTATCCTAAACTCCAGTATCCTAAACTCCAGTATCCTAAACTCCAGTATCCTAAACTCCAGCATCCGCATGTCCAGTATCCTAAACTCCAGTATCCTAAACTCCAGTATCCTAAACTCCAGCATCCGCATGTCCAGTATCCTAAACTCCAGCATCCTAAACTCCAGCATCCTAAACTCCAGCATCCTAAACTCCAGCATCCTAAACTCCAGCATCCTAAACTCCAGCATCCTAAACTCCAGCATCCTAAACTCCAGCATCCTAAACTCCAGCATCCTAAACTCCAGCATCCTAAACTCCAGCATCCTAAACTCCAGCATCCTAAACTCCAGCATCCTAAACTCCAGCATCCTAAACTCCAGCATCCTAAACTCCAGCATCCCCATGTCCAGTATCCTAAACTCCAGTATCCTAAACTCCAGCATCCGCATGTCCAGTATCCTAAACTCCAGTATCCTAAACTCCAGTATCCTAAACTCCAGTATCCTAAACTCCAGTATCCTAAACTCCAGCATCCGCATGTCCAGTATCCTAAACTCCAGTATCCTAAACTCCAGCATCCGCATGTCCAGTATCCTAAACTCCAGTATCCTAAACTCCAGTATCCTAAACTCCAGCATCCTAAACTCCAGCATCCTAAACTCCAGCATCCTAAACTCCAGCATCTTAAACTCCAGCATCCTAAACTCCAGCATCCTAAACTCCAGCATCCTAAACTCCAGCATCCTAAACTCCAGCATCCTAAACTCCAGCATCCTAAACTCCAGCATCCTAAACTCCAGCATCCGCATGTCCAGTATCCTAAACTTTAGCATCCTAATCTCCAGCATCCTAAACTCCAGCATCCGCATGTCCAGCATCCTAAACTCCAGCATCCTAAACTCCAGCATCCTAAACTCCAGCATCCGCATGTCCAGTATCCTAAACTCCAGTATCCTAAACTCCAGCATCCTAAACTCCAGCATCCGCATGTCCAGTATCCTAAACTCCAGTATCCGCATGTCCAGTATCCTAAACTCCAGTATCCTAAACTCCAGCATCCGCATGTCCAGTATCCTAAACTCCAGCATCCTAAACTCCAGCATCCGCATGTCCAGTATCCTAAACTCCAGTATCCTAAACTCCAGTATCCTAAACTCCAGTATCCTAAACTCCAGTATCCTAAACTCCAGTATCCTAAACTCCAGCATCCGCATGTCCAGTATCCTAAACTCCAGTATCCTAAACTCCAGCGTCCGCCTGTCCAGTATCCTAAACTCCAGTATCCTAAACTCCAGCATCCTAAACTCCAGCATCCTAAACTCCAGCATCCGCCTGTCCAGTATCCTAAACTCCAGCATCCGCCTGTCCAGTATCCTAAACTCCAGCATCCGCCTGTCCAGTATCCTAAACTCCAGTATCCTAAACTCCAGTATCCTAAACTCCAGCATCCTAAACTCCAGTATCCTAAACTCCAGCGTCCGCCTGTCCAGTATCCTAAACTCCAGTATCCTAAACTCCAGCATCCTAAACTCCATTATCCTAAACTCCAGCATCCGCATGTCCAGTATCCTAAACTCCAGCATCCGCCTGTCCAGTATCCTAAACTCCAGTATCCTAAACTCCAGCGTCCGCCTGTCCAGTATCCTAAACTCCAGTATCCTAATCTCCAGTATCCTAAACTCCAGCATCCGCATGTCCAGTATCATAAACTCCAGCGTCCGCCTGTCCAGTATCCTAAACTCCAGTATCCTAAACTCCAGCGTCCGCCTGTCCAGTATCCTAAACTCCAGTATCCTAAACTCCAGTATCCTAAACTCCAGCATCCGCATGTCCATTATCCTAAACTCCAGTATCCTAAACTCCAGCGTCCGCATGTCCAGTATCCTAAACTCCAGTATCCTAAACTCCAGCGTCCGCCTGTCCAGTATCCTAAACTCCAGTATCCTAAACTCCAGCATCCTAAACTCCAGTATCCTAAACTCCAGCATCCGCATGTCCAGTATCCTAAACTCCAGCATCCGCCTGTCCAGTATCCTAAACTCCAGCATCCGCCTGTCCAGTATCCTAAACTCCAGTATCCTAAACTCCAGTATCCTAAACTCCAGTATCCTAAACTCCAGTATCCTAAACTCCAGTATCCTAAACTCCAGTATCCTAAACTCCAGTATCCTAAACTCCAGTATCCTAAACTCCAGCATCCTAAACTCCAGCATCCGCATGTCCAGTATCCTAAACTCCAGTATCCTAAACTCCAGTATCCTAAACTCCAGCATCCGCATGTCCAGTATCCTAAACTCCAGTATCCTAAACTCCAGTATCCTAAACTCCAGTATCCTAAACTCCAGCATCCTAAACTCCAGCGTCCGCCTGTCCAGTATCCTAAACTCCAGTATCCTAAACTCCAGCATCCTAAACTCCAGCATCCGCATGTCCACTATCCTAAACTCCAGCATCCGCATGTCCACTATCCTAAACTCCAGCATCCGCATGTCCACTATCCTAAACTCCAGCATCCGCATGTCCAGTATCCTAAACTCCAGCATCCGCCTGTCCAGTATCCTAAACTCCAGCATCCGCCTGTCCAGTATCCTAAACTCCAGCATCCGCCTGTCCAGTATCCTAAACTCCAGTATCCTAAACTCCAGTATCCTAAACTCCAGTATCCTAAACTCCAGTATCCTAAACTCCAGTATCCTAAACTCCAGTATCCTAATCTCCAGTATCCTAAACTCCAGTATCCTAAACTCCAGTATCCTAAACTCCAGTATCCTAAACTCCAGCATCCACATGTCCAGTATCCTAAACTCCAGCATCCGCCTGTCCAGTATCCTAAACTCCAGCATCCGCCTGTCCAGTATCCTAAACTCCAGCATCCGCCTGTCCAGTATCCTAAACTCCAGCATCCGCCTGTCCAGTATCCTAAACTCCAGTATCCTAAACTCCAGTATCCTAAACTCCAGTATCCTAAACTCCAGCATCCGCATGTCCAGTATCCTAAACTCCAGTATCCTAAACTCCAGCATCCTAAACTCCAGCATCCTAAACTCCAGCATCCGCATGTCCAGCATCCTAAACTCCAGCATCCGCATGTCCAGTATCCTAAACTCCAGTATCCTAAACTCCAGCGTCCGCATGTCCAGTATCCTAAACTCCAGTATCCTAAACTCCAGCGTCCGCCTGTCCAGTATCCTAAACTCCAGTATCCTAAACTCCAGCATCCGCATGTCCAGTATCCTAAACTCCAGCGTCCGCCTGTCCAGTATCCTAAACTCCAGTATCCTAAACTCCAGCATCCGCCTGTCCAGTATCCTAAACTCCAGTATCCTAAACTCCAGTATCCTAAACTCCAGCATCCGCATGTCCAGTATCCTAAACTCCAGTATCCTAAACTCCAGCGTCCGCCTGTCCAGTATCCTAAACTCCAGTATCCTAAACTCCAGCATCCGCCTGTCCAGTATCCTAAACTCCAGTATCCTAAACTCCAGTATCCTAAACTCCAGTATCCTAAACTCCAGTATCCTAAACTCCAGTATCCTAAACTCCAGTATCCTAAACTCCAGTATCCTAAACTCCAGCATCCGCATGTCCAGCATCCTAAACTCCAGTATCCTAAACTCCAGTATCCTAAACTCCAGTATCCTAAACTCCAGTATCCTAAACTCCAGCATCCGCATGTCCAGTATCCTAAACTCCAGCATCCTAAACTCCAGCATCCGCATGTCCAGTATCCTAAACTCCAGTATCCTAAACTCCAGCATCCGCATGTCCAGTATCCTAAACTCCAGTATCCTAAACTCCAGCGTCCGCCTGTCCAGTATCCTAAACTCCAGTATCCTAATCTCCAGCATCCGCATGTCCAGTATCCTAAACTCCAGCGTCCGCCTGTCCAGTATCCTAAACTCCAGCGTCCGCATGTCCAGTATCCTAAACTCCAGTATCCTAAACTCCAGCGTCCGCATGTCCAGTATCCTAAACTCCAGTATCCTAAACTCCAGCGTCCGCCTGTCCAGTATCCTAAACTCCAGTATCCTAAACTCCAGCATCCGCCTGTCCAGTATCCTAAACTCCAGTATCCTAAACTCCAGTATCCTAAACTCCAGTATCCTAAACTCCAGTATCCTAAACTCCAGTATCCTAAACTCCAGTATCCTAAACTCCAGTATCCTAAACTCCAGTATCCTAAACTCCAGTATCCTAAACTCCAGTATCCTAAACTCCAGTATCCTAAACTCCAGCATCCACATGTCCAGTATCCTAAACTCCAGTATCCTAAACTCCAGCATCCGCATGTCCAGTATCCTAAACTCCAGAATCCTAAACTCCAGTATCCTAAACTCCAGTATCCTAAACTCCAGCATCCGCATGTCCAGTATCCTAAACTCCAGTATCCTAAACTCCAGTATCCTAAACTCCAGTATCCTAAACTCCAGTATCCTAAACTCCAGTATCCTAAACTCCAGCATCCTAAACTCCAGCATCCGCATGTCCAGTATCCTAAACTCCAGTATCCTAAACTCCAGCATCCGCATGTCCAGTATCCTAAACTCCAGTATCCTAAACTCCAGTATCCTAAACTCCAGTATCCTAAACTCCAGTATCCTAAACTCCAGTATCCTAAACTCCAGTATCCTAAACTCCAGCATCCGCATGTCCAGTATCCTAAACTCCAGCATCCGCATGTCCAGCATCCTAAACTCCAGCATCCTAAACTCCAGCATCCGCATGTCCAGTATCCTAAACTCCAGTATCCTAAACTCCAGTATCCTAAACTCCAGTATCCTAAACTCCAGTATCCTAAATTCCAGTATCCTAAACTCCAGCATCCGCATGTCCAGTATCCTAAACTCCAGTATCCTAAACTCCAGCATCCGCATGTCCAGTATCCTAAACTCCAGTATCCTAAACTCCAGTATCCTAAACTCCAGCATCCGCATGTCCAGTATCCTAAACTCCAGTATCCTAAACTCCAGTATCCTAAACTCCAGTATCCTAAACTCCAGTATCCTAAACTCCAGTATCCTAAACTCCAGCATCCGCATGTCCAGTATCCTAAACTCCAGTATCCTAAACTCCAGCATCCGCATGTCCAGTATCCTAAACTCCAGTATCCTAAACTCCAGTATCCTAAACTCCAGTATCCTAAACTCCAGTATCCTAAACTCCAGCATCCGCATGTCCAGTATCCTAAACTCCAGTATCCTAAACTCCAGTATCCTAAACTCCAGTATCCTAAACTCCAGTATCCTAAACTCCAGTATCCTAAACTCCAGTATCCTAAACTCCAGTATCCTAAACTCCAACATCCGCATGTCCAGTATCCTAAACTCCAGTATCCTAAACTCCAGCATCCGCATGTCCAGTATCCTAAACTCCAGTATCCTAAACTCCAGCATCCGCATGTCCAGTATCCTAAACTCCAGTATCCTAAACTCCAGTATCCTAAACTCCAGCATCCGCATGTCCAGTATCCTAAACTCCAGTATCCTAAACTCCAGTATCCTAAACTCCAGTATCCTAAACTCCAGTATCCTAAACTCCAGCATCCGCATGTCCAGTATCCTAAACTCCAGTATCCTAAACTCCAGCATCCGCATGTCCAGTATCCTAAACTCCAGTATCCTAAACTCCAGTATCCTAAACTCCAGTATCCTAAACTCCAGTATCCTAAACTCCAGTATCCTAAACTCCAGCATCCGCATGTCCAGTATCCTAAACTCCAGTATCCTAAACTCCAGTATCCTAAACTCCAGTATCCTAAACTCCAGTATCCTAAACTCCAGTATCCTAAACTCCAGTATCCTAAACTCCAGTATCCTAAACTCCAGTATCCTAAACTCCAACATCCGCATGTCCAGTATCCTAAACTCCAGTATCCTAAACTCCAGTATCCTAAACTCCAGCATCCGCATGTCTAGTATCCTAAACTCCAGTATCCTAAACTCCAGCATCCGCATGTCCAGTATCCTAAACTCCAGTATCCTAAACTCCAGTATCCTAACCTCCAGTATCCTAAACTCCAGCATCCGCATGTCCAGTATCCTAAACTCCAGTATCCTAAACTCCAGCATCCGCATGTCCAGTATCCTAAACTCCAGCATCCTAAACTCCAGTATCCTAAACTCCAGTATCCTAAACTCCAGCATCCGCATGTCCAGTATCCTAAACTCCAGCATCCGCATGTCCAGTATCCTAAACTCCAGTATCTTAAACTCCAGTATCCTAAACTCCAGTATCCTAAACTCCAGCATCCGCATGTCCAGTATCCTAAACTCCAGCGTCCGCCTGTCCAGTATCCTAAACTCCAGCATCCGCCTGTCCAGTATCCTAAACTCCAGTATCCTAAACTCCAGTATCCTAAACTCCAGTATCCTAAACTCCAGTATCCTAAACTCCAGCATCCGCATGTCCAGCATCCTAAACTCCAGTATCCTAAACTCCAGTATCCTAAACTCCAGCATCCTAAACTCCAGCATCCGCATGTCCAGTATCCTAAACTCCAGTATCCTAAACTCCAGTATCCTAAACTCCAGTATCCTAAACTCCAGTATCCTAAACTCCAGTATCCTAAACTCCAGTATCCTAAACTCCAGTATCCTAAACTCCAGTATCCTAAACTCCAGTATCCTAAACTCCAGCATCCGCATGTCCAGTATCCTAAACTCCAGTATCCTAAACTCCAACATCCGCATGTCCAGTATCCTAAACTCCAGTATCCTAAACTCCAGTATCCTAAACTCCAGCATCCGCATGTCCAGTATCCTAAACTCCAGTATCCTAAACTCCAGCATCCGCATGTCCAGTATCCTAAACTCCAGTATCCCCAAACTCCAGTATCCTAAACTCCAGTATCCTAAACTCCAGCATCCGCATGTCCAGTATCCTAAACTCCAGTATCTTAAACTCCAGTATCCTAAACTCCAGCATCCGCATGTCCAGTATCCTAAACTCCAGTATCCTAAACTCCAGTATCCTAAACTCCAGTATCCTAAACTCTAGTATCCTAAACTCCAGTATCCTAAACTCCAGTATCCTAAACTCCAGCATCCGCATGTCCAGTATCCTAAACTCCAGCATCCGCATGTCCAGTATCCTAAACTCCAGTATCCTAAACTCCAGTATCCTAAACTCCAGCATCCGCATGTCCAGTATCCTAAACTCCAGTATCCTAAACTCCAGTATCCTAAACTCCAGCATCCGCATGTCCAGTATCCGAAACTCCAGTATCCGAAACTCCAGTATCCTAAACTCCAGTATCCTAAACTCCAGTATCCTAAACTCCAGTATCCTAAACTCCAGTATCCTAAACTCCAGTATCCTAAACTCCAGCATCCGCATGTCCAGTATCCTAAACTCCAGTATCCTAAACTCCAGCATCCGCATGTCCAGTATCCTAAACTCCAGTATCTTAAACTCCAGCATCCGCATGTCCAGTATCCTAAACTCCAGTATCTTAAACTCCAGCATCCGCATGTCCAGTATCCTAAACTCCAGTATCCTAAACTCCAGTATCCTAAACTCCAGCATCCGCATGTCCAGTATCCTAAACTCCAGTATCCTAAACTCCAGCGTCCGCCTGTCCAGTATCCTAAACTCCAGTATCCTAAACTCCAGCATCCTAAACTCCAGTATCCTAAACTCCAGCGTCCGCCTGTCCAGTATCCTAAACTCCAGTATCCTAAACTCCAGCATCCTAAACTCCAGTATCCTAAACTCCAGCATCCGCATGTCCAGTATCCTAAACTCCAGCATCCGCCTGTCCAGTATCCTAAACTCCAGTATCCTAAACTCCAGCGTCCGCCTGTTCAGTATCCTAAACTCCAGTATCCTAAACTCCAGTATCCTAAACTCCAGCATCCGCATGTCCAGTATCCTAAACTCCAGTATCCTAAACTCCAGTATCCTAAACTCCAGCATCCGCATGTCCAGTATCCTAAACTCCAGTATCCTAAACTCCAGCGTCCGCCTGTCCAGTATCCTAAACTCCAGTATCCTAAACTCCAGCATCCTAAACTCCAGTATCCTAAACTCCAGCATCCGCATGTCCAGTATCCTAAACTCCAGCATCCGCCTGTTCAGTATCCTAAACTCCAGCATCCGCATGTCCAGTATCCTAAACTCCAGCATCCGCATGTCCAGTATCCTAAACTCCAGTATCCTAAACTCCAGTATCCTAAACTCCAGTATCCTAAACTCCAGTATCCTAAACTCCAGTATCCTAAACTCCAGTATCCTAAACTCCAGCATCCGCATGTCCAGTATCCGAAACTCCAGTATCCGAAACTCCAGTATCCTAAACTCCAGTATCCTAAACTCCAGCATCCGCATGTCCAGTATCCTAAACTCCAGTATCCTAAACTCCAGCATCCGCATGTCCAGTATCCTAAACTCCAGTATCCTAAACTCCAGCATCCGCATGTCCAGTATCCTAAACTCCAGTATCCTAAACTCCAGTATCCTAAACTCCAGTATCCTAAACTCCAGTATCCTAAACTCCGGCATCCGCATGTCCAGTATCCTAAACTCCAGCATCCACCTGTCTAGTATCCTAAACTCCAGTATCCTAAACTCCAGTATCCTAAACTCCAGCATCCGCATGTCCAGTATCCTAAACTCCAGTATCCTAAACTCCAGCGTCCGCCTGTCCAGTATCCTAAACTCCAGTATCCTAAACTCCAGCATCCTAAACTCCAGTATCCTAAACTCCAGCATCCGCATGTCCAGTATCCTAAACTCCAGCATCCGCCTGTCCAGTATCCTAAACTCCAGCATCCGCCTGTCCAGTATCCTAAACTCCAGTATCCTAAACTCCAGTATCCTAAACTCCAGTATCCTAAACTCCAGTATCCTAAACTCCAGTATCCTAAACTCCAGTATCCTAAACTCCAGCATCCGCATGTCCAGTATCCTAAACTCCAGTATCCTAAACTCCAGCATCCGCATGTCCAGTATCCTAAACTCCAGTATCCTAAACTCCAGTATCCTAAACTCCAGTATCCTAAACTCCAGTATCCTAAACTCCAGTATCCTAAACTCCAGCATCCGCATGTCCAGTATCCTAAACTCCAGCATCCTAAACTCCAGTATCCTAAACTCCAGTATCCTAAACTCCAGTATCCTAAACTCCAGCATCCGCATGTCCAGTATCCTAAACTCCAGCATCCGCATGTCCAGTATCCTAAACTCCAGTATCTTAAACTCCAGTATCCTAAACTCCAGTATCCTAAACTCCAGCGTCCGCATGTCCAGTATCCTAAACTCCAGCGTCCGCCTGTCCAGTATCCTAAACTCCAGCATCCGCCTGTCCAGTATCCTAAACTCCAGTATCCTAAACTCCAGTATCCTAAACTCCAGTATCCTAAACTCCAGTATCCTAAACTCCAGCATCCGCATGTCCAGCATCCTAAACTCCAGTATCCTAAACTCCAGTATCCTAAACTCCAGCATCCTAAACTCCAGCATCCGCATGTCCAGTATCCTAAACTCCAGTATCCTAAACTCCAGTATCCTAAACTCCAGTATCCTAAACTCCAGTATCCTAAACTCCAGTATCCTAAACTCCAGTATCCTAAACTCCAGTATCCTAAACTCCAGTATCCTAAACTCCAGTATCCTAAACTCCAGCATCCGCATGTCCAGTATCCTAAACTCCAGTATCCTAAACTCCAACATCCGCATGTCCAGTATCCTAAACTCCAGTATCCTAAACTCCAGTATCCTAAACTCCAGCATCCGCATGTCCAGTATCCTAAACTCCAGTATCCTAAACTCCAGCATCCGCATGTCCAGTATCCTAAACTCCAGTATCCCCAAACTCCAGTATCCTAAACTCCAGTATCCTAAACTCCAGCATCCGCATGTCCAGTATCCTAAACTCCAGTATCTTAAACTCCAGTATCCTAAACTCCAGCATCCGCATGTCCAGTATCCTAAACTCCAGTATCCTAAACTCCAGTATCCTAAACTCCAGTATCCTAAACTCTAGTATCCTAAACTCCAGTATCCTAAACTCCAGTATCCTAAACTCCAGCATCCGCATGTCCAGTATCCTAAACTCCAGCATCCGCATGTCCAGTATCCTAAACTCCAGTATCCTAAACTCCAGTATCCTAAACTCCAGCATCCGCATGTCCAGTATCCTAAACTCCAGTATCCTAAACTCCAGTATCCTAAACTCCAGCATCCGCATGTCCAGTATCCGAAACTCCAGTATCCGAAACTCCAGTATCCGAAACTCCAGTATCCTAAACTCCAGTATCCTAAACTCCAGTATCCTAAACTCCAGTATCCTAAACTCCAGTATCCTAAACTCCAGTATCCTAAACTCCAGCATCCGCATGTCCAGTATCCTAAACTCCAGTATCCTAAACTCCAGCATCCGCATGTCCAGTATCCTAAACTCCAGTATCTTAAACTCCAGCATCCGCATGTCCAGTATCCTAAACTCCAGTATCTTAAACTCCAGCATCCGCATGTCCAGTATCCTAAACTCCAGTATCCTAAACTCCAGTATCCTAAACTCCAGCATCCGCATGTCCAGTATCCTAAACTCCAGTATCCTAAACTCCAGCGTCCGCCTGTCCAGTATCCTAAACTCCAGTATCCTAAACTCCAGCATCCTAAACTCCAGTATCCTAAACTCCAGCGTCCGCCTGTCCAGTATCCTAAACTCCAGTATCCTAAACTCCAGCATCCTAAACTCCAGTATCCTAAACTCCAGCATCCGCATGTCCAGTATCCTAAACTCCAGCATCCGCCTGTCCAGTATCCTAAACTCCAGTATCCTAAACTCCAGCGTCCGCCTGTTCAGTATCCTAAACTCCAGTATCCTAAACTCCAGTATCCTAAACTCCAGCATCCGCATGTCCAGTATCCTAAACTCCAGTATCCTAAACTCCAGTATCCTAAACTCCAGCATCCGCATGTCCAGTATCCTAAACTCCAGTATCCTAAACTCCAGCGTCCGCCTGTCCAGTATCCTAAACTCCAGTATCCTAAACTCCAGCATCCTAAACTCCAGTATCCTAAACTCCAGCATCCGCATGTCCAGTATCCTAAACTCCAGCATCCGCCTGTTCAGTATCCTAAACTCCAGCATCCGCATGTCCAGTATCCTAAACTCCAGCATCCGCATGTCCAGTATCCTAAACTCCAGTATCCTAAACTCCAGTATCCTAAACTCCAGTATCCTAAACTCCAGTATCCTAAACTCCAGTATCCTAAACTCCAGTATCCTAAACTCCAGCATCCGCATGTCCAGTATCCGAAACTCCAGTATCCGAAACTCCAGTATCCTAAACTCCAGTATCCTAAACTCCAGCATCCGCATGTCCAGTATCCTAAACTCCAGTATCCTAAACTCCAGCATCCGCATGTCCAGTATCCTAAACTCCAGTATCCTAAACTCCAGTATCCTAAACTCCAGTATCCTAAACTCCAGCATCCGCATGTCCAGTATCCTAAACTCCAGTATCCTAAACTCCAGTATCCTAAACTCCAGTATCCTAAACTCCAGCATCCGCATGTCCAGTATCCTAAACTCCAGTATCCTAAACTCCAGCATCCGCATGTCCAGTATCCTAAACTCCAGCATCCGCCTGTCCAGTATCCTAAACTCCAGCATCCGCCTGTCCAGTATCCTAAACTCCAGTATCCTAAACTCCAGTATCCTAAACTCCAGTATCCTAAACTCCAGCATCCGCATGTCCAGTATCCTAAACTCCAGTATCCTAAACTCCAGTATCCTAAACTCCAGCATCCTAAACTCCAGCATCCGCATGTCCAGTATCCTAAACTCCAGTATCCTAAACTCCAGCATCCGCATGTCCAGTATCCTAAACTCCAGTATCCTAAACTCCAGTATCCTAAACTCCAGTATCCTAAACTCCAGCATCCGCATGTCCAGTATCCTAAACTCCAGCATCCGCCTGTCCAGTATCCTAAACTCCAGTATCCTAAACTCCAGTATCCTAAACTCCAGTATCCTAAACTCCAGCATCCGCATGTCCAGTATCCTAAACTCCAGTATCCTAAACTCCAGTATCCTAAACTCCAGCATCCTAAACTCCAGCATCCGCATGTCCAGTATCCTAAACTCCAGTATCCTAAACTCCAGCATCCGCATGTCCAGTATCCTAAACTCCAGTATCCTAAACTCCAGTATCCTAAACTCCAGCATCCGCATGTCCAGTATCCTAAACTCCAGTATCCTAAACTCCAGCGTCCGCCTGTCCAGTATCCTAAACTCCAGTATCCTAAACTCCAGCATCCTAAACTCCAGTATCCTAAACTCCAGCATCCGCATGTCCAGTATCCTAAACTCCAGCATCCGCCTGTCCAGTATCCTAAACTCCAGCATCCGCCTGTCCAGTATCCTAAACTCCAGTATCCTAAACTCCAGTATCCTAAACTCCAGTATCCTAAACTCCAGTATCCTAAACTCCAGTATCCTAAACTCCAGTATCCTAAACTCCAGCATCCGCATGTCCAGTATCCTAAACTCCAGTATCCTAAACTCCAGCATCCGCATGTCCAGTATCCTAAACTCCAGTATCCTAAACTCCAGTATCCTAAACTCCAGTATCCTAAACTCCAGTATCCTAAACTCCAGTATCCTAAACTCCAGTATCCTAAACTCCAGCATCCGCATGTCCAGTATCCTAAACTCCAGCATCCTAAACTCCAGTATCCTAAACTCCAGCATCCGCATGTCCAGTATCCTAAACTCCAGCATCCGCCTGTCCAGTATCCTAAACTCCAGCATCCGCCTGTCCAGTATCCTAAACTCCAGTATCCTAAACTCCAGTATCCTAAACTCCAGTATCCTAAACTCCAGTATCCTAAACTCCAGTATCCTAAACTCCAGTATCCTAAACTCCAGTATCCTAAACTCCAGTATCCTAAACTCCAGTATCCTAAACTCCAGTATCCTAAACTCCAGTATCCTAAACTCCAGTATCCTAAACTCCAGCATCCGCATGTCCAGTATCCTAAACTCCAGTATCCTAAACTCCAGTATCCTAAACTCCAGCATCCGCATGTCCAGTATCCTAAACTCCAGTATCCTAAACTCCAGTATCCTAAACTCCAGTATCCTAAACTCCAGCATCCGCATGTCCAGTATCCTAAACTCCAGCATCCTAAACTCCAGCATCCGCATGTCCAGTATCCTAAACTCCAGCATCCGCCTGTCCAGTATCCTAAACTCCAGCATCCGCCTGTCCAGTATCCTAAACTCCAGTATCCTAAACTCCAGTATCCTAAACTCCAGTATCCTAAACTCCAGCATCCGCATGTCCAGTATCCTAAACTCCAGTATCCTAAACTCCAGCATCCGCATGTCCAGTATCCTAAACTCCAGTATCCTAAACTCCAGTATCCTAAACTCCAGCATCCGCATGTCCAGTATCCTAAACTCCAGTATCCTAAACTCCAGTATCCTAAACTCCAGCATCCGCATGTCCAGTATCCTAAACTCCAGTATCCTAAACTCCAGCATCCGCATGTCCAGTATCCTAAACTCCAGTATCCTAAACTCCAGTATCCTAAACTCCAGTATCCTAAACTCCAGTATCCTTAACTCCAGTATCCTAAACTCCAGCATCCGCATGTCCAGTATCCTAAACTACAGTATCCTAAACTCCAGCATCCGCATGTCCAGTATCCTAAACTCCAGTATCCTAAACTCCAGCATCCGCATGTCCAGTATCCTAAACTCCAGTATCCTAAACTCCAGTATCCTAAACTCCAGTATCCTAAACTTCAGTATCCTAAACTCCAGTATCCTAAACTCCAGTATCCTAAACTCCAGCATCCGCATGTCCAGTATCCTAAACTCCAGTATCCTAAACTCCAGCATCCGCATGTCCAGTATCCTAAACTCCAGCATCCTAAACTCCAGCATCCTAAACTCCAGCATCCTAAACTCCAGCATCCTAAACTCCAGCATCCTAAACTCCAGCATCCTAAACTCCAGCATCCTAAACTCCAGCATCCTAAACTCCAGCATCCTAAACTCCAGCATCCTAAACTCCAGCATCCTAAACTCCAGCATCCTAAACTCCAGCATCCTAAACTCCAGCATCCTAAACTCCAGCATCCGCATGTCCAGCATCCGCATGTCCAGCATCCTAAACTCCAGCATCCTAAACTCCAGCATCCGCATGTCCAGTATCCTAAACTCCAGCATCCGCATGTCCAGTATCCTAAACTCCAGTATCCTAAACTCCAGTATCCTAAACTCCAGTATCCTAAACTCCAGCATCCGCATGTCCAGTATCCTAAACTCCAGCATCCGCATGTCCAGTATCCTAAACTCCAGTATCCTAAACTCCAGTATCCTAAACTCCAGTATCCTAAACTCCAGTATCCTAAACTCCAGTATCCTAAACTCCAGTATCCTAAATTCCAGCATCCGCATGTCCAGTATCCTAAACTCCAGCATCCGCATGTCCAGTATTCTAAACTCCAGTATCCTAAACTCCAGCATCCTAAACTCCAGCATCCGCATGTCCAGTATCCTAAACTCCAGCATCCTAAACTCCAGCATCCGCATGTCCAGTATCCTAAACTCCAGTATCCTAAACTCCAGTATCCTAAACTCCAGTATCCTAAACTCCAGCATCCTAAACTCCAGCATCCGCATGTCCAGTATCCTAAACTCCAGTATCCTAAACTCCAGTATCCTAAACTCCAGTATCCTAAACTCCAGTATCCTAAACTCCAGTATCCTAAACTCCAGTATCCTAAACTCCAGCATCCGCATGTCCAGTATCCTAAACTCCAGTATCCTAAACTCCAGTATCCTAAAATCCAGTATCCTAAACTCCAGCATCCGCATGTCCAGTATCCTAAACTCCAGTATCCTAAACTCCAGCATCCGCATGTCCAGTATCCTAAACTCCAGCATCCGCCTGTCCAGTATCCTAAACTCCAGCATCCGCCTGTCCAGTATCCTAAACTCCAGTATCCTAAACTCCAGTATCCTAAACTCCAGCATCCGCATGTCCAGTATCCTAAACTCCAGTATCCTAAACTCCAGTATCCTAAACTCCAGCATCCTAAACTCCAGCATCCGCATGTCCAGTATCCTAAACTCCAGTATCCTAAACTCCAGTATCCTAAACTCCAGTATCCTAAACTCCAGCATCCTAAACTCCAGCATCCGCATGTCCAGTATCCTAAACTCCAGTATCCTAAACTCCAGTATCCTAAACTCCAGTATCCTAAACTCCAGTATCCTAAACTCCAGTATCCTAAACTCCAGTATCCTAAACTCCAGTATCCTAAACTCCAGCATCCGCATGTCCAGTATCCTAAACTCCAGTATCCTAAACTCCAGTATCCTAAAATCCAGTATCCTAAACTCCAGCATCCGCATGTCCAGTATCCTAAACTCCAGTATCCTAAACTCCAGCATCCGCATGTCCAGTATCCTAAACTCCAGCATCCGCCTGTCCAGTATCCTAAACTCCAGCATCCGCCTGTCCAGTATCCTAAACTCCAGTATCCTAAACTCCAGTATCCTAAACTCCAGCATCCGCATGTCCAGTATCCTAAACTCCAGTATCCTAAACTCCAGTATCCTAAACTCCAGCATCCTAAACTCCAGCATCCGCATGTCCAGCATCCGCATGTCCAGCATCCTAAACTCCAGTATCCTAAACTCCAGTATCCTAAACTCCAGCATCCGCATGTCCAGTATCCTAAACTCCAGTATCCTAAACTCCAGTATCCTAAACTCCAGTATCCTAAACTCCAGTATCCTAAACTCCAGCATCCGCATGTCCAGTATCCTAAACTCCAGTATCCTAAACTCCAGTATCCTAAACTCCAGTATCCTAAACTCCAGCATCCGCATGTCCAGTATCCTAAACTCCAGTATCCTAAACTCCAGCATCCGCATGTCCAGTATCCTAAACTCCAGTATCCTAAACTCCAGTATCCTAAACTCCAGTATCCTAAACTCCAGTATCCTAAACTCCAGCATCCGCATGTCCAGTATCCTAAACTCCAGTATCCTAAACTCCAGTATCCTAAACTCCAGCATCCGCATGTCCAGTATCCTAAACTCCAGTATCCTAAACTCCAGCATCCGCATGTCCAGTATCCTAAACTCCAGTATCCTAAACTCCAGTATCCTAAACTCCAGTATCCTAAACTCCAGCATCCGCATGTCCAGTATCCTAAACTCCAGTATCCTAAACTCCAGTATCCTAAACTCCAGCATCCGCATGTCCAGTATCCTAAACTCCAGCATCCTAAACTCCAGCATCCTAAACTCCAGCATCCTAAACTCCAGCATCCTAAACTCCAGCATCCTAAACTCCAGCATCCTAAACTCCAGCATCCTAAACTCCAGCATCCTAAACTCCAGCATCCTAAACTCCAGCATCCTAAACTCCAGCATCCTAAACTCCAGCATCCTAAACTCCAGCATCCCCATGTCCAGTATCCTAAACTCCAGTATCCTAAACTCCAGCATCCGCATGTCCAGTATCCTAAACTCCAGTATCCTAAACTCCAGTATCCTAAACTCCAGTATCCTAAACTCCAGTATCCTAAACTCCAGTATCCTAAACTCCAGCATCCGCATGTCCAGTATCCTAAACTCCAGTATCCTAAACTCCAGCATCCGCATGTCCAGTATCCTAAACTCCAGTATCCTAAACTCCAGTATCCTAAACTCCAGCATCCTAAACTCCAGCATCCTAAACTCCAGCATCCTAAACTCCAGCATCTTAAACTCCAGCATCCTAAACTCCAGCATCCTAAACTCCAGCATCCTAAACTCCAGCATCCTAAACTCCAGCATCCTAAACTCAAGCATCCGCATGTCCAGTATCCTAAACTTTAGCATCCTAAACTCCAGCATCCTAAACTCCAGCATCCGCATGTCCAGTATCCTAAACTCCAGCATCCTAAACTCCAGCATCCTAAACTCCAGCATCCGCATGTCCAGTATCCTAAACTCCAGTATCCTAAACTCCAGCATCCTAAACTCCAGCATCCGCATGTCCAGTATCCTAAACTCCAGTATCCGCATGTCCAGTATCCTAAACTCCAGTATCCTAAACTCCAGCATCCGCATGTCCAGTATCCTAAACTCCAGCATCCTAAACTCCAGCATCCGCATGTCCAGTATCCTAAACTCCAGTATCCTAAACTCCAGTATCCTAAACTCCAGTATCCTAAACTCCAGTATCCTAAACTCCAGCATCCGCATGTCCAGTATCCTAAACTCCAGTATCCTAAACTCCAGCGTCCGCCTGTCCAGTATCCTAAACTCCAGTATCCTAAACTCCAGCATCCTAAACTCCAGCATCCTAAACTCCAGCATCCGCCTGTCCAGTATCCTAAACTCCAGCATCCGCCTGTCCAGTATCCTAAACTCCAGCATCCGCCTGTCCAGTATCCTAAACTCCAGTATCCTAAACTCCAGTATCCTAAACTCCAGCATCCTAAACTCCAGTATCCTAAACTCCAGCGTCCGCCTGTCCAGTATCCTAAACTCCAGTATCCTAAACTCCAGCATCCTAAACTCCATTATCCTAAACTCCAGCATCCGCATGTCCAGTATCCTAAACTCCAGCATCCGCCTGTCCAGTATCCTAAACTCCAGTATCCTAAACTCCAGCGTCCGCCTGTCCAGTATCCTAAACTCCAGTATCCTAATCTCCAGTATCCTAAACTCCAGCATCCGCATGTCCAGTATCATAAACTCCAGCATCCGCCTGTCCAGTATCCTAAACTCCAGTATCCTAAACTCCAGCGTCCGCCTGTCCAGTATCCTAAACTCCAGTATCCTAAACTCCAGTATCCTAAACTCCAGCATCCGCATGTCCAGTATCCTAAACTCCAGTATCCTAAACTCCAGCGTCCGCATGTCCAGTATCCTAAACTCCAGTATC
This sequence comes from Paramisgurnus dabryanus, assembly GCF_030506205.2. NCBI lineage: Eukaryota > Metazoa > Chordata > Actinopteri > Cypriniformes > Cobitidae > Paramisgurnus > Paramisgurnus dabryanus. The sequence continues at coordinate 610,416 of NC_133356.1, read as the reverse complement.
CTAAACTCCAGCGTCCGCCTGTCCAGTATCCTAAACTCCAGTATCCTAAACTCCAGCATCCTAAACTCCAGTATCCTAAACTCCAGCATCCGCATGTCCAGTATCCTAAACTCCAGCATCCGCCTGTCCAGTATCCTAAACTCCAGCATCCGCCTGTCCAGTATCCTAAACTCCAGTATCCTAAACTCCAGTATCCTAAACTCCAGTATCCTAAACTCCAGTATCCTAAACTCCAGTATCCTAAACTCCAGTATCCTAAACTCCAGCATCCGCATGTCCAGTATCCTAAACTCCAGTATCCTAAACTCCAGTATCCTAAACTCCAGCATCCGCATGTCCAGTATCCTAAACTCCAGTATCCTAAACTCCAGTATCCTAAACTCCAGCATCCTAAACTCCAGCGTCCGCCTGTCCAGTATCCTAAACTCCAGTATCCTAAACTCCAGCATCCTAAACTCCAGCATCCGCATGTCCACTATCCTAAACTCCAGCATCCGCATGTCCACTATCCTAAACTCCAGCATCCGCATGTCCACTATCCTAAACTCCAGCATCCGCATGTCCAGTATCCTAAACTCCAGCATCCGCCTGTCCAGTATCCTAAACTCCAGCATCCGCCTGTCCAGTATCCTAAACTCCAGCATCCGCCTGTCCAGTATCCTAAACTCCAGTATCCTAAACTCCAGTATCCTAAACTCCAGTATCCTAAACTCCAGTATCCTAAACTCCAGTATCCTAAACTCCAGTATCCTAAACTCCAGTATCCTAATCTCCAGTATCCTAAACTCCAGTATCCTAAACTCCAGTATCCTAAACTCCAGTATCCTAAACTCCAGCATCCGCATGTCCAGTATCCTAAACTCCAGCATCCGCCTGTCCAGTATCCTAAACTCCAGCATCCGCCTGTCCAGTATCCTAAACTCCAGCATCCGCCTGTCCAGTATCCTAAACTCCAGCATCCGCCTGTCCAGTATCCTAAACTCCAGTATCCTAAACTCCAGTATCCTAAACTCCAGTATCCTAAACTCCAGCATCCGCATGTCCAGTATCCTAAACTCCAGCATCCTAAACTCCAGCATCCTAAACTCCAGCATCCGCATGTCCAGTATCCTAAACTCCAGTATCCTAAACTCCAGCATCCGCATGTCCAGTATCCTAAACTCCAGTATCCTAAACTCCAGCGTCCGCATGTCCAGTATCCTAAACTCCAGTATCCTAAACTCCAGCGTCCGCCTGTCCAGTATCCTAAACTCCAGTATCCTAAACTCCAGCATCCGCATGTCCAGTATCCTAAACTCCAGCGTCCGCCTGTCCAGTATCCTAAACTCCAGTATCCTAAACTCCAGCATCCGCCTGTCCAGTATCCTAAACTCCAGTATCCTAAACTCCAGTATCCTAAACTCCAGCATCCTAAACTCCAGCATCCTAAACTCCAGCATCCTAAACTCCAGCATCTTAAACTCCAGCATCTTAAACTCCAGCATCCTAAACTCCAGCATCCTAAACTCCAGCATCCTAAACTCCAGCATCCTAAACTCCAGCATCCTAAACTCAAGCATCCGCATGTCCAGTATCCTAAACTTTAGCATCCTAAACTCCAGCATCCTAAACTCCAGCATCCGCATGTCCAGTATCCTAAACTCCAGCATCCTAAACTCCAGCATCCTAAACTCCAGCATCCGCATGTCCAGTATCCTAAACTCCAGTATCCTAAACTCCAGCATCCTAAACTCCAGCATCCGCATGTCCAGTATCCTAAACTCCAGTATCCGCATGTCCAGTATCCTAAACTCCAGTATCCTAAACTCCAGCATCCGCATGTCCAGTATCCTAAACTCCAGCATCCTAAACTCCAGCATCCGCATGTCCAGTATCCTAAACTCCAGTATCCTAAACTCCAGTATCCTAAACTCCAGTATCCTAAACTCCAGTATCCTAAACTCCAGCATCCGCATGTCCAGTATCCTAAACTCCAGTATCCTAAACTCCAGCGTCCGCCTGTCCAGTATCCTAAACTCCAGTATCCTAAACTCCAGCATCCTAAACTCCAGCATCCTAAACTCCAGCATCCGCCTGTCCAGTATCCTAAACTCCAGCATCCGCCTGTCCAGTATCCTAAACTCCAGCATCCGCCTGTCCAGTATCCTAAACTCCAGTATCCTAAACTCCAGTATCCTAAACTCCAGCATCCTAAACTCCAGTATCCTAAACTCCAGCGTCCGCCTGTCCAGTATCCTAAACTCCAGTATCCTAAACTCCAGCATCCTAAACTCCATTATCCTAAACTCCAGCATCCGCATGTCCAGTATCCTAAACTCCAGCATCCGCCTGTCCAGTATCCTAAACTCCAGTATCCTAAACTCCAGCGTCCGCCTGTCCAGTATCCTAAACTCCAGTATCCTAATCTCCAGTATCCTAAACTCCAGCATCCGCATGTCCAGTATCATAAACTCCAGCATCCGCCTGTCCAGTATCCTAAACTCCAGTATCCTAAACTCCAGCGTCCGCCTGTCCAGTATCCTAAACTCCAGTATCCTAAACTCCAGTATCCTAAACTCCAGCATCCGCATGTCCAGTATCCTAAACTCCAGTATCCTAAACTCCAGCGTCCGCATGTCCAGTATCCTAAACTCCAGTATCCTAAACTCCAGCGTCCGCCTGTCCAGTATCCTAAACTCCAGTATCCTAAACTCCAGCATCCTAAACTCCAGTATCCTAAACTCCAGCATCCGCATGTCCAGTATCCTAAACTCCAGCATCCGCCTGTCCAGTATCCTAAACTCCAGCATCCGCCTGTCCAGTATCCTAAACTCCAGTATCCTAAACTCCAGTATCCTAAACTCCAGTATCCTAAACTCCAGTATCCTAAACTCCAGTATCCTAAACTCCAGTATCCTAAACTCCAGTATCCTAAACTCCAGCATCCGCATGTCCAGTATCCTAAACTCCAGTATCCTAAACTCCAGTATCCTAAACTCCAGCATCCGCATGTCCAGTATCCTAAACTCCAGTATCCTAAACTCCAGTATCCTAAACTCCAGCATCCTAAACTCCAGCGTCCGCCTGTCCAGTATCCTAAACTCCAGTATCCTAAACTCCAGCATCCTAAACTCCAGCATCCGCATGTCCACTATCCTAAACTCCAGCATCCGCATGTCCACTATCCTAAACTCCAGCATCCGCATGTCCACTATCCTAAACTCCAGCATCCGCATGTCCAGTATCCTAAACTCCAGCATCCGCCTGTCCAGTATCCTAAACTCCAGCATCCGCCTGTCCAGTATCCTAAACTCCAGCATCCGCCTGTCCAGTATCCTAAACTCCAGTATCCTAAACTCCAGTATCCTAAACTCCAGTATCCTAAACTCCAGTATCCTAAACTCCAGTATCCTAAACTCCAGTATCCTAAACTCCAGTATCCTAATCTCCAGTATCCTAAACTCCAGTATCCTAAACTCCAGTATCCTAAACTCCAGCATCCGCATGTCCAGTATCCTAAACTCCAGCATCCGCCTGTCCAGTATCCTAAACTCCAGCATCCGCCTGTCCAGTATCCTAAACTCCAGCATCCGCCTGTCCAGTATCCTAAACTCCAGCATCCGCCTGTCCAGTATCCTAAACTCCAGTATCCTAAACTCCAGTATCCTAAACTCCAGTATCCTAAACTCCAGCATCCGCATGTCCAGTATCCTAAACTCCAGCATCCTAAACTCCAGCATCCTAAACTCCAGCATCCGCATGTCCAGTATCCTAAACTCCAGTATCCTAAACTCCAGCATCCGCATGTCCAGTATCCTAAACTCCAGTATCCTAAACTCCAGCGTCCGCATGTCCAGTATCCTAAACTCCAGTATCCTAAACTCCAGCGTCCGCCTGTCCAGTATCCTAAACTCCAGTATCCTAAACTCCAGCATCCGCATGTCCAGTATCCTAAACTCCAGCGTCCGCCTGTCCAGTATCCTAAACTCCAGTATCCTAAACTCCAGCATCCGCCTGTCCAGTATCCTAAACTCCAGTATCCTAAACTCCAGTATCCTAAACTCCAGCATCCGCATGTCCAGTATCCTAAACTCCAGTATCCTAAACTCCAGCGTCCGCCTGTCCAGTATCCTAAACTCCAGTATCCTAAACTCCAGCATCCGCCTGTCCAGTATCCTAAACTCCAGTATCCTAAACTCCAGTATCCTAAACTCCAGTATCCTAAACTCCAGTATCCTAAACTCCAGTATCCTAAACTCCAGTATCCTAAACTCCAGTATCCTAAACTCCAGCATCCGCATGTCCAGCATCCTAAACTCCAGTATCCTAAACTCCAGTATCCTAAACTCCAGTATCCTAAACTCCAGCATCCGCATGTCCAGTATCCTAAACTCCAGCATCCTAAACTCCAGCATCCGCATGTCCAGTATCCTAAACTCCAGTATCCTAAACTCCAGCATCCGCATGTCCAGTATCCTAAACTCCAGTATCCTAAACTCCAGCGTCCGCCTGTCCAGTATCCTAAACTCCAGTATCCTAATCTCCAGCATCCGCATGTCCAGTATCCTAAACTCCAGCGTCCGCCTGTCCAGTATCCTAAACTCCAGCGTCCGCATGTCCAGTATCCTAAACTCCAGTATCCTAAACTCCAGCGTCCGCATGTCCAGTATCCTAAACTCCAGTATCCTAAACTCCAGCGTCCGCCTGTCCAGTATCCTAAACTCCAGTATCCTAAACTCCAGCATCCGCCTGTCCAGTATCCTAAACTCCAGTATCCTAAACTCCAGTATCCTAAACTCCAGTATCCTAAACTCCAGTATCCTAAACTCCAGTATCCTAAACTCCAGTATCCTAAACTCCAGTATCCTAAACTCCAGTATCCTAAACTCCAGCATCCACATGTCCAGTATCCTAAACTCCAGTATCCTAAACTCCAGCATCCGCATGTCCAGTATCCTAAACTCCAGAATCCTAAACTCCAGTATCCTAAACTCCAGTATCCTAAACTCCAGCATCCGCATGTCCAGTATCCTAAACTCCAGTATCCTAAACTCCAGTATCCTAAACTCCAGTATCCTAAACTCCAGTATCCTAAACTCCAGTATCCTAAACTCCAGCATCCGCATGTCCAGTATCCTAAACTCCAGTATCCTAAACTCCAGCATCCGCATGTCCAGTATCCTAAACTCCAGTATCCTAAACTCCAGTATCCTAAACTCCAGTATCCTAAACTCCAGTATCCTAAACTCCAGTATCCTAAACTCCAGTATCCTAAACTCCAGTATCCTAAACTCCAGTATCCTAAACTCCAGCATCCGCATGTCCAGTATCCTAAACTCCAGCATCCGCATGTCCAGCATCCTAAACTCCAGCATCCTAAACTCCAGCATCCGCATGTCCAGTATCCTAAACTCCAGTATCCTAAACTCCAGTATCCTAAACTCCAGTATCCTAAACTCCAGTATCCTAAATTCCAGTATCCTAAACTCCAGCATCCGCATGTCCAGTATCCTAAACTCCAGTATCCTAAACTCCAGCATCCGCATGTCCAGTATCCTAAACTCCAGTATCCTAAACTCCAGTATCCTAAACTCCAGCATCCGCATGTCCAGTATCCTAAACTCCAGTATCCTAAACTCCAGTATCCTAAACTCCAGTATCCTAAACTCCAGTATCCTAAACTCCAGCATCCGCATGTCCAGTATCCTAAACTCCAGTATCCTAAACTCCAGCATCCGCATGTCCAGTATCCTAAACTCCAGTATCCTAAACTCCAGTATCCTAAACTCCAGTATCCTAAACTCCAGTATCCTAAACTCCAGCATCCGCATGTCCAGTATCCTAAACTCCAGTATCCTAAACTCCAGTATCCTAAACTCCAGTATCCTAAACTCCAGTATCCTAAACTCCAGTATCCTAAACTCCAGTATCCTAAACTCCAGTATCCTAAACTCCAACATCCGCATGTCCAGTATCCTAAACTCCAGTATCCTAAACTCCAGCATCCGCATGTCCAGTATCCTAAACTCCAGTATCCTAAACTCCAGCATCCGCATGTCCAGTATCCTAAACTCCAGTATCCTAAACTCCAGCATCCGCATGTCCAGTATCCTAAACTCCAGTATCCTAAACTCCAGTATCCTAAACTCCAGTATCCTAAACTCCAGTATCCTAAACTCCAGCATCCGCATGTCCAGTATCCTAAACTCCAGTATCCTAAACTCCAGCATCCGCATGTCCAGTATCCTAAACTCCAGTATCCTAAACTCCAGTATCCTAAACTCCAGTATCCTAAACTCCAGTATCCTAAACTCCAGTATCCTAAACTCCAGCATCCGCATGTCCAGTATCCTAAACTCCAGTATCCTAAACTCCAGTATCCTAAACTCCAGTATCCTAAACTCCAGTATCCTAAACTCCAGTATCCTAAACTCCAGTATCCTAAACTCCAACATCCGCATGTCCAGTATCCTAAACTCCAGTATCCTAAACTCCAGTATCCTAAACTCCAGCATCCGCATGTCTAGTATCCTAAACTCCAGTATCCTAAACTCCAGCATCCGCATGTCCAGTATCCTAAACTCCAGTATCCTAAACTCCAGTATCCTAACCTCCAGTATCCTAAACTCCAGCATCCGCATGTCCAGTATCCTAAACTCCAGTATCCTAAACTCCAGCATCCGCATGTCCAGTATCCTAAACTCCAGCATCCTAAACTCCAGTATCCTAAACTCCAGTATCCTAAACTCCAGCATCCGCATGTCCAGTATCCTAAACTCCAGTATCTTAAACTCCAGTATCCTAAACTCCAGTATCCTAAACTCCAGCATCCGCATGTCCAGTATCCTAAACTCCAGCGTCCGCCTGTCCAGTATCCTAAACTCCAGCATCCGCCTGTCCAGTATCCTAAACTCCAGTATCCTAAACTCCAGTATCCTAAACTCCAGTATCCTAAACTCCAGTATCCTAAACTCCAGCATCCGCATGTCCAGCATCCTAAACTCCAGTATCCTAAACTCCAGTATCCTAAACTCCAGCATCCTAAACTCCAGCATCCGCATGTCCAGTATCCTAAACTCCAGTATCCTAAACTCCAGTATCCTAAACTCCAGTATCCTAAACTCCAGTATCCTAAACTCCAGTATCCTAAACTCCAGTATCCTAAACTCCAGTATCCTAAACTCCAGTATCCTAAACTCCAGCATCCGCATGTCCAGTATCCTAAACTCCAGTATCCTAAACTCCAACATCCGCATGTCCAGTATCCTAAACTCCAGTATCCTAAACTCCAGTATCCTAAACTCCAGCATCCGCATGTCCAGTATCCTAAACTCCAGTATCCTAAACTCCAGCATCCGCATGTCCAGTATCCTAAACTCCAGTATCCCCAAACTCCAGTATCCTAAACTCCAGTATCCTAAACTCCAGCATCCGCATGTCCAGTATCCTAAACTCCAGTATCTTAAACTCCAGTATCCTAAACTCCAGCATCCGCATGTCCAGTATCCTAAACTCCAGTATCCTAAACTCCAGTATCCTAAACTCCAGTATCCTAAACTCTAGTATCCTAAACTCCAGTATCCTAAACTCCAGTATCCTAAACTCCAGCATCCGCATGTCCAGTATCCTAAACTCCAGCATCCGCATGTCCAGTATCCTAAACTCCAGTATCCTAAACTCCAGTATCCTAAACTCCAGCATCCGCATGTCCAGTATCCTAAACTCCAGTATCCTAAACTCCAGTATCCTAAACTCCAGCATCCGCATGTCCAGTATCCGAAACTCCAGTATCCGAAACTCCAGTATCCGAAACTCCAGTATCCGAAACTCCAGTATCCGAAACTCCAGTATCCGAAACTCCAGTATCCGAAACTCCAGTATCCTAAACTCCAGTATCCTAAACTCCAGTATCCTAAACTCCAGCATCCGCATGTCCAGTATCCTAAACTCCAGTATCCTAAACTCCAGCATCCGCATGTCCAGTATCCTAAACTCCAGTATCTTAAACTCCAGCATCCGCATGTCCAGTATCCTAAACTCCAGTATCTTAAACTCCAGCATCCGCATGTCCAGTATCCTAAACTCCAGTATCCTAAACTCCAGTATCCTAAACTCCAGCATCCGCATGTCCAGTATCCTAAACTCCAGTATCCTAAACTCCAGCGTCCGCCTGTCCAGTATCCTAAACTCCAGTATCCTAAACTCCAGCATCCTAAACTCCAGTATCCTAAACTCCAGCGTCCGCCTGTCCAGTATCCTAAACTCCAGTATCCTAAACTCCAGCATCCTAAACTCCAGTATCCTAAACTCCAGCATCCGCATGTCCAGTATCCTAAACTCCAGCATCCGCCTGTCCAGTATCCTAAACTCCAGTATCCTAAACTCCAGCGTCCGCCTGTTCAGTATCCTAAACTCCAGTATCCTAAACTCCAGTATCCTAAACTCCAGCATCCGCATGTCCAGTATCCTAAACTCCAGTATCCTAAACTCCAGTATCCTAAACTCCAGCATCCGCATGTCCAGTATCCTAAACTCCAGTATCCTAAACTCCAGCGTCCGCCTGTCCAGTATCCTAAACTCCAGTATCCTAAACTCCAGCATCCTAAACTCCAGTATCCTAAACTCCAGCATCCGCATGTCCAGTATCCTAAACTCCAGCATCCGCCTGTTCAGTATCCTAAACTCCAGCATCCGCATGTCCAGTATCCTAAACTCCAGCATCCGCATGTCCAGTATCCTAAACTCCAGTATCCTAAACTCCAGTATCCTAAACTCCAGTATCCTAAACTCCAGTATCCTAAACTCCAGTATCCTAAACTCCAGTATCCTAAACTCCAGCATCCGCATGTCCAGTAGCCGAAACTCCAGTATCCGAAACTCCAGTATCCTAAACTCCAGTATCCTAAACTCCAGCATCCGCATGTCCAGTATCCTAAACTCCAGTATCCTAAACTCCAGTATCCTAAACTCCAGTATCCTAAACTCCAGTATCCTAAACTCCAGCATCCGCATGTTCAGTATCCTAAACTCCAGAATCCTAAACTCCAGCATCCGCATGTCCAGTATCCTAAACTCCAGTATCCTAAACTCCAGCATCCGCATGTCCAGTATCCTAAACTCCAATATCCTAAACTCCAGTATCCTAAACTCCAGCATCCGCATGTCCAGTATCCTAAACTCCAGCATCCGCCTGTCCAGTATCCTAAACTCCAGCATCCGCCTGTCCAGTATCCTAAACTCCAGTATCCTAAACTCCAGTATCCTAAACTCCAGTATCCTAAACTCCAGCATCCGCATGTCCAGTATCCTAAACTCCAGCATCCGCATGTCCAGTATCCTAAACTCCAGCGTCCGCATGTCCAGTATCCTAAACTCCAGTATCCTAAACTCCAGCGTCCGCATGTCCAGTATCCTAAACTCCAGTATCCTAAACTCCAGCGTCCGCATGTCCAGTATCCTAAACTCCAGTATCCAAAACTCCAGTATCCTAAACTCCAGCGTCCGCATGTCCAGTATCCTAAACTCCAGCATCCGCCTGTCCAGTATCCTAAACTCCAGTATCCTAAACTCCAGCATCCGCATGTCCAGTATCCTAAACTCCAGTATCCTAAACTCCAGTATCCTAAACTCCAGCATCCGCATGTCCAGTATCCTAAACTCCAGTATCCTAAACTCCAGTATCCTAAACTCCAGCATCCGCATGTACAGTATCCTAAACTCCAGTATCCTAAACTCCAGCGTCCGCATGTCCAGTATCCTAAACTCCAGTATCCTAAACTCCAGTATCCTAAACTCCAGCGTCCGCATGTCCAGTATCCTAAACTCCAGCGTCCGCCTGTCCAGTATCCTAAACTCCAGTATCCTAAAGTCCAGCATCCTAACTCCAGTATCCTAAACTCCAGCGTCCGCATGTCCAGTATCCTAAACTCCAGTATCCTAAACTCCAGTATCCTAAACTCCAGCGTCCGCATGTCCAGTATCCTAAACTCCAGTATCCTAAACTCCAGCGTCCGCCTGTCCAGCATCCTAAACTCCAGTATCCTCAAGTCCAGCATCCTAACTCCATTATCCTAAACTCCAGCATCCGCATGTCCAGTATCCTAAACTCCAGCATCCGCCTGTCCAGTATCCTAAACTCCAGCATCCGCCTGTCCAGTATCCTAAACTCCAGTATCCTAAACTCCAGCGTCCGCATGTCCAGTATCCTAAACTCCAGTATCCTAAACTCCAGTATCCTAAACTCCAGCATCCGCATGTCCAGTATCCTAAACTCCAGTATCCTAAACTCCAGTATCCTAAACTCCAGCATCCGCATGTACAGTATCCTAAACTCCAGTATCCTAAACTCCAGCGTCCGCATGTCCAGTATCCTAAACTCCAGTATCCTAAACTCCAGTATCCTAAACTCCAGCGTCCGCATGTCCAGTATCCTAAACTCCAGCGTCCGCCTGTCCAGTATCCTAAACTCCAGTATCCTAAAGTCCAGCATCCTAACTCCAGTATCCTAAACTCCAGCATCCGCATGTCCAGTATCCTAAACTCCAGCATCCGCCTGTCCAGTATCCTAAACTCCAGCATCCGCCTGTCCAGTATCCTAAACTCCAGTATCCTAAACTCCAGCATCCGCATGTCCAGTATCCTAAACTCCAGCATCCGCCTGTCCAGTATCCTAAACTCCAGTATCCTAAACTCCAGCATCCGCATGTCCAGTATCCTAAACTCCAGTATCCTAAACTCCAGCATCCGCATGTCCAGTATCCTAAACTCCAGCATCCGCATGTCCAGTATCCTAAACTCCAGTATCCTAAACTCCAGTATCCTAAACTCCAGCGTCCGCATGTCCAGTATCCTAAACTCCAGTATCCTAAACTCCAGTATCCTAAACTCCAGTATCCTAAACTCCAGTATCCTAAACTCCAGCATCCGCATGTACAGTATCCTAAACTCCAGTATCCTAAACTCCAGCGTCCGCATGTCCAGTATCCTAAACTCCAGTATCCTAAACTCCAGTATCCTAAACTCCAGCGTCCGCATGTCCAGTATCCTAAACTCCAGTATCCTAAACTCCAGCGTCCGCCTGTCCAGCATCCTAAACTCCAGTATCCTAAAGTCCAGCATCCTAACTCCATTATCCTAAACTCCAGCATCCGCATGTCCAGTATCCTAAACTCCAGCATCCGCCTGTCCAGTATCCTAAACTCCAGCATCCGCCTGTCCAGTATCCTAAACTCCAGTATCCTAAACTCCAGCATCCGCATGTCCAGTATCCTAAACTCCAGTATCCTAAACTCCAGTATCCTAAACTCCAGCATCCGCATGTCCAGTATCCTAAACTCCAGTATCCTAAACTCCAGCATCCGCATGTCCAGTATCCTAAACTCCAGTATCCTTAACTCCAGCATCCGCATGTCCAGTATCCTAAACTCCAGTATCCTAAACTCCAGTATCCTAAACTCCAGCATCCGCATGTCCAGTATCCTAAACTCCAGCGTCCGCATGTCCAGTATCCTAAACTCCAGTATCCTAAACTCCAGCGTCCGCATGTCCAGTATCCTAAACTCCAGTATCCTAAACTCCAGCGTCCGCATGTCCAGTATCCTAAACTCCAGTATCCTAAACTCCAGTATCCTAAACTCCAGTATCCTAAACTCCAGCATCCGCATGTCCAGTATCCTAAACTCCAGCATCCGCATGTCCAGTATCCTAAACTCCAGTATCCTAAACTCCAGTATCCTAAACTCCAGTATCCTAAACTCCAGCATCCGCATGTCCAGTATCCTAAACTCCAGTATCCTAAACTCCAGTATCCTAAACTCCAGTATCCTAAACTCCAGCATCCGCATGTCCAGTATCCTAAACTCCAGTATCCTAAACTCCAGCATCCGCATGTCCAGTATCCTAAACTCCAGTATCCTAAACTCCAGCATCCGCATGTCCAGTATCCTAAACTCCAGTATCCTAAACTCCAGCATCCGCATGTCCAGTATCCTAAACTCCAGTATCCTAAACTCCAGTATCCTAAACTCCAGCATCCGCATGTCCAGTATCCTAAACTCCAGCATCCTAAACTCCAGTATCCTAAACTCCAGTATCCTAATCTCCAGTATCCTAAACTCCAGCATCCGCATGTCCAGTATCCTAAACTCCAGTATCCTAAACTTTAGCATCCGCATGTCCAGTATCCTAAACTCCAGTATCCTAAACTCCAGTATCCTAAACTCCAGCATCCTAAACTCCAGTATCCTAAACTCCAGCATCCTAAACTCCAGCATCCGCATGTCCAGCATCCTAAACTCCAGTATCCTAAACTCCAGTATCCTAAACTCCAGTATCCTAAACTCCAGTATCCTAAACTCCAGCATCCGCATGTCCAGTATCCTAAACTCCAGTATCCTAAACTCCAGCATCCGCATGTCCAGTATCCTAAACTTCAGTATCCTAAACTCCAGTATCCTAAACTCCAGTATCCTAAACTCCAGTATCCTAAACTCCAGCATCCGCATGTCCAGTATCCTAAACTCCAGTATCCTAAACTCCAGCATCCGCATGTCCAGTATCCTAAACTCCAGTATCCTAAACTCCAGTATCCTAAACTCCAGTATCCTAAACTCCAGTATCCTAAACTCCAGTATCCTAAACTCCAGTATCCTAAACTCCAGTATCCTAAACTCCAGTATCCTAAACTCCAGTATCCTAAACTCCAGCATCCTAAACTCCAGCATCCGCATGTCCAGTATCCTAAAGTCCAGTATCCTAAAGTCCAGTATCCTAAAGTCCAGTATCCTAAAGTCCAGTATCCTAAAGTCCAGTATCCTAAAGTCCAGTATCCTAAAGTCCAGCATCCGCATGTCCAGTATCCTAAACTCCAGCATCCGCATGTCCAGTATCCTAAACTCCAGTATCCTAAACTCCAGCATCCGCATGTCCAGTATCCTAAACTCCAGTATCCCCAAACTCCAGTATCCTAAACTCCAGTATCCTAAACTCCAGCATCCGCATGTCCAGTATCCTAAACTCCAGTATCTTAAACTCCAGTATCCTAAACTCCAGCATCCGCATGTCCAGTATCCTAAACTCCAGTATCCTAAACTCCAGTATCCTAAACTCCAGTATCCTAAACTCTAGTATCCTAAACTCCAGTATCCTAAACTCCAGTATCCTAAACTCCAGCATCCGCATGTCCAGTATCCTAAACTCCAGCATCCGCATGTCCAGTATCCTAAACTCCAGTATCCTAAACTCCAGTATCCTAAACTCCAGCATCCGCATGTCCAGTATCCTAAACTCCAGTATCCTAAACTCCAGTATCCTAAACTCCAGCATCCGCATGTCCAGTATCCGAAACTCCAGTATCCGAAACTCCAGTATCCGAAACTCCAGTATCCTAAACTCCAGTATCCTAAACTCCAGTATCCTAAACTCCAGTATCCTAAACTCCAGTATCCTAAACTCCAGTATCCTAAACTCCAGTATCCTAAACTCCAGCATCCGCATGTCCAGTATCCTAAACTCCAGTATCCTAAACTCCAGCATCCGCATGTCCAGTATCCTAAACTCCAGTATCTTAAACTCCAGCATCCGCATGTCCAGTATCCTAAACTCCAGTATCTTAAACTCCAGCATCCGCATGTCCAGTATCCTAAACTCCAGTATCCTAAACTCCAGTATCCTAAACTCCAGCATCCGCATGTCCAGTATCCTAAACTCCAGTATCCTAAACTCCAGCGTCCGCCTGTCCAGTATCCTAAACTCCAGTATCCTAAACTCCAGCATCCTAAACTCCAGTATCCTAAACTCCAGCGTCCGCCTGTCCAGTATCCTAAACTCCAGTATCCTAAACTCCAGCATCCTAAACTCCAGTATCCTAAACTCCAGCATCCGCATGTCCAGTATCCTAAACTCCAGCATCCGCCTGTCCAGTATCCTAAACTCCAGTATCCTAAACTCCAGCGTCCGCCTGTTCAGTATCCTAAACTCCAGTATCCTAAACTCCAGTATCCTAAACTCCAGCATCCGCATGTCCAGTATCCTAAACTCCAGTATCCTAAACTCCAGTATCCTAAACTCCAGCATCCGCATGTCCAGTATCCTAAACTCCAGTATCCTAAACTCCAGCGTCCGCCTGTCCAGTATCCTAAACTCCAGTATCCTAAACTCCAGCATCCTAAACTCCAGTATCCTAAACTCCAGCATCCGCATGTCCAGTATCCTAAACTCCAGCATCCGCCTGTTCAGTATCCTAAACTCCAGCATCCGCATGTCCAGTATCCTAAACTCCAGCATCCGCATGTCCAGTATCCTAAACTCCAGTATCCTAAACTCCAGTATCCTAAACTCCAGTATCCTAAACTCCAGTATCCTAAACTCCAGTATCCTAAACTCCAGTATCCTAAACTCCAGCATCCGCATGTCCAGTATCCGAAACTCCAGTATCCGAAACTCCAGTATCCTAAACTCCAGTATCCTAAACTCCAGCATCCGCATGTCCAGTATCCTAAACTCCAGTATCCTAAACTCCAGCATCCGCATGTCCAGTATCCTAAACTCCAGTATCCTAAACTCCAGTATCCTAAACTCCAGTATCCTAAACTCCAGCATCCGCATGTCCAGTATCCTAAACTCCAGTATCCTAAACTCCAGTATCCTAAACTCCAGTATCCTAAACTCCAGCATCCGCATGTCCAGTATCCTAAACTCCAGTATCCTAAACTCCAGCATCCGCATGTCCAGTATCCTAAACTCCAGCATCCGCCTGTCCAGTATCCTAAACTCCAGCATCCGCCTGTCCAGTATCCTAAACTCCAGTATCCTAAACTCCAGTATCCTAAACTCCAGTATCCTAAACTCCAGCATCCGCATGTCCAGTATCCTAAACTCCAGTATCCTAAACTCCAGTATCCTAAACTCCAGCATCCTAAACTCCAGCATCCGCATGTCCAGTATCCTAAACTCCAGTATCCTAAACTCCAGCATCCGCATGTCCAGTATCCTAAACTCCAGTATCCTAAACTCCAGTATCCTAAACTCCAGTATCCTAAACTCCAGCATCCGCATGTCCAGTATCCTAAACTCCAGCATCCGCCTGTCCAGTATCCTAAACTCCAGTATCCTAAACTCCAGTATCCTAAACTCCAGTATCCTAAACTCCAGCATCCGCATGTCCAGTATCCTAAACTCCAGTATCCTAAACTCCAGTATCCTAAACTCCAGCATCCTAAACTCCAGCATCCGCATGTCCAGTATCCTAAACTCCAGTATCCTAAACTCCAGCATCCGCATGTCCAGTATCCTAAACTCCAGTATCCTAAACTCCAGTATCCTAAACTCCAGCATCCGCATGTCCAGTATCCTAAACTCCAGTATCCTAAACTCCAGCGTCCGCCTGTCCAGTATCCTAAACTCCAGTATCCTAAACTCCAGCATCCTAAACTCCAGTATCCTAAACTCCAGCATCCGCATGTCCAGTATCCTAAACTCCAGCATCCGCCTGTCCAGTATCCTAAACTCCAGCATCCGCCTGTCCAGTATCCTAAACTCCAGTATCCTAAACTCCAGTATCCTAAACTCCAGTATCCTAAACTCCAGTATCCTAAACTCCAGTATCCTAAACTCCAGTATCCTAAACTCCAGCATCCGCATGTCCAGTATCCTAAACTCCAGTATCCTAAACTCCAGCATCCGCATGTCCAGTATCCTAAACTCCAGTATCCTAAACTCCAGTATCCTAAACTCCAGTATCCTAAACTCCAGTATCCTAAACTCCAGTATCCTAAACTCCAGTATCCTAAACTCCAGCATCCGCATGTCCAGTATCCTAAACTCCAGCATCCTAAACTCCAGTATCCTAAACTCCAGCATCCGCATGTCCAGTATCCTAAACTCCAGCATCCGCCTGTCCAGTATCCTAAACTCCAGCATCCGCCTGTCCAGTATCCTAAACTCCAGTATCCTAAACTCCAGTATCCTAAACTCCAGTATCCTAAACTCCAGTATCCTAAACTCCAGTATCCTAAACTCCAGTATCCTAAACTCCAGTATCCTAAACTCCAGTATCCTAAACTCCAGTATCCTAAACTCCAGTATCCTAAACTCCAGTATCCTAAACTCCAGCATCCGCATGTCCAGTATCCTAAACTCCAGTATCCTAAACTCCAGTATCCTAAACTCCAGCATCCGCATGTCCAGTATCCTAAACTCCAGTATCCTAAACTCCAGTATCCTAAACTCCAGTATCCTAAACTCCAGCATCCGCATGTCCAGTATCCTAAACTCCAGCATCCTAAACTCCAGCATCCGCATGTCCAGTATCCTAAACTCCAGCATCCGCCTGTCCAGTATCCTAAACTCCAGCATCCGCCTGTCCAGTATCCTAAACTCCAGTATCCTAAACTCCAGTATCCTAAACTCCAGTATCCTAAACTCCAGCATCCGCATGTCCAGTATCCTAAACTCCAGTATCCTAAACTCCAGCATCCGCATGTCCAGTATCCTAAACTCCAGTATCCTAAACTCCAGTATCCTAAACTCCAGCATCCGCATGTCCAGTATCCTAAACTCCAGTATCCTAAACTCCAGTATCCTAAACTCCAGCATCCGCATGTCCAGTATCCTAAACTCCAGTATCCTAAACTCCAGCATCCGCATGTCCAGTATCCTAAACTCCAGTATCCTAAACTCCAGTATCCTAAACTCCAGTATCCTAAACTCCAGTATCCTTAACTCCAGTATCCTAAACTCCAGCATCCGCATGTCCAGTATCCTAAACTACAGTATCCTAAACTCCAGCATCCGCATGTCCAGTATCCTAAACTCCAGTATCCTAAACTCCAGCATCCGCATGTCCAGTATCCTAAACTCCAGTATCCTAAACTCCAGTATCCTAAACTCCAGTATCCTAAACTTCAGTATCCTAAACTCCAGTATCCTAAACTCCAGTATCCTAAACTCCAGCATCCGCATGTCCAGTATCCTAAACTCCAGTATCCTAAACTCCAGCATCCGCATGTCCAGTATCCTAAACTCCAGCATCCTAAACTCCAGCATCCTAAACTCCAGCATCCTAAACTCCAGCATCCTAAACTCCAGCATCCTAAACTCCAGCATCCTAAACTCCAGCATCCTAAACTCCAGCATCCTAAACTCCAGCATCCTAAACTCCAGCATCCTAAACTCCAGCATCCTAAACTCCAGCATCCTAAACTCCAGCATCCTAAACTCCAGCATCCTAAACTCCAGCATCCGCATGTCCAGCATCCGCATGTCCAGCATCCTAAACTCCAGCATCCTAAACTCCAGCATCCGCATGTCCAGTATCCTAAACTCCAGCATCCGCATGTCCAGTATCCTAAACTCCAGTATCCTAAACTCCAGTATCCTAAACTCCAGTATCCTAAACTCCAGCATCCGCATGTCCAGTATCCTAAACTCCAGCATCCGCATGTCCAGTATCCTAAACTCCAGTATCCTAAACTCCAGTATCCTAAACTCCAGTATCCTAAACTCCAGTATCCTAAACTCCAGTATCCTAAACTCCAGTATCCTAAATTCCAGCATCCGCATGTCCAGTATCCTAAACTCCAGCATCCGCATGTCCAGTATTCTAAACTCCAGTATCCTAAACTCCAGCATCCTAAACTCCAGCATCCGCATGTCCAGTATCCTAAACTCCAGCATCCTAAACTCCAGCATCCGCATGTCCAGTATCCTAAACTCCAGTATCCTAAACTCCAGTATCCTAAACTCCAGTATCCTAAACTCCAGCATCCTAAACTCCAGCATCCGCATGTCCAGTATCCTAAACTCCAGTATCCTAAACTCCAGTATCCTAAACTCCAGTATCCTAAACTCCAGTATCCTAAACTCCAGTATCCTAAACTCCAGTATCCTAAACTCCAGCATCCGCATGTCCAGTATCCTAAACTCCAGTATCCTAAACTCCAGTATCCTAAAATCCAGTATCCTAAACTCCAGCATCCGCATGTCCAGTATCCTAAACTCCAGTATCCTAAACTCCAGCATCCGCATGTCCAGTATCCTAAACTCCAGCATCCGCCTGTCCAGTATCCTAAACTCCAGCATCCGCCTGTCCAGTATCCTAAACTCCAGTATCCTAAACTCCAGTATCCTAAACTCCAGCATCCGCATGTCCAGTATCCTAAACTCCAGTATCCTAAACTCCAGTATCCTAAACTCCAGCATCCTAAACTCCAGCATCCGCATGTCCAGTATCCTAAACTCCAGTATCCTAAACTCCAGTATCCTAAACTCCAGTATCCTAAACTCCAGCATCCTAAACTCCAGCATCCGCATGTCCAGTATCCTAAACTCCAGTATCCTAAACTCCAGTATCCTAAACTCCAGTATCCTAAACTCCAGTATCCTAAACTCCAGTATCCTAAACTCCAGTATCCTAAACTCCAGCATCCGCATGTCCAGTATCCTAAACTCCAGTATCCTAAACTCCAGTATCCTAAAATCCAGTATCCTAAACTCCAGCATCCGCATGTCCAGTATCCTAAACTCCAGTATCCTAAACTCCAGCATCCGCATGTCCAGTATCCTAAACTCCAGCATCCGCCTGTCCAGTATCCTAAACTCCAGCATCCGCCTGTCCAGTATCCTAAACTCCAGTATCCTAAACTCCAGTATCCTAAACTCCAGCATCCGCATGTCCAGTATCCTAAACTCCAGTATCCTAAACTCCAGTATCCTAAACTCCAGCATCCTAAACTCCAGCATCCGCATGTCCAGCATCCGCATGTCCAGCATCCTAAACTCCAGTATCCTAAACTCCAGTATCCTAAACTCCAGCATCCGCATGTCCAGTATCCTAAACTCCAGTATCCTAAACTCCAGTATCCTAAACTCCAGTATCCTAAACTCCAGTATCCTAAACTCCAGCATCCGCATGTCCAGTATCCTAAACTCCAGTATCCTAAACTCCAGTATCCTAAACTCCAGTATCCTAAACTCCAGCATCCGCATGTCCAGTATCCTAAACTCCAGTATCCTAAACTCCAGCATCCGCATGTCCAGTATCCTAAACTCCAGTATCCTAAACTCCAGTATCCTAAACTCCAGTATCCTAAACTCCAGTATCCTAAACTCCAGCATCCGCATGTCCAGTATCCTAAACTCCAGTATCCTAAACTCCAGTATCCTAAACTCCAGCATCCGCATGTCCAGTATCCTAAACTCCAGTATCCTAAACTCCAGCATCCGCATGTCCAGTATCCTAAACTCCAGTATCCTAAACTCCAGTATCCTAAACTCCAGTATCCTAAACTCCAGCATCCGCATGTCCAGTATCCTAAACTCCAGTATCCTAAACTCCAGTATCCTAAACTCCAGCATCCGCATGTCCAGTATCCTAAACTCCAGCATCCTAAACTCCAGCATCCTAAACTCCAGCATCCTAAACTCCAGCATCCTAAACTCCAGCATCCTAAACTCCAGCATCCTAAACTCCAGCATCCTAAACTCCAGCATCCTAAACTCCAGCATCCTAAACTCCAGCATCCTAAACTCCAGCATCCTAAACTCCAGCATCCTAAACTCCAGCATCCCCATGTCCAGTATCCTAAACTCCAGTATCCTAAACTCCAGCATCCGCATGTCCAGTATCCTAAACTCCAGTATCCTAAACTCCAGTATCCTAAACTCCAGTATCCTAAACTCCAGTATCCTAAACTCCAGTATCCTAAACTCCAGCATCCGCATGTCCAGTATCCTAAACTCCAGTATCCTAAACTCCAGCATCCGCATGTCCAGTATCCTAAACTCCAGTATCCTAAACTCCAGTATCCTAAACTCCAGCATCCTAAACTCCAGCATCCTAAACTCCAGCATCCTAAACTCCAGCATCTTAAACTCCAGCATCCTAAACTCCAGCATCCTAAACTCCAGCATCCTAAACTCCAGCATCCTAAACTCCAGCATCCTAAACTCAAGCATCCGCATGTCCAGTATCCTAAACTTTAGCATCCTAAACTCCAGCATCCTAAACTCCAGCATCCGCATGTCCAGTATCCTAAACTCCAGCATCCTAAACTCCAGCATCCTAAACTCCAGCATCCGCATGTCCAGTATCCTAAACTCCAGTATCCTAAACTCCAGCATCCTAAACTCCAGCATCCGCATGTCCAGTATCCTAAACTCCAGTATCCGCATGTCCAGTATCCTAAACTCCAGTATCCTAAACTCCAGCATCCGCATGTCCAGTATCCTAAACTCCAGCATCCTAAACTCCAGCATCCGCATGTCCAGTATCCTAAACTCCAGTATCCTAAACTCCAGTATCCTAAACTCCAGTATCCTAAACTCCAGTATCCTAAACTCCAGCATCCGCATGTCCAGTATCCTAAACTCCAGTATCCTAAACTCCAGCGTCCGCCTGTCCAGTATCCTAAACTCCAGTATCCTAAACTCCAGCATCCTAAACTCCAGCATCCTAAACTCCAGCATCCGCCTGTCCAGTATCCTAAACTCCAGCATCCGCCTGTCCAGTATCCTAAACTCCAGCATCCGCCTGTCCAGTATCCTAAACTCCAGTATCCTAAACTCCAGTATCCTAAACTCCAGCATCCTAAACTCCAGTATCCTAAACTCCAGCGTCCGCCTGTCCAGTATCCTAAACTCCAGTATCCTAAACTCCAGCATCCTAAACTCCATTATCCTAAACTCCAGCATCCGCATGTCCAGTATCCTAAACTCCAGCATCCGCCTGTCCAGTATCCTAAACTCCAGTATCCTAAACTCCAGCGTCCGCCTGTCCAGTATCCTAAACTCCAGTATCCTAATCTCCAGTATCCTAAACTCCAGCATCCGCATGTCCAGTATCATAAACTCCAGCATCCGCCTGTCCAGTATCCTAAACTCCAGTATCCTAAACTCCAGCGTCCGCCTGTCCAGTATCCTAAACTCCAGTATCCTAAACTCCAGTATCCTAAACTCCAGCATCCGCATGTCCAGTATCCTAAACTCCAGTATCCTAAACTCCAGCGTCCGCATGTCCAGTATCCTAAACTCCAGTATCCTAAACTCCAGCGTCCGCCTGTCCAGTATCCTAAACTCCAGTATCCTAAACTCCAGCATCCTAAACTCCAGTATCCTAAACTCCAGCATCCGCATGTCCAGTATCCTAAACTCCAGCATCCGCCTGTCCAGTATCCTAAACTCCAGCATCCGCCTGTCCAGTATCCTAAACTCCAGTATCCTAAACTCCAGTATCCTAAACTCCAGTATCCTAAACTCCAGTATCCTAAACTCCAGTATCCTAAACTCCAGTATCCTAAACTCCAGCATCCGCATGTCCAGTATCCTAAACTCCAGTATCCTAAACTCCAGTATCCTAAACTCCAGCATCCGCATGTCCAGTATCCTAAACTCCAGTATCCTAAACTCCAGTATCCTAAACTCCAGCATCCTAAACTCCAGCGTCCGCCTGTCCAGTATCCTAAACTCCAGTATCCTAAACTCCAGCATCCTAAACTCCAGCATCCGCATGTCCACTATCCTAAACTCCAGCATCCGCATGTCCACTATCCTAAACTCCAGCATCCGCATGTCCACTATCCTAAACTCCAGCATCCGCATGTCCAGTATCCTAAACTCCAGCATCCGCCTGTCCAGTATCCTAAACTCCAGCATCCGCCTGTCCAGTATCCTAAACTCCAGCATCCGCCTGTCCAGTATCCTAAACTCCAGTATCCTAAACTCCAGTATCCTAAACTCCAGTATCCTAAACTCCAGTATCCTAAACTCCAGTATCCTAAACTCCAGTATCCTAAACTCCAGTATCCTAATCTCCAGTATCCTAAACTCCAGTATCCTAAACTCCAGTATCCTAAACTCCAGTATCCTAAACTCCAGCATCCGCATGTCCAGTATCCTAAACTCCAGCATCCGCCTGTCCAGTATCCTAAACTCCAGCATCCGCCTGTCCAGTATCCTAAACTCCAGCATCCGCCTGTCCAGTATCCTAAACTCCAGCATCCGCCTGTCCAGTATCCTAAACTCCAGTATCCTAAACTCCAGTATCCTAAACTCCAGTATCCTAAACTCCAGCATCCGCATGTCCAGTATCCTAAACTCCAGCATCCTAAACTCCAGCATCCTAAACTCCAGCATCCGCATGTCCAGTATCCTAAACTCCAGTATCCTAAACTCCAGCATCCGCATGTCCAGTATCCTAAACTCCAGTATCCTAAACTCCAGCGTCCGCATGTCCAGTATCCTAAACTCCAGTATCCTAAACTCCAGCGTCCGCCTGTCCAGTATCCTAAACTCCAGTATCCTAAACTCCAGCATCCGCATGTCCAGTATCCTAAACTCCAGCGTCCGCCTGTCCAGTATCCTAAACTCCAGTATCCTAAACTCCAGCATCCGCCTGTCCAGTATCCTAAACTCCAGTATCCTAAACTCCAGTATCCTAAACTCCAGCATCCTAAACTCCAGCATCCTAAACTCCAGCATCCTAAACTCCAGCATCTTAAACTCCAGCATCTTAAACTCCAGCATCCTAAACTCCAGCATCCTAAACTCCAGCATCCTAAACTCCAGCATCCTAAACTCCAGCATCCTAAACTCAAGCATCCGCATGTCCAGTATCCTAAACTTTAGCATCCTAAACTCCAGCATCCTAAACTCCAGCATCCGCATGTCCAGTATCCTAAACTCCAGCATCCTAAACTCCAGCATCCTAAACTCCAGCATCCGCATGTCCAGTATCCTAAACTCCAGTATCCTAAACTCCAGCATCCTAAACTCCAGCATCCGCATGTCCAGTATCCTAAACTCCAGTATCCGCATGTCCAGTATCCTAAACTCCAGTATCCTAAACTCCAGCATCCGCATGTCCAGTATCCTAAACTCCAGCATCCTAAACTCCAGCATCCGCATGTCCAGTATCCTAAACTCCAGTATCCTAAACTCCAGTATCCTAAACTCCAGTATCCTAAACTCCAGTATCCTAAACTCCAGCATCCGCATGTCCAGTATCCTAAACTCCAGTATCCTAAACTCCAGCGTCCGCCTGTCCAGTATCCTAAACTCCAGTATCCTAAACTCCAGCATCCTAAACTCCAGCATCCTAAACTCCAGCATCCGCCTGTCCAGTATCCTAAACTCCAGCATCCGCCTGTCCAGTATCCTAAACTCCAGCATCCGCCTGTCCAGTATCCTAAACTCCAGTATCCTAAACTCCAGTATCCTAAACTCCAGCATCCTAAACTCCAGTATCCTAAACTCCAGCGTCCGCCTGTCCAGTATCCTAAACTCCAGTATCCTAAACTCCAGCATCCTAAACTCCATTATCCTAAACTCCAGCATCCGCATGTCCAGTATCCTAAACTCCAGCATCCGCCTGTCCAGTATCCTAAACTCCAGTATCCTAAACTCCAGCGTCCGCCTGTCCAGTATCCTAAACTCCAGTATCCTAATCTCCAGTATCCTAAACTCCAGCATCCGCATGTCCAGTATCATAAACTCCAGCATCCGCCTGTCCAGTATCCTAAACTCCAGTATCCTAAACTCCAGCGTCCGCCTGTCCAGTATCCTAAACTCCAGTATCCTAAACTCCAGTATCCTAAACTCCAGCATCCGCATGTCCAGTATCCTAAACTCCAGTATCCTAAACTCCAGCGTCCGCATGTCCAGTATCCTAAACTCCAGTATCCTAAACTCCAGCGTCCGCCTGTCCAGTATCCTAAACTCCAGTATCCTAAACTCCAGCATCCTAAACTCCAGTATCCTAAACTCCAGCATCCGCATGTCCAGTATCCTAAACTCCAGCATCCGCCTGTCCAGTATCCTAAACTCCAGCATCCGCCTGTCCAGTATCCTAAACTCCAGTATCCTAAACTCCAGTATCCTAAACTCCAGTATCCTAAACTCCAGTATCCTAAACTCCAGTATCCTAAACTCCAGTATCCTAAACTCCAGTATCCTAAACTCCAGCATCCGCATGTCCAGTATCCTAAACTCCAGTATCCTAAACTCCAGTATCCTAAACTCCAGCATCCGCATGTCCAGTATCCTAAACTCCAGTATCCTAAACTCCAGTATCCTAAACTCCAGCATCCTAAACTCCAGCGTCCGCCTGTCCAGTATCCTAAACTCCAGTATCCTAAACTCCAGCATCCTAAACTCCAGCATCCGCATGTCCACTATCCTAAACTCCAGCATCCGCATGTCCACTATCCTAAACTCCAGCATCCGCATGTCCACTATCCTAAACTCCAGCATCCGCATGTCCAGTATCCTAAACTCCAGCATCCGCCTGTCCAGTATCCTAAACTCCAGCATCCGCCTGTCCAGTATCCTAAACTCCAGCATCCGCCTGTCCAGTATCCTAAACTCCAGTATCCTAAACTCCAGTATCCTAAACTCCAGTATCCTAAACTCCAGTATCCTAAACTCCAGTATCCTAAACTCCAGTATCCTAAACTCCAGTATCCTAATCTCCAGTATCCTAAACTCCAGTATCCTAAACTCCAGTATCCTAAACTCCAGCATCCGCATGTCCAGTATCCTAAACTCCAGCATCCGCCTGTCCAGTATCCTAAACTCCAGCATCCGCCTGTCCAGTATCCTAAACTCCAGCATCCGCCTGTCCAGTATCCTAAACTCCAGCATCCGCCTGTCCAGTATCCTAAACTCCAGTATCCTAAACTCCAGTATCCTAAACTCCAGTATCCTAAACTCCAGCATCCGCATGTCCAGTATCCTAAACTCCAGCATCCTAAACTCCAGCATCCTAAACTCCAGCATCCGCATGTCCAGTATCCTAAACTCCAGTATCCTAAACTCCAGCATCCGCATGTCCAGTATCCTAAACTCCAGTATCCTAAACTCCAGCGTCCGCATGTCCAGTATCCTAAACTCCAGTATCCTAAACTCCAGCGTCCGCCTGTCCAGTATCCTAAACTCCAGTATCCTAAACTCCAGCATCCGCATGTCCAGTATCCTAAACTCCAGCGTCCGCCTGTCCAGTATCCTAAACTCCAGTATCCTAAACTCCAGCATCCGCCTGTCCAGTATCCTAAACTCCAGTATCCTAAACTCCAGTATCCTAAACTCCAGCATCCGCATGTCCAGTATCCTAAACTCCAGTATCCTAAACTCCAGCGTCCGCCTGTCCAGTATCCTAAACTCCAGTATCCTAAACTCCAGCATCCGCCTGTCCAGTATCCTAAACTCCAGTATCCTAAACTCCAGTATCCTAAACTCCAGTATCCTAAACTCCAGTATCCTAAACTCCAGTATCCTAAACTCCAGTATCCTAAACTCCAGTATCCTAAACTCCAGCATCCGCATGTCCAGCATCCTAAACTCCAGTATCCTAAACTCCAGTATCCTAAACTCCAGTATCCTAAACTCCAGCATCCGCATGTCCAGTATCCTAAACTCCAGCATCCTAAACTCCAGCATCCGCATGTCCAGTATCCTAAACTCCAGTATCCTAAACTCCAGCATCCGCATGTCCAGTATCCTAAACTCCAGTATCCTAAACTCCAGCGTCCGCCTGTCCAGTATCCTAAACTCCAGTATCCTAATCTCCAGCATCCGCATGTCCAGTATCCTAAACTCCAGCGTCCGCCTGTCCAGTATCCTAAACTCCAGCGTCCGCATGTCCAGTATCCTAAACTCCAGTATCCTAAACTCCAGCGTCCGCATGTCCAGTATCCTAAACTCCAGTATCCTAAACTCCAGCGTCCGCCTGTCCAGTATCCTAAACTCCAGTATCCTAAACTCCAGCATCCGCCTGTCCAGTATCCTAAACTCCAGTATCCTAAACTCCAGTATCCTAAACTCCAGTATCCTAAACTCCAGTATCCTAAACTCCAGTATCCTAAACTCCAGTATCCTAAACTCCAGTATCCTAAACTCCAGTATCCTAAACTCCAGCATCCACATGTCCAGTATCCTAAACTCCAGTATCCTAAACTCCAGCATCCGCATGTCCAGTATCCTAAACTCCAGAATCCTAAACTCCAGTATCCTAAACTCCAGTATCCTAAACTCCAGCATCCGCATGTCCAGTATCCTAAACTCCAGTATCCTAAACTCCAGTATCCTAAACTCCAGTATCCTAAACTCCAGTATCCTAAACTCCAGTATCCTAAACTCCAGCATCCGCATGTCCAGTATCCTAAACTCCAGTATCCTAAACTCCAGCATCCGCATGTCCAGTATCCTAAACTCCAGTATCCTAAACTCCAGTATCCTAAACTCCAGTATCCTAAACTCCAGTATCCTAAACTCCAGTATCCTAAACTCCAGTATCCTAAACTCCAGTATCCTAAACTCCAGTATCCTAAACTCCAGCATCCGCATGTCCAGTATCCTAAACTCCAGCATCCGCATGTCCAGCATCCTAAACTCCAGCATCCTAAACTCCAGCATCCGCATGTCCAGTATCCTAAACTCCAGTATCCTAAACTCCAGTATCCTAAACTCCAGTATCCTAAACTCCAGTATCCTAAATTCCAGTATCCTAAACTCCAGCATCCGCATGTCCAGTATCCTAAACTCCAGCATCCGCATGTCCAGTATCCTAAACTCCAGTATCCTAAACTCCAGTATCCTAAACTCCAGTATCCTAAACTCCAGTATCCTAAACTCCAGCATCCGCATGTCCAGTATCCTAAACTCCAGTATCCTAAACTCCAGCATCCGCATGTCCAGTATCCTAAACTCCAGTATCCTAAACTCCAGTATCCTAAACTCCAGTATCCTAAACTCCAGTATCCTAAACTCCAGCATCCGCATGTCCAGTATCCTAAACTCCAGTATCCTAAACTCCAGTATCCTAAACTCCAGTATCCTAAACTCCAGTATCCTAAACTCCAGTATCCTAAACTCCAGTATCCTAAACTCCAGTATCCTAAACTCCAACATCCGCATGTCCAGTATCCTAAACTCCAGTATCCTAAACTCCAGCATCCGCATGTCCAGTATCCTAAACTCCAGTATCCTAAACTCCAGCATCCGCATGTCCAGTATCCTAAACTCCAGTATCCTAAACTCCAGCATCCGCATGTCCAGTATCCTAAACTCCAGTATCCTAAACTCCAGTATCCTAAACTCCAGTATCCTAAACTCCAGTATCCTAAACTCCAGCATCCGCATGTCCAGTATCCTAAACTCCAGTATCCTAAACTCCAGCATCCGCATGTCCAGTATCCTAAACTCCAGTATCCTAAACTCCAGTATCCTAAACTCCAGTATCCTAAACTCCAGTATCCTAAACTCCAGTATCCTAAACTCCAGCATCCGCATGTCCAGTATCCTAAACTCCAGTATCCTAAACTCCAGTATCCTAAACTCCAGTATCCTAAACTCCAGTATCCTAAACTCCAGTATCCTAAACTCCAGTATCCTAAACTCCAACATCCGCATGTCCAGTATCCTAAACTCCAGTATCCTAAACTCCAGTATCCTAAACTCCAGCATCCGCATGTCTAGTATCCTAAACTCCAGTATCCTAAACTCCAGCATCCGCATGTCCAGTATCCTAAACTCCAGTATCCTAAACTCCAGTATCCTAACCTCCAGTATCCTAAACTCCAGCATCCGCATGTCCAGTATCCTAAACTCCAGTATCCTAAACTCCAGCATCCGCATGTCCAGTATCCTAAACTCCAGCATCCTAAACTCCAGTATCCTAAACTCCAGTATCCTAAACTCCAGCATCCGCATGTCCAGTATCCTAAACTCCAGTATCTTAAACTCCAGTATCCTAAACTCCAGTATCCTAAACTCCAGCATCCGCATGTCCAGTATCCTAAACTCCAGCGTCCGCCTGTCCAGTATCCTAAACTCCAGCATCCGCCTGTCCAGTATCCTAAACTCCAGTATCCTAAACTCCAGTATCCTAAACTCCAGTATCCTAAACTCCAGTATCCTAAACTCCAGCATCCGCATGTCCAGCATCCTAAACTCCAGTATCCTAAACTCCAGTATCCTAAACTCCAGCATCCTAAACTCCAGCATCCGCATGTCCAGTATCCTAAACTCCAGTATCCTAAACTCCAGTATCCTAAACTCCAGTATCCTAAACTCCAGTATCCTAAACTCCAGTATCCTAAACTCCAGTATCCTAAACTCCAGTATCCTAAACTCCAGTATCCTAAACTCCAGCATCCGCATGTCCAGTATCCTAAACTCCAGTATCCTAAACTCCAACATCCGCATGTCCAGTATCCTAAACTCCAGTATCCTAAACTCCAGTATCCTAAACTCCAGCATCCGCATGTCCAGTATCCTAAACTCCAGTATCCTAAACTCCAGCATCCGCATGTCCAGTATCCTAAACTCCAGTATCCCCAAACTCCAGTATCCTAAACTCCAGTATCCTAAACTCCAGCATCCGCATGTCCAGTATCCTAAACTCCAGTATCTTAAACTCCAGTATCCTAAACTCCAGCATCCGCATGTCCAGTATCCTAAACTCCAGTATCCTAAACTCCAGTATCCTAAACTCCAGTATCCTAAACTCTAGTATCCTAAACTCCAGTATCCTAAACTCCAGTATCCTAAACTCCAGCATCCGCATGTCCAGTATCCTAAACTCCAGCATCCGCATGTCCAGTATCCTAAACTCCAGTATCCTAAACTCCAGTATCCTAAACTCCAGCATCCGCATGTCCAGTATCCTAAACTCCAGTATCCTAAACTCCAGTATCCTAAACTCCAGCATCCGCATGTCCAGTATCCGAAACTCCAGTATCCGAAACTCCAGTATCCGAAACTCCAGTATCCGAAACTCCAGTATCCGAAACTCCAGTATCCGAAACTCCAGTATCCTAAACTCCAGTATCCTAAACTCCAGTATCCTAAACTCCAGTATCCTAAACTCCAGCATCCGCATGTCCAGTATCCTAAACTCCAGTATCCTAAACTCCAGCATCCGCATGTCCAGTATCCTAAACTCCAGTATCTTAAACTCCAGCATCCGCATGTCCAGTATCCTAAACTCCAGTATCTTAAACTCCAGCATCCGCATGTCCAGTATCCTAAACTCCAGTATCCTAAACTCCAGTATCCTAAACTCCAGCATCCGCATGTCCAGTATCCTAAACTCCAGTATCCTAAACTCCAGCGTCCGCCTGTCCAGTATCCTAAACTCCAGTATCCTAAACTCCAGCATCCTAAACTCCAGTATCCTAAACTCCAGCGTCCGCCTGTCCAGTATCCTAAACTCCAGTATCCTAAACTCCAGCATCCTAAACTCCAGTATCCTAAACTCCAGCATCCGCATGTCCAGTATCCTAAACTCCAGCATCCGCCTGTCCAGTATCCTAAACTCCAGTATCCTAAACTCCAGCGTCCGCCTGTTCAGTATCCTAAACTCCAGTATCCTAAACTCCAGTATCCTAAACTCCAGCATCCGCATGTCCAGTATCCTAAACTCCAGTATCCTAAACTCCAGTATCCTAAACTCCAGCATCCGCATGTCCAGTATCCTAAACTCCAGTATCCTAAACTCCAGCGTCCGCCTGTCCAGTATCCTAAACTCCAGTATCCTAAACTCCAGCATCCTAAACTCCAGTATCCTAAACTCCAGCATCCGCATGTCCAGTATCCTAAACTCCAGCATCCGCCTGTTCAGTATCCTAAACTCCAGCATCCGCATGTCCAGTATCCTAAACTCCAGCATCCGCATGTCCAGTATCCTAAACTCCAGTATCCTAAACTCCAGTATCCTAAACTCCAGTATCCTAAACTCCAGTATCCTAAACTCCAGTATCCTAAACTCCAGTATCCTAAACTCCAGCATCCGCATGTCCAGTAGCCGAAACTCCAGTATCCGAAACTCCAGTATCCTAAACTCCAGTATCCTAAACTCCAGCATCCGCATGTCCAGTATCCTAAACTCCAGTATCCTAAACTCCAGTATCCTAAACTCCAGTATCCTAAACTCCAGTATCCTAAACTCCAGCATCCGCATGTTCAGTATCCTAAACTCCAGAATCCTAAACTCCAGCATCCGCATGTCCAGTATCCTAAACTCCAGTATCCTAAACTCCAGCATCCGCATGTCCAGTATCCTAAACTCCAATATCCTAAACTCCAGTATCCTAAACTCCAGCATCCGCATGTCCAGTATCCTAAACTCCAGCATCCGCCTGTCCAGTATCCTAAACTCCAGCATCCGCCTGTCCAGTATCCTAAACTCCAGTATCCTAAACTCCAGTATCCTAAACTCCAGTATCCTAAACTCCAGCATCCGCATGTCCAGTATCCTAAACTCCAGCATCCGCATGTCCAGTATCCTAAACTCCAGCGTCCGCATGTCCAGTATCCTAAACTCCAGTATCCTAAACTCCAGCGTCCGCATGTCCAGTATCCTAAACTCCAGTATCCTAAACTCCAGCGTCCGCATGTCCAGTATCCTAAACTCCAGTATCCAAAACTCCAGTATCCTAAACTCCAGCGTCCGCATGTCCAGTATCCTAAACTCCAGCATCCGCCTGTCCAGTATCCTAAACTCCAGTATCCTAAACTCCAGCATCCGCATGTCCAGTATCCTAAACTCCAGTATCCTAAACTCCAGTATCCTAAACTCCAGCATCCGCATGTCCAGTATCCTAAACTCCAGTATCCTAAACTCCAGTATCCTAAACTCCAGCATCCGCATGTACAGTATCCTAAACTCCAGTATCCTAAACTCCAGCGTCCGCATGTCCAGTATCCTAAACTCCAGTATCCTAAACTCCAGTATCCTAAACTCCAGCGTCCGCATGTCCAGTATCCTAAACTCCAGCGTCCGCCTGTCCAGTATCCTAAACTCCAGTATCCTAAAGTCCAGCATCCTAACTCCAGTATCCTAAACTCCAGCGTCCGCATGTCCAGTATCCTAAACTCCAGTATCCTAAACTCCAGTATCCTAAACTCCAGCGTCCGCATGTCCAGTATCCTAAACTCCAGTATCCTAAACTCCAGCGTCCGCCTGTCCAGCATCCTAAACTCCAGTATCCTCAAGTCCAGCATCCTAACTCCATTATCCTAAACTCCAGCATCCGCATGTCCAGTATCCTAAACTCCAGCATCCGCCTGTCCAGTATCCTAAACTCCAGCATCCGCCTGTCCAGTATCCTAAACTCCAGTATCCTAAACTCCAGCGTCCGCATGTCCAGTATCCTAAACTCCAGTATCCTAAACTCCAGTATCCTAAACTCCAGCATCCGCATGTCCAGTATCCTAAACTCCAGTATCCTAAACTCCAGTATCCTAAACTCCAGCATCCGCATGTACAGTATCCTAAACTCCAGTATCCTAAACTCCAGCGTCCGCATGTCCAGTATCCTAAACTCCAGTATCCTAAACTCCAGTATCCTAAACTCCAGCGTCCGCATGTCCAGTATCCTAAACTCCAGCGTCCGCCTGTCCAGTATCCTAAACTCCAGTATCCTAAAGTCCAGCATCCTAACTCCAGTATCCTAAACTCCAGCATCCGCCTGTCCAGTATCCTAAACTCCAGCATCCGCCTGTCCAGTATCCTAAACTCCAGCATCCGCCTGTCCAGTATCCTAAACTCCAGTATCCTAAACTCCAGCATCCGCATGTCCAGTATCCTAAACTCCAGCATCCGCCTGTCCAGTATCCTAAACTCCAGTATCCTAAACTCCAGCATCCGCATGTCCAGTATCCTAAACTCCAGTATCCTAAACTCCAGCATCCGCATGTCCAGTATCCTAAACTCCAGCATCCGCATGTCCAGTATCCTAAACTCCAGTATCCTAAACTCCAGTATCCTAAACTCCAGCGTCCGCATGTCCAGTATCCTAAACTCCAGTATCCTAAACTCCAGTATCCTAAACTCCAGTATCCTAAACTCCAGTATCCTAAACTCCAGCATCCGCATGTACAGTATCCTAAACTCCAGTATCCTAAACTCCAGCGTCCGCATGTCCAGTATCCTAAACTCCAGTATCCTAAACTCCAGTATCCTAAACTCCAGCGTCCGCATGTCCAGTATCCTAAACTCCAGTATCCTAAACTCCAGCGTCCGCCTGTCCAGCATCCTAAACTCCAGTATCCTAAAGTCCAGCATCCTAACTCCATTATCCTAAACTCCAGCATCCGCATGTCCAGTATCCTAAACTCCAGCATCCGCCTGTCCAGTATCCTAAACTCCAGCATCCGCCTGTCCAGTATCCTAAACTCCAGTATCCTAAACTCCAGCATCCGCATGTCCAGTATCCTAAACTCCAGTATCCTAAACTCCAGTATCCTAAACTCCAGCATCCGCATGTCCAGTATCCTAAACTCCAGTATCCTAAACTCCAGCATCCGCATGTCCAGTATCCTAAACTCCAGTATCCTTAACTCCAGCATCCGCATGTCCAGTATCCTAAACTCCAGTATCCTAAACTCCAGTATCCTAAACTCCAGCATCCGCATGTCCAGTATCCTAAACTCCAGCGTCCGCATGTCCAGTATCCTAAACTCCAGTATCCTAAACTCCAGCGTCCGCATGTCCAGTATCCTAAACTCCAGTATCCTAAACTCCAGCGTCCGCATGTCCAGTATCCTAAACTCCAGTATCCTAAACTCCAGTATCCTAAACTCCAGTATCCTAAACTCCAGCATCCGCATGTCCAGTATCCTAAACTCCAGCATCCGCATGTCCAGTATCCTAAACTCCAGTATCCTAAACTCCAGTATCCTAAACTCCAGTATCCTAAACTCCAGCATCCGCATGTCCAGTATCCTAAACTCCAGTATCCTAAACTCCAGTATCCTAAACTCCAGTATCCTAAACTCCAGCATCCGCATGTCCAGTATCCTAAACTCCAGTATCCTAAACTCCAGCATCCGCATGTCCAGTATCCTAAACTCCAGTATCCTAAACTCCAGCATCCGCATGTCCAGTATCCTAAACTCCAGTATCCTAAACTCCAGCATCCGCATGTCCAGTATCCTAAACTCCAGTATCCTAAACTCCAGTATCCTAAACTCCAGCATCCGCATGTCCAGTATCCTAAACTCCAGTATCCTAAACTCCAGTATCCTAAACTCCAGTATCCTAATCTCCAGTATCCTAAACTCCAGCATCCGCATGTCCAGTATCCTAAACTCCAGTATCCTAAACTTTAGCATCCGCATGTCCAGTATCCTAAACTCCAGTATCCTAAACTCCAGTATCCTAAACTCCAGCATCCTAAACTCCAGTATCCTAAACTCCAGCATCCTAAACTCCAGCATCCGCATGTCCAGCATCCTAAACTCCAGTATCCTAAACTCCAGTATCCTAAACTCCAGTATCCTAAACTCCAGTATCCTAAACTCCAGCATCCGCATGTCCAGTATCCTAAACTCCAGTATCCTAAACTCCAGCATCCGCATGTCCAGTATCCTAAACTTCAGTATCCTAAACTCCAGTATCCTAAACTCCAGTATCCTAAACTCCAGTATCCTAAACTCCAGCATCCGCATGTCCAGTATCCTAAACTCCAGTATCCTAAACTCCAGCATCCGCATGTCCAGTATCCTAAACTCCAGTATCCTAAACTCCAGTATCCTAAACTCCAGTATCCTAAACTCCAGTATCCTAAACTCCAGTATCCTAAACTCCAGTATCCTAAACTCCAGTATCCTAAACTCCAGTATCCTAAACTCCAGTATCCTAAACTCCAGCATCCTAAACTCCAGCATCCGCATGTCCAGTATCCTAAAGTCCAGTATCCTAAAGTCCAGTATCCTAAAGTCCAGTATCCTAAAGTCCAGTATCCTAAAGTCCAGTATCCTAAAGTCCAGCATCCGCATGTCCAGTATCCTAAACTCCAGTATCCTAAACTCCAGTATCCTAAACTCCAGCATCCGCATGTCCAGTATCCTAAACTCCAGTATCCTAAACTCCAGCATCCGCATGTCCAGTATCCTAAACTCCAGTATCCTAAACTCCAGCATCCGCATGTCCAGTATCCTAAACTCCAGTATCCTAAACTCCAGTATCCTAAACTCCAGTATCCTAAACTCCAGTATCCTAAACTCCAGTATCCTAAACTCCAGCATCCGCATGTCCAGTATCCTAAACTCCAGTATCCTAAACTCCAGCATCCGCATGTCCAGTATCCTAAACTCCAGTATCCTAAACTCCAGTATCCTAAACTCCAGCATCCGCATGTCCAGTATCCTAAACTCCAGTATCCTAAACTCCAGTATCCTAAACTCCAGCATCCGCATGTCCAGTATCCTAAACTCCAGTATCCTAAACTCCAGTATCCTAAACTCCAGTATCCTAAACTCCAGCATCCGCATGTCCAGTATCCTAAAGTCCAGTATCCTAAAGTCCAGTATCCTAAAGTCCAGTATCCTAAAGTCCAGTATCCTAAA
This sequence comes from Paramisgurnus dabryanus, assembly GCF_030506205.2. Classification (NCBI taxonomy): domain Eukaryota; kingdom Metazoa; phylum Chordata; class Actinopteri; order Cypriniformes; family Cobitidae; genus Paramisgurnus; species Paramisgurnus dabryanus. The sequence continues at coordinate 576,096 of NC_133356.1, read as the reverse complement.
GTCCAGTATCCTAAAGTCCAGTATCCTAAAGTCCAGTATCCTAAAGTCCAGTATCCTAAAGTCCAGTATCCTAAAGTCCAGCATCCGCATGTCCAGTATCCTAAACTCCAGTATCCTAAACTCCAGTATCCTAAACTCCAGCATCCGCATGTCCAGTATCCTAAACTCCAGTATCCTAAACTCCAGCATCCGCATGTCCAGTATCCTAAACTCCAGTATCCTAAACTCCAGCATCCGCATGTCCAGTATCCTAAACTCCAGTATCCTAAACTCCAGTATCCTAAACTCCAGTATCCTAAACTCCAGTATCCTAAACTCCAGCATCCGCATGTCCAGTATCCTAAACTCCAGTATCCTAAACTCCAGCATCCGCATGTCCAGTATCCTAAACTCCAGTATCCTAAACTCCAGTATCCTAAACTCCAGCATCCGCATGTCCAGTATCCTAAACTCCAGTATCCTAAACTCCAGTATCCTAAACTCCAGCATCCGCATGTCCAGTCTCCTAAACTCCAGTATCCTAAACTCCAGCATCCGCATGTCCAGTATCCTAAACTCCAGTATCCTAAACTCCAGTATCCTAAACTCCAGTATCCTAAACTCCAGCATCCTAAACTCCAGCATCCTAAACTCCAGCATCCTAAACTCCAGCATCCTAAACTCCAGCATCCGCATGTCTAGTATCCTAAACTCCAGTATCCTAAACTCCAGTATCCTAAACTCCAGCATCCGCATGTCCAGTATCCTAAACTCCAGTATCCTAAACTCCAGCATCCTAAACTCCAGCATCCGCATGTCTAGTATCCTAAACTCCAGTATCCTAAACTCCAGTATCCTAAACTCCAGCGTCCGCATGTCCAGTATCCTAAACTCCAGTATCCTAAACTCCAGCGTCCGCCTGTCCAGTATCCTAAACTCCAGTATCCTAAACTCCAACATCCGCATGTCCAGTATCCTAAACTCCAGCATCCGCCTGTCCAGTATCCTAAACTCCAGCATCCGCCTGTCCAGTATCCTAAACTCCAGTATCCTAAACTCCAGTATCCTAAACTCCAGTATCCTAAACTCCAGTATCCTAAACTCCAGCATCCGCCTGTCCAGTTTCCTAAACTCCAGTATCCTAAACTCCAGCGTCCGCCTGTCCAGCATCCTAAACTCCAGTATCCTAAAGTCCAGCATCCTAACTCCATTATCCTAAACTCCAGCATCCGCATGTCCAGTATCCTAAACTCCAGCATCCGCCTGTCCAGTATCCTAAACTCCAGCATCCGCCTGTCCAGTATCCTAAACTCCAGTATCCTAAACTCCAGTATCCTAAACTCCAGTATCCTAAACTCCAGCATCCGCCTGTCCAGTTTCCTAAACTCCAGCATCCGCCTGTCCAGTATCCTAAACTCCAGTATCCTAAACTCCAGTATCCTAAACTCCAGTATCCTAAACTCCAGTATCCTAAACTCCAGCATCCTAAACTCCAGTATCCTAAACTCCAGCGTCCGCCTGTCCAGTATCCTAAACTCCAGCATCCTAAACTCCAGTATCCTAAACTCCAGCATCCGCATGTCCAGTATCCTAAACTCCAGCGTCCGCCTGTCCAGTATCCTAAACTCCAGTATCCTAAACTCCAGTATCCTAAACTCCAGCGTCCGCCTGTCCAGTATCCTAAACTCCAGTATCCTAAACTCCAGTATCCTAAACTCCAGTATCCTAAACTCCAGCATCCTAAACTCCAGCATCCGCATGTCCAGTATCCTAAACTCCAGTATCCTAAACTCCAGTATCCTAAACTCCAGCATCCGCATGTCCAGTATCCTAAACTCCAGTATCCTAAACTCCAGCGTCCGCCTGTCCAGTATCCTAAACTCCAGTATCCTAAACTCCAGCATCCTAAACTCCAGTATCCTAAACTCCAGCATCCGCATGTCCAGTATCCTAAACTCCAGCATCCGCATGTCCAGTATCCTAAACTCCAGTATCCTATACTCCAGCGCCCGCCTGTCCAGTATCCTAAACTCCAGTATCCTAAACTCCAGCATCCTAAACTCCAGTATCCTAAACTCCAGCATCCTAAACTCCAGTATCCTAAACTCCAGTATCCTAAACTCCAGTATCCTAAACTCCAGTATCCTAAACTCCAGCATCCGCATGTCCAGTATCCTAAACTCCAGTATCCTAAACTCCAGTATCCTAAACTCCAGTATCCTAAACTCCAGTATCCTAAACTCCAGTATCCTAAACTCCAGTATCCTAAACTCCAGCATCCGCATGTCCAGTATCCTAAACTCCAGTATCCTAAACTCCAGTATCCTAAACTCCAGCATCCTAAACTCCAGCATCCGCATGTCCAGTATCCTAAACTCCAGTATCCTAAACTCCAGTATACTAAACTCCAGTATCCTAAACTCCAGCATCCGCATGTCCAGTATCCTAAACTCCAGTATCCTAAACTCCAGCATCCGCATGTCCAGTATCCTAAACTCCAGTATCCTAAACTCCAGTATCCTAAACTCCAGTATCCTAAACTCCAGCATCCGCATGTCCAGTATCCTAAACTCCAGTATCCTAAACTCCAGCATCCGCATGTCCAGTATCATAAACTCCAGTATCCTAAACTCCAGTATCCTAAACTCCAGTATCCTAAACTCCAGCATCCGCATGTCCAGTATCCTAAACTCCAGTATCCTAAACTCCAGTATCCTAAACTCCAGTATCCTAAACTCCAGCATCCGCATGTCCAGTATCCTAAACTCCAGTATCCTAAACTCCAGCATCCGCATGTCCAGTATCCTAAACTCCAGTATCCTAAACTCCAGCATCCGCATGTCCAGTATCCTAAACTCCAGTATCCTAAACTCCAGCATCCGCATGTCCAGTATCCTAAACTCCAGTATCCTAAACTCCAGCATCCGCATGTCCAGTATCCTAAACTCCAGTATCCTAAACTCCAGTATCCTAAACTCCAGTATCCTAAACTCCAGTATCCTAAACTCCAGTATCCTAAACTCCAGCATCCGCATGTCCAGTATCCTAAACTCCAGTATCCTAAACTCCAGCATCCGCATGTCCAGTATCCTAAACTCCAGTATCCTAAACTCCAGTATCCTAAACTCCAGTATCCTAAACTCCAGCATCCGCATGTCCAGTATCCTAAACTCCAGTATCCTAAACTCCAGCATCCGCATGTCCAGTCTCCTAAACTCCAGTCTCCTAAACTCCAGCATCCGCATGTCCAGTATCCTAAACTCCAGTATCCTAAACTCCAGTATCCTAAACTCCAGTATCCTAAACTCCAGTATCCTAAACTCCAGTATCCTAAACTCCAGCATCCTAAACTCCAGCATCCTGAACTCCAGCATCCTAAACTCCAGCATCCTAAACTCCAGCATCCTAAACTCCAGCATCCTAAACTCCAGCATCCTAAACTCCAGCATCCTAAACTCCAGCATCCGCATGTCCAGTATCCTAAACTCCAGTATCCTAAACTCCAGTATCCTAAACTCCAGTATCCTAAACTCCAGCATCCGCATGTCCAGCATCCGCATGTCCAGTATCCTAAACTCCAGTATCCTAAACTCCAGCATCCGCATGTCCAGTATCCTAAACTCCAGTATCCTAAACTCCAGTATCCTAAACTCCAGCATCCGCATGTCCAGTATCCTAAACTCCAGTATCCTAAACTCCAGTATCCTAAACTCCAGCATCCGCATGTCCAGTATCCTAAACTCCAGTATCCTAAACTCCAGTATCCTAAACTCCAGTATCCTAAACTCCAGTATCCTAAACTCCAGCATCCGCATGTCCAGTATCCTAAACTCCAGTATCCTAAACTCCAGTATCCTAAACTCCAGCATCCGCATGTCCAGTCTCCTAAACTCCAGTCTCCTAAACTCCAGCATCCGCATGTCCAGTATCCTAAACTCCAGTATCCTAAACTCCAGCATCCTAAACTCCAGCATCCTAAACTCCAGCATCCTAAACTCCAGCATCCTAAACTCCAGCATCCTAAACTCCAGCATCCTAAACTCCAGCATCCTAAACTCCAGCATCCTAAACTCCAGCATCCTAAACTCCAGTATCCTAAACTCCAGCATCCGCATGTCCAGTATCCTAAACTCCAGTATCCTAAACTCCAGCATCCGCATGTCCAGTATCCTAAACTCCAGTATCCTAAATTCCAGCATCCGCATGTCCAGTATCCTAAACTCCAGTATCCTAAACTCCAGTATCCTAAACTCCAGTATCCTAAACTCCAGCATCCGCATGTCCAGTATCCTAAACTCCAGTATCCTAAACTCCAGCGTCCGCATGTCCAGTATCCTAAACTCCAGTATCCTAAACTCCAGCGTCCGCCTGTCCAGTATCCTAAACTCCAGCATCCTAAACTCCAGCATCCTAAACTCCAGTATCCTAAACTCCAGTATCCTAAACTCCAGCATCCGCATGTCCAGCATCCGCATGTCCAGTATCCTAAACTCCAGTATCCTAAACTCCAGCATCCGCATGTCCAGTATCCTAAACTCCAGTATCCTAAACTCCAGTATCCTAAACTCCAGTATCCTAAACTCCAGCATCCGCATGTCCAGCATCCGCATGTCCAGTATCCTAAACTCCAGTATCCTAAACTCCAGCATCCGCATGTCCAGTATCCTAAACTCCAGTATCCTAAACTCCAGTATCCTAAACTCCAGCATCCGCATGTCCAGTATCCTAAACTCCAGTATCCTAAACTCCAGTATCCTAAACTCCAGCATCCGCATGTCCAGTATCCTAAACTCCAGTATCCTAAACTCCAGTATCCTAAACTCCAGTATCCTAAACTCCAGTATCCTAAACTCCAGCATCCGCATGTCCAGTATCCTAAACTCCAGTATCCTAAACTCCAGTATCCTAAACTCCAGCATCCGCATGTCCAGTCTCCTAAACTCCAGTCTCCTAAACTCCAGCATCCGCATGTCCAGTATCCTAAACTCCAGTATCCTAAACTCCAGCATCCTAAACTCCAGCATCCTAAACTCCAGCATCCTAAACTCCAGCATCCTAAACTCCAGCATCCTAAACTCCAGCATCCTAAACTCCAGCATCCTAAACTCCAGCATCCTAAACTCCAGCATCCTAAACTCCAGTATCCTAAACTCCAGCATCCGCATGTCCAGTATCCTAAACTCCAGTATCCTAAACTCCAGCATCCGCATGTCCAGTATCCTAAACTCCAGTATCCTAAATTCCAGCATCCGCATGTCCAGTATCCTAAACTCCAGTATCCTAAACTCCAGTATCCTAAACTCCAGTATCCTAAACTCCAGTATCCTAAACTCCAGCATCCGCATGTCCAGTATCCTAAACTCCAGTATCCTAAACTCCAGCGTCCGCATGTCCAGTATCCTAAACTCCAGTATCCTAAACTCCAGCGTCCGCCTGTCCAGTATCCTAAACTCCAGCATCCTAAACTCCAGCATCCTAAACTCCAGTATCCTAAACTCCAGCATCCGCATGTCCAGTATCCTAAACTCCAGCATCCGCCTGTCCAGTATCCTAAACTCCAGCATCCGCCTGTCCAGTATCCTAAACTCCAGTATCCTAAACTCCAGTATCCTAAACTCCAGTATCCTAAACTCCAGTATCCTAAACTCCAGTATCCTAAACTCCAGCGTCCGCATGTCCAGTATCCTAAACTCCAGTATCCTAAACTCCAGCGTCCGCATGTCCAGTATCCTAAACTCCAGTATCCTAAACTCCAGCGTCCGCCTGTCCAGTATCCTAAACTCCAGTATCCTAAACTCCAGCATCCTAAACTCCAGTATCCTAAACTCCAGCATCCGCATGTCCAGTATCCTAAACTCCAGCATCCGCCTGTCCAGTATCCTAAACTCCAGCATCCGCCTGTCCAGTATCCTAAACTCCAGTATCCTAAACTCCAGTATCCTAAACTCCAGTATCCTAAACTCCAGCATCCTAAACTCCAGTATCCTAAACTCCAGCGTCCGCCTGTCCAGTATCCTAAACTCCAGTATCCTAAACTCCAGCATCCTAAACTCCAGTATCCTAAACTCCTGCATCCGCATGTCCAGTATCCTAAACTCCAGCATCCGCATGTCCAGTATCCTAAACTCCAGTATCCTAAACTCCAGTATCCTAAACTCCAGCATCCGCATGTCCAGTATCCTAAACTCCAGTATCCTAAACTCCAGTATCCTAAACTCCAGCATCCGCATGTCCAGTATCCTAAACTCCAGTATCCTAAACTCCAGTATCCTAAACTCCAGCATCCGCATGTCCAGTCTCCTAAACTCCAGTATCCTAAACTCCAGCATCCGCATGTCCAGTATCCTAAACTCCAGTATCCTAAACTCCAGTATCCTAAACTCCAGTATCCTAAACTCCAGCATCCTAAACTCCAGCATCCTAAACTCCAGCATCCTAAACTCCAGCATCCTAAACTCCAGCATCCGCATGTCTAGTATCCTAAACTCCAGTATCCTAAACTCCAGTATCCTAAACTCCAGCATCCGCATGTCCAGTATCCTAAACTCCAGTATCCTAAACTCCAGCGTCCGCCTGTCCAGTATCCTAAACTCCAGTATCCTAAACTCCAGCATCCTAAGCTCTAGTATCCTAAACTCCAGCATCCGCATGTCCAGTATCCTAAACTCCAGCATCCGCCTGTCCAGTATCCTAAACTCCAGCATCCGCCTGTCCAGTATCCTAAACTCCAGTATCCTAAACTCCAGTATCCTAAACTCCAGTATCCTAAACTCCAGCATCCGCCTGTCCAGTTTCCTAAACTCCAGCATCCGCCTGTCCAGTATCCTAAACTCCAGTATCCTAAACTCCAGTATCCTAAACTCCAGTATCCTAAACTCCAGCATCCTAAACTCCAGTATCCTAAACTCCAGCGTCCGCCTGTCCAGTATCCTAAACTCCAGTATCCTAAACTCCAGCATCCTAAACTCCAGTATCCTAAACTCCAGCATCCGCATGTCCAGTATCCTAAACTCCAGCATCCGCCTGTCCAGTATCCTAAACTCAAGTATCCTAAACTCCAGCGTCCGCCTGTCCAGTATCCTAAACTCCAGTATCCTAAACTCCAGTATCCTAAACTCCAGCATCCTAAACTCCAGCATCCGCATGTCCAGTATCCTAAACTCCAGTATCCTAAACTCCAGTATCCTAAACTTCAGCATCCGCATGTCCAGTATCCTAAACTCCAGTATCCTAAACTCCAGCGTCCGCCTGTCCAGTATCCTAAACTCCAGTATCCTAAACTCCAGTATCCTAAACTCCAGCATCCTAAACTCCAGTATTCTAAACTCCAGCATCCGCATGTCCAGTATCCTAAACTCCAGCATCCGCATGTCCAGTATCCTAAACTCCAGTATCCTATACTCCAGCGCCCGCCTGTCCAGTATCCTAAACTCCAGTATCGTAAACTCAAGCATCCTAAACTCCAGTATCCTAAACTCCAGCATCCTAAACTCCAGTATCCTAAACTCCAGCATCCTAAACTCCAGTATCCTAAACTCCAGTATCCTAAACTCCAGCATCCGCATGTCCAGTATCCTAAACTCCAGTATCTTAAACTCCAGTATCCTAAACTCCAGTATCCTAAACTCCAGTATCCTAAACTCCAGCATCCGCATGTCCAGTATCCTAAACTCCAGTATCCTAAACTCCAGTATCCTAAACTCCAGTATCCTAAACTCCAGCATCCTAAACTCCAGCATCCGCATGTCCAGTATCCTAAACTCCAGTATCCTAAACTCCAGTATCCTAAACTCCAGTATCCTAAACTCCAGCATCCGCATGTCCAGTATCCTAAACTCCAGTATCCTAAACTCCAGCATCCGCATGTCCAGTATCCTAAACTCCAGTATCCTAAACTCCAGTATCCTAAACTCCAGTATCCTAAACTCCAGCATCCGCATGTCCAGTATCCTAAACTCCAGTATCCTAAACTCCAGCATCCGCATGTCCAGTATCATAAACTCCAGTATCCTAAACTCCAGTATCCTAAACTCCAGTATCCTAAACTCCAGCATCCGCATGTCCAGTATCCTAAACTCCAGTATCCTAAACTCCAGTATCCTAAACTCCAGTATCCTAAACTCCAGTATCCTAAACTCCAGTATCCTAAACTCCAGCATCCGCATGTCCAGTATCCTAAACTCCAGTATCCTAAACTCCAGCATCCGCATGTCCAGTATCCTAAACTCCAGTATCCTAAACTCCAGCATCCGCATGTCCAGTATCCTAAACTCCAGTATCCTAAACTCCAGCATCCGCATGTCCAGTATCCTAAACTCCAGTATCCTAAACTCCAGTATCCTAAACTCCAGTATCCTAAACTCCAGTATCCTAAACTCCAGTATCCTAAACTCCAGTATCCTAAACTCCAGTATCCTAAACTCCAGCATCCGCATGTCCAGTATCCTAAACTCCAGTATCCTAAACTCCAGCATCCGCATGTCCAGTATCCTAAACTCCAGTATCCTAAACTCCAGTATCCTAAACTCCAGCATCCGCATGTCCAGTATCCTAAACTCCAGTATCCTAAACTCCAGTATCCTAAACTCCAGCATCCGCATGTCCAGTCTCCTAAACTCCAGTATCCTAAACTCCAGCATCCGCATGTCCAGTATCCTAAACTCCAGTATCCTAAACTCCAGTATCCTAAACTCCAGTATCCTAAACTCCAGCATCCTAAACTCCAGCATCCTAAACTCCAGCATCCTAAACTCCAGCATCCTAAACTCCAGCATCCTAAACTCCAGCATCCTAAACTCCAGCATCCTAAACTCCAGCATCCTAAACTCCAGCATCCTAAACTCCAGCATCCTAAACTCCAGCATCCGCATGTCTAGTATCCTAAACTCCAGTATCCTAAACTCCAGTATCCTAAACTCCAGCATCCGCATGTCCAGTATCCTAAACTCCAGTATCCTAAACTCCAGTATCCTAAACTCCAGTATCCTAAACTCCAGCATCCTAAACTCCAGCATCCTAAACTCCAGCATCCTAAACTCCAGCATCCTAAACTCCAGCATCCTAAACTCCAGCATCATAAACTACAGCATCATAAACTCCAGCATCCGCATGTCCAGTATCCTAAACTCCAGTATCCTAAACTCCAGTATCCTAAACTCCAGCATCCGCATGTCCAGTATCCTAAACTCCAGTATCCTAAACTCCAGCATCCGCATGTCCAGTATCCTAAACTCCAGTATCCTAAACTCCAGTATCCTAAACTCCAGCATCCGCATGTCCAGTCTCCTAAACTCCAGCATCCACATGTCCAGTATCCTAAACTCCAGTATCCTAAACTCCAGTATCCTAAACTCCATTATCCTAAACTCCAGCATCCTAAACTCCAGCATCCTAAACTCCAGCATCCTAAACTCCAGCATCCTAAACTCCAGCATCCTAAACTCCAGCATCCTAAACTCCAGCATCCTAAACTCCAGCATCCGCATGTCCAGTATCCTAAACTCCAGTATCCTAAACTCCAGCATCCGCATGTCCAGTATCCTAAACTCCAGTATCCTAAATTCCAGCATCCGCATGTCCAGTATCCTAAACTCCAGTATCCTAAACTCCAGTATCCTAAACTCCAGTATCCTAAACTCCAGTATCCTAAACTCCAGTATCCTAAACTCCAGCATCCGCATGTCCAGTATCCTAAACTCCAGTATCCTAAACTCCAGTATCCTAAACTCCAGCGTCCGCATGTCCAGTATCCTAAACTCCAGTATCCTAAACTCCAGCGTCCGCCTGTCCAGTATCCTAAACTCCAGTATCCTAAACTCCAGCATCCTAAACTCCAGTATCCTAAACTCCAGCATCCGCATGTCCAGTATCCTAAACTCCAGCATCCGCCTGTCCAGTATCCTAAACTCCAGCATCCGCCTGTCCAGTATCCTAAACTCCAGTATCCTAAACTCCAGTATCCTAAACTCCAGTATCCTAAACTCCAGTATCCTAAACTCCAGTATCCTAAACTCCAGCATCCTAAACTCCAGTATCCTAAACTCCAGCGTCCGCCTGTCCAGTATCCTAAACTCCAGTATCCTAAACTCCAGCATCCTAAACTCCAGTATCCTAAACTCCTGCATCCGCATGTCCAGTATCCTAAACTCCAGCATCCACCTGTCCAGTATCTTAAACTCCAGTATCCTAAACTCCAGCGTCCGCCTGTCCAGTATCCTAAACTCCAGTATCCTAAACTCCAGTATCCTAAACTCCAGCATCCGCATGTCCAGTATCCTAAACTCCAGTATCCTAAACTCCAGTATCCTAAACTCCAGTATCCTAAACTCCAGCATCCGCATGTCCAGTATCCTAAACTCCAGTATCCTAAACTCCAGCGTCCGCCTGTCCAGTATCCTAAACTCCAATATCCTAAACTCCAGCATCCTAAACTCCAGTATCCTAAACTCCAGCATCCGCATGTCCAGTATCCTAAACTCCAGCATCCGCATGTCCAGTATCCTAAACTCCAGTATCCTAAACTCCAGCGTCCGCCTGTCCAGTATCCTAAACTCCAGTATCCTAAACTCCAGCATCCTAAACTCCAGCATCCGCATGTCCAGTATCCTAAACTCCAGCATCCGCCTGTCCAGTATCCTAAACTCCAGCATCCGCCTGTCCAGTATCCTAAACTCCAGTATCCTAAACTCCAGTATCCTAAACTCCAGTATCCTAAACTCCAGCATCCGCATGTCCAGTATCCTAAACTCCAGCATCCGCATGTCCAGTATCCTAAACTCCAGTATCCTAAACTCCAGTATCCTAAACTCCAGTATCCTAAACTCCAGTATCCTAAACTCCAGCATCCGCATGTCCAGTATCCTAAACTCCAGTATCCTAAACTCCAGTATCCTAAACTCCAGTATCCTAAACTCCAGCATCCGCATGTCCAGTATCCTAAACTCCAGTATCCTAAACTCCAGTATCCTAAACTCCAGCATCCGCATGTCCAGTATCCTAAACTCCAGTATCCTAAACTCCAGTATCCTAAACTCCAGTATCCTAAACTCCAGCATCCGCATGTCCAGTATCCTAAACTCCAGTATCCTAAACTCCAGTATCCTAAACTCCAGTATCCTAAACTCCAGTATCCTAAACTCCAGTATCCTAAACTCCAGTATCCTAAACTCCAGCATCCGCATGTCCAGTATCCTAAACTCCAGTATCCTAAACTCCAGTATCCTAAACTCCAGTATCCTAAACTCCAGTATCCTAAACTCCAGTATCCTAAACTCCAGTATCCTAAACTCCAGCATCCGCATGTCCAGTATCCTAAACTCCAGTATCCTAAACTCCAGTATCCTAAACTCCAGCATTCGCATGTCCAGTATCCTAAACTCCAGTATCCTAAACTCCAGCATCCGCATGTCCAGTATCCTAAACTCCAGTATCCTAAACTCCAGCATCCGCATGTCCAGTATCCTAAACTCCAGTATCCTAAACTCCAGTATCCTAAACTCCAGTATCCTAAACTCCAGTATCCTAAACTCCAGCATCCGCATGTCCAGTATCCTAAACTCCAGTATCCTAAACTCCAGCATCCGCATGTCCAGTATCCTAAACTCCAGTATCCTAAACTCCAGTATCCTAAACTCCAGTATCCTAAACTCCAGTATCCTAAACTCCAGTATCCTAAACTCCAGCATCCGCATGTCCAGTATCCTAAACTCCAGTATCCTAAACTCCAGTATCCTAAACTCCAGCATCCGCATGTCCAGTCTCCTAAACTCCAGTATCCTAAACTCCAGCATCCGCATGTCCAGTATCCTAAACTCCAGTATCCTAAACTCCAGTATCCTAAACTCCAGCATCCTAAACTCCAGTATCCTAAACTCCAGCATCCTAAACTCCAGCATCCTAAACTCCAGCATCCTAAACTCCAGCATCCTAAACTCCAGCATCCTAAACTCCAGCATCCTAAACTCCAGTATCCTAAACTCCAGTATCCTAAACTCCAGTATCCTAAACTCCAGCATCCGCATGTCCAGTATCCTAAACTCCAGTATCCTAAACTCCAGTATCCTAAACTCCAGCATCCGCATGTCCAGTATCCTAAACTCCAGTATCCTAAACTCCAGCATCCGCATGTCCAGTATCCTAAACTCCAGTATCCTAAACTCCAGTATCCTAAACTCCAGTATCCTAAACTCCAGTATCCTAAACTCCAGTATCCTAAACTCCAGTATCCTAAACTCCAGCATCCGCATGTCCAGTATCCTAAACTCCAGTATCCTAAACTCCAGCATCCGCATGTCCAGTATCCTAAACTCCAGTATCCTAAACTCCAGTATCCTAAACTCCAGTATCCTAAACTCCAGTATCCTAAACTCCAGTATCCTAAACTCCAGCATCCGCATGTCCAGTATCCTAAACTCCAGCATCCGCATGTCCAGTCTCCTAAACTCCAGTATCCTAAACTCCAGCATCCGCATGTCCAGTATCCTAAACTCCAGTATCCTAAACTCCAGTATCCTAAACTCCAGCATCCGCATGTCCAGTATCCTAAACTCCAGTATCCTAAACTCCAGTATCCTAAACTCCAGTATCCTAAACTCCAGTATCCTAAACTCCAGTATCCTAAACTCCAGCATCCGCATGTCCAGTATCCTAAACTCCAGCATCCGCATGTCCAGTATCCTAAACTCCAGTATCCTAAACTCCAGTATCCTAAACTCCAGTATCCTAAACTCCAGTATCCTAAACTCCAGCATCCGCATGTCCAGTATCCTAAACTCCAGTATCCTAAACTCCAGTATCCTAAACTCCAGTATCCTAAACTCCAGCATCCGCATGTCCAGTATCCTAAACTCCAGTATCCTAAACTCCAGTATCCTAAACTCCAGTATCCTAAACTCCAGCATCCGCATGTCCAGTATCCTAAACTCCAGTATCCTAAACTCCAGTATCCTAAACTCCAGTATCCTAAACTCCAGCATCCGCATGTCCAGTATCCTAAACTCCAGTATCCTAAACTCCAGTATCCTAAACTCCAGTATCATAAACTCCAGTATCCTAAACTCCAGCATCCGCATGTCCAGTATCCTAAACTCCAGTATCCTAAACTCCAGTATCCTAAACTCCAGTATCCTAAACTCCAGTATCCTAAACTCCAGTATCCTAAACTCCAGTATCCTAAACTCCAGCATCCGCATGTCCAGTATCCTAAACTCCAGTATCCTAAACTCCAGTATCCTAAACTCCAGCATTCGCATGTCCAGTATCCTAAACTCCAGTATCCTAAACTCCAGCATCCGCATGTCCAGTATCCTAAACTCCAGTATCCTAAACTCCAGCATCCGCATGTCCAGTATCCTAAACTCCAGTATCCTAAACTCCAGTATCCTAAACTCCAGTATCCTAAACTCCAGTATCCTAAACTCCAGTATCCTAAACTCCAGCATCCGCATGTCCAGTATCCTAAACTCCAGTATCCTAAACTCCAGCATCCGCATGTCCAGTATCCTAAACTCCAGTATCCTAAACTCCAGTATCCTAAACTCCAGTATCCTAAACTCCAGTATCCTAAACTCCAGTATCCTAAACTCCAGCATCCGCATGTCCAGTATCCTAAACTCCAGTATCCTAAACTCCAGTATCCTAAACTCCAGCATCCGCATGTCCAGTCTCCTAAACTCCAGTATCCTAAACTCCAGCATCCGCATGTCCAGTATCCTAAACTCCAGTATCCTAAACTCCAGTATCCTAAACTCCAGCATCCTAAACTCCAGTATCCTAAACTCCAGCATCCTAAACTCCAGCATCCTAAACTCCAGCATCCTAAACTCCAGCATCCTAAACTCCAGTATCCTAAACTCCAGTATCCTAAACTCCAGTATCCTAAACTCCAGTATCCTAAACTCCAGTATCCTAAACTCCAGCATCCGCATGTCCAGTATCCTAAACTCCAGTATCCTAAACTCCAGTATCCTAAACTCCAGCATCCGCATGTCCAGTATCCTAAACTCCAGTATCCTAAACTCCAGCATCCGCATGTCCAGTATCCTAAACTCCAGTATCCTAAACTCCAGTATCCTAAACTCCAGTATCCTAAACTCCAGTATCCTAAACTCCAGTATCCTAAACTCCAGTATCCTAAACTCCAGCATCCGCATGTCCAGTATCCTAAACTCCAGTATCCTAAACTCCAGCATCCGCATGTCCAGTATCCTAAACTCCAGTATCCTAAACTCCAGTATCCTAAACTCCAGTATCCTAAACTCCAGTATCCTAAACTCCAGTATCCTAAACTCCAGCATCCGCATGTCCAGTATCCTAAACTCCAGCATCCGCATGTCCAGTCTCCTAAACTCCAGTATCCTAAACTCCAGCATCCGCATGTCCAGTATCCTAAACTCCAGTATCCTAAACTCCAGTATCCTAAACTCCAGTATCCTAAACTCCAGTATCCTAAACTCCAGTATCCTTAACTCCAGTATCCTTAACTCCAGCATCCTAAACTCCAGCATCCTAAACTCCAGCATCCTAAACTCCAGCATCCTAAACTCCAGCATCCTAAACTCCAGCATCCTAAACTCCAGTATCCTAAACTCCAGCATCCTAAACTCCAGCATCCGCATGTCTAGTATCCTAAACTCCAGTATCCTAAACTCCAGTATCCTAAACTCCAGCATCCGCATGTCCAGTATCCTAAACTCCAGTATCCTAAACTCCAGTATCCTAAACTCCAGCATCCTAAACTCCAGCATCCTAAACTCCAGCATCCTAAACTCCAGCATCCTAAACTCCAGCATCCTAAACTCCAGCATCCGCATGTCCAGTATCCTAAACTCCAGTATCCTAAACTCCAGTATCCTAAACTCCAGCATCCGCATGTCCAGTATCCTAAACTCCAGTATCCTAAACTCCAGTATCCTAAACTCCAGTATCCTAAACTCCAGCATCTGCATGTCCAGTATCCTAAACTCCAGTATCCTAAACTCCAGCATCCGCATGTCCAGTATCCTAAACTCCAGTATCCTAAACTCCAGTATCCTAAACTCCAGTATCCTAAACTCCAGTATCCTAAACTCCAGCATCCGCATGTCCAGTATCCTAAACTCCAGCATCCGCATGTCCAGTATCCTAAACTCCAGTATCCTAAACTCCAGTATCCTAAACTCCAGTATCCTAAACTCCAGTATCCTAAACTCCAGTATCCTAAACTCCAGTATCCTAAACTCCAGCATCCGCATGTCCAGTATCCTAAACTCCAGTATCCTAAACTCCAGCATCCGCATGTCCAGTATCCTAAACTCCAGTATCCTAAACTCCAGTATCCTAAACTCCAGTATCCTAAACTCCAGTATCCTAAACTCCAGTATCCTAAACTCCAGCATCCGCATGTCCAGTATCCTAAACTCCAGCATCCGCATGTCCAGTCTCCTAAACTCCAGTATCCTAAACTCCAGCATCCGCATGTCCAGTATCCTAAACTCCAGTATCCTAAACTCCAGTATCCTAAACTCCAGTATCCTAAACTCCAGTATCCTAAACTCCAGTATCCTTAACTCCAGTATCCTTAACTCCAGCATCCTAAACTCCAGCATCCTAAACTCCAGCATCCTAAACTCCAGCATCCTAAACTCCAGCATCCTAAACTCCAGTATCCTAAACTCCAGTATCCTAAACTCCAGCATCCTAAACTCCAGCATCCGCATGTCTAGTATCCTAAACTCCAGTATCCTAAACTCCAGTATCCTAAACTCCAGCATCCGCATGTCCAGTATCCTAAACTCCAGTATCCTAAACTCCAGTATCCTAAACTCCAGCATCCTAAACTCCAGCATCCTAAACTCCAGCATCCTAAACTCCAGCATCCTAAACTCCAGCATCCGCATGTCCAGTATCCTAAACTCCAGTATCCTAAACTCCAGTATCCTAAACTCCAGCATCCGCATGTCCAGTATCCTAAACTCCAGTATCCTAAACTCCAGTATCCTAAACTCCAGTATCCTAAACTCCAGCATCTGCATGTCCAGTATCCTAAACTCCAGTATCCTAAACTCCAGCATCCGCATGTCCAGTATCCTAAACTCCAGTATCCTAAACTCCAGTATCCTAAACTCCAGTATCCTAAACTCCAGTATCCTAAACTCCAGCATCCGCATGTCCAGTATCCTAAACTCCAGCATCCGCATGTCCAGTCTCCTAAACTCCAGTCTCCTAAACTCCAGCATCCGCATGTCCAGTATCCTAAACTCCAGTATCCTAAACTCCAGTATCCTAAACTCCAGTATCCTAAACTCCAGCATCCTAAACTCCAGCATCCTAAACTCCAGCATCCTAAACTCCAGCATCCTAAACTCCAGCATCCTAAACTCCAGCATCCTAAACTCCAGTATCCTAAACTCCAGCATCCGCATGTCCAGTATCCTAAACTCCAGCATCAGCATGTCCAGTATCCTAAACTCCAGTATCCTAAACTCCAGCATCCGCATGTCCAGTATCCTAAACTCCAGTATCCTAAACTCCAGCATCCGCATGTCCAGTATCCTAAACTCCAGTATCCTAAACTCCAGTATCCTAAACTCCAGTATCCTAAACTCCAGTATCCTAAACTCCAGTATCCTAAACTCCAGCATCCGCATGTCCAGTATCCTAAACTCCAGTATCCTAAACTCCAGCGTCCGCATGTCCAGTATCCTAAACTCCAGTATCCTAAACTCCAGCGTCCGCCTGTCCAGTATCCTAAACTCCAGTATCCTAAACTCCAGCATCCTAAACTCCAGTATCCTAAACTCCAGCATCCGCATGTCCAGTATCCTAAACTCCAGCATCCGCCTGTCCAGTATCCTAAACTCCAGCATCCGCCTGTCCAGTATCCTAAACTCCAGTATCCTAAACTCCAGTATCCTAAACTCCAGTATCCTAAACTCCACCATCCTAAACTCCAGTATCCTAAACTCCAGCGTCCGCCTGTCCAGTATCCTAAACTCCAGTATCCTAAACTCCAGCATCCTAAACTCCAGTATCCTAAACTCCGGCATCCGCATGTCCAGTATCCTAAACTCCAGCATCCACCTGTCTAGTATCTTAAACTCCAGTATCCTAAACTCCAGCGTCCGCCTGTCCAGTATCCTAAACTCCAGTATCCTAAACTCCAGTATCCTAAACTCCAGCGTCCGCATGTCCAGTATCCTAAACTCCAGTATCCTAAACTCCAGCATCCGCATGTCCAGTATCCTAAACTCCAGTATCCTAAACTCCAGCGTCTGCCTGTCCAGTATCCTAAACTCCAGTATCCTAAACTCCAGCATCCGCATGTCCAGTATCCTAAACTCCAGTATCCTAAACTCCAGCGTCTGCCTGTCCAGTATCCTAAACTCCAGTATCCTAAACTCCAGTATCCTAAACTCCAGCATCCTAAACTCCAGTATCCTAAACTCCAGCATCCGCATGTCCAGTATCCTAAACTCCAGCATCCGCCTGTCCAGTATCCTAAACTCCAGCATCCGCCTGTCCAGTATCCTAAACTCCAGTATCCTAAACTCCAGTATCCTAAACTCCAGTATCCTAAACTCCAGCATCCGCATGTCCAGTATCCTAAACTCCAGTATCCTAAACTCCAGCATCCTAAACTCCAGCATCCGCATGTCCAGTATCCTAAACTCCAGTATCCTAAACTCCAGCATCCGCATGTCCAGTATCCTAAACTCCAGTATCCTAAACTCCAGTATCCTAAACTCCAGCATCCGCATGTCCAGTATCCTAAACTCCAGTATCCTAAACTCCAGTATCCTAAACTCCAGTATCCTAAACTCCAGTATCCTAAACTCCAGCATCCGCATGTCCAGTATCCTAAACTCCAGTATCCTAAACTCCAGCATCCGCATGTCCAGTATCCTAAACTCCAGTATCCTAAACTCCAGTATCCTAAACTCCAGCATCCGCATGTCCAGTATCCTAAACTCCAGTATCCTAAACTCCAGCATCCGCATGTCCAGTATCCTAAACTCCAGTATCCTAAACTCCAGTATCCTAAACTCCAGTATCCTAAACTCCAGCATCCTAAACTCCAGCATCCTAAACTCCAGCATCCTAAACTCCAGCATCCTAAACTCCAGCATCCTAAACTCCAGCATCCTAAACTCCAGTATCCTAAACTCCAGCATCCTAAACTCCAGCATCCTAAACTCCAGCATCCGCATGTCCAGTATCCTAAACTCCAGTATCCTAAACTCCAGCATCCGCATGTCCAGTATCCTAAACTCCAGTATCCTAAACTCCAGCATCCGCATGTCCAGTATCCTAAACTCCAGTATCCTAAACTCCAGTATCCTAAACTCCAGTATCCTAAACTCCAGCATCCTAAACTCCAGCATCCGCATGTCCAGTATCCTAAACTCCAGTATCCTAAACTCCAGCATCCGCATGTCCAGTATCCTAAACTCCAGTATCCTAAACTCCAGCATCCGCATGTCCAGTATCCTAAACTCCAGTATCCTAAACTCCAGCATCCGCATGTCCAGTATCCTAAACTCCAGTATCCTAAACTCCAGTATCCTAAACTCCAGTATCCTAAACTCCAGCATCCTAAACTCCAGCATCCGCATGTCCAGTATCCTAAACTCCAGTATCCTAAACTCCAGCATCCGCATGTCCAGTATCCTAAACTCCAGTATCCTAAACTCCAGCATCCGCATGTCCAGTATCCTAAACTCCAGTATCCTAAACTCCAGTATCCTAAACTCCAGTATCCTAAACTCCAGCATCCGCATGTCCAGTATCCTAAACTCCAGTATCCTAAACTCCAGTATCCTAAACTCCAGTATCCTAAACTCCAGTATCCTAAACTCCAGTATCCTAAACTCCAGTATCCTAAACTCCAGCATCCGCATGTCCAGTATCCTAAACTCCAGTATCCTAAACTCCAGTATCCTAAACTCCAGCATCCGCATGTCCAGTATCCTAAACTCCAGTATCCTAAACTCCAGTATCCTAAACTCCAGCATCCGCATGTCCAGTATCCTAAACTCCAGTATCCTAAACTCCAGTATCCTAAACTCCAGCATCCGCATGTCCAGTATCCTAAACTCCAGTATCCTAAACTCCAGCATCCGCATGTCCAGTATCCTAAACTCCAGTATCCTAAACTCCAGTATCCTAATCTCCAGTATCCTAAACTCCAGCATCCGCATGTCCAGTATCCTAAACTCCAGTATCCTAAACTCCAGCATCTGCATGTCCAGTATCCTAAACTCCAGTATCCTAAACTCCAGTATACTAAACTCCAGTATCCTAAACTCCAGCATCCGCATGTCCAGTATCCTAAACTCCAGTATCCTAAACTCCAGCATCCGCATGTCCAGTCTCCTAAACTCCAGTCTCCTAAACTCCAGTCTCCTAAACTCCAGTCTCCTAAACTCCAGTCTCCTAAACTCCAGTCTCCTAATCTCCAGTCTCCTAAACTCCAGTCTCCTAAACTCCAGTATCCTAAACTCCAGTATCCTAAACTCCAGTATCCTAAACTCCAGTATCCTAAACTCCAGTATCCTAAACTCCAGTATCCTAAACTCCAGCATCCGCATGTCCAGTATCCTAAACTCCAGTATCTTAAACTCCAGTATCCTAAACTCCAGTATCCTAAACTCCAGTATCCTAAACTCCAGTATCCGCATGTCCAGTATCCTAAACTCCAGTATCCTAAACTCCAGCATCCGCATGTCCAGTATCCTAAACTCCAGTATCCTAAACTCCAGTATCCTAAACTCCAGCATCCGCATGTCCAGTATCCTAAACTCCAGTATCCTAAACTCCAGCATCCGCATGTCCAGTATCCTAAACTCCAGTATCCTAAACTCCAGCGTCCGCCTGTCCAGTATCCTAAACTCCAGCATCCTAAGCTCCAGTATCCTAAACTCCAGAATCCGCCTGTCCAGTATCCTAAACTCCAGCATCCGCCTGTCCAGTATCCTAAACTCCAGCATCCGCCTGTCCAGTATCCTAAACTCCAGCATCCGCCTGTCCAGTATCCTAAACTCCAGTATCCTAAACTCCAGTATCCTAAACTCCAGTATCCTAAACTCCAGCATCCGCCTGTCCAGTATCCTAAACTCCAGCATCCGCCTGTCCAGTATCCTAAACTCCAGTATCCTAAACTCCAGTATCCTAAACTCCAGTATCCTAAACTCCAGCATCCGCATGTCCAGTATCCTAAACTCCAGTATCCTAAACTCCAGCATCCGTATGTCCAGTATCCTAAACTCCAGTATCCTAAACTCCAGCATCCGTATGTCCAGTATCCTAAACTCCAGTATCCTAAACTCCAGTATCCTAAACTCCAGTATCCTAAACTCCAGTATCCTAAACTCCAGTATCCTAAACTCCAGTATCCCCAAACTCCAGTATCCCCAAACTCCAGTATCCTAAACTCCAGTATCCTAAACTCCAGCATCCGCATGTCCAGTATCTTAAACTCCAGTATCTTAAACTCCAGTATCCTAAACTCCAGTATCCTAAACTCCAGTATCCTAAACTCCAGTATCCTAAACTCCAGCATCCGCATGTCCAGTATCCTAAACTCCAGTATCCTAAACTCCAGCATCCGCCTGTCCAGTATCCTAAACTCCAGCATCCGCCTGTCCAGTATCCTAAACTCCAGTATCCTAAACTCCAGTATCCTAAACTCCAGTATCCTAAACTCCAGTATCCTAAACTCCAGCCTCCGCATGTCCAGTATCCTAAACTCCAGTATCCTAAACTCCAGCATCCGCATGTCCAGTATCCTAAACTCCAGTATCCTAAACTCCAGCATCCGTATGTCCAGTATCCTAAACTCCAGTATCCTAAACTCCAGTATCCTAAACTCCAGTATCCTAAACTCCAGTATCCTAAACTCCAGTATCCTAAACTCCAGCATCCGCATGTCCAGTATCCTAAACTCCAGTATCCTAAACTCCAGCATCCGTATGTCCAGTATCCTAAACTCCAGTATCCTAAACTCCAGTATCCTAAACTCCAGTATCCTAAACTCCAGTATCCTAAACTCCAGTATCCTAAACTCCAGTATCCTAAACTCTAGCATCCGCATGTCCAGTATCCTAAACTCCAGTATCCTAAACTCCAGTATCCTAAACTCCAGCATCCGCATGTCCAGTATCCTAAACTCCAGTATCCTAAACTCCAGTATCCTAAACTCCAGCATCCGCATGTCCAGTCTCCTAAACTCCAGTATCCTAAACTCCAGCATCCGCATGTCCAGTATCCTAAACTCCAGTATCCTAAACTCCAGTATCCTAAACTCCAGCATCCGCATGTCCAGTATCCTAAACTCCAGTATCCTAAACTCCAGCATCCACATGTCCAGTATCCTAAACTCCAGTATCCTAAACTCCAGTATCCTAAACTCCAGTATCCTAAACTCCAGTATCCTAAACTCCAGTATCCTAAACTCCAGTATCCTAAACTCCAGCATCCGCATGTCCAGTATCCTAAACTCCAGTATCCTAAACTCCAGTATCCTAAACTCCAGCATCCGCATGTCCAGTATCCTAAACTCCAGTATCCTAAACTCCAGTATCCTAAACTCCAGTATCCTAAACTCCAGTATCCTAAACTCCAGCATCCGCATGTCCAGTATCCTAAACTCCAGTATCCTAAACTCCAGTATCCTAAACTCCAGTATCCTAAACTCCAGTATCCTAAACTCCAGTATCCTAAACTCCAGTATCCTAAACTCCAGTATCCTAAACTCCAGCATCCGCATGTCCAGTATCCTAAACTCCAGTATCCTAAACTCCAGTATCCTAAACTCCAGTATCCTAAACTCCAGCATCCGCATGTCCAGTATCCTAAACTCCAGTATCCTAAACTCCAGCATCCGCATGTCCAGTATCCTAAACTCCAGTATCCTAAACTCCAGCATCCGCATGTCCAGTATCCTAAACTCCAGTATCCTAAACTCCAGTATCCTAAACTCCAGTATCCTAAACTCCAGTATCCTAAACTCCAGCATCCGCATGTCCAGTATCCTAAACTCCAGTATCCTAAACTCCAGTATCCTAAACTCCAGCATCCGCATGTCCAGTATCCTAAACTCCAGTATCCTAAACTCCAGCATCCGCATGTCCAGTATCCTAAACTCCAGTATCCTAAACTCCAGTATCCTAAACTCCAGTATCCTAAACTCCAGTATCCTAAACTCCAGCATCCTAAACTCCAGCATCCTAAACTCCAGCATCCTAAACTCCAGTATCCTAAACTCCAGCATCCGCATGTCCAGTATCCTAAACTCCAGTATCCTAAACTCCAGTATCCTAAACTCCAGTATCCTAAACTCCAGTATCCTAAACTCCAGTATCCTAAACTCCAGCATCCGCATGTCCAGTATCCTAAACTCCAGTATCCTAAACTCCAGCATCCACATGTCCAGTATCCTAAACTCCAGTATCCTAAACTCCAGTATCCTAAACTCCAGTATCCTAAACTCCAGTATCCTAAACTCCAGTATCCTAAACTCCAGCATCCGTATGTCCAGTATCCTAAACTCCAGTATCCTAAACTCCAGTATCCTAAACTCCAGCATCCGCATGTCCAGTATCCTAAACTCCAGTATCCTAAACTCCAGTATCCTAAACTCCAGTATCCTAAACTCCAGTATCCTAAACTCCAGTATCCTAAACTCCAGCATCCGCATGTCCAGTATCCTAAACTCCAGTATCCTAAACTCCAGTATCCTAAACTCCAGTATCCTAAACTCCAGTATCCTAAACTCCAGTATCCTAAACTCCAGCATCCGCATGTCCAGTATCCTAAACTCCAGTATCCTAAACTCCAGTATCCTAAACTCCAGTATCCTAAACTCCAGTATCCTAAACTCCAGCATCCGCATGTCCAGTATCCTAAACTCCAGTATCCTAAACTCCAGCATCCGCATGTCCAGTATCCTAAACTCCAGTATCCTAAACTCCAGCATCCGCATGTCCAGTATCCTAAACTCCAGTATCCTAAACTCCAGTATCCTAAACTCCAGTATCCTAAACTCCAGTATCCTAAACTCCAGTATCCTAAACTCCAGTATCCTAAACTCCAGCATCCGCATGTCCAGTATCCTAAACTCCAGTATCCTAAACTCCAGCATCCGCATGTCCAGTATCCTAAACTCCAGTATCCTAAACTCCAGTATCCTAAACTCCAGTATCCTAAACTCCAGCATCCTAAACTCCAGCATCCGCATGTCCAGTATCCTAAACTCCAGTATCCTAAACTCCAGCATCCGCATGTCCAGTATCCTAAACTCCAGTATCCTAAACTCCAGCATCCGCATGTCCAGTATCCTAAACTCCAGTATCCTAAACTCCAGTATCCTAAACTCCAGTATCCTAAACTCCAGCATCCGCATGTCCAGTATCCTAAACTCCAGTATCCTAAACTCCAGTATCCTAAACTCCAGTATCCTAAACTCCAGTATCCTAAACTCCAGCATCCGCATGTCCAGTATCCTAAACTCCAGTATCCTAAACTCCAGTATCCTAAACTCCAGCATCCGCATGTCCAGTATCCTAAACTCCAGTATCCTAAACTCCAGTATCCTAAACTCCAGCATCCGCATGTCCAGTATCCTAAACTCCAGTATCCTAAACTCCAGTATCCTAAACTCCAGCATCCGCATGTCCAGTATCCTAAACTCCAGTATCCTAAACTCCAGCATCCGCATGTCCAGTATCCTAAACTCCAGTATCCTAAACTCCAGTATCCTAATCTCCAGTGTCCTAAACTCCAGCATCCGCATGTCCAGTATCCTAAACTCCAGTATCCTAAACTCCAGCATCTGCATGTCCAGTATCCTAAACTCCAGTATCCTAAACTCCAGTATACTAAACTCCAGTATCCTAAACTCCAGCATCCGCATGTCCAGTATCCTAAACTCCAGTATCCTAAACTCCAGCATCCGCATGTCCAGTCTCCTAAACTCCAGTCTCCTAAACTCCAGTCTCCTAAACTCCAGTCTCCTAAACTCCAGTATCCTAAACTCCAGTATCCTAAACTCCAGTATCCTAAACTCCAGTATCCTAAACTCCAGTATCCTAAACTCCAGTATCCTAAACTCCAGTATCCTAAACTCCAGTATCCTAAACTCCAGTATCCTAAACTCCAGCATCCGCATGTCCAGTATCCTAAACTCCAGTATCTTAAACTCCAGTATCCTAAACTCCAGTATCCTAAACTCCAGTATCCTAAACTCCAGTATCCTAAACTCCAGCATCCGCATGTCCAGTATCCTAAACTCCAGTATCCTAAACTCCAGCATCCGCATGTCCAGTATCCTAAACTCCAGTATCCTAAACTCCAGTATCCTAAACTCCAGCATCCGCATGTCCAGTATCCTAAACTCCAGTATCCTAAACTCCAGCATCCGCATGTCCAGTATCCTAAACTCCAGTATCCTAAACTCCAGCGTCCGCCTGTCCAGTATCCTAAACTCCAGTATCCTAAACTCCAGCATCCTAAGCTCCAGTATCCTAAACTCCAGAATCCGCCTGTCCAGTATCCTAAACTCCAGCATCCGCCTGTCCAGTATCCTAAACTCCAGCATCCGCCTGTCCAGTATCCTAAACTCCAGCATCCGCCTGTCCAGTATCCTAAACTCCAGTATCCTAAACTCCAGTATCCTAAACTCCAGTATCCTAAACTCCAGCATCCGCCTGTCCAGTATCCTAAACTCCAGCATCCGCCTGTCCAGTATCCTAAACTCCAGTATCCTAAACTCCAGTATCCTAAACTCCAGTATCCTAAACTCCAGCATCCGCATGTCCAGTATCCTAAACTCCAGTATCCTAAACTCCAGCATCCGTATGTCCAGTATCCTAAACTCCAGTATCCTAAACTCCAGCATCCGTATGTCCAGTATCCTAAACTCCAGTATCCTAAACTCCAGTATCCTAAACTCCAGTATCCTAAACTCCAGTATCCTAAACTCCAGTATCCTAAACTCCAGTATCCCCAAACTCCAGTATCCCCAAACTCCAGTATCCTAAACTCCAGTATCCTAAACTCCAGCATCCGCATGTCCAGTATCTTAAACTCCAGTATCTTAAACTCCAGTATCCTAAACTCCAGTATCCTAAACTCCAGTATCCTAAACTCCAGTATCCTAAACTCCAGCATCCGCATGTCCAGTATCCTAAACTCCAGTATCCTAAACTCCAGCATCCGCCTGTCCAGTATCCTAAACTCCAGCATCCGCATGTCCAGTATCCTAAACTCCAGTATCCTAAACTCCAGCATCCGCATGTCCAGTCTCCTAAACTCCAGTCTCCTAAACTCCAGTCTCCTAAACTCCAGTCTCCTAAACTCCAGTATCCTAAACTCCAGTATCCTAAACTCCAGTATCCTAAACTCCAGTATCCTAAACTCCAGTATCCTAAACTCCAGTATCCTAAACTCCAGTATCCTAAACTCCAGCATCCGCATGTCCAGTATCCTAAACTCCAGTATCCTAAACTCCAGTATCCTAAACTCCAGTATCCTAAACTCCAGCATCCGCATGTCCAGTATCCTAAACTCCAGTATCCTAAACTCCAGCATCCGCATGTCCAGTATCCTAAACTCCAGTATCCTAAACTCCAGTATCCTAAACTCCAGCATCCGCATGTCCAGTATCCTAAACTCCAGTATCCTAAACTCCAGCATCCGCATGTCCAGTATCCTAAACTCCAGTATCCTAAACTCCAGCGTCCGCCTGTCCAGTATCCTAAACTCCAGTATCCTAAACTCCAGCATCCTAAGCTCCAGTATCCTAAACTCCAGAATCCGCCTGTCCAGTATCCTAAACTCCAGCATCCGCCTGTCCAGTATCCTAAACTCCAGCATCCGCCTGTCCAGTATCCTAAACTCCAGCATCCGCCTGTCCAGTATCCTAAACTCCAGTATCCTAAACTCCAGTATCCTAAACTCCAGTATCCTAAACTCCAGCATCCGCCTGTCCAGTATCCTAAACTCCAGCATCCGCCTGTCCAGTATCCTAAACTCCAGTATCCTAAACTCCAGTATCCTAAACTCCAGTATCCTAAACTCCAGCATCCGCATGTCCAGTATCCTAAACTCCAGTATCCTAAACTCCAGCATCCGTATGTCCAGTATCCTAAACTCCAGTATCCTAAACTCCAGCATCCGTATGTCCAGTATCCTAAACTCCAGTATCCTAAACTCCAGTATCCTAAACTCCAGTATCCTAAACTCCAGTATCCTAAACTCCAGTATCCTAAACTCCAGTATCCCCAAACTCCAGTATCCCCAAACTCCAGTATCCTAAACTCCAGTATCCTAAACTCCAGCATCCGCATGTCCAGTATCTTAAACTCCAGTATCTTAAACTCCAGTATCCTAAACTCCAGTATCCTAAACTCCAGTATCCTAAACTCCAGTATCCTAAACTCCAGCATCCGCATGTCCAGTATCCTAAACTCCAGTATCCTAAACTCCAGCATCCGCCTGTCCAGTATCCTAAACTCCAGCATCCGCCTGTCCAGTATCCTAAACTCCAGTATCCTAAACTCCAGTATCCTAAACTCCAGTATCCTAAACTCCAGTATCCTAAACTCCAGCCTCCGCATGTCCAGTATCCTAAACTCCAGTATCCTAAACTCCAGCATCCGCATGTCCAGTATCCTAAACTCCAGTATCCTAAACTCCAGCATCCGTATGTCCAGTATCCTAAACTCCAGTATCCTAAACTCCAGTATCCTAAACTCCAGTATCCTAAACTCCAGTATCCTAAACTCCAGTATCCTAAACTCCAGTATCCTAAACTCCAGTATCCTAAACTCCAGTATCCTAAACTCCAGCATCCGCATGTCCAGTATCCTAAACTCCAGTATCCTAAACTCCAGCATCCGTATGTCCAGTATCCTAAACTCCAGTATCCTAAACTCCAGTATCCTAAACTCCAGTATCCTAAACTCCAGTATCCTAAACTCCAGTATCCTAAACTCTAGCATCCGCATGTCCAGTATCCTAAACTCCAGTATCCTAAACTCCAGTATCCTAAACTCCAGTATCCTAAACTCCAGCATCCGCATGTCCAGTATCCTAAACTCCAGTATCCTAAACTCCAGTATCCTAAACTCCAGCATCCGCATGTCCAGTCTCCTAAACTCCAGTATCCTAAACTCCAGCATCCGCATGTCCAGTATCCTAAACTCCAGTATCCTAAACTCCAGTATCCTAAACTCCAGCATCCGCATGTCCAGTATCCTAAACTCCAGTATCCTAAACTCCAGCATCCACATGTCCAGTATCCTAAACTCCAGTATCCTAAACTCCAGTATCCTAAACTCCAGTATCCTAAACTCCAGTATCCTAAACTCCAGTATCCTAAACTCCAGCATCCGCATGTCCAGTATCCTAAACTCCAGTATCCTAAACTCCAGTATCCTAAACTCCAGCATCCGCATGTCCAGTATCCTAAACTCCAGTATCCTAAACTCCAGTATCCTAAACTCCAGTATCCTAAACTCCAGTATCCTAAACTCCAGCATCCGCATGTCCAGTATCCTAAACTCCAGTATCCTAAACTCCAGTATCCTAAACTCCAGTATCCTAAAAACCAGTATCCTAAACTCCAGTATCCTAAACTCCAGTATCCTAAACTCCAGTATCCTAAACTCCAGTATCCTAAACTCCAGCATCCGCATGTCCAGTATCCTAAACTCCAGTATCCTAAACTCCAGTATCCTAAACTCCAGTATCCTAAACTCCAGCATCCGCATGTCCAGTATCCTAAACTCCAGTATCCTAAACTCCAGCATCCGCATGTCCAGTATCCTAAACTCCAGTATCCTAAACTCCAGCATCCGCATGTCCAGTATCCTAAACTCCAGTATCCTAAACTCCAGTATCCTAAACTCCAGTATCCTAAACTCCAGCATCCGCATGTCCAGTATCCTAAACTCCAGTATCCTAAACTCCAGCATCCGCATGTCCAGTATCCTAAACTCCAGTATCCTAAACTCCAGCATCCGCATGTCCAGTATCCTAAACTCCAGTATCCTAAACTCCAGCATCCGCATGTCCAGTATCCTAAACTCCAGTATCCTAAACTCCAGTATCCTAAACTCCAGTATCCTAAACTCCAGTATCCTAAACTCCAGCATCCTAAACTCCAGCATCCTAAACTCCAGCATCCTAAACTCCAGTATCCTAAACTCCAGCATCCGCATGTCCAGTATCCTAAACTCAAGTATCCTAAACTACAGCATCCGCATGTCCAGTATCCTAAACTCCAGTATCCTAAACTCCAGTATCCTAAACTCCAGCATCCGCATGTCCAGTATCCTAAACTCCAGTATCCTAAACTCCAGCATCCACATGTCCAGTATCCTAAACTCCAGTATCCTAAACTCCAGTATCCTAAACTCCAGTATCCTAAACTCCAGTATCCTAAACTCCAGTATCCTAAACTCCAGCATCCGCATGTCCAGTATCCTAAACTCCAGTATCCTAAACTCCAGTATCCTAAACTCCAGCATCCGCATGTCCAGTATCCTAAACTCCAGTATCCTAAACTCCAGTATCCTAAACTCCAGTATCCTAAACTCCAGTATCCTAAACTCCAGCATCCGCATGTCCAGTATCCTAAACTCCAGTATCCTAAACTCCAGTATCCTAAACTCCAGTATCCTAAACTCCAGTATCCTAAACTCCAGTATCCTAAACTCCAGTATCCTAAACTCCAGTATCCTAAACTCCAGCATCCGCATGTCCAGTATCCTAAACTCCAGTATCCTAAACTCCAGTATCCTAAACTCCAGTATCCTAAACTCCAGCATCCGCATGTCCAGTATCCTAAACTCCAGTATCCTAAACTCCAGCATCCGCATGTCCAGTATCCTAAACTCCAGTATCCTAAACTCCAGCATCCGCATGTCCAGTATCCTAAACTCCAGTATCCTAAACTCCAGTATCCTAAACTCCAGTATCCTAAACTCCAGTATCCTAAACTCCAGCATCCGCATGTCCAGTATCCTAAACTCCAGTATCCTAAACTCCAGTATCCTAAACTCCAGCATCCGCATGTCCAGTATCCTAAACTCCAGTATCCTAAACTCCAGCATCCGCATGTCCAGTATCCTAAACTCCAGTATCCTAAACTCCAGCATCCGCATGTCCAGTATCCTAAACTCCAGTATCCTAAACTCCAGTATCCTAAACTCCAGTATTCTAAACTCCAGTATCCTAAACTCCAGTATCCTAAACTCCAGCATCCGCATGTCCAGTATCCTAAACTCCAGTATCCTAAACTCCAGCATCCGCATGTCCAGTATCCTAAACTCCAGTATCCTAAACTCCAGTATCCTAAACTCCAGTATCCTAAACTCCAGTATCCTAAACTCCAGTATCCTAAACTCCAGCATCCGCATGTCCAGTATCCTAAACTCCAGTATCCTAAACTCCAGTATCCTAAACTCCAGCATCCGCATGTCCAGTCTCCTAAACTCCAGTATCCTAAACTCCAGCATCCGCATGTCCAGTATCCTAAACTCCAGTATCCTAAACTCCAGTATCCTAAACTCCAGCATCCTAAACTCCAGTATCCTAAACTCCAGCATCCTAAACTCCAGCATCCTAAACTCCAGCATCCTAAACTCCAGCATCCTAAACTCCAGCATCCTAAACTCCAGTATCCTAAACTCCAGTATCCTAAACTCCAGTATCCTAAACTCCAGTATCCTAAACTCCAGTATCCTAAACTCCAGCATCCGCATGTCCAGTATCCTAAACTCCAGTATCCTAAACTCCAGTATCCTAAACTCCAGCATCCGCATGTCCAGTATCCTAAACTCCAGTATCCTAAACTCCAGCATCCGCATGTCCAGTATCCTAAACTCCAGTATCCTAAACTCCAGTATCCTAAACTCCAGTATCCTAAACTCCAGTATCCTAAACTCCAGTATCCTAAACTCCAGTATCCTAAACTCCAGCATCCGCATGTCCAGTATCCTAAACTCCAGTATCCTAAACTCCAGCATCCGCATGTCCAGTATCCTAAACTCCAGTATCCTAAACTCCAGTATCCTAAACTCCAGTATCCTAAACTCCAGTATCCTAAACTCCAGTATCCTAAACTCCAGCATCCGCATGTCCAGTATCCTAAACTCCAGCATCCGCATGTCCAGTCTCCTAAACTCCAGTATCCTAAACTCCAGCATCCGCATGTCCAGTCTCCTAAACTCCAGTATCCTAAACTCCAGTATCCTAAACTCCAGCATCCGCATGTCCAGTATCCTAAACTCCAGTATCCTAAACTCCAGTATCCTAAACTCCAGTATCCTAAACTCCAGTATCCTAAACTCCAGTATCCTAAACTCCAGCATCCGCATGTCCAGTATCCTAAACTCCAGCATCCGCATGTCCAGTATCCTAAACTCCAGTATCCTAAACTCCAGTATCCTAAACTCCAGTATCCTAAACTCCAGTATCCTAAACTCCAGCATCCGCATGTCCAGTATCCTAAACTCCAGTATCCTAAACTCCAGTATCCTAAACTCCAGTATCCTAAACTCCAGCATCCGCATGTCCAGTATCCTAAACTCCAGTATCCTAAACTCCAGTATCCTAAACTCCAGTATCCTAAACTCCAGCATCCGCATGTCCAGTATCCTAAACTCCAGTATCCTAAACTCCAGTATCCTAAACTCCAGTATCCTAAACTCCAGCATCCGCATGTCCAGTATCCTAAACTCCAGTATCCTAAACTCCAGTATCCTAAACTCCAGTATCCTAAACTCCAGTATCCTAAACTCCAGTATCCTAAACTCCAGCATCCGCATGTCCAGTATCCTAAACTCCAGTATCCTAAACTCCAGTATCCTAATCTCCAGTATCCTAAACTCCAGTATCCTAAACTCCAGTATCCTAAACTCCAGTATCCTAAACTCCAGCATCCGCATGTCCAGTATCCTAAACTCCAGTATCCTAAACTCCAGTATCCTAAACTCCAGCATTCGCATGTCCAGTATCCTAAACTCCAGTATCCTAAACTCCAGCATCCGCATGTCCAGTATCCTAAACTCCAGTATCCTAAACTCCAGCATCCGCATGTCCAGTATCCTAAACTCCAGTATCCTAAACTCCAGTATCCTAAACTCCAGTATCCTAAACTCCAGTATCCTAAACTCCAGTATCCTAAACTCCAGCATCCGCATGTCCAGTATCCTAAACTCCAGTATCCTAAACTCCAGCATCCGCATGTCCAGTATCCTAAACTCCAGTATCCTAAACTCCAGTATCCTAAACTCCAGTATCCTAAACTCCAGTATCCTAAACTCCAGTATCCTAAACTCCAGCATCCGCATGTCCAGTATCCTAAACTCCAGTATCCTAAACTCCAGCATCCGCATGTCCAGTCTCCTAAACTCCAGTATCCTAAACTCCAGCATCCGCATGTCCAGTATCCTAAACTCCAGTATCCTAAACTCCAGTATCCTAAACTCCAGCATCCTAAACTCCAGTATCCTAAACTCCAGCATCCTAAACTCCAGCATCCTAAACTCCAGCATCCTAAACTCCAGCATCCTAAACTCCAGCATCCTAAACTCCAGTATCCTAAACTCCAGTATCCTAAACTCCAGTATCCTAAACTCCAGTATCCTAAACTCCAGTATCCTAAACTCCAGCATCCGCATGTCCAGTATCCTAAACTCCAGTATCCTAAACTCCAGTATCCTAAACTCCAGCATCCGCATGTCCAGTATCCTAAACTCCAGTATCCTAAACTCCAGCATCCGCATGTCCAGTATCCTAAACTCCAGTATCCTAAACTCCAGTATCCTAAACTCCAGTATCCTAAACTCCAGTATCCTAAACTCCAGTATCCTAAACTCCAGTATCCTAAACTCCAGCATCCGCATGTCCAGTATCCTAAACTCCAGTATCCTAAACTCCAGCATCCGCATGTCCAGTATCCTAAACTCCAGTATCCTAAACTCCAGTATCCTAAACTCCAGTATCCTAAACTCCAGTATCCTAAACTCCAGTATCCTAAACTCCAGCATCCGCATGTCCAGTATCCTAAACTCCAGCATCCGCATGTCCAGTCTCCTAAACTCCAGTATCCTAAACTCCAGCATCCGCATGTCCAGTATCCTAAACTCCAGTATCCTAAACTCCAGTATCCTAAACTCCAGTATCCTAAACTCCAGTATCCTAAACTCCAGTATCCTTAACTCCAGTATCCTTAACTCCAGCATCCTAAACTCCAGCATCCTAAACTCCAGCATCCTAAACTCCAGCATCCTAAACTCCAGCATCCTAAACTCCAGCATCCTAAACTCCAGCATCCTAAACTCCAGCATCCGCATGTCTAGTATCCTAAACTCCAGTATCCTAAACTCCAGTATCCTAAACTCCAGCATCCGCATGTCCAGTATCCTAAACTCCAGTATCCTAAACTCCAGTATCCTAAACTCCAGCATCCTAAACTCCAGCATCCTAAACTCCAGCATCCTAAACTCCAGCATCCTAAACTCCAGCATCCGCATGTCCAGTATCCTAAACTCCAGTATCCTAAACTCCAGTATCCTAAACTCCAGCATCCGCATGTCCAGTATCCTAAACTCCAGTATCCTAAACTCCAGTATCCTAAACTCCAGTATCCTAAACTCCAGCATCTGCATGTCCAGTATCCTAAACTCCAGTATCCTAAACTCCAGCATCCGCATGTCCAGTATCCTAAACTCCAGTATACTAAACTCCAGTATCCTAAACTCCAGTATCCTAAACTCCAGTATCCTAAACTCCAGCATCCGCATGTCCAGTATCCTAAACTCCAGCATCCGCATGTCCAGTATCCTAAACTCCAGTATCCTAAACTCCAGTATCCTAAACTCCAGTATCCTAAACTCCAGTATCCTAAACTCCAGTATCCTAAACTCCAGTATCCTAAACTCCAGCATCCGCATGTCCAGTATCCTAAACTCCAGTATCCTAAACTCCAGCATCCGCATGTCCAGTATCCTAAACTCCAGTATCCTAAACTCCAGTATCCTAAACTCCAGTATCCTAAACTCCAGTATCCTAAACTCCAGTATCCTAAACTCCAGCATCCGCATGTCCAGTATCCTAAACTCCAGCATCCGCATGTCCAGTCTCCTAAACTCCAGTATCCTAAACTCCAGCATCCGCATGTCCAGTATCCTAAACTCCAGTATCCTAAACTCCAGTATCCTAAACTCCAGTATCCTAAACTCCAGTATCCTAAACTCCAGTATCCTTAACTCCAGTATCCTTAACTCCAGCATCCTAAACTCCAGCATCCTAAACTCCAGCATCCTAAACTCCAGCATCCTAAACTCCAGCATCCTAAACTCCAGCATCCTAAACTCCAGTATCCTAAACTCCAGCATCCTAAACTCCAGCATCCGCATGTCTAGTATCCTAAACTCCAGTATCCTAAACTCCAGTATCCTAAACTCCAGCATCCGCATGTCCAGTATCCTAAACTCCAGTATCCTAAACTCCAGTATCCTAAACTCCAGCATCCTAAACTCCAGCATCCTAAACTCCAGCATCCTAAACTCCAGCATCCTAAACTCCAGCATCCGCATGTCCAGTATCCTAAACTCCAGTATCCTAAACTCCAGTATCCTAAACTCCAGCATCCGCATGTCCAGTATCCTAAACTCCAGTATCCTAAACTCCAGTATCCTAAACTCCAGTATCCTAAACTCCAGCATCTGCATGTCCAGTATCCTAAACTCCAGTATCCTAAACTCCAGCATCCGCATGTCCAGTATCCTAAACTCCAGTATCCTAAACTCCAGTATCCTAAACTCCAGTATCCTAAACTCCAGTATCCTAAACTCCAGCATCCGCATGTCCAGTATCCTAAACTCCAGCATCCGCATGTCCAGTCTCCTAAACTCCAGTCTCCTAAACTCCAGCATCCGCATGTCCAGTATCCTAAACTCCAGTATCCTAAACTCCAGTATCCTAAACTCCAGTATCCTAAACTCCAGCATCCTAAACTCCAGCATCCTAAACTCCAGCATCCTAAACTCCAGCATCCTAAACTCCAGCATCCTAAACTCCAGCATCCTAAACTCCAGTATCCTAAACTCCAGCATCCGCATGTCCAGTATCCTAAACTCCAGCATCAGCATGTCCAGTATCCTAAACTCCAGTATCCTAAACTCCAGCATCCGCATGTCCAGTATCCTAAACTCCAGTATCCTAAACTCCAGCATCCGCATGTCCAGTATCCTAAACTCCAGTATCCTAAACTCCAGTATCCTAAACTCCAGTATCCTAAACTCCAGTATCCTAAACTCCAGTATCCTAAACTCCAGCATCCGCATGTCCAGTATCCTAAACTCCAGTATCCTAAACTCCAGCGTCCGCATGTCCAGTATCCTAAACTCCAGTATCCTAAACTCCAGCGTCCGCCTGTCCAGTATCCTAAACTCCAGTATCCTAAACTCCAGCATCCTAAACTCCAGTATCCTAAACTCCAGCATCCGCATGTCCAGTATCCTAAACTCCAGCATCCGCCTGTCCAGTATCCTAAACTCCAGCATCCGCCTGTCCAGTATCCTAAACTCCAGTATCCTAAACTCCAGTATCCTAAACTCCAGTATCCTAAACTCCACCATCCTAAACTCCAGTATCCTAAACTCCAGCGTCCGCCTGTCCAGTATCCTAAACTCCAGTATCCTAAACTCCAGCATCCTAAACTCCAGTATCCTAAACTCCGGCATCCGCATGTCCAGTATCCTAAACTCCAGCATCCACCTGTCTAGTATCTTAAACTCCAGTATCCTAAACTCCAGCGTCCGCCTGTCCAGTATCCTAAACTCCAGTATCCTAAACTCCAGTATCCTAAACTCCAGCGTCCGCATGTCCAGTATCCTAAACTCCAGTATCCTAAACTCCAGCATCCGCATGTCCAGTATCCTAAACTCCAGTATCCTAAACTCCAGCGTCTGCCTGTCCAGTATCCTAAACTCCAGTATCCTAAACTCCAGCATCCGCATGTCCAGTATCCTAAACTCCAGTATCCTAAACTCCAGCGTCTGCCTGTCCAGTATCCTAAACTCCAGTATCCTAAACTCCAGTATCCTAAACTCCAGCATCCTAAACTCCAGTATCCTAAACTCCAGCATCCGCATGTCCAGTATCCTAAACTCCAGCATCCGCCTGTCCAGTATCCTAAACTCCAGCATCCGCCTGTCCAGTATCCTAAACTCCAGTATCCTAAACTCCAGTATCCTAAACTCCAGTATCCTAAACTCCAGCATCCGCATGTCCAGTATCCTAAACTCCAGTATCCTAAACTCCAGCATCCTAAACTCCAGCATCCGCATGTCCAGTATCCTAAACTCCAGTATCCTAAACTCCAGCATCCGCATGTCCAGTATCCTAAACTCCAGTATCCTAAACTCCAGTATCCTAAACTCCAGCATCCGCATGTCCAGTATCCTAAACTCCAGTATCCTAAACTCCAGTATCCTAAACTCCAGTATCCTAAACTCCAGCATCCGCATGTCCAGTATCCTAAACTCCAGTATCCTAAACTCCAGCATCCGCATGTCCAGTATCCTAAACTCCAGTATCCTAAACTCCAGTATCCTAAACTCCAGCATCCGCATGTCCAGTATCCTAAACTCCAGTATCCTAAACTCCAGCATCCGCATGTCCAGTATCCTAAACTCCAGTATCCTAAACTCCAGTATCCTAAACTCCAGTATCCTAAACTCCAGCATCCTAAACTCCAGCATCCTAAACTCCAGCATCCTAAACTCCAGCATCCTAAACTCCAGCATCCTAAACTCCAGCATCCTAAACTCCAGTATCCTAAACTCCAGCATCCTAAACTCCAGCATCCTAAACTCCAGCATCCGCATGTCCAGTATCCTAAACTCCAGTATCCTAAACTCCAGCATCCGCATGTCCAGTATCCTAAACTCCAGTATCCTAAACTCCAGCATCCGCATGTCCAGTATCCTAAACTCCAGTATCCTAAACTCCAGTATCCTAAACTCCAGTATCCTAAACTCCAGCATCCTAAACTCCAGCATCCGCATGTCCAGTATCCTAAACTCCAGTATCCTAAACTCCAGCATCCGCATGTCCAGTATCCTAAACTCCAGTATCCTAAACTCCAGCATCCGCATGTCCAGTATCCTAAACTCCAGTATCCTAAACTCCAGCATCCGCATGTCCAGTATCCTAAACTCCAGTATCCTAAACTCCAGTATCCTAAACTCCAGTATCCTAAACTCCAGCATCCTAAACTCCAGCATCCGCATGTCCAGTATCCTAAACTCCAGTATCCTAAACTCCAGCATCCGCATGTCCAGTATCCTAAACTCCAGTATCCTAAACTCCAGCATCCGCATGTCCAGTATCCTAAACTCCAGTATCCTAAACTCCAGTATCCTAAACTCCAGTATCCTAAACTCCAGTATCCTAAACTCCAGCATCCGCATGTCCAGTATCCTAAACTCCAGTATCCTAAACTCCAGTATCCTAAACTCCAGTATCCTAAACTCCAGTATCCTAAACTCCAGTATCCTAAACTCCAGCATCCGCATGTCCAGTATCCTAAACTCCAGTATCCTAAACTCCAGTATCCTAAACTCCAGCATCCGCATGTCCAGTATCCTAAACTCCAGTATCCTAAACTCCAGTATCCTAAACTCCAGCATCCGCATGTCCAGTATCCTAAACTCCAGTATCCTAAACTCCAGTATCCTAAACTCCAGCATCCGCATGTCCAGTATCCTAAACTCCAGTATCCTAAACTCCAGCATCCGCATGTCCAGTATCCTAAACTCCAGTATCCTAAACTCCAGTATCCTAATCTCCAGTATCCTAAACTCCAGCATCCGCATGTCCAGTATCCTAAACTCCAGTATCCTAAACTCCAGCATCTGCATGTCCAGTATCCTAAACTCCAGTATCCTAAACTCCAGTATACTAAACTCCAGTATCCTAAACTCCAGCATCCGCATGTCCAGTATCCTAAACTCCAGTATCCTAAACTACAGCATCCGCATGTCCAGTCTCCTAAACTCCAGTCTCCTAAACTCCAGTCTCCTAAACTCCAGTCTCCTAAACTCCAGTCTCCTAAACTCCAGTCTCCTAAACTCCAGTATCCTAAACTCCAGTATCCTAAACTCCAGTATCCTAAACTCCAGTATCCTAAACTCCAGTATCCTAAACTCCAGTATCCTAAACTCCAGTATCCTAAACTCCAGTATCCTAAACTCCAGCATCCGCATGTCCAGTATCCTAAACTCCAGTATCTTAAACTCCAGTATCCTAAACTCCAGTATCCTAAACTCCAGTATCCTAAACTCCAGTATCCTAAACTCCAGCATCCGCATGTCCAGTATCCTAAACTCCAGTATCCTAAACTCCAGCATCCGCATGTCCAGTATCCTAAACTCCAGTATCCTAAACTCCAGTATCCTAAACTCCAGCATCCGCATGTCCAGTATCCTAAACTCCAGTATCCTAAACTCCAGCATCCGCATGTCCAGTATCCTAAACTCCAGTATCCTAAACTCCAGCGTCCGCCTGTCCAGTATCCTAAACTCCAGCATCCTAAGCTCCAGTATCCTAAACTCCAGAATCCGCCTGTCCAGTATCCTAAACTCCAGCATCCGCCTGTCCAGTATCCTAAACTCCAGCATCCGCCTGTCCAGTATCCTAAACTCCAGCATCCGCCTGTCCAGTATCCTAAACTCCAGTATCCTAAACTCCAGTATCCTAAACTCCAGTATCCTAAACTCCAGCATCCGCCTGTCCAGTATCCTAAACTCCAGCATCCGCCTGTCCAGTATCCTAAACTCCAGTATCCTAAACTCCAGTATCCTAAACTCCAGTATCCTAAACTCCAGCATCCGCATGTCCAGTATCCTAAACTCCAGTATCCTAAACTCCAGCATCCGTATGTCCAGTATCCTAAACTCCAGTATCCTAAACTCCAGCATCCGTATGTCCAGTATCCTAAACTCCAGTATCCTAAACTCCAGTATCCTAAACTCCAGTATCCTAAACTCCAGTATCCTAAACTCCAGTATCCCCAAACTCCAGTATCCCCAAACTCCAGTATCCTAATCTCCAGTATCCTAAACTCCAGCATCCGCATGTCCAGTATCTTAAACTCCAGTATCTTAAACTCCAGTATCCTAAACTCCAGTATCCTAAACTCCAGTATCCTAAACTCCAGTATCCTAAACTCCAGCATCCGCATGTCCAGTATCCTAAACTCCAGTATCCTAAACTCCAGCATCCGCCTGTCCAGTATCCTAAACTCCAGCATCCGCCTGTCCAGTATCCTAAACTCCAGTATCCTAAACTCCAGTATCCTAAACTCCAGTATCCTAAACTCCAGTATCCTAAACTCCAGTATCCTAAACTCCAGCCTCCGCATGTCCAGTATCCTAAACTCCAGTATCCTAAACTCCAGCATCCGCATGTCCAGTATCCTAAACTCCAGTATCCTAAACTCCAGCATCCGTATGTCCAGTATCCTAAACTCCAGTATCCTAAACTCCAGTATCCTAAACTCCAGTATCCTAAACTCCAGTATCCTAAACTCCAGTATCCTAAACTCCAGCATCCGCATGTCCAGTATCCTAAACTCCAGTATCCTAAACTCCAGCATCCGTATGTCCAGTATCCTAAACTCCAGTATCCTAAACTCCAGTATCCTAAACTCCAGTATCCTAAACTCCAGTATCCTAAACTCCAGTATCCTAAACTCCAGTATCCTAAACTCTAGCATCCGCATGTCCAGTATCCTAAACTCCAGTATCCTAAACTCCAGTATCCTAAACTCCAGCATCCGCATGTCCAGTATCCTAAACTCCAGTATCCTAAACTCCAGTATCCTAAACTCCAGCATCCGCATGTCCAGTCTCCTAAACTCCAGTATCCTAAACTCCAGCATCCGCATGTCCAGTATCCTAAACTCCAGTATCCTAAACTCCAGTATCCTAAACTCCAGCATCCGCATGTCCAGTATCCTAAACTCCAGTATCCTAAACTCCAGCATCCACATGTCCAGTATCCTAAACTCCAGTATCCTAAACTCCAGTATCCTAAACTCCAGTATCCTAAACTCCATTATCCTAAACTCCAGTATCCTAAACTCCAGTATCCTAAACTCCAGCATCCGCATGTCCAGTATCCTAAACTCCAGTATCCTAAACTCCAGTATCCTAAACTCCAGCATCCGCATGTCCAGTATCCTAAACTCCAGTATCCTAAACTCCAGTATCCTAAACTCCAGTATCCTAAACTCCAGTATCCTAAACTCCAGCATCCGCATGTCCAGTATCCTAAACTCCAGTATCCTAAACTCCAGTATCCTAAACTCCAGTATCCTAAACTCCAGTATCCTAAACTCCAGTATCCTAAACTCCAGTATCCTAAACTCCAGTATCCTAAACTCCAGCATCCGCATGTCCAGTATCCTAAACTCCAGTATCCTAAACTCCAGTATCCTAAACTCCAGTATCCTAAACTCCAGCATCCGCATGTCCAGTATCCTAAACTCCAGTATCCTAAACTCCAGCATCCGCATGTCCAGTATCCTAAACTCCAGTATCCTAAACTCCAGCATCCGCATGTCCAGTATCCTAAACTCCAGTATCCTAAACTCCAGTATCCTAAACTCCAGTATCCTAAACTCCAGTATCCTAAACTCCAGCATCCGCATGTCCAGTATCCTAAACTCCAGTATCCTAAACTCCAGTATCCTAAACTCCAGCATCCGCATGTCCAGTATCCTAAACTCCAGTATCCTAAACTCCAGCATCCGCATGTCCAGTATCCTAAACTCCAGTATCCTAAACTCCAGTATCCTAAACTCCAGTATCCTAAACTCCAGTATCCTAAACTCCAGCATCCTAAACTCCAGCATCCTAAACTCCAGCATCCTAAACTCCAGTATCCTAAACTCCAGCATCCGCATGTCCAGTATCCTAAACTCCAGTATCCTAAACTCCAGTATCCTAAACTCCAGTATCCTAAACTCCAGTATCCTAAACTCCAGTATCCTAAACTCCAGCATCCGCATGTCCAGTATCCTAAACTCCAGTATCCTAAACTCCAGCATCCACATGTCCAGTATCCTAAACTCCAGTATCCTAAACTCCAGTATCCTAAACTCCAGTATCCTAAACTCCAGTATCCTAAACTCCAGTATCCTAAACTCCAGCATCCGTATGTCCAGTATCCTAAACTCCAGTATCCTAAACTCCAGTATCCTAAACTCCAGCATCCGCATGTCCAGTATCCTAAACTCCAGTATCCTAAACTCCAGTATCCTAAACTCCAGTATCCTAAACTCCAGTATCCTAAACTCCAGCATCCGCATGTCCAGTATCCTAAACTCCAGTATCCTAAACTCCAGTATCCTAAACTCCAGTATCCTAAACTCCAGTATCCTAAACTCCAGTATCCTAAACTCCAGTATCCTAAACTCCAGCATCCGCATGTCCAGTATCCTAAACTCCAGTATCCTAAACTCCAGTATCCTAAACTCCAGTATCCTAAACTCCAGCATCCGCATGTCCAGTATCCTAAACT
The DNA here is from genome assembly GCF_030506205.2 of Paramisgurnus dabryanus. Lineage (NCBI taxonomy): Eukaryota > Metazoa > Chordata > Actinopteri > Cypriniformes > Cobitidae > Paramisgurnus > Paramisgurnus dabryanus. Next base: position 535,542 of record NC_133356.1, on the reverse strand, counting down.
CCAGTATCCTAAACTCCAGCATCCGCATGTCCAGTATCCTAAACTCCAGTATCCTAAACTCCAGCATCCGCATGTCCAGTATCCTAAACTCCAGTATCCTAAACTCCAGTATCCTAAACTCCAGTATCCTAAACTCCAGTATCCTAAACTCCAGCATCCGCATGTCCAGTATCCTAAACTCCAGTATCCTAAACTCCAGTATCCTAAACTCCAGCATCCGCATGTCCAGTATCCTAAACTCCAGTATCCTAAACTCCAGCATCCGCATGTCCAGTATCCTAAACTCCAGTATCCTAAACTCCAGCATCCGCATGTCCAGTATCCTAAACTCCAGTATCCTAAACTCCAGTATCCTAAACTCCAGTATCCTAAACTCCAGTATCCTAAACTCCAGTATCCTAAACTCCAGTATCCTAAACTCCAGTATCCTAAACTCCAGCATCCGCATGTCCAGTATCCTAAACTCCAGTATCCTAAACTCCAGCATCCGCATGTCCAGTATCCTAAACTCCAGTATCCTAAACTCCAGTATCCTAAACTCCAGTATCCTAAACTCCAGCATCCGCATGTCCAGTATCCTAAACTCCAGTATCCTAAACTCCAGCATCCGCATGTCCAGTATCCTAAACTCCAGTATCCTAAACTCCAGTATCCTAAACTCCAGTATCCTAAACTCCAGCATCCTAAACTCCAGCATCCGCATGTCCAGTATCCTAAACTCCAGTATCCTAAACTCCAGCATCCGCATGTCCAGTATCCTAAACTCCAGTATCCTAAACTCCAGCATCCGCATGTCCAGTATCCTAAACTCCAGTATCCTAAACTCCAGTATCCTAAACTCCAGTATCCTAAACTCCAGCATCCGCATGTCCAGTATCCTAAACTCCAGTATCCTAAACTCCAGTATCCTAAACTCCAGTATCCTAAACTCCAGTATCCTAAACTCCAGTATCCTAAACTCCAGCATCCGCATGTCCAGTATCCTAAACTCCAGTATCCTAAACTCCAGTATCCTAAACTCCAGCATCCGCATGTCCAGTATCCTAAACTCCAGTATCCTAAACTCCAGTATCCTAAACTCCAGCATCCGCATGTCCAGTATCCTAAACTCCAGTATCCTAAACTCCAGTATCCTAAACTCCAGCATCCGCATGTCCAGTATCCTAAACTCCAGTATCCTAAACTCCAGCATCCGCATGTCCAGTATCCTAAACTCCAGTATCCTAAACTCCAGTATCCTAATCTCCAGTATCCTAAACTCCAGCATCCGCATGTCCAGTATCCTAAACTCCAGTATCCTAAACTCCAGCATCTGCATGTCCAGTATCCTAAACTCCAGTATCCTAAACTCCAGTATACTAAACTCCAGTATCCTAAACTCCAGCATCCGCATGTCCAGTATCCTAAACTCCAGTATCCTAAACTCCAGCATCCGCATGTCCAGTCTCCTAAACTCCAGTCTCCTAAACTCCAGTCTCCTAAACTCCAGTCTCCTAAACTCCAGTCTCCTAAACTCCAGTCTCCTAAACTCCAGTATCCTAAACTCCAGTATCCTAAACTCCAGTATCCTAAACTCCAGTATCCTAAACTCCAGTATCCTAAACTCCAGTATCCTAAACTCCAGCATCCGCATGTCCAGTATCCTAAACTCCAGTATCTTAAACTCCAGTATCCTAAACTCCAGTATCCTAAACTCCAGTATCCTAAACTCCAGTATCCTAAACTCCAGCATCCGCATGTCCAGTATCCTAAACTCCAGTATCCTAAACTCCAGCATCCGCATGTCCAGTATCCTAAACTCCAGTATCCTAAACTCCAGTATCCTAAACTCCAGCATCCGCATGTCCAGTATCCTAAACTCCAGTATCCTAAACTCCAGCATCCGCATGTCCAGTATCCTAAACTCCAGTATCCTAAACTCCAGCGTCCGCCTGTCCAGTATCCTAAACTCCAGTATCCTAAACTCCAGCATCCTAAGCTCCAGTATCCTAAACTCCAGAATCCGCCTGTCCAGTATCCTAAACTCCAGCATCCGCCTGTCCAGTATCCTAAACTCCAGCATCCGCCTGTCCAGTATCCTAAACTCCAGCATCCGCCTGTCCAGTATCCTAAACTCCAGTATCCTAAACTCCAGTATCCTAAACTCCAGTATCCTAAACTCCAGCATCCGCCTGTCCAGTATCCTAAACTCCAGCATCCGCCTGTCCAGTATCCTAAACTCCAGTATCCTAAACTCCAGTATCCTAAACTCCAGTATCCTAAACTCCAGCATCCGCATGTCCAGTATCCTAAACTCCAGTATCCTAAACTCCAGCATCCGTATGTCCAGTATCCTAAACTCCAGTATCCTAAACTCCAGCATCCGTATGTCCAGTATCCTAAACTCCAGTATCCTAAACTCCAGTATCCTAAACTCCAGTATCCTAAACTCCAGTATCCTAAACTCCAGTATCCTAAACTCCAGTATCCCCAAACTCCAGTATTCCTAAACTCCAGTATCCTAAACTCCAGCATCCGCATGTCCAGTATCTTAAACTCCAGTATCTTAAACTCCAGTATCCTAAACTCCAGTATCCTAAACTCCAGTATCCTAAACTCCAGTATCCTAAACTCCAGCATCCGCATGTCCAGTATCCTAAACTCCAGTATCCTAAACTCCAGCATCCGCCTGTCCAGTATCCTAAACTCCAGCATCCGCATGTCCAGTATCCTAAACTCCAGTATCCTAAACTCCAGCATCCGCATGTCCAGTCTCCTAAACTCCAGTCTCCTAAACTCCAGTCTCCTAAACTCCAGTCTCCTAAACTCCAGTATCCTAAACTCCAGTATCCTAAACTCCAGTATCCTAAACTCCAGTATCCTAAACTCCAGTATCCTAAACTCCAGTATCCTAAACTCCAGCATCCGCATGTCCAGTATCCTAAACTCCAGTATCCTAAACTCCAGTATCCTAAACTCCAGTATCCTAAACTCCAGCATCCGCATGTCCAGTATCCTAAACTCCAGTATCCTAAACTCCAGCATCCGCATGTCCAGTATCCTAAACTCCAGTATCCTAAACTCCAGTATCCTAAACTCCAGCATCCGCATGTCCAGTATCCTAAACTCCAGTATCCTAAACTCCAGCATCCGCATGTCCAGTATCCTAAACTCCAGTATCCTAAACTCCAGCGTCCGCCTGTCCAGTATCCTAAACTCCAGTATCCTAAACTCCAGCATCCTAAGCTCCAGTATCCTAAACTCCAGAATCCGCCTGTCCAGTATCCTAAACTCCAGCATCCGCCTGTCCAGTATCCTAAACTCCAGCATCCGCCTGTCCAGTATCCTAAACTCCAGCATCCGCCTGTCCAGTATCCTAAACTCCAGTATCCTAAACTCCAGTATCCTAAACTCCAGTATCCTAAACTCCAGCATCCGCCTGTCCAGTATCCTAAACTCCAGCATCCGCCTGTCCAGTATCCTAAACTCCAGTATCCTAAACTCCAGTATCCTAAACTCCAGTATCCTAAACTCCAGCATCCGCATGTCCAGTATCCTAAACTCCAGTATCCTAAACTCCAGCATCCGTATGTCCAGTATCCTAAACTCCAGTATCCTAAACTCCAGCATCCGTATGTCCAGTATCCTAAACTCCAGTATCCTAAACTCCAGTATCCTAAACTCCAGTATCCTAAACTCCAGTATCCTAAACTCCAGTATCCTAAACTCCAGTATCCCCAAACTCCAGTATCCCCAAACTCCAGTATCCTAAACTCCAGTATCCTAAACTCCAGCATCCGCATGTCCAGTATCTTAAACTCCAGTATCTTAAACTCCAGTATCCTAAACTCCAGTATCCTAAACTCCAGTATCCTAAACTCCAGTATCCTAAACTCCAGCATCCGCATGTCCAGTATCCTAAACTCCAGTATCCTAAACTCCAGCATCCGCCTGTCCAGTATCCTAAACTCCAGCATCCGCCTGTCCAGTATCCTAAACTCCAGTATCCTAAACTCCAGTATCCTAAACTCCAGTATCCTAAACTCCAGTATCCTAAACTCCAGTATCCTAAACTCCAGCCTCCGCATGTCCAGTATCCTAAACTCCAGTATCCTAAACTCCAGCATCCGCATGTCCAGTATCCTAAACTCCAGTATCCTAAACTCCAGCATCCGTATGTCCAGTATCCTAAACTCCAGTATCCTAAACTCCAGTATCCTAAACTCCAGTATCCTAAACTCCAGTATCCTAAACTCCAGTATCCTAAACTCCAGCATCCGCATGTCCAGTATCCTAAACTCCAGTATCCTAAACTCCAGCATCCGTATGTCCAGTATCCTAAACTCCAGTATCCTAAACTCCAGTATCCTAAACTCCAGTATCCTAAACTCCAGTATCCTAAACTCCAGTATCCTAAACTCTAGCATCCGCATGTCCAGTATCCTAAACTCCAGTATCCTAAACTCCAGTATCCTAAACTCCAGTATCCTAAACTCCAGCATCCGCATGTCCAGTATCCTAAACTCCAGTATCCTAAACTCCAGTATCCTAAACTCCAGCATCCGCATGTCCAGTCTCCTAAACTCCAGTATCCTAAACTCCAGCATCCGCATGTCCAGTATCCTAAACTCCAGTATCCTAAACTCCAGTATCCTAAACTCCAGCATCCGCATGTCCAGTATCCTAAACTCCAGTATCCTAAACTCCAGCATCCACATGTCCAGTATCCTAAACTCCAGTATCCTAAACTCCAGTATCCTAAACTCCAGTATCCTAAACTCCAGTATCCTAAACTCCAGTATCCTAAACTCCAGCATCCGCATGTCCAGTATCCTAAACTCCAGTATCCTAAACTCCAGTATCCTAAACTCCAGCATCCGCATGTCCAGTATCCTAAACTCCAGTATCCTAAACTCCAGTATCCTAAACTCCAGTATCCTAAACTCCAGTATCCTAAACTCCAGCATCCGCATGTCCAGTATCCTAAACTCCAGTATCCTAAACTCCAGTATCCTAAACTCCAGTATCCTAAACTCCAGTATCCTAAACTCCAGTATCCTAAACTCCAGTATCCTAAACTCCAGTATCCTAAACTCCAGTATCCTAAACTCCAGCATCCGCATGTCCAGTATCCTAAACTCCAGTATCCTAAACTCCAGTATCCTAAACTCCAGTATCCTAAACTCCAGCATCCGCATGTCCAGTATCCTAAACTCCAGTATCCTAAACTCCAGCATCCGCATGTCCAGTATCCTAAACTCCAGTATCCTAAACTCCAGCATCCGCATGTCCAGTATCCTAAACTCCAGTATCCTAAACTCCAGTATCCTAAACTCCAGTATCCTAAACTCCAGTATCCTAAACTCCAGCATCCGCATGTCCAGTATCCTAAACTCCAGTATCCTAAACTCCAGTATCCTAAACTCCAGCATCCGCATGTCCAGTATCCTAAACTCCAGTATCCTAAACTCCAGCATCCGCATGTCCAGTATCCTAAACTCCAGTATCCTAAACTCCAGTATCCTAAACTCCAGTATCCTAAACTCCAGTATCCTAAACTCCAGCATCCTAAACTCCAGCATCCTAAACTCCAGCATCCTAAACTCCAGTATCCTAAACTCCAGCATCCGCATGTCCAGTATCCTAAACTCAAGTATCCTAAACTACAGCATCCGCATGTCCAGTATCCTAAACTCCAGTATCCTAAACTCCAGTATCCTAAACTCCAGCATCCGCATGTCCAGTATCCTAAACTCCAGTATCCTAAACTCCAGCATCCACATGTCCAGTATCCTAAACTCCAGTATCCTAAACTCCAGTATCCTAAACTCCAGTATCCTAAACTCCAGTATCCTAAACTCCAGTATCCTAAACTCCAGCATCCGCATGTCCAGTATCCTAAACTCCAGTATCCTAAACTCCAGTATCCTAAACTCCAGCATCCGCATGTCCAGTATCCTAAACTCCAGTATCCTAAACTCCAGTATCCTAAACTCCAGTATCCTAAACTCCAGTATCCTAAACTCCAGCATCCGCATGTCCAGTATCCTAAACTCCAGTATCCTAAACTCCAGTATCCTAAACTCCAGTATCCTAAACTCCAGTATCCTAAACTCCAGTATCCTAAACTCCAGTATCCTAAACTCCAGCATCCGCATGTCCAGTATCCTAAACTCCAGTATCCTAAACTCCAGTATCCTAAACTCCAGTATCCTAAACTCCAGCATCCGCATGTCCAGTATCCTAAACTCCAGTATCCTAAACTCCAGCATCCGCATGTCCAGTATCCTAAACTCCAGTATCCTAAACTCCAGCATCCGCATGTCCAGTATCCTAAACTCCAGTATCCTAAACTCCAGTATCCTAAACTCCAGTATCCTAAACTCCAGTATCCTAAACTCCAGCATCCGCATGTCCAGTATCCTAAACTCCAGTATCCTAAACTCCAGTATCCTAAACTCCAGCATCCGCATGTCCAGTATCCTAAACTCCAGTATCCTAAACTCCAGCATCCGCATGTCCAGTATCCTAAACTCCAGTATCCTAAACTCCAGCATCCGCATGTCCAGTATCCTAAACTCCAGTATCCTAAACTCCAGTATCCTAAACTCCAGTATCCTAAACTCCAGTATCCTAAACTCCAGTATCCTAAACTCCAGTATCCTAAACTCCAGTATCCTAAACTCCAGCATCCGCATGTCCAGTATCCTAAACTCCAGTATCCTAAACTCCAGCATCCGCATGTCCAGTATCCTAAACTCCAGTATCCTAAACTCCAGTATCCTAAACTCCAGTATCCTAAACTCCAGTATCCTAAACTCCAGTATCCTAAACTCCAGCATCCGCATGTCCAGTATCCTAAACTCCAGTATCCTAAACTCCAGTATCCTAAACTCCAGCATCCGCATGTCCAGTATCCTAAACTCCAGTATCCTAAACTCCAGTATCCTAAACTCCAGTATCCTAAACTCCAGCATCCGCATGTCCAGTATCCTAAACTCCAGTATCCTAAACTCCAGCATCCGCATGTCCAGTATCCTAAACTCCAGTATCCTAAACTCCAGTATCCTAAACTCCAGCATCCGCATGTCCAGTATCCTAAACTCCAGTATCCTAAACTCCAGCATCCGCATGTCCAGTATCCTAAACTCCAGTATCCTAAACTCCAGTATCCTAAACTCCAGTATCCTAAACTCCAGTATCCTAAACTCCAGTATCCTAAACTCCAGTATCCTAAACTCCAGCATCCTAAACTCCAGTATCCTAAACTCCAGCATCCGCATGTCCAGTATCCTAAACTCCAGTATCCTAAACTCCAGTATCCTAAACTCCAGTATCCTAAACTCCAGCATCCGCATGTCCAGTATCCTAAACTCCAGTATCCTAAACTCCAGTATCCTAAACTCCAGCATCCGCATGTCCAGTCTCCTAAACTCCAGTATCCTAAACTCCAGCATCCGCATGTCCAGTATCCTAAACTCCAGTATCCTAAACTCCAGTATCCTAAACTCCAGTATCCTAAACTCCAGTATCCTAAACTCCAGCATCCTAAACTCCAGCATCCTAAACTCCAGCATCCTAAACTCCAGTATCCTAAACTCCAGTATCCTAAACTCCAGCATCCTAAACTCCAGCATCCGCATGTCTAGTATCCTAAACTCCAGTATCCTAAACTCCAGTATCCTAAACTCCAGCATCCGCATGTCCAGTATCCTAAACTCCAGTATCCTAAACTCCAGTATCCTAAACTCCAGCATCCGCATGTCCAGTATCCTAAACTCCAGTATCCTAAACTCCAGTATCCTAAACTCCAGTATCCTAAACTCCAGCATCCGCATGTCCAGTATCCTAAACTCCAGTATCCTAAACTCCAGTATCCTAAACTCCAGTATCCTAAACTCCAGCATCCGCATGTCCAGTATCCTAAACTCCAGTATCCTAAACTCCAGCATCCGCATGTCCAGTATCCTAAACTCCAGTATCCTAAACTCCAGCATCCGCATGTCCAGTATCCTAAACTCCAGTATCCTAAACTCCAGTATCCTAAACTCCAGTATCCTAAACTCCGGCATCCGCATGTCCAGTATCCTAAACTCCAGCATCCACCTGTCTAGTATCCTAAACTCCAGTATCCTAAACTCCAGCATCCGCATGTCCAGTATCTTAAACTCCAGTATCTTAAACTCCAGTATCCTAAACTCCAGTATCCTAAACTCCAGTATCCTAAACTCCAGTATCCTAAACTCCAGCATCCGCATGTCCAGTATCCTAAACTCCAGTATCCTAAACTCCAGCATCCGCCTGTCCAGTATCCTAAACTCCAGCATCCGCCTGTCCAGTATCCTAAACTCCAGTATCCTAAACTCCAGTATCCTAAACTCCAGTATCCTAAACTCCAGTATCCTAAACTCCAGCCTCCGCATGTCCAGTATCCTAAACTCCAGTATCCTAAACTCCAGCATCCGCATGTCCAGTATCCTAAACTCCAGTATCCTAAACTCCAGCATCCGTATGTCCAGTATCCTAAACTCCAGTATCCTAAACTCCAGTATCCTAAACTCCAGTATCCTAAACTCCAGTATCCTAAACTCCAGTATCCTAAACTCCAGCATCCGCATGTCCAGTATCCTAAACTCCAGTATCCTAAACTCCAGCATCCGTATGTCCAGTATCCTAAACTCCAGTATCCTAAACTCCAGTATCCTAAACTCCAGTATCCTAAACTCCAGTATCCTAAACTCCAGTATCCTAAACTCCAGTATCCTAAACTCTAGCATCCGCATGTCCAGTATCCTAAACTCCAGTATCCTAAACTCCAGTATCCTAAACTCCAGTATCCTAAACTCCAGCATCCGCATGTCCAGTATCCTAAACTCCAGTATCCTAAACTCCAGTATCCTAAACTCCAGCATCCGCATGTCCAGTCTCCTAAACTCCAGTATCCTAAACTCCAGCATCCGCATGTCCAGTATCCTAAACTCCAGTATCCTAAACTCCAGTATCCTAAACTCCAGCATCCGCATGTCCAGTATCCTAAACTCCAGTATCCTAAACTCCAGCATCCACATGTCCAGTATCCTAAACTCCAGTATCCTAAACTCCAGTATCCTAAACTCCAGTATCCTAAACTCCAGTATCCTAAACTCCAGTATCCTAAACTCCAGCATCCGCATGTCCAGTATCCTAAACTCCAGTATCCTAAACTCCAGTATCCTAAACTCCAGCATCCGCATGTCCAGTATCCTAAACTCCAGTATCCTAAACTCCAGTATCCTAAACTCCAGCATCCGCATGTCCAGTATCCTAAACTCCAGTATCCTAAACTCCAGTATCCTAAACTCCAGTATCCTAAACTCCAGTATCCTAAACTCCAGTATCCTAAACTCCAGTATCCTAAACTCCAGTATCCTAAACTCCAGTATCCTAAACTCCAGTATCCTAAACTCCAGCATCCGCATGTCCAGTATCCTAAACTCCAGTATCCTAAACTCCAGTATCCTAAACTCCAGTATCCTAAACTCCAGCATCCGCATGTCCAGTATCCTAAACTCCAGTATCCTAAACTCCAGCATCCGCATGTCCAGTATCCTAAACTCCAGTATCCTAAACTCCAGCATCCGCATGTCCAGTATCCTAAACTCCAGTATCCTAAACTCCAGTATCCTAAACTCCAGTATCCTAAACTCCAGTATCCTAAACTCCAGCATCCGCATGTCCAGTATCCTAAACTCCAGTATCCTAAACTCCAGTATCCTAAACTCCAGCATCCGCATGTCCAGTATCCTAAACTCCAGTATCCTAAACTCCAGCATCCGCATGTCCAGTATCCTAAACTCCAGTATCCTAAACTCCAGTATCCTAAACTCCAGTATCCTAAACTCCAGTATCCTAAACTCCAGTATCCTAAACTCCAGCATCCTAAACTCCAGCATCCTAAACTCCAGCATCCTAAACTCCAGTATCCTAAACTCCAGCATCCGCATGTCCAGTATCCTAAACTCAAGTATCCTAAACTACAGCATCCGCATGTCCAGTATCCTAAACTCCAGTATCCTAAACTCCAGTATCCTAAACTCCAGCATCCGCATGTCCAGTATCCTAAACTCCAGTATCCTAAACTCCAGCATCCACATGTCCAGTATCCTAAACTCCAGTATCCTAAACTCCAGTATCCTAAACTCCAGTATCCTAAACTCCAGTATCCTAAACTCCAGTATCCTAAACTCCAGCATCCGCATGTCCAGTATCCTAAACTCCAGTATCCTAAACTCCAGTATCCTAAACTCCAGCATCCGCATGTCCAGTATCCTAAACTCCAGTATCCTAAACTCCAGTATCCTAAACTCCAGTATCCTAAACTCCAGCATCCGCATGTCCAGTATCCTAAACTCCAGCATCCGCATGTCCAGTATCCTAAACTCCAGTATCCTAAACTCCAGTATCCTAAACTCCAGTATCCTAAACTCCAGTATCCTAAACTCCAGTATCCTAAACTCCAGTATCCTAAACTCCAGTATCCTAAACTCCAGTATCCTAAACTCCAGCATCCGCATGTCCAGTATCCTAAACTCCAGTATCCTAAACTCCAGTATCCTAAACTCCAGTATCCTAAACTCCAGCATCCGCATGTCCAGTATCCTAAACTCCAGTATCCTAAACTCCAGCATCCGCATGTCCAGTATCCTAAACTCCAGTATCCTAAACTCCAGTATCCTAAACTCCAGTATCCTAAACTCCAGTATCCTAAACTCCAGCATCCGCATGTCCAGTATCCTAAACTCCAGTATCCTAAACTCCAGTATCCTAAACTCCAGTATCCTAAACTCCAGTATCCTAAACTCCAGCATCCGCATGTCCAGTATCCTAAACTCCAGTATCCTAAACTCCAGTATCCTAAACTCCAGCATCCGCATGTCCAGTATCCTAAACTCCAGTATCCTAAACTCCAGCATCCGCATGTCCAGTATCCTAAACTCCAGTATCCTAAACTCCAGCATCCGCATGTCCAGTATCCTAAACTCCAGTATCCTAAACTCCAGTATCCTAAACTCCAGTATCCTAAACTCCAGTATCCTAAACTCCAGTATCCTAAACTCCAGTATCCTAAACTCCAGTATCCTAAACTCCAGTATCCTAAACTCCAGCATCCGCATGTCCAGTATCCTAAACTCCAGTATCCTAAACTCCAGCATCCGCATGTCCAGTATCCTAAACTCCAGTATCCTAAACTCCAGTATCCTAAACTCCAGTATCCTAAACTCCAGCATCCGCATGTCCAGTATCCTAAACTCCAGTATCCTAAACTCCAGTATCCTAAACTCCAGCATCCGCATGTCCAGTATCCTAAACTCCAGTATCCTAAACTCCAGTATCCTAAACTCCAGTATCCTAAACTCCAGCATCCGCATGTCCAGTATCCTAAACTCCAGTATCCTAAACTCCAGCATCCGCATGTCCAGTATCCTAAACTCCAGTATCCTAAACTCCAGTATCCTAAACTCCAGCATCCGCATGTCCAGTATCCTAAACTCCAGTATCCTAAACTCCAGCATCCGCATGTCCAGTATCCTAAACTCCAGTATCCTAAACTCCAGCATCCGCATGTCCAGTATCCTAAACTCCAGTATCCTAAACTCCAGTATCCTAAACTCCAGTATCCTAAACTCCAGTATCCTAAACTCCAGTATCCTAAACTCCAGTATCCTAAACTCCAGCATCCTAAACTCCAGTATCCTAAACTCCAGCATCCGCATGTCCAGTATCCTAAACTCCAGTATCCTAAACTCCAGTATCCTAAACTCCAGTATCCTAAACTCCAGCATCCGCATGTCCAGTATCCTAAACTCCAGTATCCTAAACTCCAGTATCCTAAACTCCAGCATCCGCATGTCCAGTCTCCTAAACTCCAGTATCCTAAACTCCAGCATCCGCATGTCCAGTATCCTAAACTCCAGTATCCTAAACTCCAGTATCCTAAACTCCAGTATCCTAAACTCCAGTATCCTAAACTCCAGTATCCTAAACTCCAGCATCCTAAACTCCAGCATCCTAAACTCCAGCATCCTAAACTCCAGTATCCTAAACTCCAGTATCCTAAACTCCAGCATCCTAAACTCCAGCATCCGCATGTCTAGTATCCTAAACTCCAGTATCCTAAACTCCAGTATCCTAAACTCCAGTATCCTAAACTCCAGCATCCGCATGTCCAGTATCCTAAACTCCAGTATCCTAAACTCCAGTATCCTAAACTCCAGCATCCGCATGTCCAGTATCCTAAACTCCAGTATCCTAAACTCCAGTATCCTAAACTCCAGTATCCTAAACTCCAGTATCCTAAACTCCAGCATCCGCATGTCCAGTATCCTAAACTCCAGTATCCTAAACTCCAGTATCCTAAACTCCAGTATCCTAAACTCCAGCATCCGCATGTCCAGTATCCTAAACTCCAGTATCCTAAACTCCAGCATCCGCATGTCCAGTATCCTAAACTCCAGTATCCTAAACTCCAGCATCCGCATGTCCAGTATCCTAAACTCCAGTATCCTAAACTCCAGTATCCTAAACTCCAGTATCCTAAACTCCAGTATCCTAAACTCCAGCATCCGCATGTCCAGTATCCTAAACTCCAGTATCCTAAACTCCAGCATCCGCATGTCCAGTATCCTAAACTCCAGTATCCTAAACTCCAGCATCCGCATGTCCAGTATCCTAAACTCCAGTATCCTAAACTCCAGCATCCGCATGTCCAGTATCCTAAACTCCAGTATCCTAAACTCCAGTATCCTAAACTCCAGTATCCTAAACTCCAGTATCCTAAACTCCAGTATCCTAAACTCCAGTATCCTAAACTCCAGCATCCGCATGTCCAGTATCCTAAACTCCAGTATCCTAAACTCCAGCATCCGCATGTCCAGTATCCTAAACTCCAGTATCCTAAACTCAAGTATCCTAAACTCCAGTATCCTAAACTCCAGCATCCGCATGTCCAGTATCCTAAACTCCAGTATCCTAAACTCCAGTATCCTAAACTCCAGCATCCGCATGTCCAGTATCCTAAACTCCAGTATCCTAAACTCCAGTATCCTAAACTCCAGTATCCTAAACTCCAGCATCCGCATGTCCAGTATCCTAAACTCCAGTATCCTAAACTCCAGTATCCTAAACTCCAGTATCCTAAACTCCAGTATCCTAAACTCCAGTATCCTAAACTCCAGCATCCGCATGTCCAGTATCCTAAACTCCAGTATCCTAAACTCCAGTATCCTAAACTCCAGCATCCGCATGTCCAGTATCCTAAACTCCAGTATCCTAAACTCCAGCATCCGCATGTCCAGTATCCTAAACTCCAGTATCCTAAACTCCAGCATCCGCATGTCCAGTATCCTAAACTCCAGTATCCTAAACTCCAGTATCCTAAACTCCAGTATCCTAAACTCCAGTATCCTAAACTCCAGTATCCTAAACTCCAGCATCCGCATGTCCAGTATCCTAAACTCCAGTATCCTAAACTCCAGCATCCGCATGTCCAGTATCCTAAACTCCAGTATCCTAAACTCCAGTATCCTAAACTCCAGTATCCTAAACTCCAGCATCCTAAACTCCAGCATCCGCATGTCCAGTATCCTAAACTCCAGTATCCTAAACTCCAGTATCCTAAACTCCAGCATCCGCATGTCCAGTCTCCTAAACTCCAGTATCCTAAACTCCAGCATCCGCATGTCCAGTATCCTAAACTCCAGTATCCTAAACTCCAGTATCCTAAACTCCAGTATCCTAAACTCCAGTATCCTAAACTCCAGTATCCTAAACTCCAGCATCCTAAACTCCAGCATCCTAAACTCCAGCATCCTAAACTCCAGTATCCTAAACTCCAGCATCCTAAACTCCAGCATCCTAAACTCCAGCATCCTAAACTCCAGCATCCGCATGTCTAGTATCCTAAACTCCAGTATCCTAAACTCCAGTATCCTAAACTCCAGTATCCTAAACTCCAGTATCCTAAACTCCAGTATCCTAAACTCCAGTATCCTAAACTCCAGCATCCGCATGTCCAGTATCCTAAACTCCAGTATCCTAAACTCCAGTATCCTAAACTCCAGTATCCTAAACTCCAGTATCCTAAACTCCAGTATCCTAAACTCCAGTATCCTAAACTCCAGCATCCGCATGTCCAGTATCCTAAACTCCAGTATCCTAAACTCCAGCATCCGCATGTCCAGTATCCTAAACTCCAGTATCCTAAACTCCAGCATCCGCATGTCCAGTATCCTAAACTCCAGTATCCTAAACTCCAGTATCCTAAACTCCAGTATCCTAAACTCCAGCATCCGCATGTCCAGTATCCTAAACTCCAGTATCCTAAACTCCAGTATCCTAATCTCCAGCATCCGCATGTCCAGTATCCTAAACTCCAGTATCCTAAACTCCAGTATCCTAAACTCCAGCATCCGCATGTCCAGTCTCCTAAACTCCAGTATCCTAAACTCCAGCATCCGCATGTCCAGTATCCTAAACTCCAGTATCCTAAACTCCAGTATCCTAAACTCCAGTATCCTAAACTCCAGTATCCTAAACTCCAGTATCCTAAACTCCAGTATCCTAAACTCCAGTATCCTAAACTCCAGCATCCTAAACTCCAGCATCCTAAACTCCAGCATCCTAAACTCCAGTATCCTAAACTCCAGCATCCTAAACTCCAGCATCCGCATGTCTAGTATCCTAAACTCCAGTATCCTAAACTCCAGCATCCGCATGTCCAGTATCCTAAACTCCAGTATCCTAAACTCCAGTATCCTAAACTCCAGCATCCGCATGTCCAGTATCCTAAACTCCAGCATCCGCCTGTCCAGTATCCTAATCTCCAGTATCCTAATCTCCAGTATCCTAATCTCCAGTATCCTAAACTCCAGCATCCGCATGTCCAGTATCCTAAACTCCAGTATCCTAAACTCCAGCATCCGCATATCCAGTATCCTAAACTCCAGCATCCGCATATCCAGTATCCTAAACTCCAGCATCCAAAATTCCAGCATCCGCATATCCAGCATCCTAAACTCCAGCATCCGCATATCCAGCATCCTAAACTCCAGCATCCGCATATCCAGCATCCTAAACTCCAGCATCCGCATGTCCAGTATCCTAAACTCCAGTATCCTAAACTCCAGCATCCGCCTGTCCAGTATCCTAAACTCCAGTATCCTAAACTCCAGCGTCCGCCTGTCCAGAATCCTAAACTCCAGTATCCTAAACTCCAGCATCCTAAACTCCAGTATCCTAAACTCCAGCATCCGCATGTCCAGTATCCTAAACTCCAGCATCCGCCTGTCCAGTATCCTAAACTCCAGCATCCGCCTGTCCAGTATCCTAAACTCCAGTATCCTAAACTCCAGTATCCTAATCTCCAGTATCCTAATCTCCAGTATCCTAATCTCCAGTATCCTAATCTCCAGTATCCTAATCTCCAGTATCCTAAACTCCAGTATCCTAAACTCCAGTATCCTAAACTCCAGTATCCTAAACTCCAGCATCCGCATGTCCAGTATCCTAAACTCCAGCATCCGCATGTCCAGTATCCTAAACTCCAGCATCCGCATGTCCAGTATCCTAAACTCCAGTATCCTAAACTACAGCATCCGCATG
Source organism: Paramisgurnus dabryanus (assembly GCF_030506205.2). Taxonomy (NCBI): domain Eukaryota; kingdom Metazoa; phylum Chordata; class Actinopteri; order Cypriniformes; family Cobitidae; genus Paramisgurnus; species Paramisgurnus dabryanus. The sequence continues at coordinate 519,924 of NC_133356.1, read as the reverse complement.
TCCAGTATCCTAAACTCCAGTATCCTAATCTCCAGCATCCGCATGTCCAGTATCCTAAACTCCAGCATCCGCATGTCCAGTATCCTAAACTCCAGCAGCCGCATGTCCAGTATCCTAAACTCCAGTATCCTAAACTCCAGCAGCCGCATGTCCAGTATCCTAAACTCCAGTATCCTAAACTCCAGCATCCGCATGTCCAGTATCCTAAACTCCAGTATCCTAAACTCCAGCATCCGCATGTCCAGTATCCTAAACTCCAGTATCCTAAACTCCAGTATCCTAAACTCCAGTATCCTAAACTCCAGTATCCTAAACTCCAGCATCCGCATGTCCAGTATCCTAAACTCCAGCATCCGCATGTCCAGTATCCTAAACTCCAGTATCCTAAACTCCAGTATCCTAAACTCCAGTATCCTAAACTCCAGTATCCTAAACTCCAGTATCCTAAACTCCAGTATCCTAAACTCCAGCATCCGCATGTCCAGTATCCTAAACTCCAGTATCCTAAACTCCAGTATCCTAAACTCCAGTATCCTAAACTCCAGCATCCGCATGTCCAGTATCCTAAACTCCAGTATCCTAAACTCCAGCATCCGCATGTCCAGTATCCTAAACTCCAGTATCCTAAACTCCAGTATCCTAAACTCCAGTATCCTAAACTCCAGTATCCTAAACTCCAGCATCCGCATGTCCAGTATCCTAAACTCCAGTATCCTAAACTCCAGTATCCTAAACTCCAGTATCCTAAACTCCAGTATCCTAAACTCCAGCATCCGCATGTCCAGTATCCTAAACTCCAGTATCCTAAACTCCAGTATCCTAAACTCCAGCATCCGCATGTCCAGTATCCTAAACTCCAGTATCCTAAACTCCAGCATCCGCATGTCCAGTATCCTAAACTCCAGTATCCTAAACTCCAGCATCCGCATGTCCAGTATCCTAAACTCCAGTATCCTAAACTCCAGTATCCTAAACTCCAGTATCCTAAACTCCAGTATCCTAAACTCCAGTATCCTAAACTCCAGTATCCTAAACTCCAGTATCCTAAACTCCAGTATCCTAAACTCCAGCATCCGCATGTCCAGTATCCTAAACTCCAGTATCCTAAACTCCAGCATCCGCATGTCCAGTATCCTAAACTCCAGTATCCTAAACTCCAGTATCCTAAACTCCAGTATCCTAAACTCCAGCATCCGCATGTCCAGTATCCTAAACTCCAGTATCCTAAACTCCAGTATCCTAAACTCCAGCATCCGCATGTCCAGTATCCTAAACTCCAGTATCCTAAACTCCAGTATCCTAAACTCCAGTATCCTAAACTCCAGCATCCGCATGTCCAGTATCCTAAACTCCAGTATCCTAAACTCCAGCATCCGCATGTCCAGTATCCTAAACTCCAGTATCCTAAACTCCAGTATCCTAAACTCCAGCATCCGCATGTCCAGTATCCTAAACTCCAGTATCCTAAACTCCAGCATCCGCATGTCCAGTATCCTAAACTCCAGTATCCTAAACTCCAGCATCCGCATGTCCAGTATCCTAAACTCCAGTATCCTAAACTCCAGTATCCTAAACTCCAGTATCCTAAACTCCAGTATCCTAAACTCCAGTATCCTAAACTCCAGCATCCTAAACTCCAGTATCCTAAACTCCAGCATCCGCATGTCCAGTATCCTAAACTCCAGTATCCTAAACTCCAGTATCCTAAACTCCAGTATCCTAAACTCCAGCATCCGCATGTCCAGTATCCTAAACTCCAGTATCCTAAACTCCAGTATCCTAAACTCCAGCATCCGCATGTCCAGTCTCCTAAACTCCAGCATCCTAAACTCCAGCATCCTAAACTCCAGTATCCTAAACTCCAGTATCCTAAACTCCAGCATCCTAAACTCCAGCATCCGCATGTCTAGTATCCTAAACTCCAGTATCCTAAACTCCAGTATCCTAAACTCCAGTATCCTAAACTCCAGCATCCGCATGTCCAGTATCCTAAACTCCAGTATCCTAAACTCCAGTATCCTAAACTCCAGCATCCGCATGTCCAGTATCCTAAACTCCAGTATCCTAAACTCCAGTATCCTAAACTCCAGTATCCTAAACTCCAGTATCCTAAACTCCAGCATCCGCATGTCCAGTATCCTAAACTCCAGTATCCTAAACTCCAGTATCCTAAACTCCAGTATCCTAAACTCCAGCATCCGCATGTCCAGTATCCTAAACTCCAGTATCCTAAACTCCAGCATCCGCATGTCCAGTATCCTAAACTCCAGTATCCTAAACTCCAGCATCCGCATGTCCAGTATCCTAAACTCCAGTATCCTAAACTCCAGTATCCTAAACTCCAGTATCCTAAACTCCAGTATCCTAAACTCCAGCATCCGCATGTCCAGTATCCTAAACTCCAGTATCCTAAACTCCAGCATCCGCATGTCCAGTATCCTAAACTCCAGTATCCTAAACTCCAGCATCCGCATGTCCAGTATCCTAAACTCCAGTATCCTAAACTCCAGCATCCGCATGTCCAGTATCCTAAACTCCAGTATCCTAAACTCCAGTATCCTAAACTCCAGTATCCTAAACTCCAGTATCCTAAACTCCAGTATCCTAAACTCCAGTATCCTAAACTCCAGCATCCGCATGTCCAGTATCCTAAACTCCAGTATCCTAAACTCCAGCATCCGCATGTCCAGTATCCTAAACTCCAGTATCCTAAACTCAAGTATCCTAAACTCCAGTATCCTAAACTCCAGCATCCGCATGTCCAGTATCCTAAACTCCAGTATCCTAAACTCCAGTATCCTAAACTCCAGCACCCGCATGTCCAGTATCCTAAACTCCAGTATCCTAAACTCCAGTATCCTTAACTCCAGTATCCTAAACTCCAGCATCCGCATGTCCAGTATCCTAAACTCCAGTATCCTAAACTCCAGTATCCTAAACTCCAGTATCCTAAACTCCAGTATCCTAAACTCCAGTATCCTAAACTCCAGCATCCGCATGTCCAGTATCCTAAACTCCAGTATCCTAAACTCCAGTATCCTAAACTCCAGCATCCGCATGTCCAGTATCCTAAACTCCAGTATCCTAAACTCCAGCATCCGCATGTCCAGTATCCTAAACTCCAGTATCCTAAACTCCAGCATCCGCATGTCCAGTATCCTAAACTCCAGTATCCTAAACTCCAGTATCCTAAACTCCAGTATCCTAAACTCCAGTATCCTAAACTCCAGTATCCTAAACTCCAGCATCCGCATGTCCAGTATCCTAAACTCCAGTATCCTAAACTCCAGCATCCGCATGTCCAGTATCCTAAACTCCAGTATCCTAAACTCCAGTATCCTAAACTCCAGCATCCTAAACTCCAGCATCCGCATGTCCAGTATCCTAAACTCCAGTATCCTAAACTCCAGTATCCTAAACTCCAGCATCCGCATGTCCAGTCTCCTAAACTCCAGTATCCTAAACTCCAGCATCCGCATGTCCAGTATCCTAAACTCCAGTATCCTAAACTCCAGTATCCTAAACTCCAGTATCCTAAACTCCAGTATCCTAAACTCCAGTATCCTAAACTCCAGCATCCTAAACTCCAGCATCCTAAACTCCAGCATCCTAAACTCCAGTATCCTAAACTCCAGTATCCTAAACTCCAGCATCCTAAACTCCAGCATCCTAAACTCCAGCATCCGCATGTCTAGTATCCTAAACTCCAGTATCCTAAACTCCAGTATCCTAAACTCCAGTATCCTAAACTCCAGCATCCGCATGTCCAGTATCCTAAACTCCAGTATCCTAAACTCCAGTATCCTAAACTCCAGTATCCTAAACTCCAGCATCCGCATGTCCAGTATCCTAAACTCCAGTATCCTAAACTCCAGTATCCTAAACTCCAGTATCCTAAACTCCAGTATCCTAAACTCCAGTATCCTAAACTCCAGTATCCTAAACTCCAGCATCCGCATGTCCAGTATCCTAAACTCCAGTATCCTAAACTCCAGCATCCGCATGTCCAGTATCCTAAACTCCAGTATCCTAAACTCCAGCATCCGCATGTCCAGTATCCTAAACTCCAGTATCCTAAACTCCAGTATCCTAAACTCCAGTATCCTAAACTCCAGCATCCGCATGTCCAGTATCCTAAACTCCAGTATCCTAAACTCCAGTATCCTAATCTCCAGCATCCGCATGTCCAGTATCCTAAACTCCAGTATCCTAAACTCCAGTATCCTAAACTCCAGCATCCGCATGTCCAGTCTCCTAAACTCCAGTATCCTAAACTCCAGCATCCGCATGTCCAGTATCCTAAACTCCAGTATCCTAAACTCCAGTATCCTAAACTCCAGTATCCTAAACTCCAGTATCCTAAACTCCAGTATCCTAAACTCCAGTATCCTAAACTCCAGCATCCTAAACTCCAGCATCCTAAACTCCAGCATCCTAAACTCCAGTATCCTAAACTCCAGCATCCTAAACTCCAGCATCCGCATGTCTAGTATCCTAAACTCCAGTATCCTAAACTCCAGTATCCTAAACTCCAGCATCCGCATGTCCAGTATCCTAAACTCCAGTATCCTAAACTCCAGTATCCTAAACTCCAGCATCCGCATGTCCAGTATCCTAAACTCCAGCATCCGCCTGTCCAGTATCCTAATCTCCAGTATCCTAATCTCCAGTATCCTAATCTCCAGTATCCTAAACTCCAGCATCCGCATGTCCAGTATCCTAAACTCCAGTATCCTAAACTCCAGCATCCGCATATCCAGTATCCTAAACTCCAGCATCCGCATATCCAGTATCCTAAACTCCAGCATCCAAAATTCCAGCATCCGCATATCCAGCATCCTAAACTCCAGCATCCGCATATCCAGCATCCTAAACTCCAGCATCCGCATATCCAGCATCCTAAACTCCAGCATCCGCATGTCCAGTATCCTAAACTCCAGTATCCTAAACTCCAGCATCCGCCTGTCCAGTATCCTAAACTCCAGTATCCTAAACTCCAGCGTCCGCCTGTCCAGAATCCTAAACTCCAGTATCCTAAACTCCAGCATCCTAAACTCCAGTATCCTAAACTCCAGCATCCGCATGTCCAGTATCCTAAACTCCAGCATCCGCCTGTCCAGTATCCTAAACTCCAGCATCCGCCTGTCCAGTATCCTAAACTCCAGTATCCTAAACTCCAGTATCCTAATCTCCAGTATCCTAATCTCCAGTATCCTAATCTCCAGTATCCTAATCTCCAGTATCCTAAACTCCAGTATCCTAAACTCCAGTATCCTAAACTCCAGTATCCTAAACTCCAGCATCCGCATGTCCAGTATCCTAAACTCCAGCATCCGCATGTCCAGTATCCTAAACTCCAGCATCCGCATGTCCAGTATCCTAAACTCCAGTATCCTAAACTACAGCATCCGCATGTCCAGTATCCTAAACTCCAGTATCCTAATCTCCAGCATCCGCATGTCCAGTATCCTAAACTCCAGCATCCGCATGTCCAGTATCCTAAACTCCAGCAGCCGCATGTCCAGTATCCTAAACTCCAGTATCCTAAACTCCAGCAGCCGCATGTCCAGTATCCTAAACTCCAGTATCCTAAACTCCAGCATCCGCATGTCCAGTATCCTAAACTCCAGTATCCTAAACTCCAGCGTCCGCCTGTCCAGTATCCTAAACTCCAGTATCCTAAACTCCAGCATCCTAAGCTCCAGTATCCTAAACTCCAGAATCCGCCTGTCCAGTATCCTAAACTCCAGCATCCGCCTGTCCAGTATCCTAAACTCCAGCATCCGCCTGTCCAGTATCCTAAACTCCAGCATCCGCCTGTCCAGTATCCTAAACTCCAGTATCCTAAACTCCAGTATCCTAAACTCCAGTATCCTAAACTCCAGCATCCGCCTGTCCAGTATCCTAAACTCCAGCATCCGCCTGTCCAGTATCCTAAACTCCAGTATCCTAAACTCCAGTATCCTAAACTCCAGTATCCTAAACTCCAGCATCCGCATGTCCAGTATCCTAAACTCCAGTATCCTAAACTCCAGCATCCGTATGTCCAGTATCCTAAACTCCAGTATCCTAAACTCCAGCATCCGTATGTCCAGTATCCTAAACTCCAGTATCCTAAACTCCAGTATCCTAAACTCCAGTATCCTAAACTCCAGTATCCTAAACTCCAGTATCCTAAACTCCAGTATCCTAAACTCCAGTATCCCCAAACTCCAGTATCCCCAAACTCCAGTATCCTAAACTCCAGTATCCTAAACTCCAGCATCCGCATGTCCAGTATCTTAAACTCCAGTATCTTAAACTCCAGTATCCTAAACTCCAGTATCCTAAACTCCAGTATCCTAAACTCCAGTATCCTAAACTCCAGCATCCGCATGTCCAGTATCCTAAACTCCAGTATCCTAAACTCCAGCATCCGCCTGTCCAGTATCCTAAACTCCAGCATCCGCCTGTCCAGTATCCTAAACTCCAGTATCCTAAACTCCAGTATCCTAAACTCCAGTATCCTAAACTCCAGTATCCTAAACTCCAGCCTCCGCATGTCCAGTATCCTAAACTCCAGTATCCTAAACTCCAGCATCCGCATGTCCAGTATCCTAAACTCCAGTATCCTAAACTCCAGCATCCGTATGTCCAGTATCCTAAACTCCAGTATCCTAAACTCCAGTATCCTAAACTCCAGTATCCTAAACTCCAGTATCCTAAACTCCAGTATCCTAAACTCCAGCATCCGCATGTCCAGTATCCTAAACTCCAGTATCCTAAACTCCAGCATCCGTATGTCCAGTATCCTAAACTCCAGTATCCTAAACTCCAGTATCCTAAACTCCAGTATCCTAAACTCCAGTATCCTAAACTCCAGTATCCTAAACTCTAGCATCCGCATGTCCAGTATCCTAAACTCCAGTATCCTAAACTCCAGTATCCTAAACTCCAGTATCCTAAACTCCAGCATCCGCATGTCCAGTATCCTAAACTCCAGTATCCTAAACTCCAGTATCCTAAACTCCAGCATCCGCATGTCCAGTCTCCTAAACTCCAGTATCCTAAACTCCAGCATCCGCATGTCCAGTATCCTAAACTCCAGTATCCTAAACTCCAGTATCCTAAACTCCAGCATCCGCATGTCCAGTATCCTAAACTCCAGTATCCTAAACTCCAGCATCCACATGTCCAGTATCCTAAACTCCAGTATCCTAAACTCCAGTATCCTAAACTCCAGTATCCTAAACTCCAGTATCCTAAACTCCAGTATCCTAAACTCCAGCATCCGCATGTCCAGTATCCTAAACTCCAGTATCCTAAACTCCAGTATCCTAAACTCCAGCATCCGCATGTCCAGTATCCTAAACTCCAGTATCCTAAACTCCAGTATCCTAAACTCCAGTATCCTAAACTCCAGTATCCTAAACTCCAGCATCCGCATGTCCAGTATCCTAAACTCCAGTATCCTAAACTCCAGTATCCTAAACTCCAGTATCCTAAACTCCAGTATCCTAAACTCCAGTATCCTAAACTCCAGTATCCTAAACTCCAGTATCCTAAACTCCAGTATCCTAAACTCCAGCATCCGCATGTCCAGTATCCTAAACTCCAGTATCCTAAACTCCAGTATCCTAAACTCCAGTATCCTAAACTCCAGCATCCGCATGTCCAGTATCCTAAACTCCAGTATCCTAAACTCCAGCATCCGCATGTCCAGTATCCTAAACTCCAGTATCCTAAACTCCAGCATCCGCATGTCCAGTATCCTAAACTCCAGTATCCTAAACTCCAGTATCCTAAACTCCAGTATCCTAAACTCCAGTATCCTAAACTCCAGCATCCGCATGTCCAGTATCCTAAACTCCAGTATCCTAAACTCCAGCATCCGCATGTCCAGTATCCTAAACTCCAGTATCCTAAACTCCAGCATCCGCATGTCCAGTATCCTAAACTCCAGTATCCTAAACTCCAGTATCCTAAACTCCAGTATCCTAAACTCCAGTATCCTAAACTCCAGCATCCTAAACTCCAGCATCCTAAACTCCAGCATCCTAAACTCCAGTATCCTAAACTCCAGCATCCGCATGTCCAGTATCCTAAACTCAAGTATCCTAAACTACAGCATCCGCATGTCCAGTATCCTAAACTCCAGTATCCTAAACTCCAGTATCCTAAACTCCAGCATCCGCATGTCCAGTATCCTAAACTCCAGTATCCTAAACTCCAGCATCCACATGTCCAGTATCCTAAACTCCAGTATCCTAAACTCCAGTATCCTAAACTCCAGTATCCTAAACTCCAGTATCCTAAACTCCAGTATCCTAAACTCCAGCATCCGCATGTCCAGTATCCTAAACTCCAGTATCCTAAACTCCAGTATCCTAAACTCCAGCATCCGCATGTCCAGTATCCTAAACTCCAGTATCCTAAACTCCAGTATCCTAAACTCCAGTATCCTAAACTCCAGTATCCTAAACTCCAGCATCCGCATGTCCAGTATCCTAAACTCCAGTATCCTAAACTCCAGTATCCTAAACTCCAGTATCCTAAACTCCAGTATCCTAAACTCCAGCATCCGCATGTCCAGTATCCTAAACTCCAGTATCCTAAACTCCAGTATCCTAAACTCCAGTATCCTAAACTCCAGCATCCGCATGTCCAGTATCCTAAACTCCAGTATCCTAAACTCCAGCATCCGCATGTCCAGTATCCTAAACTCCAGTATCCTAAACTCCAGCATCCGCATGTCCAGTATCCTAAACTCCAGTATCCTAAACTCCAGTATCCTAAACTCCAGTATCCTAAACTCCAGTATCCTAAACTCCAGCATCCGCATGTCCAGTATCCTAAACTCCAGTATCCTAAACTCCAGTATCCTAAACTCCAGCATCCGCATGTCCAGTATCCTAAACTCCAGTATCCTAAACTCCAGCATCCGCATGTCCAGTATTCTAAACTCCAGTATCCTAAACTCCAGCATCCGCATGTCCAGTATCCTAAACTCCAGTATCCTAAACTCCAGTATCCTAAACTCCAGTATCCTAAACTCCAGTATCCTAAACTCCAGTATCCTAAACTCCAGTATCCTAAACTCCAGTATCCTAAACTCCAGCATCCGCATGTCCAGTATCCTAAACTCCAGTATCCTAAACTCCAGCATCCGCATGTCCAGTATCCTAAACTCCAGTATCCTAAACTCCAGTATCCTAAACTCCAGTATCCTAAACTCCAGTATCCTAAACTCCAGTATCCTAAACTCCAGTATCCTAAACTCCAGCATCCGCATGTCCAGTATCCTAAACTCCAGTATCCTAAACTCCAGTATCCTAAACTCCAGCATCCGCATGTCCAGTATCCTAAACTCCAGTATCCTAAACTCCAGTATCCTAAACTCCAGTATCCTAAACTCCAGCATCCGCATGTCCAGTATCCTAAACTCCAGTATCCTAAACTCCAGCATCCGCATGTCCAGTATCCTAAACTCCAGTATCCTAAACTCCAGTATCCTAAACTCCAGCATCCGCATGTCCAGTATCCTAAACTCCAGTATCCTAAACTCCAGCATCCGCATGTCCAGTATCCTAAACTCCAGTATCCTAAACTCCAGTATCCTAAACTCCAGTATCCTAAACTCCAGTATCCTAAACTCCAGTATCCTAAACTCCAGTATCCTAAACTCCAGCATCCTAAACTCCAGTATCCTAAACTCCAGCATCCGCATGTCCAGTATCCTAAACTCCAGTATCCTAAACTCCAGTATCCTAAACTCCAGTATCCTAAACTCCAGCATCCGCATGTCCAGTATCCTAAACTCCAGTATCCTAAACTCCAGTATCCTAAACTCCAGCATCCGCATGTCCAGTCTCCTAAACTCCAGTATCCTAAACTCCAGCATCCGCATGTCCAGTATCCTAAACTCCAGTATCCTAAACTCCAGTATCCTAAACTCCAGTATCCTAAACTCCAGTATCCTAAACTCCAGTATCCTAAACTCCAGCATCCTAAACTCCAGCATCCTAAACTCCAGCATCCTAAACTCCAGTATCCTAAACTCCAGTATCCTAAACTCCAGCATCCTAAACTCCAGCATCCGCATGTCTAGTATCCTAAACTCCAGTATCCTAAACTCCAGTATCCTAAACTCCAGCATCCGCATGTCCAGTATCCTAAACTCCAGTATCCTAAACTCCAGTATCCTAAACTCCAGCATCCGCATGTCCAGTATCCTAAACTCCAGTATCCTAAACTCCAGTATCCTAAACTCCAGTATCCTAAACTCCAGCATCCGCATGTCCAGTATCCTAAACTCCAGTATCCTAAACTCCAGTATCCTAAACTCCAGTATCCTAAACTCCAGCATCCGCATGTCCAGTATCCTAAACTCCAGTATCCTAAACTCCAGCATCCGCATGTCCAGTATCCTAAACTCCAGTATCCTAAACTCCAGCATCCGCATGTCCAGTATCCTAAACTCCAGTATCCTAAACTCCAGTATCCTAAACTCCAGTATCCTAAACTCCGGCATCCGCATGTCCAGTATCCTAAACTCCAGCATCCACCTGTCTAGTATCCTAAACTCCAGTATCCTAAACTCCAGCATCCGCATGTCCAGTATCTTAAACTCCAGTATCTTAAACTCCAGTATCCTAAACTCCAGTATCCTAAACTCCAGTATCCTAAACTCCAGTATCCTAAACTCCAGCATCCGCATGTCCAGTATCCTAAACTCCAGTATCCTAAACTCCAGCATCCGCCTGTCCAGTATCCTAAACTCCAGCATCCGCCTGTCCAGTATCCTAAACTCCAGTATCCTAAACTCCAGTATCCTAAACTCCAGTATCCTAAACTCCAGTATCCTAAACTCCAGCCTCCGCATGTCCAGTATCCTAAACTCCAGTATCCTAAACTCCAGCATCCGCATGTCCAGTATCCTAAACTCCAGTATCCTAAACTCCAGCATCCGTATGTCCAGTATCCTAAACTCCAGTATCCTAAACTCCAGTATCCTAAACTCCAGTATCCTAAACTCCAGTATCCTAAACTCCAGTATCCTAAACTCCAGCATCCGCATGTCCAGTATCCTAAACTCCAGTATCCTAAACTCCAGCATCCGTATGTCCAGTATCCTAAACTCCAGTATCCTAAACTCCAGTATCCTAAACTCCAGTATCCTAAACTCCAGTATCCTAAACTCCAGTATCCTAAACTCCAGTATCCTAAACTCTAGCATCCGCATGTCCAGTATCCTAAACTCCAGTATCCTAAACTCCAGTATCCTAAACTCCAGTATCCTAAACTCCAGCATCCGCATGTCCAGTATCCTAAACTCCAGTATCCTAAACTCCAGTATCCTAAACTCCAGCATCCGCATGTCCAGTCTCCTAAACTCCAGTATCCTAAACTCCAGCATCCGCATGTCCAGTATCCTAAACTCCAGTATCCTAAACTCCAGTATCCTAAACTCCAGCATCCGCATGTCCAGTATCCTAAACTCCAGTATCCTAAACTCCAGCATCCACATGTCCAGTATCCTAAACTCCAGTATCCTAAACTCCAGTATCCTAAACTCCAGTATCCTAAACTCCAGTATCCTAAACTCCAGTATCCTAAACTCCAGCATCCGCATGTCCAGTATCCTAAACTCCAGTATCCTAAACTCCAGTATCCTAAACTCCAGCATCCGCATGTCCAGTATCCTAAACTCCAGTATCCTAAACTCCAGTATCCTAAACTCCAGCATCCGCATGTCCAGTATCCTAAACTCCAGTATCCTAAACTCCAGTATCCTAAACTCCAGTATCCTAAACTCCAGTATCCTAAACTCCAGTATCCTAAACTCCAGTATCCTAAACTCCAGTATCCTAAACTCCAGTATCCTAAACTCCAGTATCCTAAACTCCAGCATCCGCATGTCCAGTATCCTAAACTCCAGTATCCTAAACTCCAGTATCCTAAACTCCAGTATCCTAAACTCCAGCATCCGCATGTCCAGTATCCTAAACTCCAGTATCCTAAACTCCAGCATCCGCATGTCCAGTATCCTAAACTCCAGTATCCTAAACTCCAGCATCCGCATGTCCAGTATCCTAAACTCCAGTATCCTAAACTCCAGTATCCTAAACTCCAGTATCCTAAACTCCAGCATCCGCATGTCCAGTATCCTAAACTCCAGTATCCTAAACTCCAGTATCCTAAACTCCAGCATCCGCATGTCCAGTATCCTAAACTCCAGTATCCTAAACTCCAGCATCCGCATGTCCAGTATCCTAAACTCCAGTATCCTAAACTCCAGTATCCTAAACTCCAGTATCCTAAACTCCAGTATCCTAAACTCCAGTATCCTAAACTCCAGCATCCTAAACTCCAGCATCCTAAACTCCAGCATCCTAAACTCCAGTATCCTAAACTCCAGCATCCGCATGTCCAGTATCCTAAACTCAAGTATCCTAAACTACAGCATCCGCATGTCCAGTATCCTAAACTCCAGTATCCTAAACTCCAGTATCCTAAACTCCAGCATCCGCATGTCCAGTATCCTAAACTCCAGTATCCTAAACTCCAGCATCCACATGTCCAGTATCCTAAACTCCAGTATCCTAAACTCCAGTATCCTAAACTCCAGTATCCTAAACTCCAGTATCCTAAACTCCAGTATCCTAAACTCCAGCATCCGCATGTCCAGTATCCTAAACTCCAGTATCCTAAACTCCAGTATCCTAAACTCCAGCATCCGCATGTCCAGTATCCTAAACTCCAGTATCCTAAACTCCAGTATCCTAAACTCCAGTATCCTAAACTCCAGCATCCGCATGTCCAGTATCCTAAACTCCAGCATCCGCATGTCCAGTATCCTAAACTCCAGTATCCTAAACTCCAGTATCCTAAACTCCAGTATCCTAAACTCCAGTATCCTAAACTCCAGTATCCTAAACTCCAGTATCCTAAACTCCAGCATCCGCATGTCCAGTATCCTAAACTCCAGTATCCTAAACTCCAGTATCCTAAACTCCAGTATCCTAAACTCCAGCATCCGCATGTCCAGTATCCTAAACTCCAGTATCCTAAACTCCAGCATCCGCATGTCCAGTATCCTAAACTCCAGTATCCTAAACTCCAGTATCCTAAACTCCAGTATCCTAAACTCCAGTATCCTAAACTCCAGCATCCGCATGTCCAGTATCCTAAACTCCAGTATCCTAAACTCCAGTATCCTAAACTCCAGTATCCTAAACTCCAGTATCCTAAACTCCAGCATCCGCATGTCCAGTATCCTAAACTCCAGTATCCTAAACTCCAGTATCCTAAACTCCAGCATCCGCATGTCCAGTATCCTAAACTCCAGTATCCTAAACTCCAGCATCCGCATGTCCAGTATCCTAAACTCCAGTATCCTAAACTCCAGCATCCGCATGTCCAGTATCCTAAACTCCAGTATCCTAAACTCCAGTATCCTAAACTCCAGTATCCTAAACTCCAGTATCCTAAACTCCAGTATCCTAAACTCCAGTATCCTAAACTCCAGTATCCTAAACTCCAGTATCCTAAACTCCAGCATCCGCATGTCCAGTATCCTAAACTCCAGTATCCTAAACTCCAGCATCCGCATGTCCAGTATCCTAAACTCCAGTATCCTAAACTCCAGTATCCTAAACTCCAGTATCCTAAACTCCAGCATCCGCATGTCCAGTATCCTAAACTCCAGTATCCTAAACTCCAGTATCCTAAACTCCAGCATCCGCATGTCCAGTATCCTAAACTCCAGTATCCTAAACTCCAGTATCCTAAACTCCAGTATCCTAAACTCCAGCATCCGCATGTCCAGTATCCTAAACTCCAGTATCCTAAACTCCAGCATCCGCATGTCCAGTATCCTAAACTCCAGTATCCTAAACTCCAGTATCCTAAACTCCAGCATCCGCATGTCCAGTATCCTAAACTCCAGTATCCTAAACTCCAGCATCCGCATGTCCAGTATCCTAAACTCCAGTATCCTAAACTCCAGCATCCGCATGTCCAGTATCCTAAACTCCAGTATCCTAAACTCCAGTATCCTAAACTCCAGTATCCTAAACTCCAGTATCCTAAACTCCAGTATCCTAAACTCCAGTATCCTAAACTCCAGCATCCTAAACTCCAGTATCCTAAACTCCAGCATCCGCATGTCCAGTATCCTAAACTCCAGTATCCTAAACTCCAGTATCCTAAACTCCAGTATCCTAAACTCCAGCATCCGCATGTCCAGTATCCTAAACTCCAGTATCCTAAACTCCAGTATCCTAAACTCCAGCATCCGCATGTCCAGTCTCCTAAACTCCAGTATCCTAAACTCCAGCATCCGCATGTCCAGTATCCTAAACTCCAGTATCCTAAACTCCAGTATCCTAAACTCCAGTATCCTAAACTCCAGTATCCTAAACTCCAGTATCCTAAACTCCAGTATCCTAAACTCCAGCATCCTAAACTCCAGCATCCTAAACTCCAGCATCCTAAACTCCAGTATCCTAAACTCCAGTATCCTAAACTCCAGCATCCTAAACTCCAGCATCCGCATGTCTAGTATCCTAAACTCCAGTATCCTAAACTCCAGTATCCTAAACTCCAGTATCCTAAACTCCAGCATCCGCATGTCCAGTATCCTAAACTCCAGTATCCTAAACTCCAGTATCCTAAACTCCAGCATCCGCATGTCCAGTATCCTAAACTCCAGTATCCTAAACTCCAGTATCCTAAACTCCAGTATCCTAAACTCCAGTATCCTAAACTCCAGCATCCGCATGTCCAGTATCCTAAACTCCAGTATCCTAAACTCCAGTATCCTAAACTCCAGTATCCTAAACTCCAGCATCCGCATGTCCAGTATCCTAAACTCCAGTATCCTAAACTCCAGCATCCGCATGTCCAGTATCCTAAACTCCAGTATCCTAAACTCCAGCATCCGCATGTCCAGTATCCTAAACTCCAGTATCCTAAACTCCAGTATCCTAAACTCCAGTATCCTAAACTCCAGTATCCTAAACTCCAGCATCCGCATGTCCAGTATCCTAAACTCCAGTATCCTAAACTCCAGCATCCGCATGTCCAGTATCCTAAACTCCAGTATCCTAAACTCCAGCATCCGCATGTCCAGTATCCTAAACTCCAGTATCCTAAACTCCAGCATCCGCATGTCCAGTATCCTAAACTCCAGTATCCTAAACTCCAGTATCCTAAACTCCAGTATCCTAAACTCCAGTATCCTAAACTCCAGTATCCTAAACTCCAGTATCCTAAACTCCAGCATCCGCATGTCCAGTATCCTAAACTCCAGTATCCTAAACTCCAGCATCCGCATGTCCAGTATCCTAAACTCCAGTATCCTAAACTCAAGTATCCTAAACTCCAGTATCCTAAACTCCAGCATCCGCATGTCCAGTATCCTAAACTCCAGTATCCTAAACTCCAGTATCCTAAACTCCAGCATCCGCATGTCCAGTATCCTAAACTCCAGTATCCTAAACTCCAGTATCCTAAACTCCAGTATCCTAAACTCCAGCATCCGCATGTCCAGTATCCTAAACTCCAGTATCCTAAACTCCAGTATCCTAAACTCCAGTATCCTAAACTCCAGTATCCTAAACTCCAGTATCCTAAACTCCAGCATCCGCATGTCCAGTATCCTAAACTCCAGTATCCTAAACTCCAGTATCCTAAACTCCAGCATCCGCATGTCCAGTATCCTAAACTCCAGTATCCTAAACTCCAGCATCCGCATGTCCAGTATCCTAAACTCCAGTATCCTAAACTCCAGCATCCGCATGTCCAGTATCCTAAACTCCAGTATCCTAAACTCCAGTATCCTAAACTCCAGTATCCTAAACTCCAGTATCCTAAACTCCAGTATCCTAAACTCCAGCATCCGCATGTCCAGTATCCTAAACTCCAGTATCCTAAACTCCAGCATCCGCATGTCCAGTATCCTAAACTCCAGTATCCTAAACTCCAGTATCCTAAACTCCAGCATCCTAAACTCCAGCATCCGCATGTCCAGTATCCTAAACTCCAGTATCCTAAACTCCAGTATCCTAAACTCCAGCATCCGCATGTCCAGTCTCCTAAACTCCAGTATCCTAAACTCCAGCATCCGCATGTCCAGTATCCTAAACTCCAGTATCCTAAACTCCAGTATCCTAAACTCCAGTATCCTAAACTCCAGTATCCTAAACTCCAGTATCCTAAACTCCAGCATCCTAAACTCCAGCATCCTAAACTCCAGCATCCTAAACTCCAGTATCCTAAACTCCAGCATCCTAAACTCCAGCATCCTAAACTCCAGCATCCTAAACTCCAGCATCCGCATGTCTAGTATCCTAAACTCCAGTATCCTAAACTCCAGTATCCTAAACTCCAGTATCCTAAACTCCAGTATCCTAAACTCCAGCATCCGCATGTCCAGTATCCTAAACTCCAGTATCCTAAACTCCAGTATCCTAAACTCCAGTATCCTAAACTCCAGCATCCGCATGTCCAGTATCCTAAACTCCAGTATCCTAAACTCCAGTATCCTAAACTCCAGTATCCTAAACTCCAGTATCCTAAACTCCAGTATCCTAAACTCCAGTATCCTAAACTCCAGCATCCGCATGTCCAGTATCCTAAACTCCAGTATCCTAAACTCCAGCATCCGCATGTCCAGTATCCTAAACTCCAGTATCCTAAACTCCAGCATCCGCATGTCCAGTATCCTAAACTCCAGTATCCTAAACTCCAGTATCCTAAACTCCAGTATCCTAAACTCCAGCATCCGCATGTCCAGTATCCTAAACTCCAGTATCCTAAACTCCAGTATCCTAATCTCCAGCATCCGCATGTCCAGTATCCTAAACTCCAGTATCCTAAACTCCAGTATCCTAAACTCCAGCATCCGCATGTCCAGTCTCCTAAACTCCAGTATCCTAAACTCCAGCATCCGCATGTCCAGTATCCTAAACTCCAGTATCCTAAACTCCAGTATCCTAAACTCCAGTATCCTAAACTCCAGTATCCTAAACTCCAGTATCCTAAACTCCAGTATCCTAAACTCCAGTATCCTAAACTCCAGCATCCTAAACTCCAGCATCCTAAACTCCAGCATCCTAAACTCCAGTATCCTAAACTCCAGCATCCTAAACTCCAGCATCCGCATGTCTAGTATCCTAAACTCCAGTATCCTAAACTCCAGTATCCTAAACTCCAGCATCCGCATGTCCAGTATCCTAAACTCCAGTATCCTAAACTCCAGTATCCTAAACTCCAGCATCCGCATGTCCAGTATCCTAAACTCCAGCATCCGCCTGTCCAGTATCCTAATCTCCAGTATCCTAATCTCCAGTATCCTAATCTCCAGTATCCTAAACTCCAGCATCCGCATGTCCAGTATCCTAAACTCCAGTATCCTAAACTCCAGCATCCGCATATCCAGTATCCTAAACTCCAGCATCCGCATATCCAGTATCCTAAACTCCAGCATCCAAAATTCCAGCATCCGCATATCCAGCATCCTAAACTCCAGCATCCGCATATCCAGCATCCTAAACTCCAGCATCCGCATATCCAGCATCCTAAACTCCAGCATCCGCATGTCCAGTATCCTAAACTCCAGTATCCTAAACTCCAGCATCCGCCTGTCCAGTATCCTAAACTCCAGTATCCTAAACTCCAGCGTCCGCCTGTCCAGAATCCTAAACTCCAGTATCCTAAACTCCAGCATCCTAAACTCCAGTATCCTAAACTCCAGCATCCGCATGTCCAGTATCCTAAACTCCAGCATCCGCCTGTCCAGTATCCTAAACTCCAGCATCCGCCTGTCCAGTATCCTAAACTCCAGTATCCTAAACTCCAGTATCCTAATCTCCAGTATCCTAATCTCCAGTATCCTAATCTCCAGTATCCTAATCTCCAGTATCCTAATCTCCAGTATCCTAAACTCCAGTATCTTAAACTCCAGTATCCTAAACTCCAGTATCCTAAACTCCAGCATCCGCATGTCCAGTATCCTAAACTCCAGCATCCGCATGTCCAGTATCCTAAACTCCAGCATCCGCATGTCCAGTATCCTAAACTCCAGTATCCTAAACTACAGCATCCGCATGTCCAGTATCCTAAACTCCAGTATCCTAATCTCCAGCATCCGCATGTCCAGTATCCTAAACTCCAGCATCCGCATGTCCAGTATCCTAAACTCCAGCAGCCGCATGTCCAGTATCCTAAACTCCAGTATCCTAAACTCCAGCATCCGCATGTCCATTATCCTAAACTCCAGTATCCTAATCTCCAGCATCCGCATGTCCAGTATCCTAAACTCCAGCATCCTAAACTCCAGTATCCTAAACTCCAGCATCTGCATATCCAGTATCCTAAACTCCAGCATCCGCATATCCAGTATCCTAAACTCCAGCATCCAAAATTCCAGCATCCGCATATCCAGCATCCTAAACTCCAGCATCCGCATATCCAGCATCCTAAACTCCAGCATCCGCATATCCAGCATCCTAAACTCCAGCATCCGCATATCCAGCATCCTAAACTCCAGCATCCGCATATCCAGCATCCTAAACTCCAGCATCCGCATATCCAGCATCCTAAACTCCAGCATCCGCATATCCAGCATCCTAAACTCCAGCATCCGCATATCCAGTATCCTAAACTCCAGCATCCGCATATCCAGTATCCTAAACTCCAGCATCCGCATATCCAGTATCCTAAACTCCAGCATCCGCATATCCAGTATCCTAAACTCCAGCATCCGCATATCCAGTATCCTAAACTCCAGCATCCGCATATCCATTATCCTAAACTCCAGCATCCAAAATTCCAGTATCCTAAACTCCAGCATCCAAAATTCCAGCATCCGCATATCCAGTATCCTAAACTCCAGCATCCGCATATCCAGTATCCTAAACTCCAGCATCCGCATATCCAGTATCCTAAACTCCAGCATCCAAAATTCCAGTATCCTAAACTCCAGCATCCAAAATTCCAGTATCCTAAACTCCAGCATCCGCATATCCAGTATCCTAAACTCCAGCATCCAAAATTCCAGTATGCGCATATCCAGCATCCAAAATTCCAGTATCCTAAACTCCAGCATCCGCATATCCAGTATCCTAAACTCCAGCATCCAAAATTCCAGTATCCGCATATCCAGCATCCTAAATTCCAGTATCCTAAACTCCAGCATCTGCATATCCATTATCCTAAACTCCAGCATCCAAAATTCCAGTATCCTAAACTCCAGCATCCAAAATTCCAGCATCCGCATATCCAGTATCCTAAACTCCAGCATCCGCATATCCAGTATCCTAAACTCCAGCATCCGCATATCCAGTATCCTAAACTCCAGCATCCGCATATCCAGTATCCTAAACTCCAGCATCCGCATATCCAGTATCCTAAACTCCAGCATCCGCATATCCAGTATTCTAAACTCCAGCATCCGCATATCCAGTATCCTAAACTCCAGCATCCGCATATCCAGTATCCTAAACTCCAGTATCCTAAACTCCAGTATCCTAAACTCCAGTATCCTAAACTCCAGTATCCTAAACTCCAGTATCCTAAACTCCAGTATCCTAAACTCCAGCATCCGCATGTCCAGTATCCTAAACTCCAGTATCCTAAACTCCAGTATCCTAAACTCCAGTATCCTAAACTCCAGTATCCTAAACTCCAGTATCCTAAACTCCAGCATCCGCATGTCCAGTATCCTAAACTCCAGCATCCAAAATTCCAGCATCCGCATATCCAGCATCCTAAACTCCAGCATCCACATATCCAGCATCCTAAACTCCAGCATCCGCATATCCAGCATCCTAAACTCCAGCATCCGCATATCCAGCATCCTAAACTCCAGCATCCGCATATCCAGCATCCTAAACTCCAGCATCCGCATATCCAGCATCCTAAACTCCAGCATCCGCATATCCAGTATCCTAAACTCCAGCATCCGCATATCCAGTATCCTAAACTCCAGCATCCGCATATCCAGTATCCTAAACTCCAGCATCCGCATATCCAGTATCCTAAACTCCAGCATTCGCATGTCCATTATCCTAAACTCCAGCATCCGCATGTCCAGTATCCTAAACTCCAGCATCCGCATGTCCAGTATCCTAAACTCCAGCATCCTAAACTCCAGCATCCGCATGTCCAGCATCCTAAACTCCAGCATCCGCATATCCAGCATCCTAAACTCCAGCATCCGCATATCCAGCATCCTAAACTCCAGCATCCGCATATCCAGCATCCTAAACTCCAGCATCCGCATATCCAGTATCCTAAACTCCAGCATCCGCATGTCCAGTATCCTAAACTCCAGCATTCGCATGTCCAGTATCCTAAACTCCAGCATCCGCATATCCAGTATCCTAAACTCCAGCATCCGCATATCCAGTATCCTAAACTCCAGCATCCGCATGTCCAGTATCCTAAACTCCAGCATTCGCATGTCCAGTATCCTAAACTCCAGCATTCGCATGTCCATTATCCTAAACTCCAGCATCCGCATGTCCAGTATCCTAAACTCCAGCATCCGCATGTCCAGTATCCTAAACTCCAGCATCCTAAACTCCAGCATCCGCATGTCCAGCATCCTAAACTCCAGCATCCGCATATCCAGCATCCTAAACTCCAGCATCCGCATATCCAGCATCCTAAACTCCAGCATCCGCATATCCAGTATCCTAAACTCCAGCATCCGCATATCCAGTATCCTAAACTCCAGCATCCGCATATCCAGTATCCTAAACTCCAGCATCCGCATATCCAGTATCCTAAACTCCAGCATCCGCATATCCAGTATCCTAAACTTCAGCATCCGCATATCCAGTATCCTAAACTCCAGCATCCAAAATTCCAGTATCCTAAACTCCAGTATCCTAAACTCCAGCATCCGCATATCCAGTATCCTAAACTCCAGCATCCGCATATCCAGTATCCTAAACTCCAGCATCCGCATATCCAGTATCCTAAACTCCAGCATCCAAAATTCCAGTATCCTAAACTCCAGCATCCGCATATCCAGTATCCTAAACTCCAGCATCCGCATATCCAGTATCCTAAACTCCAGCATCCAAAATTCCAGTAACCTAAACTCCAGCATCCAAAATTCCAGTATCCTAAACTCCAGCATCCGCATATCCAGTATCCTAAACTCCAGCATCCGCATATGCAGTATCCTAAACTCCAGCATCTGCATATCCATTATCCTAAACTCCAGCATCCGCATATCCATTATCCTAAACTCCAGCATCCGCATATCCAGTATCCTAAACTCCAGCATCCGCATATCCAGTATCCTAAACTCCAGCATCCGCATATCCATTATCCTAAACTTCAGCATCCGCATATCCAGTATCCTAAACTCCAGCATCCAAAATTCCAGTATCCTAAACTCCAGTATCCTAAACTCCAGCATCCGCATATCCAGTATCCTAAACTCCAGCATCCGCATATCCAGTATCCTAAACTCCAGCATCCGCATATCCAGTATCCTAAACTCCAGCATCCGCATATCCAGTATCCTAAACTCCAGCATCCAAAATTCCAGTATCCTAAACTCCAGCATCCGCATATCCAGTATCCTAAACTCCAGCATCCGCATATCCAGTATCCTAAACTCCAGTATCCGCATATCCAGTATCCTAAACTCCAGGATCCGCATATCCAGTATCCTAAACTCCAGCATCCGCATATCCATTATCCTAAACTCCAGCATCCGCATATCCATTATCCTAAACTCCAGCATCCGCATATCCAGTATCCTAAACTCCAGCATCCGCATATCCAGTATCCTAAACTCCAGCATCCGCATATCCAGTATCCTAAACTCCAGCATCCGCATATCCAGTATCCTAAACTCCAGCATCCGCATATCCATTATCCTAAACTCCAGCATCCAAAATTCCAGTATCCTAAACTCCAGCATCCAAAATTCCAGCATCCGCATATCCAGTATCCTAAACTCCAGCATCCGCATATCCAGTATCCTAAACTCCAGCATCCGCATATCCATTATCCTAAACTCCAGCATCCGCATATCCATTATCCTAAACTCCAGCATCCGCATATCCATTATCCTAAACTCCAGCATCCGCATATCCAGTATCCTAAACTCCAGCATCCGCATTTCCAGTATCCTAAACTCCAGCATCCGCATATCCATTATCCTAAACTCCAGCATCCAAAATTCCAGTATCCTAAACTCCAGCATCCAAAATTCCAGCATCCGCATATCCAGTTTCCTAAACTCCAGCATCCGCATATCCAGTATCCTAAACTCCAGCATCCGCATATCCATCATCCTAAACTCCATCCAAAATTCCAGTATCCTAAACTCCAGCATCCAAAATTCCAGCATCCGCATATCCAGTATCCTAAACTCCAGCATCCGCATATCCAGTATCCTAAACTCCAGCATCCGCATATCCAGTATCCTAAACTCCAGCATCCAAAATTCCAGTATCCTAAACTCCAGCATCCGCATATCCAGTATCCTAAACTCCAGCATCCGCATATCCAAAATCCTAAACTCCAGTATCCGCATATCCAGTATCCTAAACTCCAGGATCCGCATATCCAGTATCCTAAACTCCAGCATCCGCATATCCATTATCCTAAACTCCAGCATCCGCATATCCATTATCCTAAACTCCAGCATCCGCATATCCATTATCCTAAACTCCAGCATCCGCATATCCAGTATCCTAAACTCCAGCATCCGCATATCCAGTATCCTAAACTCCAGCATCCGCATATCCATTATCCTAAACTCCAGCATCCAAAATTCCAGTATCCTAAACTCCAGCATCCAAAATTCCAGCATCCGCATATCCAGTATCCTAAACTCCAGCATCCGCATATCCAGTATCCTAAACTCCAGCATCCGCATATCCATTATCCTAAACTCCATCCAAAATTCCAGTATCCTAAACTCCAGCATCCAAAATTCCAGCATCCGCATATCCAGTATCCTAAACTCCAGCATCCGCATATCCAGTATCCTAAACTCCAGCATCCGCATATCCAGTATCCTAAACTCCAGCATCCGCATATCCAGTATCCTAAACTCCAGCATCCGCATATCCAGTATCCTAAACTCCAGCATCCAAAATTCCAGTATCCTAAACTCCAGCATCCAAAATTCCAGCATACGCATATCCAGTATCCTAAACTCCAGCATACGCATATCCAGTATCCTAAACTCCAGCATCCAAAATTCCAGTATCCTAAACTCCAGCATCCGCATATCCAGTATCCTAAACTCCAGCATCCGCATATCCAGTATCCTAAACTCCAGGATCCGCATATCCAGTATCCTAAACTCCAGGATCCGCATATCCAGTATCCTAAACTCCAGCATCCGCATATCCATTATCCTAAACTCCAGCATCCGCATATCCATTATCCTAAACTCCAGCATCCGCATATCCATTATCCTAAACTCCAGCATCCGCATATCCAGTATCCTAAACTCCAGCATCCGCATATCCAGTATCCTAAACTCCAGCATCCGCATATCCATTATCCTAAACTCCAGCATCCAAAATTCCAGTATCCTAAACTCCAGCATCCAAAATTCCAGCATCCGCATATCCAGTATCCTAAACTCCAGCATCCGCATATCCAGTATCCTAAACTCCAGCATCCGCATATCCAGTATCCTAAACTCCAGCATCCGCATATCCATTATCCTAAACTCCAGCATCCGCATATCCATTATCCTAAACTCCAGCATCCGCATATCCATTATCCTAAACTCCAGCATCCGCATATCCAGTATCCTAAACTCCAGCATCCGCATATCCAGTATCCTAAACTCCAGCATCCGCATATCCATTATCCTAAACTCCAGCATCCAAAATTCCAGTATCCTAAACTCCAGCATCCAAAATTCCAGCATCCGCATATCCAGTATCCTAAACTCCAGCATCCGCATATCCAGTATCCTAAACTCCAGCATCCGCATATCCATTATCCTAAACTCCATCCAAAATTCCAGTATCCTAAACTCCAGCATCCAAAATTCCAGCATCCGCATATCCAGTATCCTAAACTCCAGCATCCGCATATCCAGTATCCTAAACTCCAGCATCCGCATATCCAGTATCCTAAACTCCAGCATCCAAAATTCCAGTATCCTAAACTCCAGCATCCGCATATCCAGTATCCTAAACTCCAGCATCCGCATATCCAGTATCCTAAACTCCAGTATCCGCAAATCCAGTATCCTAAACTCCAGGATCCGCATATCCAGTATCCTAAACTCCAGCATCCGCATATCCATTATCCTAAACTCCAGCATCCGCATATCCATTATCCTAAACTCCAGCATCCGCATATCCATTATCCTAAACTCCAGCATCCGCATATCCAGTATCCTAAACTCCAGCATCCGCATATCCAGTATCCTAAACTCCAGCATCCGCATATCCATTATCCTAAACTCCAGCATCCAAAATTCCAGTATCCTAAACTCCAGCGTCCAAAATTCCAGCATCCGCATATCCAGTATCCTAAACTCCAGCATCCGCATATCCAGTATCCTAAACTCCAGCATCCGCATATCCATTATCCTAAACTCCATCCAAAATTCCAGTATCCTAAACTCCAGCATCCAAAATTCCAGCATCCGCATATCCAGTATCCTAAACTCCAGCATCCGCATATCCAGTATCCTAAACTCCAGCATCCGCATATCCAGTATCCTAAACTCCAGCATCCGCATATCCAGTATCCTAAACTCCAGCATCCGCATATCCAGTATCCTAAACTCCAGCATCCGCATATCCAGTATCCTAAACTCCAGCATCCAAAATTCCAGCATACGCATATCCAGTATCCTAAACTCCAGCATCCGCATATCCAGTATCCTAAACTCCAGGATCCGCATATCCAGTATCCTAAACTCCAGCATCCGCATATCTAGTATCCTAAACTCCAGCATCCGCATATCCAGTATCCTAAACTCCAGCATCCGCATATCCAGTATCCTAAACTCCAGCATCCGCATATCCATTATCCTAAACTCCATCCAAAATTCCAGTATCCTAAACTCCAGCATCCAAAATTCCAGCATCCGCATATCCAGTATCCTAAACTCCAGCATCCGCATATCCAGTATCCTAAACTCCAGCATCCGCATATCCAGTATCCTAAACTCCAGCATCCGCATATCCAGTATCCTAAACTCCAGCATCCGCATATCCAGTATCCTAAACTCCAGCATCCAAAATTCCAGTATCCTAAACTCCAGCATCCGCATATCCAGTATCCTAAACTCCAGCATCCAAAATTCCAGTATGCGCATATCCAGCATCCAAAATTCCAGTATCCTAAACTCCAGCATCCGCATATCCAGTATCCTAAACTCCAGCATCCAAAATTCCAGTATCCTAAACTCCAGCATCCGCATATCCATTATCCTAAACTCCAGCATCCAAAATTCCAGTATCCTAAACTCCAGCATCCAAAATTCCAGCATCCGCATATCCAGTATCCTAAACTCCAGCATCCGCATATCCAGTATCCTAAACTCCAGCATCCGCATATCCAGTATCCTAAACTCCAGCATCCGCATATCCAGTATCCTAAACTCCAGCATCCGCATGTCCAGTATCCTAAACTCTAGTATCCTAAACTCCAGCATCCGCATGTCCAGTATCCTAAACTCCAGTATCCTAAACTCCAGCATCCGCATATCCAGTATCCTAAACTCCAGCATCCAAAATTCCAGTATGCGCATATCCAGCATCCAAAATTCCAGTATCCTAAACTCCAGCATCCGCATATCCAGTATCCTAAACTCCAGCATCCAAAATTCCAGTATCCGCATATCCAGCATCCTAAATTCCAGTATCCTAAACTCCAGCATCCGCATATCCATTATCCTAAACTCCAGCATCCAAAATTCCAGTATCCTAAACTCCAGCATCCAAAATTCCAGCATCCGCATATCCAGTATCCTAAACTCCAGCATCCGCATATCCAGTATCCTAAACTCCAGCATCCGCATATCCAGTATCCTAAACTCCAGCATCCGCATATCCAGTATCCTAAACTCCAGCATCCCCATATCCTGTATCCTAAACTCCAGCATCCGCATGTCCAGTATCCTAAACTCTAGTATCCTAAACTCCAGCATCCGCATGTCCAGTATCCTAAACTCCAGTATCCTAAACTCCAGTATCCTAAACTCCAGTATCCTAAACTCCAGTATCCTAAACTCCAGCATCCGCATGTCCAGTATCCTAAACTCCAGTATCCTAAACTCCAGTATCCTAAACTCCAGCATCCGCATGTCCAGTCTCCTAAACTCCAGTATCCTAAACTCCAGCATCCGCATGTCCAGTATCCTAAACTCCAGTATCCTAAACTCCAGTATCCTAAACTCCAGTATCCTAAACTCCAGTATCCTAAACTCCAGTATCCTAAACTCCAGCATCCGCATGTCCAGTATCCTAAACTCCAGTATCCTAAACTCCAGTATCCTAAACTCCAGTATCCTAAACTCCAGTATCCTAAACTCCAGCATCCGCATGTCCAGTATCCTAAACTCCAGTATCCTAAACTCCAGTATCCTAAACTCCAGCATCCGCATGTCCAGTATCCTAAACTCCAGTATCCTAAACTCCAGTATCCTAAACTCCAGTATCCTAAACTCCAGCATCCGCATGTCCAGTATCCTAAACTCCAGTATCCTAAACTCCAGCGTCCGCCTGTCCAGTATCCTAAACTCCAGTATCCTAAACTCCAGCATCCTAAACTCCAGTATCCTAAACTCCAGCGTCCGCATGTCCAGTATCCTAAACTCCAGCATCCAAAATTCCAGCATCCGCATATCCAGTATCCTAAACTCCAGCATCCGCATATCCAGTATCCTAAACTCCAGCATCCGCATATCCATTATCCTAAACTCCATCCAAAATTCCAGTATCCTAAACTCCAGCATCCAAAATTCCAGCATCCGCATATCCAGTATCCTAAACTCCAGCATCCGCATATCCAGTATCCTAAACTCCAGCATCCGCATATCCAGTATCCTAAACTCCAGCATCCAAAATTCCAGTATCCTAAACTCCAGCATCCGCATATCCAGTATCCTAAACTCCAGCATCCGCATATCCAGTATCCTAAACTCCAGTATCCGCATATCCAGTATCCTAAACTCCAGGATCCGCATATCCAGTATCCTAAACTCCAGCATCCGCATATCCATTATCCTAAACTCCAGCATCCGCATATCCATTATCCTAAACTCCAGCATCCGCATATCCATTATCCTAAACTCCAGCATCCGCATATCCAGTATCCTAAACTCCAGCATCCGCATATCCAGTATCCTAAACTCCAGCATCCGCATATCCATTATCCTAAACTCCAGCATCCAAAATTCCAGTATCCTAAACTCCAGCGTCCAAAATTCCAGCATCCGCATATCCAGTATCCTAAACTCCAGCATCCGCATATCCAGTATCCTAAACTCCAGCATCCGCATATCCATTATCCTAAACTCCATCCAAAATTCCAGTATCCTAAACTCCAGCATCCAAAATTCCAGCATCCGCATATCCAGTATCCTAAACTCCAGCATCCGCATATCCAGTATCCTAAACTCCAGCATCCGCATATCCAGTATCCTAAACTCCAGCATCCGCATATCCAGTATCCTAAACTCCAGCATCCGCATATCCAGTATCCTAAACTCCAGCATCCAAAATTCCAGTATCCTAAACTCCAGCATCCAAAATTCCAGCATACGCATATCCAGTATCCTAAACTCCAGCATCCGCATATCCAGTATCCTAAACTCCAGGATCCGCATATCCAGTATCCTAAACTCCAGCATCCGCATATCTAGTATCCTAAACTCCAGCATCCGCATATCCAGTATCCTAAACTCCAGCATCCGCATATCCAGTATCCTAAACTCCAGCATCCGCATATCCATTATCCTAAACTCCATCCAAAATTCCAGTATCCTAAACTCCAGCATCCAAAATTCCAGCATCCGCATATCCAGTATCCTAAACTCCAGCATCCGCATATCCAGTATCCTAAACTCCAGCATCCGCATATCCAGTATCCTAAACTCCAGCATCCGCATATCCAGTATCCTAAACTCCAGCATCCGCATATCCAGTATCCTAAACTCCAGCATCCGCATATCCAGTATCCTAAACTCCAGCATCCAAAATTCCAGTATCCTAAACTCCAGCATCCGCATATCCAGTATCCTAAACTCCAGCATCCAAAATTCCAGTATGCGCATATCCAGCATCCAAAATTCCAGTATCCTAAACTCCAGCATCCGCATATCCAGTATCCTAAACTCCAGCATCCAAAATTCCAGTATCCTAAACTCCAGCATCCAAAATTCCAGCATCCGCATATCCAGTATCCTAAACTCCAGCATCCGCATATCCAGTATCCTAAACTCCAGCATCCGCATATCCAGTATCCTAAACTCCAGCATCCGCATATCCAGTATCCTAAACTCCAGCATCCGCATGTCCAGTATCCTAAACTCTAGTATCCTAAACTCCAGCATCCGCATGTCCAGTATCCTAAACTCCAGTATCCTAAACTCCAGCATCCGCATATCCAGTATCCTAAACTCCAGCATCCAAAATTCCAGTATGCGCATATCCAGCATCCAAAATTCCAGTATCCTAAACTCCAGCATCCGCATATCCAGTATCCTAAACTCCAGCATCCAAAATTCCAGTATCCGCATATCCAGCATCCTAAATTCCAGTATCCTAAACTCCAGCATCCGCATATCCATTATCCTAAACTCCAGCATCCAAAATTCCAGTATCCTAAACTCCAGCATCCAAAATTCCAGCATCCGCATATCCAGTATCCTAAACTCCAGCATCCGCATATCCAGTATCCTAAACTCCAGCATCCGCATATCCAGTATCCTAAACTCCAGCATCCGCATATCCAGTATCCTAAACTCCAGCATCCCCATATCCTGTATCCTAAACTCCAGCATCCGCATGTCCAGTATCCTAAACTCTAGTATCCTAAACTCCAGCATCCGCATGTCCAGTATCCTAAACTCCAGTATCCTAAACTCCAGTATCCTAAACTCCAGTATCCTAAACTCCAGTATCCTAAACTCCAGCATCCGCATGTCCAGTATCCTAAACTCCAGTATCCTAAACTCCAGTATCCTAAACTCCAGCATCCGCATGTCCAGTCTCCTAAACTCCAGTATCCTAAACTCCAGCATCCGCATGTCCAGTATCCTAAACTCCAGTATCCTAAACTCCAGTATCCTAAACTCCAGTATCCTAAACTCCAGTATCCTAAACTCCAGCATCCGCATGTCCAGTATCCTAAACTCCAGTATCCTAAACTCCAGTATCCTAAACTCCAGTATCCTAAACTCCAGTATCCTAAACTCCAGCATCCGCATGTCCAGTATCCTAAACTCCAGTATCCTAAACTCCAGTATCCTAAACTCCAGCATCCGCATGTCCAGTATCCTAAACTCCAGTATCCTAAACTCCAGTATCCTAAACTCCAGTATCCTAAACTCCAGCATCCGCATGTCCAGTATCCTAAACTCCAGTATCCTAAACTCCAGCGTCCGCCTGTCCAGTATCCTAAACTCCAGTATCCTAAACTCCAGCATCCTAAACTCCAGTATCCTAAACTCCAGCGTCCGCATGTCCAGTATCCTAAACTCCAGCATCCAAAATTCCAGCATCCGCATATCCAGTATCCTAAACTCCAGCATCCGCATATCCAGTATCCTAAACTCCAGCATCCGCATATCCAGTATCCTAAACTCCAGCATCCGCATATCCAGTATCCTAAACTCCAGCATCCGCATATCCAGTATCCTAAACTCCAGCATCCGCATGTCCAGTATCCTAAACTCTAGTATCCTAAACTCCAGCATCCGCATGTCCAGTATCCTAAACTCCAGTATCCTAAACTCCAGTATCCTAAACTCCAGTATCCTAAACTCCAGCATCCGCATGTCCAGTATCCTAAACTCCAGTATCCTAAACTCCAGTATCCTAAACTCCAGCATCCGCATGTCCAGTCTCCTAAACTCCAGTATCCTAAACTCCAGCATCCGCATGTCCAGTATCCTAAACTCCAGTATCCTAAACTCCAGTATCCTAAACTCCAGTATCCTAAACTCCAGCATCCGCATGTCCAGTATCCTAAACTCCAGTATCCTAAACTCCAGTATCCTAAACTCCAGTATCCTAAACTCCAGTATCCTAAACTCCAGCATCCGCATGTCCAGTATCCTAAACTCCAGTATCCTAAACTCCAGCATCCGCATGTCCAGTATCCTAAACTCCAGTATCCTAAACTCCAGTATCCTAAACTCCAGTATCCTAAACTCCAGCATCCGCCTGTCCAGAATCCTAAACTCCAGTATCCTAAACTCCAGCTTCCGCCTGTCCAGTATCCTAAACTCCAGTATCCTAAACTCCAGCATCCTAAACTCCAGTATCCTAAACTCCAGCGTCCGCCTGTCCAGTATCCTAAACTCCAGTATCCTAAACTCCAGCATCCTAAACTCCAGTATCCTAAACTCCAGCATCCGCATGTCCAGTATCCTAAACTCCAGCATCCGCCTGTCCAGTATCCTAAACTCCAGCATCCGCATGTCCAGTATCCTAAACTCCAGCATCCGCCTGTCCAGTATCCTAAACTCCAGTATCCTAAACTCCAGCGTCCGCCTGTTCAGTATCCTAAACTCCAGTATCCTAAACTCCAGTATCCTAAACTCCAGCATCCGCATGTCCAGTATCCTAAACTCCAGTATCCTAAACTCCAGTATCCTAAACTCCAGTATCCTAAACTCCAGCATCCGCATGTCCAGTATCCTAAACTCCAGTATCCTAAACTCCAGCGTCCACCTGTCCAGTATCCTAAACTCCAGTATCCTAAACTCCAGCATCCTAAACTCCAGTATCCTAAACTCCAGCATCCGCATGTCCAGTATCCTAAACTCCAGCATCCGCATGTCCAGTATCCTAAACTCCAGTATCCTAAACTCCAGCATCCGCATATCCAGTATCCTAAACTTCAGCGTCCGCATGTCCAGTAACCTAAACTCCAGTATCCTAAACTCCAGTATCCTAAACTCCAGCATCCCCATGTCCAGTATCCTAAACTCCAGTATCCTAAACTCCAGTATCCTAAACTCCAGTATCCTAAACTCCAGTATCCTAAACTCCAGCATCCGCATGTCCAGTATCCTAAACTCCAGTATCCTAAACTCCAGCATCCGCATGTCCAGTATCCTAAACTCCAGCATCCTAAACTCCAGCATCCTAAACTCCAGCATCCTAAACTCCAGCATCCTAAACTCCAGCATCCTAAACTCCAGTATCCTAAACTCCAGCATCCGCCTGTCCAGTATCCTAAACTCCAGCATCCGCCTGTCCAGTATCCTAAACTCCAGCATCCGCCTGTCCAGTATCCTAAACTCCAGCATCCGCCTGTCCAGTATCCTAAACTCCAGCATCCGCCTGTCCAGTATCCTAAACTCCAGTATCCTAAACTCCAGCATCCGCATGTCCAGCATCCTAAACTCCAGTATCCTAAACTCCAGTATCCTAAACTCCAGCATCCGCATGTCCAGTATCCTAAACTCCAGTTTCCTAAACTCCAGCATCCGCATGTCCAGTATCCTAAACTCCAGTATCCTAAACTCCAGTATCCTAAACTCCAGCATCCGCATGTCCAGTATCCTAAACTCCAGTATCCTAAACTCCAGTATCCTAAACTCCAGTATCCTAAACTCCAGTATCCTAAACTCCAGCATCCGCATGTCCAGCATCCTAAACTCCAGTATCCTAAACTCCAGTATCCTAAACTCCAGCATCCGCATGTCCAGTATCCTAAACTCCAGTATCCTAAACTCCAGTATCCTAAACTCCAGTATCCTAAACTCCAGTATCCTAAACTCCAGCATCCGCATGTACAGCATCCGCATGTCCAGTATCCTAAACTCCAGTATCCTAAACTCCAGCATCCGCATGTCCAGTATCCTAAACTCCAGTATCCTAAACTCCAGTATCCTAAACTCCAGCATCCGCATGTACAGCATCCGCATGTCCAGTATCCTAAACTCCAGTATCCTAAACTCCAGTATCCTAAACTCCAGCATCCGCCTGTCCAGTATCCTAAACTCCAGTATCCTAAACTAAAGCATCCGCCTGTCCAGTATCCTAAACTCCAGTATCCTAAACTCCAGCATCCGCATGTCCAGCATCCTAAACTCCAGTATCCTAAACTCCAGTATCCTAAACTCCAGCATCCGCATGTCCAGTATCCTAAACTCCAGTATCCTAAACTCCAGTATCCTAAACTCCAGCATCCGCCTGTCCAGTATCCTAAACTCCAGTATCCTAAACTCCAGCGTCCGCCTGTCCAGTATCCTAAACTCCAGTATCCTAAACTCCAGCATCCTAAACTCCAGTATCCTAAACTCCAGCATCCGCATGTCCAGTATCCTAAACTCCAGCGTCCGCCTGTCCAGTATCCTAAACTCCAGTATCCTAAACTCCAGCATCCTAAACTTCAGTATCCTAAACTCCAGCATCCGCATGTCCAGTAACCTAAACTCCAGTATCCTAAACTCCAGTATCCTAAACTCCAGCATCCGCATGTCCAGTATCCTAAACTCCAGTATCCTAAACTCCAGTATCCTAAACTCCAGTATCCTAAACTCCAGCATCCGCATGTCCAGTATCCTAAACTCCAGTATCCTAAACTCCAGTATCCTAAACTCCAGTATCCTAAACTCCAGCATCCGCATGTCCAGTATCCTAAACTCCAGTATCCTAAACTCCAGCATCCGCATGTCCAGTATCCTAAACTCCAGCATCCTAAACTCCAGCATCCTAAACTCCAGCATCCTAAACTCCAGCATCCTAAACTCCAGCATCCTAAACTCCAGCATCCTAAACTCCAGCATCCTAAACTCCAGTATCCTAAACTCCAGCATCCGCCTGTCCAGTATCCTAAACTCCAGCATCCGCCTGTCCAGTATCCTAAACTCCAGCATCCGCCTGTCCAGTATCCTAAACTCCAGTATCCTAAACTCCAGCATCCGCATGTCCAGCATCCTAAACTCCAGCATCCGCATGTCCAGCATCCTAAACTCCAGTATCCTAAACTCCAGTATCCTAAACTCCAGCATCCGCATGTCCAGTATCCTAAACTCCAGTATCCTAAACTCCAGCATCCGCATGTCCAGTATCCTAAACTCCAGTATCCTAAACTCCAGTATCCTAAACTCCAGCATCCGCATGTCCAGTATCCTAAACTCCAGCATCCGCCTGTCCAGTATCCTAAACTCCAGTATCCTAAACTCCAGTATCCTAAACTCCAGTATCCTAAACTCCATAATCCTAAACTCCAGCATCTGCATGTCCACTATCCTAAACTCCAGCATCCTAAACTCCAGCATCCTAAACTCCAGCATCCGCATGTACAGTATCCTAAACTCCAGTATCCTAAACTCCAGCGTCCGCATGTCCAGTATCCTAAACTCCAGCATCCGCATGTCCAGTATCCTAAACTCCAGTATCCTAAACTCCAGTATCCTAAACTCCAGCATCCGCATGTCCAGTATCCTAAACTCCAGTATCCTAAACTCCAGTATCCTAAACTCCAGCATCCGCATGTCCAGTATCCTAAACTCCAGTATCCTAAACTCCAGCATCCGTATGTCCAGTATCCTAAACTCCAGTATCCTAAACTCCAGCATCCGCATGTCCAGTATCCTAAACTCCAGCATCCGCCTGTCCAGTATCCTAAACTCCAGCATCCGCCTGTCCAGTATCCTAAACTCCAGTATCCTAAACTCCAGCATCCTAAACTCCAGCATCCTAAACTCCAGCATCCTAAACTCCAGCATCCTAAACTCCAGCATCCGCATGTCCAGTATCCTAAACTCCAGTATCCTAAACTCCAGTATCCTAAACTCCAGCATCCGCATGTCCAGTATCCTAAACTCCAGTTTCCTAAACTCCAGCATCCGCATGTCCAGTATCCTAAACTCCAGTATCCTAAACTCCAGTATCCTAAACTCCAGCATCCGCATGTCCAGTATCCTAAACTCCAGTATCCTAAACTCCAGTATCCTAAACTCCAGCATCCTAAACTCCAGTATCCTAAACTCCAGTATCCTAAACTCCAGCATCCGCATGTCCAGTATCCTAAACTCCAGCATCCTAAACTCCAGCATCCTAAACTCCAGCATCCTAAACTCCAGCATCCTAAACTCCAGCATCCTAAACTCCAGCATCCTAAACTCCAGCATCCTAAACTCCAGCATCCTAAACTCCAGCATCCTAAACTCCAGCATCCGCCTGTCCAGTATCCTAAACTCCAGCATCCGCCTGTCCAGTATCCTAAACTCCAGCATCCGCCTGTCCAGTATCCTAAACTCCAGCATCCGCCTGTCCAGTATCCTAAACTCCAGCATCCGCCTGTCCAGTATCCTAAACTCCAGCATCCGCCTGTCCAGTATCCTAAACTCCAGTATCCTAAACTCCAGCATGCGCATGTCCAGTATCCTAAAGTCCAGTATCCTAAAGTCCAGTATCCTAAAGTCCAGTATCCTAAAGTCCAGTATCCTAAAGTCCAGTATCCTAAAGTCCAGTATCCTAAAGTCCAGTATCCTAAAGTCCAGTATCCTAAAGTCCAGTATCCTAAAGTCCAGTATCCTAAACTCCAGTATCCTAAACTCCAGCATCCTAAACTCCAGCATCCGCATGTCCAGTATCCTAAACTCCAGTATCCTAAACTCCAGTATCCTAAACTCCATCATCCGCATGTCCAGTATCCTAAACTCCAGTATCCTAAACTCCAGCATCCTAAACTCCAGCATCCTAAACTCCAGCATCCTAAACTCCAGCATCCTGAACTCCAGTATCCTAAACTCCAGCATCCGCCTGTCCAGTATCCTAAACTCCAGCATCCGCCTGTCCAGTATCCTAAACTCCAGCATCCGCCTGTCCAGTATCCTAAACTCCAGCATCCGCCTGTCCAGTATCCTAAACTCCAGTATCCTAAACTCCAGCATCCGCATGTCCAGCATCCTAAACTCCAGTATCCTAAACTCCAGTATCCTAAACTCCAGCATCCGCATGTCCAGCATCCTAAACTCCAGTATCCTAAACTCCAGTATCCTAAACTCCAGCATCCGCATGTCCAGTATCCTAAACTCCAGTATCCTAAACTCCAGTATCCTAAACTCCAGTATCCTAAACTCCAGCATCCGCATGTCCAGTATCCTAAACTCCAGTATCCTAAACTCCAGTATCCTAAACTCCAGTATCCTAAACTCCAGTATCCTAAACTCCAGCATCCGCATGTCCAGCATCCTAAACTCCAGTATCCTAAACTCCAGTATCCTAAACTCCAGCATCCGCATGTCCAGTATCCTAAACTCCAGCATCCTAAACTCCAGCATCCGCATGTCCAGTATCCTAAACTCCAGTATCCTAAACTCCAGTATCCTAAACTCCAGTATCCTAAACTCCAGCATCCGCATGTACAGTATCATAAACTCCAGTATCCTAAACTCCAGCGTCCGCATGTCCAGTATCCTAAACTCCAGTATCCTAAACTCCAGTATCCAAAACTCCAGCATCCGCATGTCCAGTATCCTAAACTCCAGTATCCTAAACTCCAGTATCCTAAACTCCAGTATCCTAAACTCCAGTATCCTAAACTCCAGCATCCGCATGTACAGTATCATAAACTCCAGTATCCTAAACTCCAGTATCCTAAACTCCAGTATCCTAAACTCCAGTATCCTAAACTCCAGCATCCGCATGTCCAGTATCCTAAACTCCAGTATCCTAAACTCCAGCATCCGCATGTCCAGTATCCTAAACTCCAGTATCCTAAACTCCAGCATCCGCATGTCCAGTATCCTAAACTCCAGCATCCGCCTGTCCAGTATCCTAAACTCCAGCATCCGCCTGTCCAGTATCCTAAACTCCAGTATCCTAAACTCCAGTATCCTAAACTCCAGTATCCGCATGTCCAGTATCCTAAACTCCAGTATCCTAAACTCCAGCGTCCGCCTGTCCAGTATCCTAAACTCCAGTATCCTAAACTCCAGCATCCTAAACTCCAGTATCCTAAACTCCAGCATCCGCATGTCCAGTATCCTAAACTCCAGTATCCTAAACTCCAGTATCCTAAACTCCAGTATCCTAAACTCCAGTATCCTAAACTCCAGTATCCTAAACTCCAGCATCCGCATGTCCAGCATCCGCATGTCCAGTATCCTAAACTCCAGTATCCTAAACTCCAGTATCCTAAACTCCAGTATCCTAAACTCCAGTATCCTAAACTCCAGTATCCTAAACTCCAGTATCCTAAACTCCAGTATCCTAAACTCCAGTAACCTAAACTCCAGCATCCGCATGTCCAGTATCCTAAACTCCAGAATCCTAAACTCCAGTATCCTAAACTCCAGTATCCTAAACTCCAGTATCCTAAACTCCAGTATCCTAAACTCCAGTATCCTAAACTCCAGTATCCTAAACTCCAGTATCCTAAACTCCAGCATCCTAAACTCCAGCATCCTAAACTCCAGCATCCTAAACTCCAGTATCCTAAACTCCAGTATCCTAAACTCCAGCATCCTAAACTCCAGCATCCTAAACTCCAGCATCCGCATGTCTAGTATCCTAAACTCCAGTATCCTAAACTCCAGTATCCTAAACTCCAGTATCCTAAACTCCAGTATCCTAAACTCCAGCATCCGCATGTCCAGTATCCTAAACTCCAGTATCCTAAACTCCAGTATCCTAAACTCCAGTATCCTAAACTCCAGCATCCGCATGTCCAGTATCCTAAACTCCAGTATCCTAAACTCCAGTATCCTAAACTCCAGTATCCTAAACTCCAGTATCCTAAACTCCAGTATCCTAAACTCCAGTATCCTAAACTCCAGCATCCGCATGTCCAGTATCCTAAACTCCAGTATCCTAAACTCCAGCATCCGCATGTCCAGTATCCTAAACTCCAGTATCCTAAACTCCAGCATCCGCATGTCCAGTATCCTAAACTCCAGTATCCTAAACTCCAGTATCCTAAACTCCAGTATCCTAAACTCCAGCATCCGCATGTCCAGTATCCTAAACTCCAGTATCCTAAACTCCAGTATCCTAATCTCCAGCATCCGCATGTCCAGTATCCTAAACTCCAGTATCCTAAACTCCAGTATCCTAAACTCCAGCATCCGCATGTCCAGTCTCCTAAACTCCAGTATCCTAAACTCCAGCATCCGCATGTCCAGTATCCTAAACTCCAGTATCCTAAACTCCAGTATCCTAAACTCCAGTATCCTAAACTCCAGTATCCTAAACTCCAGTATCCTAAACTCCAGTATCCTAAACTCCAGTATCCTAAACTCCAGCATCCTAAACTCCAGCATCCTAAACTCCAGCATCCTAAACTCCAGTATCCTAAACTCCAGCATCCTAAACTCCAGCATCCGCATGTCTAGTATCCTAAACTCCAGTATCCTAAACTCCAGTATCCTAAACTCCAGCATCCGCATGTCCAGTATCCTAAACTCCAGTATCCTAAACTCCAGTATCCTAAACTCCAGCATCCGCATGTCCAGTATCCTAAACTCCAGCATCCGCCTGTCCAGTATCCTAATCTCCAGTATCCTAATC
Organism: Paramisgurnus dabryanus; assembly: GCF_030506205.2. Classification (NCBI taxonomy): domain Eukaryota; kingdom Metazoa; phylum Chordata; class Actinopteri; order Cypriniformes; family Cobitidae; genus Paramisgurnus; species Paramisgurnus dabryanus. The sequence continues at coordinate 482,236 of NC_133356.1, read as the reverse complement.
TCCAGTATCCTAATCTCCAGTATCCTAAACTCCAGCATCCGCATGTCCAGTATCCTAAACTCCAGTATCCTAAACTCCAGCATCCGCATATCCAGTATCCTAAACTCCAGCATCCGCATATCCAGTATCCTAAACTCCAGCATCCAAAATTCCAGCATCCGCATATCCAGCATCCTAAACTCCAGCATCCGCATATCCAGCATCCTAAACTCCAGCATCCGCATATCCAGCATCCTAAACTCCAGCATCCGCATGTCCAGTATCCTAAACTCCAGTATCCTAAACTCCAGCATCCGCCTGTCCAGTATCCTAAACTCCAGTATCCTAAACTCCAGCGTCCGCCTGTCCAGAATCCTAAACTCCAGTATCCTAAACTCCAGCATCCTAAACTCCAGTATCCTAAACTCCAGCATCCGCATGTCCAGTATCCTAAACTCCAGCATCCGCCTGTCCAGTATCCTAAACTCCAGCATCCGCCTGTCCAGTATCCTAAACTCCAGTATCCTAAACTCCAGTATCCTAATCTCCAGTATCCTAATCTCCAGTATCCTAATCTCCAGTATCCTAATCTCCAGTATCCTAATCTCCAGTATCCTAAACTCCAGTATCCTAAACTCCAGTATCCTAAACTCCAGTATCCTAAACTCCAGCATCCGCATGTCCAGTATCCTAAACTCCAGCATCCGCATGTCCAGTATCCTAAACTCCAGCATCCGCATGTCCAGTATCCTAAACTCCAGTATCCTAAACTACAGCATCCGCATGTCCAGTATCCTAAACTCCAGTATCCTAATCTCCAGCATCCGCATGTCCAGTATCCTAAACTCCAGCATCCGCATGTCCAGTATCCTAAACTCCAGCAGCCGCATGTCCAGTATCCTAAACTCCAGTATCCTAAACTCCAGCATCCGCATGTCCATTATCCTAAACTCCAGTATCCTAATCTCCAGCATCCGCATGTCCAGTATCCTAAACTCCAGCATCCTAAACTCCAGTATCCTAAACTCCAGCATCTGCATATCCAGTATCCTAAACTCCAGCATCCGCATATCCAGTATCCTAAACTCCAGCATCCAAAATTCCAGCATCCGCATATCCAGCATCCTAAACTCCAGCATCCGCATATCCAGCATCCTAAACTCCAGCATCCGCATATCCAGCATCCTAAACTCCAGCATCCGCATATCCAGCATCCTAAACTCCAGCATCCGCATATCCAGCATCCTAAACTCCAGCATCCGCATATCCAGCATCCTAAACTCCAGCATCCGCATATCCAGCATCCTAAACTCCAGCATCCGCATATCCAGTATCCTAAACTCCAGCATCCGCATATCCAGTATCCTAAACTCCAGCATCCGCATATCCAGTATCCTAAACTCCAGCATCCGCATATCCAGTATCCTAAACTCCAGCATCCGCATATCCAGTATCCTAAACTCCAGCATCCGCATATCCATTATCCTAAACTCCATCCAAAATTCCAGTATCCTAAACTCCAGCATCCAAAATTCCAGCATCCGCATATCCAGTATCCTAAACTCCAGCATCCGCATATCCAGTATCCTAAACTCCAGCATCCGCATATCCAGTATCCTAAACTCCAGCATCCAAAATTCCAGTATCCTAAACTCCAGCATCCAAAATTCCAGTATCCTAAACTCCAGCATCCGCATATCCAGTATCCTAAACTCCAGCATCCAAAATTCCAGTATGCGCATATCCAGCATCCAAAATTCCAGTATCCTAAACTCCAGCATCCGCATATCCAGTATCCTAAACTCCAGCATCCAAAATTCCAGTATCCGCATATCCAGCATCCTAAATTCCAGTATCCTAAACTCCAGCATCTGCATATCCATTATCCTAAACTCCAGCATCCAAAATTCCAGTATCCTAAACTCCAGCATCCAAAATTCCAGCATCCGCATATCCAGTATCCTAAACTCCAGCATCCGCATATCCAGTATCCTAAACTCCAGCATCCGCATATCCAGTATCCTAAACTCCAGCATCCGCATATCCAGTATCCTAAACTCCAGCATCCGCATATCCAGTATCCTAAACTCCAGCATCCGCATATCCAGTATTCTAAACTCCAGCATCCGCATATCCAGTATCCTAAACTCCAGCATCCGCATATCCAGTATCCTAAACTCCAGTATCCTAAACTCCAGTATCCTAAACTCCAGTATCCTAAACTCCAGTATCCTAAACTCCAGTATCCTAAACTCCAGTATCCTAAACTCCAGCATCCGCATGTCCAGTATCCTAAACTCCAGTATCCTAAACTCCAGTATCCTAAACTCCAGTATCCTAAACTCCAGTATCCTAAACTCCAGTATCCTAAACTCCAGTATCCTAAACTCCAGCATCCGCATGTCCAGTATCCTAAACTCCAGCATCCAAAATTCCAGCATCCGCATATCCAGCATCCTAAACTCCAGCATCCACATATCCAGCATCCTAAACTCCAGCATCCGCATATCCAGCATCCTAAACTCCAGCATCCGCATATCCAGCATCCTAAACTCCAGCATCCGCATATCCAGCATCCTAAACTCCAGCATCCGCATATCCAGCATCCTAAACTCCAGCATCCGCATATCCAGTATCCTAAACTCCAGCATCCGCATATCCAGTATCCTAAACTCCAGCATCCGCATATCCAGTATCCTAAACTCCAGCATCCGCATATCCAGTATCCTAAACTCCAGCATTCGCATGTCCATTATCCTAAACTCCAGCATCCGCATGTCCAGTATCCTAAACTCCAGCATCCGCATGTCCAGTATCCTAAACTCCAGCATCCTAAACTCCAGCATCCGCATGTCCAGCATCCTAAACTCCAGCATCCGCATATCCAGCATCCTAAACTCCAGCATCCGCATATCCAGCATCCTAAACTCCAGCATCCGCATATCCAGCATCCTAAACTCCAGCATCCGCATGTCCAGTATCCTAAACTCCAGCATCCGCATGTCCAGTATCCTAAACTCCAGCATTCGCATGTCCAGTATCCTAAACTCCAGCATCCGCATATCCAGTATCCTAAACTCCAGCATCCGCATATCCAGTATCCTAAACTCCAGCATCCGCATGTCCAGTATCCTAAACTCCAGCATTCGCATGTCCAGTATCCTAAACTCCAGCATTCGCATGTCCATTATCCTAAACTCCAGCATCCGCATGTCCAGTATCCTAAACTCCAGCATCCGCATGTCCAGTATCCTAAACTCCAGCATCCTAAACTCCAGCATCCGCATGTCCAGCATCCTAAACTCCAGCATCCGCATATCCAGCATCCTAAACTCCAGCATCCGCATATCCAGCATCCTAAACTCCAGCATCCGCATATCCAGTATCCTAAACTCCAGCATCCGCATATCCAGTATCCTAAACTCCAGCATCCGCATATCCAGTATCCTAAACTCCAGCATCCGCATATCCAGTATCCTAAACTCCAGCATCCGCATATCCAGTATCCTAAACTTCAGCATCCGCATATCCAGTATCCTAAACTCCAGCATCCAAAATTCCAGTATCCTAAACTCCAGTATCCTAAACTCCAGCATCCGCATATCCAGTATCCTAAACTCCAGCATCCGCATATCCAGTATCCTAAACTCCAGCATCCGCATATCCAGTATCCTAAACTCCAGCATCCAAAATTCCAGTATCCTAAACTCCAGCATCCGCATATCCAGTATCCTAAACTCCAGCATCCGCATATCCAGTATCCTAAACTCCAGCATCCAAAATTCCAGTAACCTAAACTCCAGCATCCAAAATTCCAGTATCCTAAACTCCAGCATCCGCATATCCAGTATCCTAAACTCCAGCATCCGCATATGCAGTATCCTAAACTCCAGCATCTGCATATCCATTATCCTAAACTCCAGCATCCGCATATCCATTATCCTAAACTCCAGCATCCGCATATCCAGTATCCTAAACTCCAGCATCCGCATATCCAGTATCCTAAACTCCAGCATCCGCATATCCATTATCCTAAACTTCAGCATCCGCATATCCAGTATCCTAAACTCCAGCATCCAAAATTCCAGTATCCTAAACTCCAGTATCCTAAACTCCAGCATCCGCATATCCAGTATCCTAAACTCCAGCATCCGCATATCCAGTATCCTAAACTCCAGCATCCGCATATCCAGTATCCTAAACTCCAGCATCCAAAATTCCAGTATCCTAAACTCCAGCATCCGCATATCCAGTATCCTAAACTCCAGCATCCGCATATCCAGTATCCTAAACTCCAGTATCCGCATATCCAGTATCCTAAACTCCAGGATCCGCATATCCAGTATCCTAAACTCCAGCATCCGCATATCCATTATCCTAAACTCCAGCATCCGCATATCCATTATCCTAAACTCCAGCATCCGCATATCCATTATCCTAAACTCCAGCATCCGCATATCCAGTATCCTAAACTCCAGCATCCGCATATCCAGTATCCTAAACTCCAGCATCCGCATATCCATTATCCTAAACTCCAGCATCCAAAATTCCAGTATCCTAAACTCCAGCATCCAAAATTCCAGCATCCGCATATCCAGTATCCTAAACTCCAGCATCCGCATATCCAGTATCCTAAACTCCAGCATCCGCATATCCATTATCCTAAACTCCAGCATCCGCATATCCATTATCCTAAACTCCAGCATCCGCATATCCATTATCCTAAACTCCAGCATCCGCATATCCAGTATCCTAAACTCCAGCATCCGCATTTCCAGTATCTTAAACTCCAGCATCCGCATATCCATTATCCTAAACTCCAGCATCCAAAATTCCAGTATCCTAAACTCCAGCATCCAAAATTCCAGCATCCGCATATCCAGTATCCTAAACTCCAGCATCCGCATATCCAGTATCCTAAACTCCAGCATCCGCATATCCATCATCCTAAACTCCATCCAAAATTCCAGTATCCTAAACTCCAGCATCCAAAATTCCAGCATCCGCATATCCAGTATCCTAAACTCCAGCATCCGCATATCCAGTATCCTAAACTCCAGCATCCGCATATCCAGTATCCTAAACTCCAGCATCCAAAATTCCAGTATCCTAAACTCCAGCATCCGCATATCCAGTATCCTAAACTCCAGCATCCGCATATCCAAAATCCTAAACTCCAGTATCCGCATATCCAGTATCCTAAACTCCAGGATCCGCATATCCAGTATCCTAAACTCCAGCATCCGCATATCCATTATCCTAAACTCCAGCATCCGCATATCCATTATCCTAAACTCCAGCATCCGCATATCCATTATCCTAAACTCCAGCATCCGCATATCCAGTATCCTAAACTCCAGCATCCGCATATCCAGTATCCTAAACTCCAGCATCCGCATATCCATTATCCTAAACTCCAGCATCCAAAATTCCAGTATCCTAAACTCCAGCATCCAAAATTCCAGCATCCGCATATCCAGTATCCTAAACTCCAGCATCCGCATATCCAGTATCCTAAACTCCAGCATCCGCATATCCATTATCCTAAACTCCATCCAAAATTCCAGTATCCTAAACTCCAGCATCCAAAATTCCAGCATCCGCATATCCAGTATCCTAAACTCCAGCATCCGCATATCCAGTATCCTAAACTCCAGCATCCGCATATCCAGTATCCTAAACTCCAGCATCCGCATATCCAGTATCCTAAACTCCAGCATCCGCATATCCAGTATCCTAAACTCCAGCATCCAAAATTCCAGTATCCTAAACTCCAGCATCCAAAATTCCAGCATACGCATATCCAGTATCCTAAACTCCAGCATACGCATATCCAGTATCCTAAACTCCAGCATCCAAAATTCCAGTATCCTAAACTCCAGCATCCGCATATCCAGTATCCTAAACTCCAGCATCCGCATATCCAGTATCCTAAACTCCAGGATCCGCATATCCAGTATCCTAAACTCCAGGATCCGCATATCCAGTATCCTAAACTCCAGCATCCGCATATCCATTATCCTAAACTCCAGCATCCGCATATCCATTATCCTAAACTCCAGCATCCGCATATCCATTATCCTAAACTCCAGCATCCGCATATCCAGTATCCTAAACTCCAGCATCCGCATATCCAGTATCCTAAACTCCAGCATCCGCATATCCATTATCCTAAACTCCAGCATCCAAAATTCCAGTATCCTAAACTCCAGCATCCAAAATTCCAGCATCCGCATATCCAGTATCCTAAACTCCAGCATCCGCATATCCAGTATCCTAAACTCCAGCATCCGCATATCCAGTATCCTAAACTCCAGCATCCGCATATCCATTATCCTAAACTCCAGCATCCGCATATCCATTATCCTAAACTCCAGCATCCGCATATCCATTATCCTAAACTCCAGCATCCGCATATCCAGTATCCTAAACTCCAGCATCCGCATATCCAGTATCCTAAACTCCAGCATCCGCATATCCATTATCCTAAACTCCAGCATCCAAAATTCCAGTATCCTAAACTCCAGCATCCAAAATTCCAGCATCCGCATATCCAGTATCCTAAACTCCAGCATCCGCATATCCAGTATCCTAAACTCCAGCATCCGCATATCCATTATCCTAAACTCCATCCAAAATTCCAGTATCCTAAACTCCAGCATCCAAAATTCCAGCATCCGCATATCCAGTATCCTAAACTCCAGCATCCGCATATCCAGTATCCTAAACTCCAGCATCCGCATATCCAGTATCCTAAACTCCAGCATCCAAAATTCCAGTATCCTAAACTCCAGCATCCGCATATCCAGTATCCTAAACTCCAGCATCCGCATATCCAGTATCCTAAACTCCAGTATCCGCATATCCAGTATCCTAAACTCCAGGATCCGCATATCCAGTATCCTAAACTCCAGCATCCGCATATCCATTATCCTAAACTCCAGCATCCGCATATCCATTATCCTAAACTCCAGCATCCGCATATCCATTATCCTAAACTCCAGCATCCGCATATCCAGTATCCTAAACTCCAGCATCCGCATATCCAGTATCCTAAACTCCAGCATCCGCATATCCATTATCCTAAACTCCAGCATCCAAAATTCCAGTATCCTAAACTCCAGCGTCCAAAATTCCAGCATCCGCATATCCAGTATCCTAAACTCCAGCATCCGCATATCCAGTATCCTAAACTCCAGCATCCGCATATCCATTATCCTAAACTCCATCCAAAATTCCAGTATCCTAAACTCCAGCATCCAAAATTCCAGCATCCGCATATCCAGTATCCTAAACTCCAGCATCCGCATATCCAGTATCCTAAACTCCAGCATCCGCATATCCAGTATCCTAAACTCCAGCATCCGCATATCCAGTATCCTAAACTCCAGCATCCGCATATCCAGTATCCTAAACTCCAGCATCCGCATATCCAGTATCCTAAACTCCAGCATCCAAAATTCCAGCATACGCATATCCAGTATCCTAAACTCCAGCATCCGCATATCCAGTATCCTAAACTCCAGGATCCGCATATCCAGTATCCTAAACTCCAGCATCCGCATATCTAGTATCCTAAACTCCAGCATCCGCATATCCAGTATCCTAAACTCCAGCATCCGCATATCCAGTATCCTAAACTCCAGCATCCGCATATCCATTATCCTAAACTCCATCCAAAATTCCAGTATCCTAAACTCCAGCATCCAAAATTCCAGCATCCGCATATCCAGTATCCTAAACTCCAGCATCCGCATATCCAGTATCCTAAACTCCAGCATCCGCATATCCAGTATCCTAAACTCCAGCATCCGCATATCCAGTATCCTAAACTCCAGCATCCGCATATCCAGTATCCTAAACTCCAGCATCCGCATATCCAGTATCCTAAACTCCAGCATCCAAAATTCCAGTATCCTAAACTCCAGCATCCGCATATCCAGTATCCTAAACTCCAGCATCCAAAATTCCAGTATGCGCATATCCAGCATCCAAAATTCCAGTATCCTAAACTCCAGCATCCGCATATCCAGTATCCTAAACTCCAGCATCCAAAATTCCAGTATCCTAAACTCCAGCATCCGCATATCCATTATCCTAAACTCCAGCATCCAAAATTCCAGTATCCTAAACTCCAGCATCCAAAATTCCAGCATCCGCATATCCAGTATCCTAAACTCCAGCATCCGCATATCCATTATCCTAAACTCCAGCATCCAAAATTCCAGTATCCTAAACTCCAGCATCCAAAATTCCAGCATCCGCATATCCAGTATCCTAAACTCCAGCATCCGCATATCCAGTATCCTAAACTCCAGCATCCGCATATCCAGTATCCTAAACTCCAGCATCCGCATATCCAGTATCCTAAACTCCAGCATCCGCATGTCCAGTATCCTAAACTCTAGTATCCTAAACTCCAGCATCCGCATGTCCAGTATCCTAAACTCCAGTATCCTAAACTCCAGCATCCGCATATCCAGTATCCTAAACTCCAGCATCCAAAATTCCAGTATGCGCATATCCAGCATCCAAAATTCCAGTATCCTAAACTCCAGCATCCGCATATCCAGTATCCTAAACTCCAGCATCCAAAATTCCAGTATCCGCATATCCAGCATCCTAAATTCCAGTATCCTAAACTCCAGCATCCGCATATCCATTATCCTAAACTCCAGCATCCAAAATTCCAGTATCCTAAACTCCAGCATCCAAAATTCCAGCATCCGCATATCCAGTATCCTAAACTCCAGCATCCGCATATCCAGTATCCTAAACTCCAGCATCCGCATATCCAGTATCCTAAACTCCAGCATCCGCATATCCAGTATCCTAAACTCCAGCATCCCCATATCCTGTATCCTAAACTCCAGCATCCGCATGTCCAGTATCCTAAACTCTAGTATCCTAAACTCCAGCATCCGCATGTCCAGTATCCTAAACTCCAGTATCCTAAACTCCAGTATCCTAAACTCCAGTATCCTAAACTCCAGTATCCTAAACTCCAGCATCCGCATGTCCAGTATCCTAAACTCCAGTATCCTAAACTCCAGTATCCTAAACTCCAGCATCCGCATGTCCAGTCTCCTAAACTCCAGTATCCTAAACTCCAGCATCCGCATGTCCAGTATCCTAAACTCCAGTATCCTAAACTCCAGTATCCTAAACTCCAGTATCCTAAACTCCAGTATCCTAAACTCCAGCATCCGCATGTCCAGTATCCTAAACTCCAGTATCCTAAACTCCAGTATCCTAAACTCCAGTATCCTAAACTCCAGTATCCTAAACTCCAGCATCCGCATGTCCAGTATCCTAAACTCCAGTATCCTAAACTCCAGTATCCTAAACTCCAGCATCCGCATGTCCAGTATCCTAAACTCCAGTATCCTAAACTCCAGTATCCTAAACTCCAGTATCCTAAACTCCAGCATCCGCATGTCCAGTATCCTAAACTCCAGTATCCTAAACTCCAGCGTCCGCCTGTCCAGTATCCTAAACTCCAGTATCCTAAACTCCAGCATCCTAAACTCCAGTATCCTAAACTCCAGCGTCCGCATGTCCAGTATCCTAAACTCCAGCATCCAAAATTCCAGCATCCGCATATCCAGTATCCTAAACTCCAGCATCCGCATATCCAGTATCCTAAACTCCAGCATCCGCATATCCAGTATCCTAAACTCCAGCATCCGCATATCCAGTATCCTAAACTACAGCATCCGCATATCCAGTATCCTAAACTCCAGCATCCGCATGTCCAGTATCCTAAACTCTAGTATCCTAAACTCCAGCATCCGCATGTCCAGTATCCTAAACTCCAGTATCCTAAACTCCAGTATCCTAAACTCCAGTATCCTAAACTCCAGCATCCGCATGTCCAGTATCCTAAACTCCAGTATCCTAAACTCCAGTATCCTAAACTCCAGCATCCGCATGTCCAGTCTCCTAAACTCCAGTATCCTAAACTCCAGCATCCGCATGTCCAGTATCCTAAACTCCAGTATCCTAAACTCCAGTATCCTAAACTCCAGTATCCTAAACTCCAGCATCCGCATGTCCAGTATCCTAAACTCCAGTATCCTAAACTCCAGTATCCTAAACTCCAGTATCCTAAACTCCAGTATCCTAAACTCCAGCATCCGCATGTCCAGTATCCTAAACTCCAGTATCCTAAACTCCAGCATCCGCATGTCCAGTATCCTAAACTCCAGTATCCTAAACTCCAGTATCCTAAACTCCAGTATCCTAAACTCCAGCATCCGCCTGTCCAGAATCCTAAACTCCAGTATCCTAAACTCCAGCTTCCGCCTGTCCAGTATCCTAAACTCCAGTATCCTAAACTCCAGCATCCTAAACTCCAGTATCCTAAACTCCAGCGTCCGCCTGTCCAGTATCCTAAACTCCAGTATCCTAAACTCCAGCATCCTAAACTCCAGTATCCTAAACTCCAGCATCCGCATGTCCAGTATCCTAAACTCCAGCATCCGCCTGTCCAGTATCCTAAACTCCAGCATCCGCATGTCCAGTATCCTAAACTCCAGCATCCGCCTGTCCAGTATCCTAAACTCCAGTATCCTAAACTCCAGCGTCCGCCTGTTCAGTATCCTAAACTCCAGTATCCTAAACTCCAGTATCCTAAACTCCAGCATCCGCATGTCCAGTATCCTAAACTCCAGTATCCTAAACTCCAGTATCCTAAACTCCAGTATCCTAAACTCCAGCATCCGCATGTCCAGTATCCTAAACTCCAGTATCCTAAACTCCAGCGTCCACCTGTCCAGTATCCTAAACTCCAGTATCCTAAACTCCAGCATCCTAAACTCCAGTATCCTAAACTCCAGCATCCGCATGTCCAGTATCCTAAACTCCAGCATCCGCATGTCCAGTATCCTAAACTCCAGTATCCTAAACTCCAGCATCCGCATATCCAGTATCCTAAACTTCAGCGTCCGCATGTCCAGTAACCTAAACTCCAGTATCCTAAACTCCAGTATCCTAAACTCCAGCATCCCCATGTCCAGTATCCTAAACTCCAGTATCCTAAACTCCAGTATCCTAAACTCCAGTATCCTAAACTCCAGTATCCTAAACTCCAGCATCCGCATGTCCAGTATCCTAAACTCCAGTATCCTAAACTCCAGCATCCGCATGTCCAGTATCCTAAACTCCAGCATCCTAAACTCCAGCATCCTAATCTCCAGCATCCTAAACTCCAGCATCCTAAACTCCAGTATCCTAAACTCCAGCATCCGCCTGTCCAGTATCCTAAACTCCAGCATCCGCCTGTCCAGTATCCTAAACTCCAGCATCCGCCTGTCCAGTATCCTAAACTCCAGCATCCGCCTGTCCAGTATCCTAAACTCCAGCATCCGCCTGTCCAGTATCCTAAACTCCAGTATCCTAAACTCCAGCATCCGCATGTCCAGCATCCTAAACTCCAGTATCCTAAACTCCAGTATCCTAAACTCCAGCATCCGCATGTCCATTATCCTAAACTCCAGTTTCCTAAACTCCAGCATCCGCATGTCCAGTATCCTAAACTCCAGTATCCTAAACTCCAGTATCCTAAACTCCAGCATCCGCATGTCCAGTATCCTAAACTCCAGTATCCTAAACTCCAGTATCCTAAACTCCAGTATCCTAAACTCCAGTATCCTAAACTCCAGCATCCGCATGTCCAGCATCCTAAACTCCAGTATCCTAAACTCCAGTATCCTAAACTCCAGCATCCGCATGTCCAGTATCCTAAACTCCAGTATCCTAAACTCCAGTATCCTAAACTCCAGTATCCTAAACTCCAGTATCCTAAACTCCAGCATCCGCATGTACAGCATCCGCATGTCCAGTATCCTAAACTCCAGTATCCTAAACTCCAGCATCCGCATGTCCAGTATCCTAAACTCCAGTATCCTAAACTCCAGTATCCTAAACTCCAGCATCCGCATGTACAGCATCCGCATGTCCAGTATCCTAAACTCCAGTATCCTAAACTCCAGTATCCTAAACTCCAGCATCCGCCTGTCCAGTATCCTAAACTCCAGTATCCTAAACTAAAGCATCCGCCTGTCCAGTATCCTAAACTCCAGTATCCTAAACTCCAGCATCCGCATGTCCAGCATCCTAAACTCCAGTATCCTAAACTCCAGTATCCTAAACTCCAGCATCCGCATGTCCAGTATCCTAAACTCCAGTATCCTAAACTCCAGTATCCTAAACTCCAGCATCCGCCTGTCCAGTATCCTAAACTCCAGTATCCTAAACTCCAGCGTCCGCCTGTCCAGTATCCTAAACTCCAGTATCCTAAACTCCAGCATCCTAAACTCCAGTATCCTAAACTCCAGCATCCGCATGTCCAGTATCCTAAACTCCAGCGTCCGCCTGTCCAGTATCCTAAACTCCAGTATCCTAAACTCCAGCATCCTAAACTTCAGTATCCTAAACTCCAGCATCCGCATGTCCAGTAACCTAAACTCCAGTATCCTAAACTCCAGTATCCTAAACTCCAGCATCCGCATGTCCAGTATCCTAAACTCCAGTATCCTAAACTCCAGTATCCTAAACTCCAGTATCCTAAACTCCAGCATCCGCATGTCCAGTATCCTAAACTCCAGTATCCTAAACTCCAGTATCCTAAACTCCAGTATCCTAAACTCCAGCATCCGCATGTCCAGTATCCTAAACTCCAGTATCCTAAACTCCAGCATCCGCATGTCCAGTATCCTAAACTCCAGCATCCTAAACTCCAGCATCCTAAACTCCAGCATCCTAAACTCCAGCATCCTAAACTCCAGCATCCTAAACTCCAGCATCCTAAACTCCAGCATCCTAAACTCCAGTATCCTAAACTCCAGCATCCGCCTGTCCAGTATCCTAAACTCCAGCATCCGCCTGTCCAGTATCCTAAACTCCAGCATCCGCCTGTCCAGTATCCTAAACTCCAGTATCCTAAACTCCAGCATCCGCATGTCCAGCATCCTAAACTCCAGCATCCGCATGTCCAGCATCCTAAACTCCAGTATCCTAAACTCCAGTATCCTAAACTCCAGCATCCGCATGTCCAGTATCCTAAACTCCAGTATCCTAAACTCCAGCATCCGCATGTCCAGTATCCTAAACTCCAGTATCCTAAACTCCAGTATCCTAAACTCCAGCATCCGCATGTCCAGTATCCTAAACTCCAGCATCCGCCTGTCCAGTATCCTAAACTCCAGTATCCTAAACTCCAGTATCCTAAACTCCAGTATCCTAAACTCCATAATCCTAAACTCCAGCATCTGCATGTCCACTATCCTAAACTCCAGCATCCTAAACTCCAGCATCCTAAACTCCAGCATCCGCATGTACAGTATCCTAAACTCCAGTATCCTAAACTCCAGCGTCCGCATGTCCAGTATCCTAAACTCCAGCATCCGCATGTCCAGTATCCTAAACTCCAGTATCCTAAACTCCAGTATCCTAAACTCCAGCATCCGCATGTCCAGTATCCTAAACTCCAGTATCCTAAACTCCAGTATCCTAAACTCCAGCATCCGCATGTCCAGTATCCTAAACTCCAGTATCCTAAACTCCAGCATCCGTATGTCCAGTATCCTAAACTCCAGTATCCTAAACTCCAGCATCCGCATGTCCAGTATCCTAAACTCCAGCATCCGCCTGTCCAGTATCCTAAACTCCAGCATCCGCCTGTCCAGTATCCTAAACTCCAGTATCCTAAACTCCAGCATCCTAAACTCCAGCATCCTAAACTCCAGCATCCTAAACTCCAGCATCCTAAACTCCAGCATCCGCATGTCCAGTATCCTAAACTCCAGTATCCTAAACTCCAGTATCCTAAACTCCAGCATCCGCATGTCCAGTATCCTAAACTCCAGTTTCCTAAACTCCAGCATCCGCATGTCCAGTATCCTAAACTCCAGTATCCTAAACTCCAGTATCCTAAACTCCAGCATCCGCATGTCCAGTATCCTAAACTCCAGTATCCTAAACTCCAGTATCCTAAACTCCAGCATCCTAAACTCCAGTATCCTAAACTCCAGTATCCTAAACTCCAGCATCCGCATGTCCAGTATCCTAAACTCCAGCATCCTAAACTCCAGCATCCTAAACTCCAGCATCCTAAACTCCAGCATCCTAAACTCCAGCATCCTAAACTCCAGCATCCTAAACTCCAGCATCCTAAACTCCAGCATCCTAAACTCCAGCATCCTAAACTCCAGCATCCGCCTGTCCAGTATCCTAAACTCCAGCATCCGCCTGTCCAGTATCCTAAACTCCAGCATCCGCCTGTCCAGTATCCTAAACTCCAGCATCCGCCTGTCCAGTATCCTAAACTCCAGCATCCGCCTGTCCAGTATCCTAAACTCCAGCATCCGCCTGTCCAGTATCCTAAACTCCAGTATCCTAAACTCCAGCATGCGCATGTCCAGTATCCTAAAGTCCAGTATCCTAAAGTCCAGTATCCTAAAGTCCAGTATCCTAAAGTCCAGTATCCTAAAGTCCAGTATCCTAAAGTCCAGTATCCTAAAGTCCAGTATCCTAAAGTCCAGTATCCTAAAGTCCAGTATCCTAAAGTCCAGTATCCTAAAGTCCAGTATCCTAAACTCCAGTATCCTAAACTCCAGCATCCTAAACTCCAGCATCCGCATGTCCAGTATCCTAAACTCCAGTATCCTAAACTCCAGTATCCTAAACTCCATCATCCGCATGTCCAGTATCCTAAACTCCAGTATCCTAAACTCCAGCATCCTAAACTCCAGCATCCTAAACTCCAGCATCCTAAACTCCAGCATCCTGAACTCCAGTATCCTAAACTCCAGCATCCGCCTGTCCAGTATCCTAAACTCCAGCATCCGCCTGTCCAGTATCCTAAACTCCAGCATCCGCCTGTCCAGTATCCTAAACTCCAGTATCCTAAACTCCAGCATCCGCATGTCCAGCATCCTAAACTCCAGTATCCTAAACTCCAGTATCCTAAACTCCAGCATCCGCATGTCCAGCATCCTAAACTCCAGTATCCTAAACTCCAGTATCCTAAACTCCAGCATCCGCATGTCCAGTATCCTAAACTCCAGTATCCTAAACTCCAGTATCCTAAACTCCAGTATCCTAAACTCCAGCATCCGCATGTCCAGTATCCTAAACTCCAGTATCCTAAACTCCAGTATCCTAAACTCCAGTATCCTAAACTCCAGTATCCTAAACTCCAGCATCCGCATGTCCAGCATCCTAAACTCCAGTATCCTAAACTCCAGTATCCTAAACTCCAGCATCCGCATGTCCAGTATCCTAAACTCCAGCATCCTAAACTCCAGCATCCGCATGTCCAGTATCCTAAACTCCAGTATCCTAAACTCCAGTATCCTAAACTCCAGTATCCTAAACTCCAGCATCCGCATGTACAGTATCATAAACTCCAGTATCCTAAACTCCAGCGTCCGCATGTCCAGTATCCTAAACTCCAGTATCCTAAACTCCAGTATCCAAAACTCCAGCATCCGCATGTCCAGTATCCTAAACTCCAGTATCCTAAACTCCAGTATCCTAAACTCCAGTATCCTAAACTCCAGTATCCTAAACTCCAGCATCCGCATGTACAGTATCATAAACTCCAGTATCCTAAACTCCAGTATCCTAAACTCCAGTATCCTAAACTCCAGTATCCTAAACTCCAGCATCCGCATGTCCAGTATCCTAAACTCCAGTATCCTAAACTCCAGCATCCGCATGTCCAGTATCCTAAACTCCAGTATCCTAAACTCCAGCATCCGCATGTCCAGTATCCTAAACTCCAGCATCCGCCTGTCCAGTATCCTAAACTCCAGCATCCGCCTGTCCAGTATCCTAAACTCCAGTATCCTAAACTCCAGTATCCTAAACTCCAGTATCCGCATGTCCAGTATCCTAAACTCCAGTATCCTAAACTCCAGCGTCCGCCTGTCCAGTATCCTAAACTCCAGTATCCTAAACTCCAGCATCCTAAACTCCAGTATCCTAAACTCCAGCATCCGCATGTCCAGTATCCTAAACTCCAGTATCCTAAACTCCAGTATCCTAAACTCCAGTATCCTAAACTCCAGTATCCTAAACTCCAGTATCCTAAACTCCAGCATCCGCATGTCCAGCATCCGCATGTCCAGTATCCTAAACTCCAGTATCCTAAACTCCAGTATCCTAAACTCCAGTATCCTAAACTCCAGTATCCTAAACTCCAGTATCCTAAACTCCAGTATCCTAAACTCCAGTAACCTAAACTCCAGCATCCGCATGTCCAGTATCCTAAACTCCAGAATCCTAAACTCCAGTATCCTAAACTCCAGTATCCTAAACTCCAGTATCCTAAACTCCAGTATCCTAAACTCCAGTATCCTAAACTCCAGTATCCTAAACTCCAGTATCCTAAACTCCAGCATCCTAAACTCCAGCATCCTAAACTCCAGCATCCTAAACTCCAGTATCCTAAACTCCAGTATCCTAAACTCCAGCATCCTAAACTCCAGCATCCTAAACTCCAGCATCCGCATGTCTAGTATCCTAAACTCCAGTATCCTAAACTCCAGTATCCTAAACTCCAGTATCCTAAACTCCAGCATCCGCATGTCCAGTATCCTAAACTCCAGTATCCTAAACTCCAGTATCCTAAACTCCAGTATCCTAAACTCCAGCATCCGCATGTCCAGTATCCTAAACTCCAGTATCCTAAACTCCAGTATCCTAAACTCCAGTATCCTAAACTCCAGTATCCTAAACTCCAGTATCCTAAACTCCAGTATCCTAAACTCCAGCATCCGCATGTCCAGTATCCTAAACTCCAGTATCCTAAACTCCAGCATCCGCATGTCCAGTATCCTAAACTCCAGTATCCTAAACTCCAGCATCCGCATGTCCAGTATCCTAAACTCCAGTATCCTAAACTCCAGTATCCTAAACTCCAGTATCCTAAACTCCAGCATCCGCATGTCCAGTATCCTAAACTCCAGTATCCTAAACTCCAGTATCCTAATCTCCAGCATCCGCATGTCCAGTATCCTAAACTCCAGTATCCTAAACTCCAGTATCCTAAACTCCAGCATCCGCATGTCCAGTCTCCTAAACTCCAGTATCCTAAACTCCAGCATCCGCATGTCCAGTATCCTAAACTCCAGTATCCTAAACTCCAGTATCCTAAACTCCAGTATCCTAAACTCCAGTATCCTAAACTCCAGTATCCTAAACTCCAGTATCCTAAACTCCAGTATCCTAAACTCCAGCATCCTAAACTCCAGCATCCTAAACTCCAGCATCCTAAACTCCAGTATCCTAAACTCCAGCATCCTAAACTCCAGCATCCGCATGTCTAGTATCCTAAACTCCAGTATCCTAAACTCCAGTATCCTAAACTCCAGCATCCGCATGTCCAGTATCCTAAACTCCAGTATCCTAAACTCCAGTATCCTAAACTCCAGCATCCGCATGTCCAGTATCCTAAACTCCAGCATCCGCCTGTCCAGTATCCTAATCTCCAGTATCCTAATCTCCAGTATCCTAATCTCCAGTATCCTAAACTCCAGCATCCGCATGTCCAGTATCCTAAACTCCAGTATCCTAAACTCCAGCATCCGCATATCCAGTATCCTAAACTCCAGCATCCGCATATCCAGTATCCTAAACTCCAGCATCCAAAATTCCAGCATCCGCATATCCAGCATCCTAAACTCCAGCATCCGCATATCCAGCATCCTAAACTCCAGCATCCGCATATCCAGCATCCTAAACTCCAGCATCCGCATGTCCAGTATCCTAAACTCCAGTATCCTAAACTCCAGCATCCGCCTGTCCAGTATCCTAAACTCCAGTATCCTAAACTCCAGCGTCCGCCTGTCCAGAATCCTAAACTCCAGTATCCTAAACTCCAGCATCCTAAACTCCAGTATCCTAAACTCCAGCATCCGCATGTCCAGTATCCTAAACTCCAGCATCCGCCTGTCCAGTATCCTAAACTCCAGCATCCGCCTGTCCAGTATCCTAAACTCCAGTATCCTAAACTCCAGTATCCTAATCTCCAGTATCCTAATCTCCAGTATCCTAATCTCCAGTATCCTAATCTCCAGTATCCTAATCTCCAGTATCCTAAACTCCAGTATCCTAAACTCCAGTATCCTAAACTCCAGTATCCTAAACTCCAGCATCCGCATGTCCAGTATCCTAAACTCCAGCATCCGCATGTCCAGTATCCTAAACTCCAGCATCCGCATGTCCAGTATCCTAAACTCCAGTATCCTAAACTACAGCATCCGCATGTCCAGTATCCTAAACTCCAGTATCCTAATCTCCAGCATCCGCATGTCCAGTATCCTAAACTCCAGCATCCGCATGTCCAGTATCCTAAACTCCAGCAGCCGCATGTCCAGTATCCTAAACTCCAGTATCCTAAACTCCAGCATCCGCATGTCCATTATCCTAAACTCCAGTATCCTAATCTCCAGCATCCGCATGTCCAGTATCCTAAACTCCAGCATCCTAAACTCCAGTATCCTAAACTCCAGCATCTGCATATCCAGTATCCTAAACTCCAGCATCCGCATATCCAGTATCCTAAACTCCAGCATCCAAAATTCCAGCATCCGCATATCCAGCATCCTAAACTCCAGCATCCGCATATCCAGCATCCTAAACTCCAGCATCCGCATATCCAGCATCCTAAACTCCAGCATCCGCATATCCAGCATCCTAAACTCCAGCATCCGCATATCCAGCATCCTAAACTCCAGCATCCGCATATCCAGCATCCTAAACTCCAGCATCCGCATATCCAGCATCCTAAACTCCAGCATCCGCATATCCAGCATCCTAAACTCCAGCATCCGCATATCCAGTATCCTAAACTCCAGCATCCGCATATCCAGTATCCTAAACTCCAGCATCCGCATATCCAGTATCCTAAACTCCAGCATCCGCATATCCAGTATCCTAAACTCCAGCATCCGCATATCCATTATCCTAAACTCCATCCAAAATTCCAGTATCCTAAACTCCAGCATCCAAAATTCCAGCATCCGCATATCCAGTATCCTAAACTCCAGCATCCGCATATCCAGTATCCTAAACTCCAGCATCCGCATATCCAGTATCCTAAACTCCAGCATCCAAAATTCCAGTATCCTAAACTCCAGCATCCAAAATTCCAGTATCCTAAACTCCAGCATCCGCATATCCAGTATCCTAAACTCCAGCATCCAAAATTCCAGTATGCGCATATCCAGCATCCAAAATTCCAGTATCCTAAACTCCAGCATCCGCATATCCAGTATCCTAAACTCCAGCATCCAAAATTCCAGTATCCGCATATCCAGCATCCTAAATTCCAGTATCCTAAACTCCAGCATCTGCATATCCATTATCCTAAACTCCAGCATCCAAAATTCCAGTATCCTAAACTCCAGCATCCAAAATTCCAGCATCCGCATATCCAGTATCCTAAACTCCAGCATCCGCATATCCAGTATCCTAAACTCCAGCATCCGCATATCCAGTATCCTAAACTCCAGCATCCGCATATCCAGTATCCTAAACTCCAGCATCCGCATATCCAGTATCCTAAACTCCAGCATCCGCATATCCAGTATTCTAAACTCCAGCATCCGCATATCCAGTATCCTAAACTCCAGCATCCGCATATCCAGTATCCTAAACTCCAGTATCCTAAACTCCAGTATCCTAAACTCCAGTATCCTAAACTCCAGTATCCTAAACTCCAGTATCCTAAACTCCAGTATCCTAAACTCCAGTATCCTAAACTCCAGTATCCTAAACTCCAGTATCCTAAACTCCAGCATCCGCATGTCCAGTATCCTAAACTCCAGTATCCTAAACTCCAGTATCCTAAACTCCAGTATCCTAAACTCCAGTATCCTAAACTCCAGTATCCTAAACTCCAGCATCCGCATGTCCAGTATCCTAAACTCCAGCATCCAAAATTCCAGCATCCGCATATCCAGCATCCTAAACTCCAGCATCCACATATCCAGCATCCTAAACTCCAGCATCCGCATATCCAGCATCCTAAACTCCAGCATCCGCATATCCAGCATCCTAAACTCCAGCATCCGCATATCCAGCATCCTAAACTCCAGCATCCGCATATCCAGCATCCTAAACTCCAGCATCCGCATATCCAGTATCCTAAACTCCAGCATCCGCATATCCAGTATCCTAAACTCCAGCATCCGCATATCCAGTATCCTAAACTCCAGCATCCGCATATCCAGTATCCTAAACTCCAGCATTCGCATGTCCATTATCCTAAACTCCAGCATCCGCATGTCCAGTATCCTAAACTCCAGCATCCGCATGTCCAGTATCCTAAACTCCAGCATCCTAAACTCCAGCATCCGCATGTCCAGCATCCTAAACTCCAGCATCCGCATATCCAGCATCCTAAACTCCAGCATCCGCATATCCAGCATCCTAAACTCCAGCATCCGCATATCCAGCATCCTAAACTCCAGCATCCGCATATCCAGTATCCTAAACTCCAGCATCCGCATGTCCAGTATCCTAAACTCCAGCATTCGCATGTCCAGTATCCTAAACTCCAGCATCCGCATATCCAGTATCCTAAACTCCAGCATCCGCATGTCCAGTATCCTAAACTCCAGCATTCGCATGTCCAGTATCCTAAACTCCAGCATTCGCATGTCCATTATCCTAAACTCCAGCATCCGCATGTCCAGTATCCTAAACTCCAGCATCCGCATGTCCAGTATCCTAAACTCCAGCATCCTAAACTCCAGCATCCGCATGTCCAGCATCCTAAACTCCAGCATCCGCATATCCAGCATCCTAAACTCCAGCATCCGCATATCCAGCATCCTAAACTCCAGCATCCGCATATCCAGTATCCTAAACTCCAGCATCCGCATATCCAGCATCCTAAACTCCAGCATCCGCATATCCAGTATCCTAAACTCCAGCATCCGCATATCCAGTATCCTAAACTCCAGCATCCGCATATCCAGTATCCTAAACTTCAGCATCCGCATATCCAGTATCCTAAACTCCAGCATCCAAAATTCCAGTATCCTAAACTCCAGTATCCTAAACTCCAGCATCCGCATATCCAGTATCCTAAACTCCAGCATCCGCATATCCAGTATCCTAAACTCCAGCATCCGCATATCCAGTATCCTAAACTCCAGCATCCAAAATTCCAGTATCCTAAACTCCAGCATCCGCATATCCAGTATCCTAAACTCCAGCATCCGCATATCCAGTATCCTAAACTCCAGCATCCAAAATTCCAGTAACCTAAACTCCAGCATCCAAAATTCCAGTATCCTAAACTCCAGCATCCGCATATCCAGTATCCTAAACTCCAGCATCCGCATATGCAGTATCCTAAACTCCAGCATCTGCATATCCATTATCCTAAACTCCAGCATCCGCATATCCATTATCCTAAACTCCAGCATCCGCATATCCAGTATCCTAAACTCCAGCATCCGCATATCCAGTATCCTAAACTCCAGCATCCGCATATCCATTATCCTAAACTTCAGCATCCGCATATCCAGTATCCTAAACTCCAGCATCCAAAATTCCAGTATCCTAAACTCCAGTATCCTAAACTCCAGCATCCGCATATCCAGTATCCTAAACTCCAGCATCCGCATATCCAGTATCCTAAACTCCAGCATCCGCATATCCAGTATCCTAAACTCCAGCATCCAAAATTCCAGTATCCTAAACTCCAGCATCCGCATATCCAGTATCCTAAACTCCAGCATCCGCATATCCAGTATCCTAAACTCCAGTATCCGCATATCCAGTATCCTAAACTCCAGGATCCGCATATCCAGTATCCTAAACTCCAGCATCCGCATATCCATTATCCTAAACTCCAGCATCCGCATATCCATTATCCTAAACTCCAGCATCCGCATATCCATTATCCTAAACTCCAGCATCCGCATATCCAGTATCCTAAACTCCAGCATCCGCATATCCAGTATCCTAAACTCCAGCATCCGCATATCCAGTATCCTAAACTCCAGCATCCGCATATCCATTATCCTAAACTCCAGCATCCAAAATTCCAGTATCCTAAACTCCAGCATCCAAAATTCCAGCATCCGCATATCCAGTATCCTAAACTCCAGCATCCGCATATCCAGTATCCTAAACTCCAGCATCCGCATATCCATTATCCTAAACTCCAGCATCCGCATATCCATTATCCTAAACTCCAGCATCCGCATATCCATTATCCTAAACTCCAGCATCCGCATATCCAGTATCCTAAACTCCAGCATCCGCATTTCCAGTATCCTAAACTCCAGCATCCGCATATCCATTATCCTAAACTCCAGCATCCAAAATTCCAGTATCCTAAACTCCAGCATCCAAAATTCCAGCATCCGCATATCCAGTATCCTAAACTCCAGCATCCGCATATCCAGTATCCTAAACTCCAGCATCCGCATATCCATCATCCTAAACTCCATCCAAAATTCCAGTATCCTAAACTCCAGCATCCAAAATTCCAGCATCCGCATATCCAGTATCCTAAACTCCAGCATCCGCATATCCAGTATCCTAAACTCCAGCATCCGCATATCCAGTATCCTAAACTCCAGCATCCAAAATTCCAGTATCCTAAACTCCAGCATCCGCATATCCAGTATCCTAAACTCCAGCATCCGCATATCCAAAATCCTAAACTCCAGTATCCGCATATCCAGTATCCTAAACTCCAGGATCCGCATATCCAGTATCCTAAACTCCAGCATCCGCATATCCATTATCCTAAACTCCAGCATCCGCATATCCATTATCCTAAACTCCAGCATCCGCATATCCATTATCCTAAACTCCAGCATCCGCATATCCAGTATCCTAAACTCCAGCATCCGCATATCCAGTATCCTAAACTCCAGCATCCGCATATCCATTATCCTAAACTCCAGCATCCAAAATTCCAGTATCCTAAACTCCAGCATCCAAAATTCCAGCATCCGCATATCCAGTATCCTAAACTCCAGCATCCGCATATCCAGTATCCTAAACTCCAGCATCCGCATATCCATTATCCTAAACTCCATCCAAAATTCCAGTATCCTAAACTCCAGCATCCAAAATTCCAGCATCCGCATATCCAGTATCCTAAACTCCAGCATCCGCATATCCAGTATCCTAAACTCCAGCATCCGCATATCCAGTATCCTAAACTCCAGCATCCGCATATCCAGTATCCTAAACTCCAGCATCCGCATATCCAGTATCCTAAACTCCAGCATCCAAAATTCCAGTATCCTAAACTCCAGCATCCAAAATTCCAGCATACGCATATCCAGTATCCTAAACTCCAGCATACGCATATCCAGTATCCTAAACTCCAGCATCCAAAATTCCAGTATCCTAAACTCCAGCATCCGCATATCCAGTATCCTAAACTCCAGCATCCGCATATCCAGTATCCTAAACTCCAGGATCCGCATATCCAGTATCCTAAACTCCAGGATCCGCATATCCAGTATCCTAAACTCCAGCATCCGCATATCCATTATCCTAAACTCCAGCATCCGCATATCCATTATCCTAAACTCCAGCATCCGCATATCCATTATCCTAAACTCCAGCATCCGCATATCCAGTATCCTAAACTCCAGCATCCGCATATCCAGTATCCTAAACTCCAGCATCCGCATATCCATTATCCTAAACTCCAGCATCCAAAATTCCAGTATCCTAAACTCCAGCATCCAAAATTCCAGCATCCGCATATCCAGTATCCTAAACTCCAGCATCCGCATATCCAGTATCCTAAACTCCAGCATCCGCATATCCAGTATCCTAAACTCCAGCATCCGCATATCCATTATCCTAAACTCCAGCATCCGCATATCCATTATCCTAAACTCCAGCATCCGCATATCCATTATCCTAAACTCCAGCATCCGCATATCCAGTATCCTAAACTCCAGCATCCGCATATCCAGTATCCTAAACTCCAGCATCCGCATATCCATTATCCTAAACTCCAGCATCCAAAATTCCAGTATCCTAAACTCCAGCATCCAAAATTCCAGCATCCGCATATCCAGTATCCTAAACTCCAGCATCCGCATATCCAGTATCCTAAACTCCAGCATCCGCATATCCATTATCCTAAACTCCATCCAAAATTCCAGTATCCTAAACTCCAGCATCCAAAATTCCAGCATCCGCATATCCAGTATCCTAAACTCCAGCATCCGCATATCCAGTATCCTAAACTCCAGCATCCGCATATCCAGTATCCTAAACTCCAGCATCCAAAATTCCAGTATCCTAAACTCCAGCATCCGCATATCCAGTATCCTAAACTCCAGCATCCGCATATCCAGTATCCTAAACTCCAGTATCCGCATATCCAGTATCCTAAACTCCAGGATCCGCATATCCAGTATCCTAAACTCCAGCATCCGCATATCCATTATCCTAAACTCCAGCATCCGCATATCCATTATCCTAAACTCCAGCATCCGCATATCCATTATCCTAAACTCCAGCATCCGCATATCCAGTATCCTAAACTCCAGCATCCGCATATCCAGTATCCTAAACTCCAGCATCCGCATATCCATTATCCTAAACTCCAGCATCCAAAATTCCAGTATCCTAAACTCCAGCGTCCAAAATTCCAGCATCCGCATATCCAGTATCCTAAACTCCAGCATCCGCATATCCAGTATCCTAAACTCCAGCATCCGCATATCCATTATCCTAAACTCCATCCAAAATTCCAGTATCCTAAACTCCAGCATCCAAAATTCCAGCATCCGCATATCCAGTATCCTAAACTCCAGCATCCGCATATCCAGTATCCTAAACTCCAGCATCCGCATATCCAGTATCCTAAACTCCAGCATCCGCATATCCAGTATCCTAAACTCCAGCATCTGCATATCCAGTATCCTAAACTCCAGCATCCGCATATCCAGTATCCTAAACTCCAGCATCCAAAATTCCAGCATACGCATATCCAGTATCCTAAACTCCAGCATCCGCATATCCAGTATCCTAAACTCCAGGATCCGCATATCCAGTATCCTAAACTCCAGCATCCGCATATCTAGTATCCTAAACTCCAGCATCCGCATATCCAGTATCCTAAACTCCAGCATCCGCATATCCAGTATCCTAAACTCCAGCATCCGCATATCCATTATCCTAAACTCCATCCAAAATTCCAGTATCCTAAACTCCAGCATCCAAAATTCCAGCATCCGCATATCCAGTATCCTAAACTCCAGCATCCGCATATCCAGTATCCTAAACTCCAGCATCCGCATATCCAGTATCCTAAACTCCAGCATCCGCATATCCAGTATCCTAAACTCCAGCATCCGCATATCCAGTATCCTAAACTCCAGCATCCGCATATCCAGTATCCTAAACTCCAGCATCCAAAATTCCAGTATCCTAAACTCCAGCATCCGCATATCCAGTATCCTAAACTCCAGCATCCAAAATTCCAGTATGCGCATATCCAGCATCCAAAATTCCAGTATCCTAAACTCCAGCATCCGCATATCCAGTATCCTAAACTCCAGCATCCAAAATTCCAGTATCCTAAACTCCAGCATCCGCATATCCATTATCCTAAACTCCAGCATCCAAAATTCCAGTATCCTAAACTCCAGCATCCAAAATTCCAGCATCCGCATATCCAGTATCCTAAACTCCAGCATCCGCATATCCAGTATCCTAAACTCCAGCATCCGCATATCCAGTATCCTAAACTCCAGCATCCGCATATCCAGTATCCTAAACTCCAGCATCCGCATGTCCAGTATCCTAAACTCTAGTATCCTAAACTCCAGCATCCGCATGTCCAGTATCCTAAACTCCAGTATCCTAAACTCCAGCATCCGCATATCCAGTATCCTAAACTCCAGCATCCAAAATTCCAGTATGCGCATATCCAGCATCCAAAATTCCAGTATCCTAAACTCCAGCATCCGCATATCCAGTATCCTAAACTCCAGCATCCAAAATTCCAGTATCCGCATATCCAGCATCCTAAATTCCAGTATCCTAAACTCCAGCATCCGCATATCCATTATCCTAAACTCCAGCATCCAAAATTCCAGTATCCTAAACTCCAGCATCCAAAATTCCAGCATCCGCATATCCAGTATCCTAAACTCCAGCATCCGCATATCCAGTATCCTAAACTCCAGCATCCGCATATCCAGTATCCTAAACTCCAGCATCCGCATATCCAGTATCCTAAACTCCAGCATCCCCATATCCTGTATCCTAAACTCCAGCATCCGCATGTCCAGTATCCTAAACTCTAGTATCCTAAACTCCAGCATCCGCATGTCCAGTATCCTAAACTCCAGTATCCTAAACTCCAGTATCCTAAACTCCAGTATCCTAAACTCCAGTATCCTAAACTCCAGCATCCGCATGTCCAGTATCCTAAACTCCAGTATCCTAAACTCCAGTATCCTAAACTCCAGCATCCGCATGTCCAGTCTCCTAAACTCCAGTATCCTAAACTCCAGCATCCGCATGTCCAGTATCCTAAACTCCAGTATCCTAAACTCCAGTATCCTAAACTCCAGTATCCTAAACTCCAGTATCCTAAACTCCAGTATCCTAAACTCCAGCATCCGCATGTCCAGTATCCTAAACTCCAGTATCCTAAACTCCAGTATCCTAAACTCCAGTATCCTAAACTCCAGTATCCTAAACTCCAGCATCCGCATGTCCAGTATCCTAAACTCCAGTATCCTAAACTCCAGTATCCTAAACTCCAGCATCCGCATGTCCAGTATCCTAAACTCCAGTATCCTAAACTCCAGTATCCTAAACTCCAGTATCCTAAACTCCAGCATCCGCATGTCCAGTATCCTAAACTCCAGTATCCTAAACTCCAGCGTCCGCCTGTCCAGTATCCTAAACTCCAGTATCCTAAACTCCAGCATCCTAAACTCCAGTATCCTAAACTCCAGCGTCCGCATGTCCAGTATCCTAAACTCCAGCATCCAAAATTCCAGCATCCGCATATCCAGTATCCTAAACTCCAGCATCCGCATATCCAGTATCCTAAACTCCAGCATCCGCATATCCATTATCCTAAACTCCATCCAAAATTCCAGTATCCTAAACTCCAGCATCCAAAATTCCAGCATCCGCATATCCAGTATCCTAAACTCCAGCATCCGCATATCCAGTATCCTAAACTCCAGCATCCGCATATCCAGTATCCTAAACTCCAGCATCCAAAATTCCAGTATCCTAAACTCCAGCATCCGCATATCCAGTATCCTAAACTCCAGCATCCGCATATCCAGTATCCTAAACTCCAGTATCCGCATATCCAGTATCCTAAACTCCAGGATCCGCATATCCAGTATCCTAAACTCCAGCATCCGCATATCCATTATCCTAAACTCCAGCATCCGCATATCCATTATCCTAAACTCCAGCATCCGCATATCCATTATCCTAAACTCCAGCATCCGCATATCCAGTATCCTAAACTCCAGCATCCGCATATCCAGTATCCTAAACTCCAGCATCCGCATATCCATTATCCTAAACTCCAGCATCCAAAATTCCAGTATCCTAAACTCCAGCGTCCAAAATTCCAGCATCCGCATATCCAGTATCCTAAACTCCAGCATCCGCATATCCAGTATCCTAAACTCCAGCATCCGCATATCCATTATCCTAAACTCCATCCAAAATTCCAGTATCCTAAACTCCAGCATCCAAAATTCCAGCATCCGCATATCCAGTATCCTAAACTCCAGCATCCGCATATCCAGTATCCTAAACTCCAGCATCCGCATATCCAGTATCCTAAACTCCAGCATCCGCATATCCAGTATCCTAAACTCCAGCATCCGCATATCCAGTATCCTAAACTCCAGCATCCAAAATTCCAGTATCCTAAACTCCAGCATCCAAAATTCCAGCATACGCATATCCAGTATCCTAAACTCCAGCATCCGCATATCCAGTATCCTAAACTCCAGGATCCGCATATCCAGTATCCTAAACTCCAGCATCCGCATATCTAGTATCCTAAACTCCAGCATCCGCATATCCAGTATCCTAAACTCCAGCATCCGCATATCCAGTATCCTAAACTCCAGCATCCGCATATCCATTATCCTAAACTCCATCCAAAATTCCAGTATCCTAAACTCCAGCATCCAAAATTCCAGCATCCGCATATCCAGTATCCTAAACTCCAGCATCCGCATATCCAGTATCCTAAACTCCAGCATCCGCATATCCAGTATCCTAAACTCCAGCATCCGCATATCCAGTATCCTAAACTCCAGCATCCGCATATCCAGTATCCTAAACTCCAGCATCCGCATATCCAGTATCCTAAACTCCAGCATCCAAAATTCCAGTATCCTAAACTCCAGCATCCGCATATCCAGTATCCTAAACTCCAGCATCCAAAATTCCAGTATGCGCATATCCAGCATCCAAAATTCCAGTATCCTAAACTCCAGCATCCGCATATCCAGTATCCTAAACTCCAGCATCCAAAATTCCAGTATCCTAAACTCCAGCATCCGCATATCCATTATCCTAAACTCCAGCATCCAAAATTCCAGTATCCTAAACTCCAGCATCCAAAATTCCAGCATCCGCATATCCAGTATCCTAAACTCCAGCATCCGCATATCCAGTATCCTAAACTCCAGCATCCGCATATCCAGTATCCTAAACTCCAGCATCCGCATATCCAGTATCCTAAACTCCAGCATCCGCATGTCCAGTATCCTAAACTCTAGTATCCTAAACTCCAGCATCCGCATGTCCAGTATCCTAAACTCCAGTATCCTAAACTCCAGCATCCGCATATCCAGTATCCTAAACTCCAGCATCCAAAATTCCAGTATGCGCATATCCAGCATCCAAAATTCCAGTATCCTAAACTCCAGCATCCGCATATCCAGTATCCTAAACTCCAGCATCCAAAATTCCAGTATCCGCATATCCAGCATCCTAAATTCCAGTATCCTAAACTCCAGCATCCGCATATCCATTATCCTAAACTCCAGCATCCAAAATTCCAGTATCCTAAACTCCAGCATCCAAAATTCCAGCATCCGCATATCCAGTATCCTAAACTCCAGCATCCGCATATCCAGTATCCTAAACTCCAGCATCCGCATATCCAGTATCCTAAACTCCAGCATCCGCATATCCAGTATCCTAAACTCCAGCATCCCCATATCCTGTATCCTAAACTCCAGCATCCGCATGTCCAGTATCCTAAACTCTAGTATCCTAAACTCCAGCATCCGCATGTCCAGTATCCTAAACTCCAGTATCCTAAACTCCAGTATCCTAAACTCCAGTATCCTAAACTCCAGTATCCTAAACTCCAGCATCCGCATGTCCAGTATCCTAAACTCCAGTATCCTAAACTCCAGTATCCTAAACTCCAGCATCCGCATGTCCAGTCTCCTAAACTCCAGTATCCTAAACTCCAGCATCCGCATGTCCAGTATCCTAAACTCCAGTATCCTAAACTCCAGTATCCTAAACTCCAGTATCCTAAACTCCAGTATCCTAAACTCCAGCATCCGCATGTCCAGTATCCTAAACTCCAGTATCCTAAACTCCAGTATCCTAAACTCCAGTATCCTAAACTCCAGTATCCTAAACTCCAGCATCCGCATGTCCAGTATCCTAAACTCCAGTATCCTAAACTCCAGTATCCTAAACTCCAGCATCCGCATGTCCAGTATCCTAAACTCCAGTATCCTAAACTCCAGTATCCTAAACTCCAGTATCCTAAACTCCAGCATCCGCATGTCCAGTATCCTAAACTCCAGTATCCTAAACTCCAGCGTCCGCCTGTCCAGTATCCTAAACTCCAGTATCCTAAACTCCAGCATCCTAAACTCCAGTATCCTAAACTCCAGCGTCCGCATGTCCAGTATCCTAAACTCCAGCATCCAAAATTCCAGCATCCGCATATCCAGTATCCTAAACTCCAGCATCCGCATATCCAGTATCCTAAACTCCAGCATCCGCATATCCAGTATCCTAAACTCCAGCATCCGCATATCCAGTATCCTAAACTCCAGCATCCGCATATCCAGTATCCTAAACTCCAGCATCCGCATGTCCAGTATCCTAAACTCTAGTATCCTAAACTCCAGCATCCGCATGTCCAGTATCCTAAACTCCAGTATCCTAAACTCCAGTATCCTAAACTCCAGTATCCTAAACTCCAGCATCCGCATGTCCAGTATCCTAAACTCCAGTATCCTAAACTCCAGTATCCTAAACTCCAGCATCCGCATGTCCAGTCTCCTAAACTCCAGTATCCTAAACTCCAGCATCCGCATGTCCAGTATCCTAAACTCCAGTATCCTAAACTCCAGTATCCTAAACTCCAGTATCCTAAACTCCAGCATCCGCATGTCCAGTATCCTAAACTCCAGTATCCTAAACTCCAGTATCCTAAACTCCAGTATCCTAAACTCCAGTATCCTAAACTCCAGCATCCGCATGTCCAGTATCCTAAACTCCAGTATCCTAAACTCCAGCATCCGCATGTCCAGTATCCTAAACTCCAGTATCCTAAACTCCAGTATCCTAAACTCCAGTATCCTAAACTCCAGCATCCGCCTGTCCAGAATCCTAAACTCCAGTATCCTAAACTCCAGCTTCCGCCTGTCCAGTATCCTAAACTCCAGTATCCTAAACTCCAGCATCCTAAACTCCAGTATCCTAAACTCCAGCGTCCGCCTGTCCAGTATCCTAAACTCCAGTATCCTAAACTCCAGCATCCTAAACTCCAGTATCCTAAACTCCAGCATCCGCATGTCCAGTATCCTAAACTCCAGCATCCGCCTGTCCAGTATCCTAAACTCCAGCATCCGCATGTCCAGTATCCTAAACTCCAGCATCCGCCTGTCCAGTATCCTAAACTCCAGTATCCTAAACTCCAGCGTCCGCCTGTTCAGTATCCTAAACTCCAGTATCCTAAACTCCAGTATCCTAAACTCCAGCATCCGCATGTCCAGTATCCTAAACTCCAGTATCCTAAACTCCAGTATCCTAAACTCCAGTATCCTAAACTCCAGCATCCGCATGTCCAGTATCCTAAACTCCAGTATCCTAAACTCCAGCGTCCACCTGTCCAGTATCCTAAACTCCAGTATCCTAAACTCCAGCATCCTAAACTCCAGTATCCTAAACTCCAGCATCCGCATGTCCAGTATCCTAAACTCCAGCATCCGCATGTCCAGTATCCTAAACTCCAGTATCCTAAACTCCAGCATCCGCATATCCAGTATCCTAAACTTCAGCGTCCGCATGTCCAGTAACCTAAACTCCAGTATCCTAAACTCCAGTATCCTAAACTCCAGCATCCCCATGTCCAGTATCCTAAACTCCAGTATCCTAAACTCCAGTATCCTAAACTCCAGTATCCTAAACTCCAGTATCCTAAACTCCAGCATCCGCATGTCCAGTATCCTAAACTCCAGTATCCTAAACTCCAGCATCCGCATGTCCAGTATCCTAAACTCCAGCATCCTAAACTCCAGCATCCTAAACTCCAGCATCCTAAACTCCAGCATCCTAAACTCCAGCATCCTAAACTCCAGTATCCTAAACTCCAGCATCCGCCTGTCCAGTATCCTAAACTCCAGCATCCGCCTGTCCAGTATCCTAAACTCCAGCATCCGCCTGTCCAGTATCCTAAACTCCAGCATCCGCCTGTCCAGTATCCTAAACTCCAGCATCCGCCTGTCCAGTATCCTAAACTCCAGTATCCTAAACTCCAGCATCCGCATGTCCAGCATCCTAAACTCCAGTATCCTAAACTCCAGTATCCTAAACTCCAGCATCCGCATGTCCAGTATCCTAAACTCCAGTTTCCTAAACTCCAGCATCCGCATGTCCAGTATCCTAAACTCCAGTATCCTAAACTCCAGTATCCTAAACTCCAGCATCCGCATGTCCAGTATCCTAAACTCCAGTATCCTAAACTCCAGTATCCTAAACTCCAGTATCCTAAACTCCAGCATCCGCATGTCCAGCATCCTAAACTCCAGTATCCTAAACTCCAGTATCCTAAACTCCAGCATCCGCATGTCCAGTATCCTAAACTCCAGTATCCTAAACTCCAGTATCCTAAACTCCAGTATCCTAAACTCCAGTATCCTAAACTCCAGCATCCGCATGTACAGCATCCGCATGTCCAGTATCCTAAACTCCAGTATCCTAAACTCCAGCATCCGCATGTCCAGTATCCTAAACTCCAGTATCCTAAACTCCAGTATCCTAAACTCCAGCATCCGCATGTACAGCATCCGCATGTCCAGTATCCTAAACTCCAGTATCCTAAACTCCAGTATCCTAAACTCCAGCATCCGCCTGTCCAGTATCCTAAACTCCAGTATCCTAAACTAAAGCATCCGCCTGTCCAGTATCCTAAACTCCAGTATCCTAAACTCCAGCATCCGCATGTCCAGCATCCTAAACTCCAGTATCCTAAACTCCAGTATCCTAAACTCCAGCATCCGCATGTCCAGTATCCTAAACTCCAGTATCCTAAACTCCAGTATCCTAAACTCCAGCATCCGCCTGTCCAGTATCCTAAACTCCAGTATCCTAAACTCCAGCGTCCGCCTGTCCAGTATCCTAAACTCCAGTATCCTAAACTCCAGCATCCTAAACTCCAGTATCCTAAACTCCAGCATCCGCATGTCCAGTATCCTAAACTCCAGCGTCCGCCTGTCCAGTATCCTAAACTCCAGTATCCTAAACTCCAGCATCCTAAACTTCAGTATCCTAAACTCCAGCATCCGCATGTCCAGTAACCTAAACTCCAGTATCCTAAACTCCAGTATCCTAAACTCCAGCATCCGCATGTCCAGTATCCTAAACTCCAGTATCCTAAACTCCAGTATCCTAAACTCCAGTATCCTAAACTCCAGCATCCGCATGTCCAGTATCCTAAACTCCAGTATCCTAAACTCCAGTATCCTAAACTCCAGTATCCTAAACTCCAGCATCCGCATGTCCAGTATCCTAAACTCCAGTATCCTAAACTCCAGCATCCGCATGTCCAGTATCCTAAACTCCAGCATCCTAAACTCCAGCATCCTAAACTCCAGCATCCTAAACTCCAGCATCCTAAACTCCAGCATCCTAAACTCCAGCATCCTAAACTCCAGCATCCTAAACTCCAGTATCCTAAACTCCAGCATCCGCCTGTCCAGTATCCTAAACTCCAGCATCCGCCTGTCCAGTATCCTAAACTCCAGCATCCGCCTGTCCAGTATCCTAAACTCCAGTATCCTAAACTCCAGCATCCGCATGTCCAGCATCCTAAACTCCAGCATCCGCATGTCCAGCATCCTAAACTCCAGTATCCTAAACTCCAGTATCCTAAACTCCAGCATCCGCATGTCCAGTATCCTAAACTCCAGTATCCTAAACTCCAGCATCCGCATGTCCAGTATCCTAAACTCCAGTATCCTAAACTCCAGTATCCTAAACTCCAGCATCCGCATGTCCAGTATCCTAAACTCCAGCATCCGCCTGTCCAGTATCCTAAACTCCAGTATCCTAAACTCCAGTATCCTAAACTCCAGTATCCTAAACTCCATAATCCTAAACTCCAGCATCTGCATGTCCACTATCCTAAACTCCAGCATCCTAAACTCCAGCATCCTAAACTCCAGCATCCGCATGTACAGTATCCTAAACTCCAGTATCCTAAACTCCAGCGTCCGCATGTCCAGTATCCTAAACTCCAGCATCCGCATGTCCAGTATCCTAAACTCCAGTATCCTAAACTCCAGTATCCTAAACTCCAGCATCCGCATGTCCAGTATCCTAAACTCCAGTATCCTAAACTCCAGTATCCTAAACTCCAGCATCCGCATGTCCAGTATCCTAAACTCCAGTATCCTAAACTCCAGCATCCGTATGTCCAGTATCCTAAACTCCAGTATCCTAAACTCCAGCATCCGCATGTCCAGTATCCTAAACTCCAGCATCCGCCTGTCCAGTATCCTAAACTCCAGCATCCGCCTGTCCAGTATCCTAAACTCCAGTATCCTAAACTCCAGCATCCTAAACTCCAGCATCCTAAACTCCAGCATCCTAAACTCCAGCATCCTAAACTCCAGCATCCGCATGTCCAGTATCCTAAACTCCAGTATCCTAAACTCCAGTATCCTAAACTCCAGCATCCGCATGTCCAGTATCCTAAACTCCAGTTTCCTAAACTCCAGCATCCGCATGTCCAGTATCCTAAACTCCAGTATCCTAAACTCCAGTATCCTAAACTCCAGCATCCGCATGTCCAGTATCCTAAACTCCAGTATCCTAAACTCCAGTATCCTAAACTCCAGCATCCTAAACTCCAGTATCCTAAACTCCAGTATCCTAAACTCCAGCATCCGCATGTCCAGTATCCTAAACTCCAGCATCCTAAACTCCAGCATCCTAAACTCCAGCATCCTAAACTCCAGCATCCTAAACTCCAGCATCCTAAACTCCAGCATCCTAAACTCCAGCATCCTAAACTCCAGCATCCTAAACTCCAGCATCCGCCTGTCCAGTATCCTAAACTCCAGCATCCGCCTGTCCAGTATCCTAAACTCCAGCATCCGCCTGTCCAGTATCCTAAACTCCAGCATCCGCCTGTCCAGTATCCTAAACTCCAGCATCCGCCTGTCCAGTATCCTAAACTCCAGCATCCGCCTGTCCAGTATCCTAAACTCCAGTATCCTAAACTCCAGCATGCGCATGTCCAGTATCCTAAAGTCCAGTATCCTAAAGTCCAGTATCCTAAAGTCCAGTATCCTAAAGTCCAGTATCCTAAAGTCCAGTATCCTAAAGTCCAGTATCCTAAAGTCCAGTATCCTAAAGTCCAGTATCCTAAAGTCCAGTATCCTAAAGTCCAGTATCCTAAAGTCCAGCATCCTAAACTCCAGCATCCGCATGTCCAGTATCCTAAACTCCAGTATCCTAAACTCCAGTATCCTAAACTCCATCATCCGCATGTCCAGTATCCTAAACTCCAGTATCCTAAACTCCAACATCCTAAACTCCAGCATCCTAAACTCCAGCATCCTAAACTCCAGCATCCTGAACTCCAGTATCCTAAACTCCAGCATCCGCCTGTCCAGTATCCTAAACTCCAGCATCCGCCTGTCCAGTATCCTAAACTCCAGCATCCGCCTGTCCAGTATCCTAAACTCCAGTATCCTAAACTCCAGCATCCGCATGTCCAGCATCCTAAACTCCAGTATCCTAAACTCCAGTATCCTAAACTCCAGCATCCGCATGTCCAGCATCCTAAACTCCAGTATCCTAAACTCCAGTATCCTAAACTCCAGCATCCGCATGTCCAGTATCCTAAACTCCAGTATCCTAAACTCCAGTATCCTAAACTCCAGTATCCTAAACTCCAGCATCCGCATGTCCAGTATCCTAAACTCCAGTATCCTAAACTCCAGTATCCTAAACTCCAGTATCCTAAACTCCAGTATCCTAAACTCCAGCATCCGCATGTCCAGCATCCTAAACTCCAGTATCCTAAACTCCAGTATCCTAAACTCCAGCATCCGCATGTCCAGTATCCTAAACTCCAGCATCCTAAACTCCAGCATCCGCATGTCCAGTATCCTAAACTCCAGTATCCTAAACTCCAGTATCCTAAACTCCAGTATCCTAAACTCCAGCATCCGCATGTACAGTATCATAAACTCCAGTATCCTAAACTCCAGCGTCCGCATGTCCAGTATCCTAAACTCCAGTATCCTAAACTCCAGTATCCAAAACTCCAGCATCCGCATGTCCAGTATCCTAAACTCCAGTATCCTAAACTCCAGTATCCTAAACTCCAGTATCCTAAACTCCAGTATCCTAAACTCCAGCATCCGCATGTACAGTATCATAAACTCCAGTATCCTAAACTCCAGTATCCTAAACTCCAGTATCCTAAACTCCAGTATCCTAAACTCCAGCATCCGCATGTCCAGTATCCTAAACTCCAGTATCCTAAACTCCAGCATCCGCATGTCCAGTATCCTAAACTCCAGTATCCTAAACTCCAGCATCCGCATGTCCAGTATCCTAAACTCCAGCATCCGCCTGTCCAGTATCCTAAACTCCAGCATCCGCCTGTCCAGTATCCTAAACTCCAGTATCCTAAACTCCAGTATCCTAAACTCCAGTATCCGCATGTCCAGTATCCTAAACTCCAGTATCCTAAACTCCAGCGTCCGCCTGTCCAGTATCCTAAACTCCAGTATCCTAAACTCCAGCATCCTAAACTCCAGTATCCTAAACTCCAGCATCCGCATGTCCAGTATCCTAAACTCCAGTATCCTAAACTCCAGTATCCTAAACTCCAGTATCCTAAACTCCAGTATCCTAAACTCCAGTATCCTAAACTCCAGCATCCGCATGTCCAGCATCCGCATGTCCAGTATCCTAAACTCCAGTATCCTAAACTCCAGTATCCTAAACTCCAGTATCCTAAACTCCAGTATCCTAAACTCCAGTATCCTAAACTCCAGTATCCTAAACTCCAGTATCCTAAACTCCAGTAACCTAAACTCCAGCATCCGCATGTCCAGTATCCTAAACTCCAGTATCCTAAACTCCAGTATCCTAAACTCCAGTATCCTAAACTCCAGTATCCTAAACTCCAGTATCCTAAACTCCAGTATCCTAAACTCCAGTATCCTAAACTCCAGTATCCTAAACTCCAGTATCCTAAACTCCAGCATCCGCATGTCCAGTATCCTAAACTCCAGTATCCTAAACTCCAGTATCCTAAACTCCAGTATCCTAAACTCCAGCATCCGCATGTCCAGTATCCTAAACTCCAGTATCCTAAACTCCAGTATCCTAAACTCCAGCATCCGCATGTCCAGTATCCTAAACTCCAGTATCCTAAACTCTAGTATCCTAAACTCCAGCATCCGCATGTCCAGTATCCTAAACTCCAGTATCCTAAACTCCAGTATCCTAAACTCCAGCATCCGCATGTCCAGTATCCTAAACTCCAGTATCCTAAACTCCAGCATCCGCATGTCCAGTATCCTAAACTCCAGTATCCTAAACTCCAGCATCCGCATGTCCAGTATCCTAAACTCCAGCATCCTAAACTCCAGCATCCTAAACTCCAGCATCCGCATATCCAGTATCCTAAACTCCAGCATCCTAAACTCCAGTATCCTAAACTCCAGCATCCGCATGTCCAGTATCCTAAACTCCAGTATCCTAAACTCCAGTATCCTAAACTCCAGCATCCGCATGTCCAGTATCCTAAACTCCAGTATCCTAAACTCCAGTATCCTAAACTCCAGCATCCGCATGTCCAGTATCCTAAACTCCAGTATCCTAAACTCCAGCATCCGCATGTCCAGTATCCTAAACTCCAGCATCCTAAACTCCAGCATCCTAAACTCCAGTATCCTAAACTCCAGCATCCGCATGTCCAGTATCCTAAACTCCAGCATCCGCATGTCCAGTATCCTAAACTCCAGCATCCGCCTGTCCAGTATCCTAAACTCCAGCATCCGCCTGTCCAGTATCCTAAACTCCAGTATCCTAAACTCCAGTATCCTAAACTCCAGTATCCTAAACTCCAGCATCCGCATGTCCAGTATCCTAAACTCCAGTATCCTAAACTCCAGTATCCTAAACTCCAGTATCCTAAACTCCAGTATCCTAAACTCCAGCATCCGCATGTCCAGTATCCTAAACTCCAGTATCCTAAACTCCAGTATCCTAAACTCCAGCATCCGCATGTCCAGTATCCTAAACTCCAGTATCCTAAACTCCAGTATCCTAAACTCCAGTATCCTAAACTCCAGCATCCGCATGTCCAGTATCCTAAACTCCAGTATCCTAAACTCCAGTATCCTAAACTCCAGTATCCTAAACTCCAGTATCCTAAACTCCAGCATCCGCATGTCCAGTATCCTAAACTCCAGTATCCTAAACTCCAGCATCCGCATGTCCAGTATCCTAAACTCCAGTATCCTAAACTCCAGTATCCTAAACTCCAGCATCCGCATGTCCAGTATCCTAAACTCCAGTATCCTAAACTCCAGTATCCTAAACTCCAGTATCCTAAACTCCAGCATCCGCATGTCCAGTATCCTAAACTCCAGTATCCTAAACTCCAGTATCCTAAACTCCAGCATCCGCATGTCCAGTATCCTAAACTCCAGTATCCTAAACTCTAGTATCCTAAACTCCAGCATCCGCATGTCCAGTATCCTAAACTCCAGTATCCTAAACTCCAGTATCCTAAACTCCAGCATCCGCATGTCCAGTATCCTAAACTCCAGTATCCTAAACTCCAGCATCCGCATGTCCAGTATCCTAAACTCCAGTATCCTAAACTCCAGCATCCGCATGTCCAGTATCCTAAACTCCAGCATCCTAAACTCCAGCATCCTAAACTCCAGCATCCGCATATCCAGTATCCTAAACTCCAGCATCCTAAACTCCAGTATCCTAAACTCCAGCATCCGCATGTCCAGTATCCTAAACTCCAGTATCCTAAACTCCAGTATCCTAAACTCCAGCATCCGCATGTCCAGTATCCTAAACTCCAGTATCCTAAACTCCAGTATCCTAAACTCCAGCATCCGCATGTCCAGTATCCTAAACTCCAGTATCCTAAACTCCAGCATCCGCATGTCCAGTATCCTAAACTCCAGCATCCTAAACTCCAGCATCCTAAACTCCAGTATCCTAAACTCCAGCATCCGCATGTCCAGTATCCTAAACTCCAGCATCCGCATGTCCAGTATCCTAAACTCCAGCATCCGCCTGTCCAGTATCCTAAACTCCAGCATCCGCCTGTCCAGTATCCTAAACTCCAGTATCCTAAACTCCAGTATCCTAAACTCCAGTATCCTAAACTCCAGCATCCGCATGTCCAGTATCCTAAACTCCAGTATCCTAAACTCCAGTATCCTAAACTCCAGTATCCTAAACTCCAGTATCCTAAACTCCAGCATCCGCATGTCCAGTATCCTAAACTCCAGTATCCTAAACTCCAGTATCCTAAACTCCAGCATCCGCATGTCCAGTATCCTAAACTCCAGTATCCTAAACTCCAGTATCCTAAACTCCAGTATCCTAAACTCCAGCATCCGCATGTCCAGTATCCTAAACTCCAGTATCCTAAACTCCAGTATCCTAAACTCCAGTATCCTAAACTCCAGTATCCTAAACTCCAGCATCCGCATGTCCAGTATCCTAAACTCCAGTATCCTAAACTCCAGCATCCGCATGTCCAGTATCCTAAACTCCAGCATCCGCATGTCCAGTATCCTACACTCCAGCATCCGCCTGTCCAGTATCCTAAACTCCAGCATCCGCCTGTCCAGTATCCTAAACTCCAGTATCCTAAACTCCAGTATCCTAAACTCCAGTATCCTAAACTCCAGCATCCGCATGTCCAGTATCCTAAACTCCAGTATCCTAAACTCCAGTATCCTAAACTCCAGCATCCGCATGTCCAGTATCCTAAACTCCAGTATCCTAAACTCCAGTATCCTAAACTCCAGTATCCTAAACGCCAGTATCCTAAACTCCAGCATCCGCATGTCCAGTATCCTAAACTCCAGTATCCTAAACTCCAGTATCCTAAACTCCAGTATCCTAAACTCCAGCATCCGCATGTCCAGTATCCTAAACTCCAGTATCCTAAACTCCAGTATCCTAAACTCCAGCATCCGCATGTCCAGTATCCTAAACTCCAGTATCCTAAACTCCAGTATCCTAAACTCCAGTATCCTAAACTCCAGTATCCTAAACTCCAGTATCCTAAACTCCAGCATCCGCATGTCCAGTATCCTAAACTCCAGTATCCTAAACTCCAGCATCCGCATGTCCAGTATCCTAAACTCCAGTATCCTAAAGTCCAGCATCCTAACTCCAGTATCCTAAACTCCAGCATCCGCATGTCCAGTATCCTAAACTCCAGCATCCGCCTGTCCAGTATCTTAAACTCCAGCATCCCCCTGTCCAGTATCCTAAACTCCAGTATCCTAAACTCCAGTATCCTAAACTCCAGTATCCTAAACTCCAGCATCCGCATGTCCAGTATCCTAAACTCCAGTATCCTAAACTCCAGTATCCTAAACTCCAGTATCCTAAACTCGCCCTAGGGAAGTGAAATCGCACAGGGGAGTCTGGACCGCTTAAATGACAGCGAACGGTAGGCTTGTCTTGGACGTTGCGCGCCGCCCCCTAGATGATTTTTCCCCGCCCCCGAAACGCCTCAGGGGGGTCGTACCCCACCCCTGGCACGACGCGGAGAAGGTTTCGGGGCCCGAGACCCCACGGGGGTCCCGTGGCGAATTTCCAAAAACGGCTTGCGGAACGTCGAGTCAGGGGCAGTTCGGGCCTCGGCCATGGGGTGGCGACACCACTCCCGGCCTCAGCTTAGTCAATGTCGTCGATTAGGTTGGGGGTGTCATCCCACCGAACGCCTATCGTCCCCCTTGGTGCGCTTTTGGCAAGGGGCGGCCGCAGTGGCCTGCGGTCGCCACAGGGGGGCGCCCCGCCTCCCGGCAGCGGCCTAGGCGACCGATCAGTTTAGGTGACGGCCGGGACGTCCGCCGAGCGCCTATCGTCCCCCTTGGTGCGCTTTCGCAAGGGCCCGCCCGCAACTTATCCGACGGCTTTGCGTCCCGTTCGCCACCTACCGTCGCCTTCCCTCCCGCGGAAGGCCTAAAACTCCCGCGGGTCGCTTACGGGCATCCCGCGGAAGGCCTAAACATCCCCCTGACCGACTACGACCCGGAAGCAGCTTAAACGACCCAGAGGTCATCCCCCTGTCCGCCTGGGGCCTCCCGCGGAAGGCCTATTCGTCCCCCTGACCGCCTACGCTCTCCCGCGGAAGGCCTATCCGTCCCCCTGACCGCCTAGCTCCCGTCCGCCACCCAAACGACGGCCTTTCGTCCCCCTGACCGCCAGAGACGTGTCCGGCCGTAGCTTATTTTGACCGGGTAAATAAGTTATGAACGGGATGCCGTTTTGGACTTAGAGTTTTCGACCGATCTCGTCCGGTCGCAACTTATTCCGCCTCGTCAAAATAGGCTATGGCCGGGAGGTACAACAACAACCTTTGTCCGGTCGTAACTTATTCTAAGGGTCAAAATAGGTTGCGACCGGGATGTACAACGACAGCCTAGTTTAGTCGCGTCAAATAGGTTACGGTCGGGATCCATTTTTCAATTTCTATCCCAAACGTAACTTATTTCACACGGTCGATTAGGTTGCCAGCGGTCATCCCGACCGTAACTCATTTGACTGGCAGTTTAGGCCACGACCGGGATGCCGGTCGCAACTTATTTCACGGGTCAATTTAGGCCACGACCGGGATGCCGTTTTGGACTTGGTGTTTTTCATCCGATCTCGTCCGGTCGTAACTTATTTCAAGGGTCAAAATAGGTTGCGGCCGGGATGTACAGCGACCGGGATTTGTATCCCAAATGCAACTTATTTGACATGGTCGATTAGGTTGTCGTTGGACATCCCGGCCGTAACCTATGTGACGCTACCAAAATAGGCTGCCGTTGTACATCCCGGCTGTAACTTATTCGAAAGGGCCCAAATAGGCTGTTGCTGGACAGCGTTAAATAGAGGGTTAACTCGTCAAAATTCCTAAGTCCAACGGCGTTTTTTCTTTCCCACGCCTACGGGGGGGCGTGTCTGACGTCATAGGGTAATTTGCATATTTTAATTATGCATAATTAGGCCAAAAACGGCTTGTCCAGGAACAGCCTATTTGGGCCCTGTCAAATAAGTTACAGTCGGGATGTACAATGACAGCTTATGGAACTTAATCTGAATAAGCTATGACTGGGATGCTGTTTTGGACTTAGAGTTTTTCACCCGATCTTGTCCGGTCGTAACTTCTTTTACAGGTCAAAATAAGCTACATTCGGGATGTACAATAACAGCCTATTTCAGTCTCGTCAAATAAGTTACAGTCGGGATGATTTTTTGAATTTGTATCCCAAATGCAACTTATTTGACATGGTTGATTAAGTTGCCATTGGACATCCCGACCGTAACCTATTTGACGCGACCGAAATAGGCTGTTGATGTACATCCCGAATGTAACTCATTTGACACAATGGAAATAGGCTGTTGATGTACATCCCGACTGTAACTTATTCGAAAGGGACCAAATAGGCTGTTGCTGGACAGTGTTAATTAGAGTGTTAACTCGTCATAATTCATAATTCAAATGGCGTTTTTTCGTTACCACGCCTACAGGGGGGCGTGTCTAACGTCATAGGGTAATTTGCATATTTTAATTATGCATAATTAGGCTAAAAACGGCTTGTCCAGCAACAGCCTATTTGGGTCCTGTCAAATAAGTTACAGTCGGGATGTACAATGACAGCTTATGGAACATAAGCTGAATAAGCTATGACTGGGATGCTGTTTTGGACTTAGAGTTTTTCACCCGATCTTGTCCGGTCGTAACTTATTCCACGGGTCAAAATAAGCTACGCGCGGGATGAACTGAACAAAAACAGCCTAATATTCCAACGGCCGTAGCTCCGGCACCGTTCACTCTAGCCGATCGGGACCGGCACCCACGGACGCCCCGCGGAGGGACCTTTCCGACGAGCCGTGCCTCGTGTCCGTAGCACCTTCCCCGGCCGAGATACGGCGTCCCTCCCTTGATTTTCCCACGGCCGTAGCTCCGGCCTGGTTCGACCCAGGTCTTCGGGACCGGCACCCACGGACGCCCCGCCGAGAGACCTTTCCGACGAGCCGTGCCCCGTGTCCGTAGCACCTTCCCCGGCCGAGATACGACCCCGTTAACGTTGTCCAGTAACAGCTTATTTTCCCCATGTGATAAGTTATGAACGGGATGCTGTTTTGGACACCACCGTATCCGGCCATGGTGCTCCCTGGTCGGATGGGCTGGGTGGGTCGAGCGCCCTGGATCGTGGATGTGGCATTGGTCGAACCCAGTGACAGATGTTAGAGAGGTTTCTTGGTCAGCTTGTCCAGTTGTAACTTATTTGATGGACTCAGCATAAGCTGTTGTTGGACACGGTCTATCCGACCATGGTGCTCCCCGGTCGGAAGGGCTGGGTGGGTCGAGCACCCTGGATCATGGATGTGGCGTGGGTCGATCCCGGTGACAGCTTATTTTGATCGT
Source organism: Paramisgurnus dabryanus (assembly GCF_030506205.2). Lineage (NCBI taxonomy): Eukaryota > Metazoa > Chordata > Actinopteri > Cypriniformes > Cobitidae > Paramisgurnus > Paramisgurnus dabryanus. The sequence continues at coordinate 439,068 of NC_133356.1, read as the reverse complement.
GTAAAAAGTTACGAACGGGATGCTGTTTTGGACTTAGAGTTTTTAAGCCGATCTTGTCCGGTCGTAACTTATTCCACGGGTCAAAATAAGCTACGTGCGGGATGCTGTTTTGGACACCACCGTATCCGGCCATGGTGCTCCCTGGTCGGATGGGCTGGGTGGGTCGAGCGCCCTGGATGGTGGATGTGGCATTGGTCGAACCCAGTGATAGATGTTAGAGGTTTCTTGGTCAGCTTGTCCAGTTGTAACTTATTTGATGGACTCAGCATAAGCTGTTGTTGGACACGGTCTTATCCGACCATGGTGCTCCCCGGTCGGAAGGGCTGGGTGGGTCGAGCACCCTGGATCATGGATGTGGCGTGGGGTTGATCCCGGTGACAGCTTATTTTGATCGTGTAAAAAGTTACGAACGGGATGCTGTTTTGGACTTAGAGTTTTTAAGCCGATCTTGTCCGGTCGTAACTTATTCGACGCGACCAGACTAGGCTGTCGTTGGACACCACCGTATCCGGCCATGGGGCTCGCTCCCTGGTCGGGTGGGTCGAGCACCCTGGGTCACGGAGGTGGATCTCCAGCCTGTGTCCAATCGCAACTTATTTGACGCGACCAGAATAGGCTGTCGGTGGACACGATCCTGGAGCTCCCTGGTCGGAAGGGCTGTGCGGGTAGAGCCCCCCTGGATCATGGATGTGCATAAGCTGCCCGTGTCCAACTGTAACTTATTTGACGCGACCAGAATAGGCTGTCGGTGGACACGATCCTGGAGCTCCCTGGTCGGAAGGGCTGGGCGGGTAGAGCCCCCCTGGATCATGGATGTGCATAAGCTGCCCGTGTCCAACTGTAACTTATTTGACGCGACCAGAATAGGCTGTCGGTGGACACCACAGTCCCCGACCATGGGGTCCCTCGGACCCCGAGTCGGACACCCTGGGGCTCCATAGAGACCGTACCCGGCTCTCCGTTTGGGCCCTGGCATCCCACTCTTAAGCACCCCCCCTCCGGACAAAGCCCCATCCTCCCGGCCCTTATGGAAATTCCGACCGTTGGTCAACCCGAAAGATTTCCCACAGTTGGTCAACCCCCATCGACTTAGGTTTTGGAGCGTTGGTCGATCCCGGTATCAGCTTATTTTGACCATGTGAAAAAGCTACGAACGGGATGCTCTTTTGGACTTAGAGTTTTTTTGCTGATCTCGTCCGGTTGTAACCGTGGGGCTCCCCGGTCGGAAGGGCTGGGTGGGTCGAGCCCCCTGGATCATGGATGTGCATGAGCTGCCCGTGTCCACCTGCAACTTATTTGACGCGACCAGAATAGGCTGTCGGTGGACACTACAGTCCCCGACCATGGGGTCCCTCGGACCCCGAGTCGGACACCCTGGGGCTCCATAGAGACCGTACCCGGCTCTCCGTTTGGGCCCTGGCATCCCACTCTTAAGCACCCCCTCTCCGGACAAAGCCCCATCCTCCCGGCCCTTATGGAAATTCCGACCGTTGGTCAACCCGAAAGATTTCCCACAGTTGGTCAACCCCCATCGACTTAGGTTTTGGAGCATAGGTTGATCCCAGTGTCAGCTTATTTTGACCGTAAAAATAAGTTATGAACGGGATGCTGTTTTGGACTTAGAGTTTTTAAGCCGACCTTGTCCGGCTGTAACTTATCCGACGCGACCAGACTAGGCTGTTGTCGGACACCACCGTATCCGGCCATGGGGCTCCCTGGTCGGAAGGGTCGAGCACCCTGGATCACGAAGGTGGACCTCCTGCCAGAGTCCAATCGCAACTTATTCGACATGGTCGATTAGGTTGTCATTGGACATCCCGGCTGTAACTTATTCGAAAGGGCCCAAAAAGGCTGTTGCTGGACAGTGTTAAATAGAGTGTAAACTCGTCATAATTCATAATTCCAACGGTGTTTTTTTTGCTCACACGCGTACAGGGAGGCGTGTCTGATGTCATAGGGTAATTTGCATATTTTAATTATGCATAATTGGGCTAAAAACGGCTTGTCCAGTAACAGCCTATTTGGGCCCTGTCAAATAAGCTATGTTTGGGATGTACAACAACAGCCTATTTGGGCCCTTTTGATTAAGTTACAGTCGGGATGTACAACAACAGCCTATTTAGGCCCTTTAGATTAAGTTAGTGTCGGGATGATTTTTTGAATTTTTATCCCAAATGCAACTTATTTGACATGGTCGATTAAGTTGCCATTGGACATCCCGACCGTAACTTATTTGACGCGACCGAAATAGGCTGTTGTTGTACATCCCAACTGTAACTCATTTGACACTACCACATTAGGTTGTTGGTGTACATCCCGGCTGTAACTTATTCGAAAGGGCCCAAATAGGCTGTTGCTGGACAGTGTTAAATAGAGTGTAAACTCGTCATAATTCATAATTCAAATGGCGTTTTTTCGTTCCCACGCCTACAGGGGGGCGTGTCTAACGTCATAGGGTAATTTGCATATTTTAATTTTGCATAATTAGGCTAAAAAAGGCTTGTCCAGCAACAGCCTATTTGGGCCCTGTCAAATAAGCTATGTTTGGGATGTACAACAACAGCCTATTTAGGCCCCTTTGATTAAGTTACAGTCGGGATGTACAGCAACAGCCTATTTAGGCCCTTTAGATTAAGTGACAGTCGGGATGATTTTTTGAATTTTTATCCCAAATGCAACTTATTTGACATGGTCGATTAGATTGTCATTGGACATCCCGGCAGTAACCTAATTGACGCGACCGAAATAGGCTGTTGTTGTACATCCCGACTGTAACTTGATCAAAAGGGCCTAAATAGGCTGTTGTTGTACATCCCAGATGTAACTTATTCGAAAGGGCCCAAATAGGCTGTTGCTGGACAGTGTTAAATAGAGGGTTAACTCGCCAAAATTCCTAATTCAAACGGCGTTTTTTCGTTCCCACGCCTACAGGGGGGCGTGTCTAACGTCATAGGGTAATTTGCATATTTTAATTATGCATAATTAGGCTAAAAACGGCTTGTCCAGCAACAGCCTATTTGGGTCCTGTCAAATAAGTTACAGTCGGGATGTACAATGACAGCCTATTTAGGCCCTTTTGATTAAGTTACAGTCGGGATGTACAATGACAGCTTATAGAACTTAAGCTGAAAAAGCTATGACTGGGATGTTAATTTCAAGTAAATTAAGTCATGACTGGGATGGCATTTAAGTTACGACTGGGATGCTGTTTTGGACTTAGAGTTTTTTTTGCACATCATGTACAATTGATGCTTATTTAAGCAATGACTGGGATGTTTATTTCAAGTAAATTAAGTCATGACTGGGATGGCATTTAAGTTACGACCGGGATGCTGTTTTGGACTTAGAGTTTTTTAAGTAATCATCTCCAATTGTAAAATATTAGCCAATAACAAACAGGCTCGGGAAGGGCCAGGAGCCGTGGAACTCTGGGCCCCAAACCGGGGGCCCTCGCCGTTACGCCGTGCCGAGTTTCGGGCCCCTGCGACCTTTGACCCCTGAGATATAGGCCTGTCCGTCTGCCGTCTAATAAGTTACAGGTGGGACTTCCTGTCGCGCCTGGGGCCGTGGAACTCGGGGCCCCGACTCTGGGGCCCCAGGTGGTGCGACGTGCCGAGTTCCGGGCCCCTGCGAGCTTCCTGCCAAACAGGAAACTCCCACCGGCGACTTGTTTGACGCCAAACGGACACGGCTCCCGTACGGCACCCGAGGGCCCGAAGGGCCCCAAACTTTACAGAAAGTTGCGTCGCGTGGCCCTCGACGACGTACGGCAGAGTCGCGTCCCTGTGGTGCAAAAAAGTATTTTTTATTATTTTTCATAAGTCTCTCTGCCTTACATAGGCCTCTATGAGACCATGTGCTCGTGAAGGCATTTTCTTCACGGTAAAAAACTGGGTCGGGAGGGGCCTGGAGCCGCGGAACTCCGGGCCCCGACCCGTGGGCCCTCGCCGTTACACCGTGCCGAGTTTCGGGCCCCTGCGACCTTTGACCCCTGAGATATAGGCCTGTCTGTCTGCCGTCTAATAAGTTACAGGTGGGACTTCCTGTCGCGCCTGGGGCCGTGGAACTCGGGGCCCCGACTATGGGGCCCCAGGCGGTGCGACGTGCCGAGTTCCGGGCCCCTGCGACCTTCCTGCCAAACAGGAAACTCCCACCGGCGGCTTGTTTGACGCCAAACGGACAAGGCTCCCGTACGGCACCCGAGGGCCCGAAGGGCCCCAAACTTTACAGAAAGTTGCGTCGCGTGGCCCTCGACCACGTACGGCGGAGTCGCGTCCCTGTGGTGCAATAAAGTATTTTTTATTATTTTTCATAAGTCTCTCTGCCTTACATAGGCCTCTATGAGACCATGTGCTCGTGAAGGCATTTTCTTCACGGTACAAAACAGGGTCGGGAGGGGCCTGGAGCCGCGGAACTCCGGGCCCCGACCCGTGGGCCCTCGCCGTTACACCGTGCCGAGTTTCGGGCCCCTGCGACCTTTGACCCCTGAGATATAGGCCTGTCCGTCTGCCGTCTAATAAGTTACAGGTGGGACTTCCCGTCGCGCCTGGGGCCGTGGAACTCGGGGCCCCGACTATGGGGCCCCAGGCGGTGCGACGTGCCGAGTTCCGGGCCCCTGCGACCTTCCTGCCAAACAGGAAACTCCCAACGGCCACTTGTTTGACGCCAAACGGACAAGGCTCCCGTACGGCACCCGAGGGCCCGAAGGGCCCCAAACTTTACAGAAAGTTGCGTCGCGTGGCCCTCGACCACGTACGGCGGAGTCGCGTCCCTGTGGTGCAATAAAGTATTTTTTATTATTTTTCATAAGTCTCTCTGCCTTACATAGGCCTCTATGAGACCATGTGCTCGTGAAGGCATTTTCTTCACGGTACAAAACAGGGTCGGGAGGGGCCTGGAGCCGCGGAACTCCGGGCCCCGACCCGTGGGCCCTCGCCGTTACACCGTGCCGAGTTTCGGGCCCCTGCGACCTTTGACCCCTGAGATATAGGCCTGTCCGTCTGCCGTCTAATAAGTTACAGGTGGGACTTCCCGTCGCGCCTGGGGCCGTGGAACTCGGGGCCCCGACTATGGGGCCCCAGGCGGTGCGACGTGCCGAGTTCCGGGCCCCTGCGACCTTCCTGCCAAACAGGAAACTCCCAACGGCCACTTGTTTGACGCCAAACGGACAAGGCTCCCGTACGGCACCCGAGGGCCCGAAGGGCCCCAAACTTCGCACGTGTTTACGTCGCGCGGCCCTCGACGGACGGCAGGCGCGAGAAAGTGTTTTTCGTTATCCGTTCTTACACCTCCGCACCACATGGTCTCACTAGCACCATGTGCTCGCGGAGCGTTTTTTTTTTGCCACGAAACGCTCTTCGGAAGGGCCAGGAGACGCGGAACACAGGGCCCCGACCCGTGGTCCCGAGTCGATACGCTGAGTCGTGTTTCGGGCCCCCTGCGACCTTTGACCCCTGAGATATAGGCCTGTCCGTCTGCCGTCGAATAAGTTACAGGTGGGACTTCCTGGTTCGCAGGGAGGGCACCGGGAGCCGCGAAACTCGGGGCCCCGACAGAGGGGCCCTGGAAGACCCGACGTGTTGAATTCCGGGGCCCGGGGCCCCGGGGCCTCCCGAACCCTAGCCCTACCTCCGACGGCCTACCGTATAATGGCGTAAGTTGGGGGCGTCAGGGGGTCCCGTACGGCCCCCGAGCGCCCGAGGGGCCCCAGACTTTGCGTCCTGGTTCGGCTGGGGCCCCTGCCCGTCATACCCGAGCGGCGGCTCCCTGGGTGCTAGGCGAAAAAATTTTGACCCTTGCAAAGAAATCTCTCGTGTGCTCTCTCAGCCTAAGGCCTCTAGACCCTTTTGAATGGCATATTTTCTAAAATTTTAATTTTTGCCTAAGAGGCAAAAAGACATACTTAGGAACGACGCAGAGGGCCGAAACTTCAGGGGTCCGTCCGAGGGGCCCTCAGGTGTCACCGACCCGAATTTCGAAGCCCCTCGACCTTTGACCTCCGAGAAACAGAGCGTCCAAAAGCAGCCTAGAATATAGGCTGTTGCTGGCTTTTGGGGCCTGACGAACGCTTAACGAACCCGAGGGGACGCGGAACTTCTGAGACGCCGTCGGTGGCTCGCGACGAGAAATACGAGCCGTGTTTCGGGCCCCTGTGACCGAGGGCCTCCCGAGCCCTAACCCTACCTCCGACCGCCTGCCGTATAATGGCGTAAGTTGGGCGCGTCCGGGGGTCCCGGTTCGCAGGGAGGGCACCGGGAGCCGCGAAACTCGGGGGCCCTTCGTCAGGGCCCCAGCAGACGCGACGTGTTGAATTTCGGGGCCCGGGGCCCGAGGGCCTCCCCAACCCCTAACCTACCTCCGACCGCCTACCGTATAATGGCGTAAGTTGGGCGCGTCCGGGGGTCCCGTACGGCCCCCGAGCGCCCGACGGGCCCCAGACTTTGCGCCCCGGTTCGTCAGAGGCCCCCACCCGTCATACCCGAGCGGCTGCTCCCTGGGAGCTAGGCGAAAAAATTTTGACCCTTGCAAAGAAATCTCTCGTGTGCTCTATCAGGCTAAACCCTCCAGACCCTTTTGAATGGCAAAAAATTTCTAAAATTTAATTTTTGCACAAGAGGCAAAAAACCATACTTAGGAACGACGCAGAGGGCCGAAACTTCAGGGGCCAGTTCGGGGGCCCCTCAGGTGCCACCGACCCAAATCTGGAGGCTCCCGCGACCTTCGATCTTAGAGATGCGCGGCGTCCTGTAACAGCCTAAGAAAATAGGCTGTTGCTGGCTTTTGGGGCCGATCGAGCGCTTAACGGGGCCCGGGGCACGCGGAACTTTATATGCGGGGCCGGTGGGTCGCGACGAGAAAAACGAGCCCCGTCTCGAGGCCCCACGACCTACGGTCGCCTAGATACGCCGCCTTACGTTCGCCGCTTATTCGACAGTAGACGGGAGTGTGGGGGATGGGTAGGCGGTCAGGGGGATGAAATAGGACGTCTGCGGACCGAGGAAGACTCCGGTGAGGCTAGGGGGTCAGGGGGAGGAATAGGCACTGCCTGGACGAGATGAAGAAAAATAAGCGGTCAGGGGGACGAATAGGCTTTCCGCGGGATGAGGAAGACTCCGGTGAGGCTAGGGGGTCAGGGGGACGAATAGGCGCTCCCTGGACGAGATGAAGAAACTAAGCGGTCAGGGGGACGAATAGGCTTTCCGCGGGCGAGGAAGACTCCGGTGAGGCTAGGGGGTCAGGGGGACGAATAGGCGCTCACTGGACGAGATGAAGAGGAATAAGCGGTCAGGGGGACGCGTAGGCTGTCGAATAGTCTTTCCGCGGGAGCGAGGAAGACTACGGTGAAGGGTCGACGGTCAGGGGGACGTGTAGGCGCTCGGTGGACGAGATGAAGATAAAAGGCGGTCAGGGGGACGAATAGGCTTCCCGCGGGCCCCATATAACGTATGGTAGGCACCAAGGTGGATGGGAAGGCTTTCCGCGGGACTACCCCGAATGACGAGGGCTCCCCTAGAGGTGTCCGTACAGGGCCTATGCGGAAAAAAGCCGCCTTGCCCCCAGAAAGGGAAAAACGTCTGCTCGTAACTTATTTGAGTGGTCCCTGGATGTACACGAACTGAACGCGATCCCTTGCCCCACCTATGCAGCCTCTGGCAATCTATATGAATGGGCTTCGCTCCCACGAAAATGCTAGTTTCCCTTACTCCAGCATCCGCATGTCCAGTATCCTAAACTCCAGTATCCTAAACTCCAGCATCCTAAACTCCAGCATCCTAAACTCCAGTATCCTAAACTCCAGCATCCGCATGTCCAGTATCCTAAACTCCAGCATCCGCCTGTCCAGTATCCTAATCTCCAGTATCCTAAACTCCAGCGTCCGCCTGTCCAGTATCCTAAACTCCAGTATCCTAAACTCCAGTATCCTAAACTCCAGTATCCTAAACTCCAGCATCCGCACGTCCAGTATCCTAAACTCCAGTATCCTAAACTCCAGTATCCTAAACTCCAGTATCCTAAACTCCAGTATCCTAAACTCCAGCATCCGCATGTCCAGTATCCTAAACTCCAGTATCCTAAACTCCAGCGTCCGCCTGTCCAGTATCCTAAACTCCAGCATCCTAAACTCCAGCATCCTAAACTCCAGCATCCTAAACTCCAGCATCCGCATGTCCAGTATCCTAAACTCCAGCATCCGCCTGTCCAGTATCCTAAACTCCAGCATCTGCCTGTCCAGTATCCTAAACTCCAGTATCCTAAACTCCAGTATCCTAAACTCCAGTATCCTAAACTCCAGCATCCGCATGTCCAGTATCCTAAACTCCAGTATCCTAAACTCCAGTATCCTAAACTCCAGCATCCGCATGTCCAGCATCCTAAACTCCAGTATCCTAAACTCCAGCATCCGCATGTCCAGTATCCTAAACTCCAGCATCCGCCTGTCCAGTATCCTAAACTCCAGTATCCTAAACTCCAGCGTCCGCCTGTCCAGTATCCTAAACTCCAGTATCCTAAACTCCAGCATCCTAAACTCCAGTATCCTAAACTCCAGCATCCGCATGTCCAGTATCCTAAACTCCAGCATCCGCCTGTCCAGTATCCTAATCTCCAGTATCCTAAACTCCAGCGTCCGCCTGTCCAGTATCCTAAACTCCAGTATCCTAAACTCCAGTATCCTAAACTCCAGTATCCTAAACTCCAGCATCTGCACGTCCAGTATCCTAAACTCCAGTATCCTAAACTCCAGTATCCTAAACTCCAGTATCCTAAACTCCAGCATCCGCATGTCCAGTATCCTAAACTCCAGCATCCGCCTGTCCAGTATCCTAAACTCCAGTATCCTAAACTCCAGCGTCCGCCTGTCCAGTATCCTAAACTCCAGTATCCTAAACTCCAGCATCCTAAACTCCAGTATCCTAAACTCCAGCATCCGCATGTCCAGTATCCTAAACTCCAGCATCCGCCTGTCCAGTATCCTAATCTCCAGTATCCTAAACTCCAGCGTCCGCCTGTCCAGTATCCTAAACTCCAGTATCCTAAACTCCAGTATCCTAAACTCCATCATCCGCACGTCCAGTATCCTAAACTCCAGTATCCTAAACTCCAGTATCCTAAACTCCAGCATCCGCATGTCCAGTATCCTAAACTCCAGCGTCCGCCTGTCCAGTATCCTAAACTCCAGCATCCTAAACTCCAGCATCCTAAACTCCAGCATCCGCATGTCCAGTATCCTAAACTCCAGCATCCGCCTGTCCAGTATCCTAAACTCCAGCATCCGCCTGTCCAGTATCCTAAACTCCAGTATCCTAAACTCCAGTATCCTAAATTCCAGTATCCTAAACTCCAGCATCCGCATGTCCAGTATCCTAAACTCCAGTATCCTAAACTCCAGTATCCTAAACTCCAGCATCCGCATGTCCAGTATCCTAAACTCCAGCATCCGCATGTCCAGTATCCTAAACTCCAGTATCCTAAACTCCAGTATCCTAAACTCCAGCATCCGCATGTCCAGTACCCTAAACTCCAGTATCCTAAACTCCAGCATCCGCATGTCCAGTATCCTAAACTCCAGTATCCTAAACTCCAGCATCCGCATGTCCAGTATCCTAAACTCCAGTATCCTAAACTCCAGCATCCGCATGTCCAGTATCCTAAACTCCAGTATCCTAAACTCCAGTATCCTAAACTCCAGCATCCGCATGTCCAGTATCTCAAACTCCAGTATCCTAAACTCCAGTATCCTAAACTCCAGCTTCCGCATGTCCAGTATCCTAAACTCCAGTATCCTAAACTCCAGTATCCTAAACTCCAGTATCCTAAACTCCAGTATCCTAAACTCCAGTATCCTAAACTCCAGTATCCTAAACTCCAGCATCCGCATGTCCAGTATCCTAAACACCAGTATCCTAAACTCCAGTATCCTAAACTCCAGTATCCTAAACTCCAGCATCCGCATGTCCAGTATCCTAAACTCCAGCATCCGCATGTCCAGTATCCTAAGCTCCAGTATCCTAAACTCCAGCATCCGCATGTCCAGTATCCTAAACTCCAGTATCCTAAAATCCAGTATCCTAAACTCCAGTATCCTAAACTCCAGCATCCGCATGTCCAGTATCCTAAACTCCAGTATCCTAAACTCCAGCGTCCGCCTGTCCAGTATCCTAAACTCCAGTATCCTAAACTCCAGCGTCCGCCTGTCCAGTATCCTAAACTCCAGTATCCTAAACTCCAGCATCCTAAACTCCAGTATCCTAAACTCCAGCATCCGCATGTCCAGTATCCTAAACTCCAGCATCCGCCTGTCCAGTATCCTAAACTCCAGTATCCTAAACTCCAACATCCGCATGTCCAGTATCCTAAACTCCAGTATCCTAAACTCCAGTATCCTAAACTCCAGTATCCTAAACTCCAGTATCCTAAATTCCAGTATCCTAAACTCCAGCATCCGCATGTCCAGTATCCTAAACTCCAGCATCCGCATGTCCAGTATCCTAAACTCCAGTATCCTAAACTCCAGCGTCCGCCTGTCCAGTATCCTAAACTCCAGTATCCTAAACTCCAGCATCCTAAACTCCAGTATCCTAAACTCCAGCATCCGCATGTCCAGTATCCTAAACTCCAGTATCCTAAACTCCAGCGTCCGCCTGTCCAGTATCCTAAACTCCAGTATCCTAAACTCCAGTATCCTAAACTCCAGCGTCCGCCTGTCCAGTATCCTAAACTCCAGCATCCGCCTGTCCAGTATCCTAAACTCCAGTATCCTAAACTCCAGCATCCGCATGTCCAGTATCCTAAACTCCAGCATCCGCCTGTCCAGTATCCTAAATTCCAGTATCCTAAACTCCAGCATCCTAAACTCCAGTATCCTAAACTCCAGCATCCGCATGTCCAGTATCCTAAACTCCAGTATCCTAAACTCCAGCGTCCGCCTGTCCAGTATCCTAAACTCCAGTATCCTAAACTCCAGCATCCTAAACTCCAGTATCCTAAACTCCAGCATCCGCCTGTCCAGTATCCTAAACTCCAGTATCCTAAACTCCAGCGTCCGCCTGTCCAGTATCCTAAACTCCAGTATCCTAAACTCCAGTATCCTAAACTCCAGCGTCCGCCTGTCCAGTATCCTAAACTCCAGTATCCTAAACTCCAGCATCCGCATGTCCAGTATCCTAAACTCCAGTATCCTAAACTCCAGCATCCGCATGTCCAGTATCCTAAACTCCAGTATCCTAAACTCCAGTATCCTAAACTCCAGTATCCTAAACTCCAGTATCCTAAACTCCAGTATCCTAAACTCCAGTATCCTAAACTCCAGCATCCGCATGTCCAGTATCCTAAACTCCAGTATCCTAAACTCCAGCGTCCGCCTGTCCAGTATCCTAAACTCCAGTATCCTAAACTCCAGCATCCTAAACTCCAGTATCCTAAACTCCAGCATCCGCATGTCCAGTATCCTAAACTCCAGTATCCTAAACTCCAGTATCCTAAACTCCAGCATCCGCATGTCCAGTATCTCAAACTCCAGTATCCTAAACTCCAGTATCCTAAACTCCAGCTTCCGCATGTCCAGTATCCTAAACTCCAGTATCCTAAACTCCAGTATCCTAAACTCCAGTATCCTAAACTCCAGTATCCTAAACTCCAGCATCTGCATGTCCAGTATCCTAAACTCCAGTATCCTAAACTTCAGTATCCTAAACTCCAGTATCCTAAACTCCAGCATCCGCATGTCCAGTATCCTAAACTCCAGCATCCGCATGTCCAGTATCCTAAGCTCCAGTATCCTAAACTCCAGCATCCGCATGTCCAGTATCCTAAACTCCAGTATCCTAAAATCCAGTATCCTAAACTCCAGTATCCTAAACTCCAGCATCCGCATGTCCAGTATCCTAAACTCCAGTATCCTAAACTCCAGCGTCCGCCTGTCCAGTATCCTAAACTCCAGTATCCTAAACTCCAGCATCCTAAACTCCAGTATCCTAAACTCCAGCATCCGCATGTCCAGTATCCTAAACTCCAGCATCCGCCTGTCCAGTATCCTAAACTCCAGTATCCTAAACTCCAGCATCCGCATGTCCAGTATCCTAAGCTCCAGTATCCTAAACTCCAGCATCCGCATGTCCAGTATCCTAAACTCCAGTATCCTAAACTCCAGTATCCTAAACTCCAGTATCCTAAACTCCAGTATCCTAAACTCCAGTATCCTAAACTCCAGCATCCGCATGTCCAGTATCCTAAACTCCAGTATCCTAAACTCCAGCATCCGCCTGTCCAGTATCCTAAACTCCAGTATCCTAAACTCCAGCATCCTAAACTCCAGTATCCTAAACTCCAGCATCCGCATGTCCAGTATCCTAAACTCCAGTATCCTAAACTCCAGCGTCCACCTGTCCAGTATCCTAAACTCCAGTATCCTAAACTCCAGTATCCTAAACTCCAGCGTCCGCCTGTCCAGTATCCTAAACTCCAGCATCCGCCTGTCCAGTATCCTAAACTCCAGTATCCTAAACTCCAGCATCCGCATGTCCAGTATCCTAAACTCCAGCATCCGCCTGTCCAGTATCCTAAACTCCAGTATCCTAAACTCCAGCATCCGCATGTCCAGTATCCTAAGCTCCAGTATCCTAAACTCGCCCTAGGGAACCAGGTTAGGACAGCGTACATCCTTAGACTAAAATAGAGGCGAGTGGGATGGGGTAACTGTCAGCTGCGCGCCGCGCGCCCAAAATTTTTCACGGACGAGCGGACGCCTCAGGGGGTCCCCGCGCGGCCGGCCGGTCGCGCCTGCGCAGTTTTCGCGCCCCTCCCCCAAAAGATGGCCGACTTGGTTTTCCACGGGGTTTAGGGATTTCTGACGCCGTTCGGCGCTCGGCCACCAGGGGGACACTCTGCCCCGTCCACGGACCCACTATTTGTCCGATTACCCGTTACGGCCGGACACGCCCCCCGGGACCCCCCCAAACGTCCACGGACCCACTATTTGTCCATTTGCCCATTATTTGTGCGGATTGACCCCAGACCCCTACCTGACCGCCCCCCCGACCCCCCCCCCCATGACACGGACCCACTATCTGTCCATTTGCCCATTATTGGTGCGGATTGACCCCCTGACCCCTCCTGACCACCCCCCCGACCCCCCCCCATGACACGGACCCACTATTTGTCCATTTGCCCGTTATTGTCGCGGATTGACCCCCTGACCCCTCCTGACCACCCCCCCGACCCCCCCCCATGACACGTACCCACTATTTGTCCATTTGCCCGTTAGTTGCGCGGGTCGACCCCCTGACCCCACCTGACCCCCCCCCCCCGACCCCCCCCATGACACGTACCCACTATTTGTCCATTTGCCCGTTAGTTGCGCGGGTCGACCCCCTGACCCCACCTGACCGCCCCCCCCATGACACAGACCCACTATTTGTCCATTTGCCCGTTAGTTGCGCGGATCTGCACCAAATTCGCACCACGCGTAGAGCGCGCCGAGATGAACACGTTAAGGCGTACCCCGGTCGTCTATTCCCGAGCGAACATTTTGACCTTGCCGGATCATGACCAAATTCGCACCACGCGTAGAGCTTGCCGAGACTGAGACGGGTGCGCGGGTACCACCCTCCTAGCTCGTTCCTGTGCCGAGATAGAGGCCTGACACTCTCATGTAAATAGTCTGCCAATGGACGCGTAATGGGTTCGTGTCAGTTTTTTCCTCAAGGGCCTCGGCGATTTCGACCGCGCGGATTCGACGCGGACGACGCCCCGATCGCGTCGAGGTGACATTCGCGCAAATTCGACATGTACACAAACCCACTATTTATTTTTGAATGGAATCGATGACACGTGTCAGTGCCGTAGCTCCGCCCCACAACGAGTCACCGCCCCCAAACGCGCCTTCCCGAGCACGGCGCGACCTCCTCGTCACGCGTGAGAGGTTTGAGCTAAATCCGGCAAACTTTAAAATTTTGTCCAAAAAAATGACGTAAGGGGTACCCCTTTGGTGTTTTTTTGACCAAATTTTCGACCTCCTCCGATCTTCACCAAACTCGCACCACGCGTCGAGCGTGCCGAGACTAAGACGGGTGCGCGGGTCTCGCCCTCCTAGCTCGTTCCTGTGCCGAGATAGAGCCCTGACACGTGCGTGTAAATAGTCTGCCAATGGACAAATAATGGGTTAGTGTCACTGCTTTCCTTAAGAGCCTCACTGATTTCGACCGCACTACCGCTACGCGGACGAAGCGCGGAGAGCGTCGAGGTCACTTGCGCGTACATACGACATGTTCTTGACCGCACGTTGTCGTACGCGCGCGCAAGTGACTTTGACGCTATCCGTGCTTCGTCCGCGTCGCAGTCATGCGGTCGAAATCGCTGAGGCTCCAAAGGAAAAAACTGACACGAACCCATTATTCGTCCATTGGCAGACTATTTACATGCGAGTGTCAGGCCTCTATCTCGGCGCAGGAATGAGCTATGAACGTGGTACACACATTCATGTCTTAGTCTCGGCACCCTCTACGTGTGGTGCGAGTTTGAAGTAAATCCGGGAATTTTTTTGTCTCAGGCAATGAATTTCGGCCTTTTTTTCCCAATTTGAATGCCCGTAGCTTAGCCTTCAAGAGGGCCACGCCCTTGCCATTGACACTGTTGGAAAGTACTGTTCCAGAGCTTTCCAACGAACCCAAGCTCAAGTGTCTCCGACCTTGCTCGGCTGAGAAAAAGAGCACTAAACCTTAGCCTTTTTCAAAAAAAAAAAAAAAAAAAACATAAGTACAAGCTTTTTTTTTACATTTTCAAATGACCGTAGCTCCGCCTCTTATTAGGCTACACCCTCGTGCTTGGACTCGTTGGAAAGGGCTAGTGCGGGCCTTTCCAACGAACCCTCACTCGAGTCTCTACGACCTTTCTGGGCCGAGAAACAGAGCCCTAAACTTGAGATTTTTCACATTTTTCTGATATTTAAATGCCCCTAGCTCCGCTCCTGAATGGGCCACACCCTCGACCCTGGGCTCTTTGGAAAGGCCTAGTCCGGGCCTTTCCAAAGCATCCTCAATCGAGTCCCTAGGACCTTCCTGGGCCGAGCAAACGAGCTCTGAAAACAAGCCTTTTTCATAAAATTTCAAAAGTGGAAAGCCATATCTCGGCGAGGGAACGTCGTAGAGACTCGAGACTGGTGTCGTTCGAAAGGTCTCTCCGAGACCTTCAAAACGCCCCCACCCACGAGTCTCTAGGACCTTCCCTTCCGGAGATATGAAAAACGAGCTTTTATTTTTAAACGCCCCTAGCTCCGCCCCAAAGAGTGCCACGCCCTCGACCTTGGGCTCGTTGGAAAGGGCTTTCCGCCACCTTTCAAACGCCCCCACCCCCATGTCCCTATGACCTTCCGGTCCGGAGATATACGAAATTTGGCTATTTTTTCAAATGCGCGTAGCTCCGCCCCCTAGAAGGCCACGCCCTCGAACTCGGGCTCCTTCGAAAGGTCTCCCCAGGGGCTTTTTAAGGAATCCGAAATGGAGCGTCTACGACCTTCTCGGGCCGACAAACAGAGCCCTGAAAATCAGCATTTTTTACACATTTTCGCACAGAAAAGATATTGAGGCAAATCTTCAAGAAAGTCTTTTTTGAACATTTCACCAAAAAAAAAAAAATCTATCTCGGCCAAGGAATGTCGTAGAGACTTGGGGGTGGTGTCGTTTGAAAGGTCTCGCCGCCCCCTCAGACACGCCCCCAACCCCCACGTCTCTATGGCCCCGCCTCTTTCCGAAAAACCATCGTTTTCAAAACGCCTTTTCAAAAGCGCATAGCTCCGCCCTTGAAGGAGCCACGACCTCGACCTCGGGTTCGTTGAAAAGGCCTCGTCCGGGCCTTTCCAACGAACCCTCACTCGAGTCCCTAAGACCTTCTTTGGCCGAGAAACAGAGCCCTAAACTTGAGATTTTTCACATTTTTCTGATATTTAAACGCCCCTAGCTCCGCCCCTGAATGGGCCACACCCTCGACCCTGGGCTCTTTGGAAAGGCCTAGTCCAGGCCTTTCCAAAGCACCCTCAATCGAGTCCCTAGGACCTTCCTGGGCTGAGCAAACGAGCCCTGAAAACAAGCCTTTTTCATAAATTTTCAAAAGTGGAAAACCATATCTCGGCGAGGAAACGTCGTAGAGACTCGAGGCTGGTGTCGTTCGAAAGGGCTCGGAGAGACCTTTCGAACGACACCAGCCTCGAGTCTCTACGACCTTCCCTGCCGGAGATATAAAAAACGAGCTTTTAAATTCAAAAGCCCCTAGCTCCGCCCTAAAGAGTGCCACGCCCTCGACCTTGGGCTCGTTGGAAAGGCCTGGTCCGGGCCTTTCCAACGAACCCTCACTCGAGTCTCTGCGACCTTCCTGGGCCGAGAAACAGAGCCCTAAACTTGAGCTTTTTCACACTTTTCTGATTTTTAAATGCCTCTAGCTCCGCCCTTGAATGGGCCACACCCTCGACTCTGGGCTCTTTGTAAAGGTCTTGTCCGGGCCTTTCCAACGAACCCTCATTTGTGTCCCTACGACCTTCCTGGACTGAGCAATGAAGCCCCAAATTGAGCTTTTTTTCACCCTTTTTCACACAAAAAAACACACAAGTCCAAACTCAAAAATCCTTCTCACAGAAATTTTACCAGGTGAATCAGCGTCGTCTGAAACGCCTAGAAAACTTGTTCCCTGGTGACAAATTTTCACGTCCCATACAAAAAACGTGAAAAAATGAGGATTTTCTCAGCCTCACCGAAGGGCCCCGGAAGGGCCTAGGTGCCCCAAATTCGGGGCCCTGGCTCACAGAGTGCCCCTCTACGACATATCCGAAGACGAGCGTCGTGGCGCGAAAGAAAAAATTTGGCCGCCGTCCGAAAACATCAAATTCCCCCATTATAATTCCCATAGGCCTCAGGCCTCAAGTTTTCGTTGCTTTTTTGGAATCTATTTTTTCTGGAACGCCGCAGCGGCCCGCGCTTCGGGGGTCCGTCTCGGGAGAACTCCGACATAGAGCGTGCCGATTTTTGACCCGATCGGACTCCGGCACGAACCCACGGCCGGTAGCGGGAAACTGTCAGGTCTCCCGCTAAGCTGGGAAAAGTCGAAAGGTCGCAGAAATCGGTGCGCGGGCTGCCGGACAGCTCTAACGCGACATATCCGGAACCCGCGCGCCGACGGCGTAAGGCGCGTGCGCTACGCCCTGCCGAAAACCTTAAAACTAGGGCTGGCAGGTCGAGTCGCGAAGGGGTCTCGGCCGCGACGCTCGGCGTTCCGCGGAGAGGACGTCCGGACTAGCAGACCCGCGCGCGCACCGGTCGAATCGGAGTCTTCGCGACCGCGTAAACCCACCGCAAAGTGCGACCGCCGCGCGAGATACGGCCCTACGGCTCTTCTTCCGAACGTCGCTCGAGTCTGCGCTTCCGGGTTCCGTCGTTTGGGACCCCGGAGTGCGCGCGTGCCGAGTTTCGGCCCGATCGGAAGCCGACACGAACCCGCGTAGCGAAACGCGGGAAACTGTCGGGTCTCCCGCGAGGACGGGAAAAGTCGTAAGCTCGCCAAATTCGGCACGCGGTCTGCCGGGCGGCTCTGGCCCGACATATCCGAAACTCGCGCGCCAACGCCGCATCGCGTGCGCACAGGAGCGCCCCGAAATCCCAGTTTTAGGGTTCGTAACTCAGCTCGCGATAGGCTCTCCGCCGCGTGCTTCGGAGTCCCCGGCCGGGCCCCACGTGGGATGTTACGACGGGCGTATCGGGGCCGCGCGACGTTCGGGGACCGCGCGGGGGTCGCGACACTTTTCCATTAAACCAATGTTATTTTCCGTAATGGGTTTGTGGACGCGCTCCTCGTGACCCCGCGCGGTGTCATATGACCTCTGGGGGGCCCCCGATCGACATATCCGAATCTGGAGAACGTAGCTCCAAAATAAGACAAGGTTGTCCAAATGTTCTCAAAATCACTCATCATGATCCTCTTGATGGCCTAGACCACCAGACCATGTAGTTTGCCATTCGAGCTCCGTTTCGCTAATTTTTTTTCTGAAGGTCCCAGGGGTCTGCGCTTCGGGGGCCCGTACGGCGGGGCCCCCAAGCACGCGGGTGCCGAATTTCGACCCGATCGGACACCGTCCGCGAACCCGCAGTTTTAGCGGGAAACTGTCAGTGCTCCCGCGAGGCCAGGAAAAGGACTAGGTGCCCGAAATTCGGCGTGCGGTCCAGTAGAGGGCCCTGGCATGACGTCTCCGAAGCCCGCGCGCATTCGGCGTACGCCGTGCCCACAGCGCCCTCGGTGTGCCTCCCAGTGCAATCGCAAAACGCCTAGGGTTAGGGTTGGCAAGTAGGGTCACGAAAGGTTCTCGGGGGGCAGGCCGCCGGATTCCTCAGCTGGGCCGTCGGCAAGGGGATACCACGTGCGTTTCGAAGCCGCGCGCCCTTACGGGGCCGCGTGACGGCACTGACACGTCTCCATTAAAGCAATGTTAATTTTCGTACCTGGTTCGTGTCACTACGTCCCCAGGACCCCGAGACGGGCCGGATCTCGAAACGGACGACTGGCAAGCTTACAGCCGATGGAGGAGGAGGGGGTAGGGGTGGTTCGGTAGAGCTAGGGTCCAAATTGAGCAAAAACGGACAGGAACGACATTTTCGCGTCAAACTCTGCGCTACAGGGCGCGTGAGGGGACGTAAGCAGGGCCCGTGACGTCCGTTTGGGGTTTGGACCTTTTCCCAAAAAAGTAGTCTGCAAATGTACAAATAGTGGGTCTGTGTCATGGGGGGGGTCGGGGGTGCGGTCCGGTGGGGTCAGTTGGTCGACCCGCGCAACTAACGGGCAAATGGACAAATAGTGGGTCCGTGTCATGGGGGGGGTCGGGGGGGTGGTCAGGAGGGGTCAGGGGGTCAATCCGCGACAATAATGGGCAAATGGACAAATAGTGGGTCCGTGTCATGGGGGGGGGGTCGGGGGGGTGGTCAGGAGGGGTCAGGGGGTCAATCCGCAACAATAATGGGCAAATGGACAAATAGTGGGTCCGTGTCAGGGGGGGCGTGTCCTGGGGGGCGTGCCCGGGGGTCCCGAGGGGTGTGGCGCTAAATCCGGACCAATAATGGGCAAATGGACAAATAGTGGTTCCGTGTCACTGGGGGTCGAGGGGGGGTCGAGGGGGGTGGTCCCGCAACTCAATGGCACCCCTAGAGGTGTCCATTACCTGGTTAGGGTAAAAATCTTTGAAAATCCAAAAGTGTCCATTCTGTAACCGGTTTAACGCGTCCATGGTTGACACAAACTCAGTACGATCCCTCGCCACCACTATGGGTACTTCGGCAGACTAAATGAATGGCATTTTTGACACCAACCCACTAGAAGTCCTTACTCCAGCATCCGCATGTCCAGTATCCTAAACTCCAGTATCCTAAACTCCAGTATCCTAAACTCCAGTATCCTAAACTCCAGTATCCTAAACTCCAGCATCCGCATGTCCAGTATCCTAAACTCCAGTATCCTAAACTCCAGCGTCCGCCTGTCCAGTATCCTAAACTCCAGTATCCTAAACTCCAGCATCCTAAACTCCAGTATCCTAAACTCCAGCATCCGCATGTCCAGTATCCTAAACACCAGTATCCTAAACTCCAGTATCCTAAACTCCAGTATCCTAAACTCCAGCATCCGCATGTCCAGTATCCTAAACTCCAGCATCCGCATGTCCAGTATCCTAAGCTCCAGTATCCTAAACTCCAGCATCCGCATGTCCAGTATCCTAAACTCCAGTATCCTAAAATCCAGTATCCTAAACTCCAGTATCCTAAACTCCAGCATCCGCATGTCCAGTATCCTAAACTCCAGTATCCTAAACTCCAGCGTCCGCCTGTCCAGTATCCTAAACTCCAGTATCCTAAACTCCAGCGTCCGCCTGTCCAGTATCCTAAACTCCAGCATCCTAAACTCCAGTATCCTAAACTCCAGCATCCGCATGTCCAGTATCCTAAACTCCAGCATCCGCCTGTCCAGTATCCTAAACTCCAGTATCCTAAACTCCAGCATCCGCATGTCCAGTATCCTAAGCTCCAGTATCCTAAACTCCAGCATCCGCATGTCCAGTATCCTAAACTCCAGTATCCTAAACTCCAGTATCCTAAACTCCAGTATCCTAAACTCCAGTATCCTAAATTCCAGTATCCTAAACTCCAGCATCCGCATGTCCAGTATCCTAAACTCCAGTATCCTAAATTCCAGTATCCTAAACTCCAGCATCCGCATGTCCAGTATCCTAAACTCCAGTATCCTAAACTCCAGCGTCCGCCTGTCCAGTATCCTAAACTCCAGTATCCTAAACTCCAGCATCCTAAACTCCAGTATCCTAAACTCCAGCATCCGCATGTCCAGTATCCTAAACTCCAGTATCCTAAACTCCAGCGTCCGCCTGTCCAGTATCCTAAACTCCAGTATCCTAAACTCCAGTATCCTAAACTCCAGCGTCCGCCTGTCCAGTATCCTAAACTCCAGCATCCGCCTGTCCAGTATCCTAAACTCCAGTATCCTAAACTCCAGCATCCGCATGTCCAGTATCCTAAACTCCAGCATCCGCCTGTCCAGTATCCTAAATTCCAGTATCCTAAACTCCAGCATCCGCATGTCCAGTATCCTAAGCTCCAGTATCCTAAACTCCAGCATCCGCATGTCCAGTATCCTAAACTCCAGTATCCTAAACTCCAGTATCCTAAACTCCAGTATCCTAAACTCCAGCATCCGCATGTCCAGTATCCTAAACTCCAGTATCCTAAACTCCAGCGTCCGCCTGTCCAGTATCCTAAACTCCAGTATCCTAAACTCCAGCATCCTAAACTCCAGTATCCTAAACTCCAGCATCCGCCTGTCCAGTATCCTAAACTCCAGTATCCTAAACTCCAGCGTCCGCCTGTCCAGTATCCTAAACTCCAGTATCCTAAACTCCAGTATCCTAAACTCCAGCGTCCGCCTGTCCAGTATCCTAAACTCCAGTATCCTAAACTCCAGCATCCGCATGTCCAGTATCCTAAGCTCCAGTATCCTAAACTCCAGCATCCGCATGTCCAGTATCCTAAACTCCAGTATCCTAAACTCCAGTATCCTAAACTCCAGTATCCTAAACTCCAGTATCCTAAACTCCAGTATCCTAAACTCCAGCATCCGCATGTCCAGTATCCTAAACTCCAGTATCCTAAACTCCAGCGTCCGCCTGTCCAGTATCCTAAACTCCAGTATCCTAAACTCCAGCATCCTAAACTCCAGTATCCTAAACTCCAGCATCCGCATGTCCAGTATCCTAAACTCCAGTATCCTAAACTCCAGTATCCTAAACTCCAGCATCCGCATGTCCAGTATCTCAAACTCCAGTATCCTAAACTCCAGTATCCTAAACTCCAGCTTCCGCATGTCAAGTATCCTAAACTCCAGTATCCTAAACTCCAGTATCCTAAACTCCAGTATCCTAAACTCCAGTATCCTAAACTCCAGTATCCTAAACTCCAGTATCCTAAACTCCAGCATCTGCATGTCCAGTATCCTAAACTCCAGTATCCTAAACTCCAGTATCCTAAACTCCAGTATCCTAAACTCCAGCATCCGCATGTCCAGTATCCTAAACTCCAGCATCCGCATGTCCAGTATCCTAAGCTCCAGTATCCTAAACTCCAGCATCCGCATGTCCAGTATCCTAAACTCCAGTATCCTAAAATCCAGTATCCTAAACTCCAGTATCCTAAACTCCAGCATCCGCATGTCCAGTATCCTAAACTCCAGTATCCTAAACTCCAGCGTCCGCCTGTCCAGTATCCTAAACTCCAGTATCCTAAACTCCAGCATCCTAAACTCCAGTATCCTAAACTCCAGCATCCGCATGTCCAGTATCCTAAACTCCAGCATCCGCCTGTCCAGTATCCTAAACTCCAGTATCCTAAACTCCAGCATCCGCCTGTCCAGTATCCTAAGCTCCAGTATCCTAAACTCCAGCATCCGCATGTCCAGTATCCTAAACTCCAGTATCCTAAACTCCAGTATCCTAAACTCCAGTATCCTAAACTCCAGTATCCTAAACTCCAGTATCCTAAACTCCAGCATCCGCATGTCCAGTATCCTAAACTCCAGTATCCTAAACTCCAGCATCCGCCTGTCCAGTATCCTAAACTCCAGTATCCTAAACTCCAGCATCCGCCTGTCCAGTATCCTAAACTCCAGTATCCTAAACTCCAGCATCCTAAACTCCAGTATCCTAAACTCCAGCGTCCGCCTGTCCAGTATCCTAAACTCCAGTATCCTAAACTCCAGTATCCTAAACTCCAGCGTCCGCCTGTCCAGTATCCTAAACTCCAGCATCCGCCTGTCCAGTATCCTAAACTCCAGTATCCTAAACTCCAGCATCCGCATGTCCAGTATCCTAAACTCCAGCATCCGCCTGTCCAGTATCCTAAACTCCAGTATCCTAAACTCCAGCATCCGCATGTCCAGTATCCTAAGCTCCAGTATCCTAAACTCCAGCATCCGCATGTCCAGTATCCTAAACTCCAGTATCCTAAACTCCAGTATCCTAAACTCCAGTATCCTAAACTCCAGTATCCTAAACTCCAGTATCCTAAACTCCAGTATCCTAAACTCCAGCATCCGCATGTCCAGTATCCTAAACTCCAGTATCCTAAACTCCAGCATCCGCCTGTCCAGTATCCTAAACTCCAGTATCCTAAACTCCAGCATCCTAAACTCCAGTATCCTAAACTCCAGCATCCGCATGTCCAGTATCCTAAACTCCAGTATCCTAAACTCCAGCGTCCACCTGTCCAGTATCCTAAACTCCAGTATCCTAAACTCCAGTATCCTAAACTCCAGCGTCCGCCTGTCCAGTATCCTAAACTCCAGCATCCGCCTGTCCAGTATCCTAAACTCCAGTATCCTAAACTCCAGCATTTGCATGTCCAGTATCCTAAACTCCAGCATCCGCCTGTCCAGTATCCTAAACTCCAGTATCCTAAACTCCAGCATCCGCATGTCCAGTATCCTAAGCTCCAGTATCCTAAACTCCAGCATCCGCATGTCCAGTATCCTAAACTCCAGTATCCTAAACTCCAGTATCCTAAACTCCAGTATCCTAAACTCCAGTATCCTAAACTCCAGCATCCGCATGTCCAGTATCCTAAACTCCAGTATCCTAAACTCCAGCGTCCGCCTGTCCAGTATCCTAAACTCCAGTATCCTAAACTCCAGCATCCTAAACTCCAGCATCCGCATGTCCAGTATCCTAAACTCCAGCATCCGCATGTCCAGTATCCTAAGCTCCAGTATCCTAAACTCCAGCATCCGCATGTCCAGTATCCTAAACTCCAGTATCCTAAAATCCAGTATCCTAAACTCCAGTATCCTAAACTCCAGCATCCGCATGTCCAGTATCCTAAACTCCAGTATCCTAAACTCCAGCGTCCGCCTGTCCAGTATCCTAAACTCCAGTATCCTAAACTCCAGCGTCCGCCTGTCCAGTATCCTAAACTCCAGCATCCTAAACTCCAGTATCCTAAACTCCAGCATCCGCATGTCCAGTATCCTAAACTCCAGCATCCGCCTATCCAGTATCCTAAACTCCAGTATCCTAAACTCCAGCATCCGCATGTCCAGTATCCTAAGCTCCAGTATCCTAAACTCCAGCATCCGCATGTCCAGTATCCTAAACTCCAGTATCCTAAACTCCAGTATCCTAAACTCCAGTATCCTAAACTCCAGTATCCTAAATTCCAGTATCCTAAACTCCAGCATCCGCATGTCCAGTATCCTAAACTCCAGTATCCTAAACTCCAGCGTCCGCCTGTCCAGTATCCTAAACTCCAGTATCCTAAACTCCAGCATCCTAAACTCCAGTATCCTAAACTCCAGCATCCGCATGTCCAGTATCCTAAACTCCAGTATCCTAAACTCCAGCGTCCGCCTGTCCAGTATCCTAAACTCCAGTATCCTAAACTCCAGTATCCTAAACTCCAGCGTCCGCCTGTCCAGTATCCTAAACTCCAGCATCCGCCTGTCCAGTATCCTAAACTCCAGTATCCTAAACTCCAGCATCCGCATGTCCAGTATCCTAAACTCCAGCATCCGCCTGTCCAGTATCCTAAATTCCAGTATCCTAAACTCCAGCATCCGCATGTCCAGTATCCTAAGCTCCAGTATCCTAAACTCCAGCATCCGCATGTCCAGTATCCTAAACTCCAGTATCCTAAACTCCAGTATCCTAAACTCCAGTATCCTAAACTCCAGCATCCGCATGTCCAGTATCCTAAACTCCAGTATCCTAAACTCCAGCGTCCGCCTGTCCAGTATCCTAAACTCCAGTATCCTAAACTCCAGCATCCTAAACTCCAGTATCCTAAACTCCAGCATCCGCCTGTCCAGTAT
This sequence comes from Paramisgurnus dabryanus, assembly GCF_030506205.2. NCBI lineage: Eukaryota > Metazoa > Chordata > Actinopteri > Cypriniformes > Cobitidae > Paramisgurnus > Paramisgurnus dabryanus. The sequence continues at coordinate 414,681 of NC_133356.1, read as the reverse complement.
CCTAAACTCCAGTATCCTAAACTCCAGCGTCCGCCTGTCCAGTATCCTAAACTCCAGTATCCTAAACTCCAGTATCCTAAACTCCAGCGTCCGCCTGTCCAGTATCCTAAACTCCAGTATCCTAAACTCCAGTATCCTAAACTCCAGCGTCCGCCTGTCCAGTATCCTAAACTCCAGTATCCTAAACTCCAGCATCCGCATGTCCAGTATCCTAAACTCCAGTATCCTAAACTCCAGCATCCGCATGTCCAGTATCCTAAACTCCAGTATCCTAAACTCCAGTATCCTAAACTCCAGTATCCTAAACTCCAGTATCCTAAACTCCAGTATCCTAAACTCCAGTATCCTAAACTCCAGCATCCGCATGTCCAGTATCCTAAACTCCAGTATCCTAAACTCCAGCGTCCGCCTGTCCAGTATCCTAAACTCCAGTATCCTAAACTCCAGCATCCTAAACTCCAGTATCCTAAACTCCAGCATCCGCATGTCCAGTATCCTAAACTCCAGTATCCTAAACTCCAGTATCCTAAACTCCAGCATCCGCATGTCCAGTATCTCAAACTCCAGTATCCTAAACTCCAGTATCCTAAACTCCAGCTTCCGCATGTCCAGTATCCTAAACTCCAGTATCCTAAACTCCAGTATCCTAAACTCCAGTATCCTAAACTCCAGTATCCTAAACTCCAGTATCCTAAACTCCAGCATCTGCATGTCCAGTATCCTAAACTCCAGTATCCTAAACTTCAGTATCCTAAACTCCAGTATCCTAAACTCCAGCATCCGCATGTCCAGTATCCTAAACTCCAGCATCCGCATGTCCAGTATCCTAAGCTCCAGTATCCTAAACTCCAGCATCCGCATGTCCAGTATCCTAAACTCCAGTATCCTAAAATCCAGTATCCTAAACTCCAGTATCCTAAACTCCAGCATCCGCATGTCCAGTATCCTAAACTCCAGTATCCTAAACTCCAGCGTCCGCCTGTCCAGTATCCTAAACTCCAGTATCCTAAACTCCAGCATCCTAAACTCCAGTATCCTAAACTCCAGCATCCGCATGTCCAGTATCCTAAACTCCAGCATCCGCCTGTCCAGTATCCTAAACTCCAGTATCCTAAACTCCAGCATCCGCATGTCCAGTATCCTAAGCTCCAGTATCCTAAACTCCAGCATCCGCATGTCCAGTATCCTAAACTCCAGTATCCTAAACTCCAGTATCCTAAACTCCAGTATCCTAAACTCCAGTATCCTAAACTCCAGTATCCTAAACTCCAGCATCCGCATGTCCAGTATCCTAAACTCCAGTATCCTAAACTCCAGCATCCGCCTGTCCAGTATCCTAAACTCCAGTATCCTAAACTCCAGCATCCTAAACTCCAGTATCCTAAACTCCAGCATCCGCATGTCCAGTATCCTAAACTCCAGTATCCTAAACTCCAGCGTCCACCTGTCCAGTATCCTAAACTCCAGTATCCTAAACTCCAGTATCCTAAACTCCAGCGTCCGCCTGTCCAGTATCCTAAACTCCAGCATCCGCCTGTCCAGTATCCTAAACTCCAGTATCCTAAACTCCAGCATCCGCATGTCCAGTATCCTAAACTCCAGCATCCGCCTGTCCAGTATCCTAAACTCCAGTATCCTAAACTCCAGCATCCGCATGTCCAGTATCCTAAGCTCCAGTATCCTAAACTCGCCTTAGGGAACCAGGTTAGGACAGCGTACATCCTTAGACTAAAATAGAGGCGAGTGGGATGGGGTAACTGTCAGCTGCGCGCCGCGCGCCCAAAATTTTTCACGGACGAGCGGACGCCTCAGGGGGTCCCCGCGCGGCCGGCCGGTCGCGCCTGCGCAGTTTTCGCGCCCCTCCCCCAAAAGATGGCCGACTTGGTTTTCCACGGGGTTTAGGGATTTCTGACGCCGTTCGGCGCTCGGCCACCAGGGGGACACTCTGCCCCGTCCACGGACCCACTATTTGTCCGATTACCCGTTACGGCCGGACACGCCCCCCGGGACCCCCCCAAACGTCCACGGACCCACTATTTGTCCATTTGCCCATTATTTGTGCGGATTGACCCCTGACCCCTACCTGACCGCCCCCCCGACCCCCCCCCCCATGACACGGACCCACTATCTGTCCATTTGCCCATTATTGGTGCGGATTGACCCCCTGACCCCTCCTGACCACCCCCCCGACCCCCCCCCATGACACGGACCCACTATTTGTCCATTTGCCCGTTATTGTCGCGGATTGACCCCCTGACCCCTCCTGACCACCCCCCCGACCCCCCCCCATGACACGTACCCACTATTTGTCCATTTGCCCGTTAGTTGCGCGGGTCGACCCCCTGACCCCACCTGACCCCCCCCCCCCGACCCCCCCCATGACACGTACCCACTATTTGTCCATTTGCCCGTTAGTTGCGCGGGTCGACCCCCTGACCCCACCTGACCGCCCCCCCCATGACACAGACCCACTATTTGTCCATTTGCCCGTTAGTTGCGCGGATCTGCACCAAATTCGCACCACGCGTAGAGCGCGCCGAGATGAACACGTTAAGGCGTGCCCCGGTCGTCTATTCCCGACCGATCATTTTGACCTTGCCGGATCATCACCAAATTCGCACCACGCGTAGAGCTCGCCGAGACTGAGACGGGTGCGCGGGTACCACCCTCCTAGCTCGTTCCTGTGCCGAGATAGAGGCCTGACACTCTCATGTAAATAGTCTGCCAATGGACGCGTAATGGGTTCGTGTCAGTTTTTTCCTCAAGGGCCTCGGCGATTTCGACCGCGCGGATTCGACGCGGACGACGCCCCGATCGCGTCGAGGTGACATTCGCGCAAATTCGACATGTACACAAACCCACTATTTATTTTTGAATGGAATCGATGACACGTGTCAGTGCCGTAGCTCCGCCCCACAACGAGTCACCGCCCCCAAACGCGCCTTCCCGAGCACGGCGCGACCTCCTCGTCACGCGTGAGAGGTTTGAGCTAAATCCGGCAAACTTTAAAATTTGGTCCAAAAAAATGACGTAAGGGGTACCCCTTTGGTGTTTTTTTGACCAAATTTTCGACCTCCTCCGATCTTCACCAAACTCGCACCACGCGTCGAGCGTGCCGAGACTAAGACGGGTGCGCGGGTCTCGCCCTCCTAGCTCTTTCCTGTGCCGAGATAGAGCCCTGACACGTGCGTGTAAATAGTCTGCCAATGGACAAATAATGGGTTAGTGTCACTGCTTTCCATTAGAGCCTCACTGATTTCGACCGCGTTAACGCGACACGGACGAAGCGCGGGGAGCGTCGAGGTCACTTGCGCGCACGTACGACATGTACACGAACCCGTTATTTTTTTTGAATGGAATCGATGACACGTGTCAGTGCCGTATCTCCGCTCCGCAACCAGTCACCGCTTCGAGACCCGCGTTCCCGCGCGCGGCCCGACCCCCTCTTCACGCGTAGGCAGGTTTGAACAAAATCCGGGGACGTAAAAAATGTCGTTCCAAAAAAATGACGTAAGGCGTACCCTGTCGTACCACGTCGCCGCACCCTTCACAACGCCCCCACTCTCAAGTCTCTAGGACCTTCCCTTCCGGAGATATAAAATATGAGTTATTTTATTCAAATGCCCCTAGCTCCGCCCCTGAGTGAGTCACGCCCTCGCACTTGGGTTCGTCGGAAAGGTCTGGTCAAGGCCTTTCCAAAGAACCACGACTCGAGTCTCTAGGACCTTCCTGGGCCGAGGAATTAAGCCCTAAACTTTTGCCTTTTTCACACAATTTCTATATTTGAATGCTTCTAGCTCCGCCCCGGAGAGGGTCACGCCTTTGAACTAGGGCTCGTCAGAAAGGTCTCGTCCGGGCCTTTCCAAAGAACCCTCATTCGAATCTCTACGACCTTCCTGGACCGAGAAATAAAGCCCCAAATAAGGCTTTTTTTCACCTTTTTCACAAAAAACACTAAGTCCAAACTCAAAAATCCTTCTCACAGAAATGTTACCAGGCGAATCAGCGTCGTCTGAAACGCCTAGAAAACTTGGTCCCCGGTGACAAAATTTCGGACCCCATACTGAAGAACGGACGGGACTTAGTAAAAAATTTGGACCAAATTTTTGACCTCTCCCGATCTGCACCAAATTCGCACCACGCGTAACGCGCGCCTAGATTAATACGTTAAGGCGTACCCCGGTCGTCTATTCCCGAGCGAACATTTTGACCTTGCCGGATCATGACCAAATTCGCACCACGCGTAGAGCTTGCCGAGACTGAGACGGGTGCGCGGGTACCACCCTCCTAGCTCGTTCCTGTGCCGAGATAGAGGCCTGACACTCTCATGTAAATAGTCTGCCAATGGACGCGTAATGGGTTCGTGTCAGTTTTTTCCTCAAGGGCCTCGGCGATTTCGACCGCGCGGATTCGACGCGGACGACGCCCCGATCGCGTCGAGGTGACATTCGCGCAAATTCGACATGTACACAAACCCACTATTTATTTTTGAATGGAATCGATGACACGTGTCAGTGCCGTAGCTCCGCCCCACAACGAGTCACCGCCCCCAAACGCGCCTTCCCGAGCACGGCGCGACCTCCTCGTCACGCGTGAGAGGTTTGAGCTAAATCCGGCAAACTTTAAAATTTTGTCCAAAAAAATGACGTAAGGGGTACCCCTTTGGTGTTTTTTTGACCAAATTTTCGACCTCCTCCGATCTTCACCAAACTCGCACCACGCGTCGAGCGTGCCGAGACTAAGACGGGTGCGCGGGTCTCGCCCTCCTAGCTCGTTCCTGTGCCGAGATAGAGCCCTGACACGTGCGTGTAAATAGTCTGCCAATGGACAAATAATGGGTTAGTGTCACTGCTTTCCTTAAGAGCCTCACTGATTTCGACCGCACTACCGCTACGCGGACGAAGCGCGGAGAGCGTCGAGGTCACTTGCGCGTACATACGACATGTTCTTGACCGCACGTTGTCGTACGCGCGCGCAAGTGACTTTGACGCTATCCGTGCTTCGTCCGCGTCGCAGTCATGCGGTCGAAATCGCTGAGGCTCCAAAGGAAAAAACTGACACGAACCCATTATTCGTCAATTGGCAGACTATTTACATGCGAGTGTCAGGCCTCTATCTCGGCGCAGGAATGAGCTATGAACGTGGTACACACATTCATGTCTTAGTCTCGGCACCCTCTACGTGTGGTGCGAGTTTGAAGTAAATCCGGGAATTTTTTTGTCTCAGGCAATGAATTTCGGCCTTTTTTTCCCAATTTGAATGCCCGTAGCTTAGCCTTCAAGAGGGCCACGCCCTTGCCATTGACACTGTTGGAAAGTACTGTTCCAGAGCTTTCCAACGAACCCAAGCTCAAGTGTCTCCGACCTTGCTCGGCTGAGAAAAAGAGCACTAAACCTTAGCCTTTTTCAAAAAAAAAAAAAAAAAAAAACATAAGTACAAGCTTTTTTTTTACATTTTCAAATGACCGTAGCTCCGCCTCTTATTAGGCTACACCCTCGTGCTTGGACTCGTTGGAAAGGGCTAGTGCGGGCCTTTCCAACGAACCCTCACTCGAGTCTCTACGACCTTTCTGGGCCGAGAAACAGAGCCCTAAACTTGAGATTTTTCACATTTTTCTGATATTTAAATGCCCCTAGCTCCGCTCCTGAATGGGCCACACCCTCGACCCTGGGCTCTTTGGAAAGGCCTAGTCCGGGCCTTTCCAAAGCATCCTCAATCGAGTCCCTAGGACCTTCCTGGGCCGAGCAAACGAGCTCTGAAAACAAGCCTTTTTCATAAAATTTCAAAAGTGGAAAGCCATATCTCGGCGAGGGAACGTCGTAGAGACTCGAGACCCCATACTGAAGAACGGACCGAGACCTTCAAAACGCCCCCACCCACGAGTCTCTAGGACCTTCCCTTCCGGAGATATGAAAAACGAGCTTTTATTTTTAAACGCCCCTAGCTCCGCCCCAAAGAGTGCCACGCCCTCGACCTTGGGCTCGTTGGAAAGGGCTTTCCGCCACCTTTCAAACGCCCCCACCCCCATGTCCCTATGACCTTCCGGTCCGGAGATATACGAAATTTGGCTATTTTTTCAAATGCGCGTAGCTCCGCCCCCTAGAAGGCCACGCCCTCGAACTCGGGCTCCTTCGAAAGGTCTCCCCAGGGGCTTTTTAAGGAATCCGAAATGGAGCGTCTACGACCTTCTCGGGCCGACAAACAGAGCCCTGAAAATCAGCATTTTTTACACATTTTCGCACAGAAAAGATATTGAGGCAAATCTTCAAGAAAGTCTTTTTTGAACATTTCACCAAAAAAAAAAAAAATCTATCTCGGCCAAGGAATGTCGTAGAGACTTGGGGGTGGTGTCGTTTGAAAGGTCTCGCCGCCCCCTCAGACACGCCCCCAACCCCCACGTCTCTATGGCCCCGCCTCTTTCCGAAAAACCATCGTTTTCAAAACGCCTTTTCAAAAGCGCATAGCTCCGCCCTTGAAGGAGCCACGACCTCGACCTCGGGTTCGTTGAAAAGGCCTCGTCCGGGCCTTTCCAACGAACCCTCACTCGAGTCCCTAAGACCTTCTTTGGCCGAGAAACAGAGCCCTAAACTTGAGATTTTTCACATTTTTCTGATATTTAAACGCCCCTAGCTCCGCCCCTGAATGGGCCACACCCTCGACCCTGGGCTCTTTGGAAAGGCCTAGTCCAGGCCTTTCCAAAGCACCCTCAATCGAGTCCCTAGGACCTTCCTGGGCTGAGCAAACGAGCCCTGAAAACAAGCCTTTTTCATAAATTTTCAAAAGTGGAAAACCATATCTCGGCGAGGAAACGTCGTAGAGACTCGAGGCTGGTGTCGTTCGAAAGGGCTCGGAGAGACCTTTCGAACGACACCAGCCTCGAGTCTCTACGACCTTCCCTGCCGGAGATATAAAAAACGAGCTTTTAAATTCAAAAGCCCCTAGCTCCGCCCTAAAGAGTGCCACGCCCTCGACCTTGGGCTCGTTGGAAAGGCCTGGTCCGAACCCTCACTCGAGTCTCTGCGACCTTCCTGGGCCGAGAAACAGAGCCCTAAACTTGAGCTTTTTCACACTTTTCTGATTTTTAAATGCCTCTAGCTCCGCCCTTGAATGGGCCACACCCTCGACTCTGGGCTCCTTGTAAAGGTCTTGTCCGGGCCTTTCCAACGAACCCTCATTTGTGTCCCTACGACCTTCCTGGACTGAGCAATGAAGCCCCAAATTGAGCTTTTTTTCACCCTTTTTCACACAAAAAAACACACAAGTCCAAACTCAAAAATCCTTCTCACAGAAATTTTACCAGGTGAATCAGCGTCGTCTGAAACGCCTAGAAAACTTGTTCCCTGGTGACAAATTTTCACGTCCCATACAAAAAACGTGAAAAAATGAGGATTTTCTCAGCCTCACCGAAGGGCCCCGGAAGGGCCTAGGTGCCCCAAATTCGGGGCCCTGGCTCACAGAGTGCCCCTCTACGACATATCCGAAGACGAGCGTCGTGGCGCGAAAGAAAAAATTTGGCCGCCGTCCGAAAACATCAAATTCCCCCATTATAATTCCCATAGGCCTCAGGCCTCAAGTTTTCGTTGCTTTTTTGGAATCTATTTTTTCTGGAACGCCGCAGCGGCCCGCGCTTCGGGGGTCCGTCTCAGGAGAACTCCGACATAGAGCGTGCCGATTTTTGACCCGATCGGACTCCGGCACGAACCCACGGCCGGTAGCGGGAAACTGTCAGGTCTCCCGCTAAGCTGGGAAAAGTCGAAAGGTCGCAGAAATCGGTGCGCGGGCTGCCGGACAGCTCTAACGCGACATATCCGGAACCCGCGCGCCGACGGCGTAAGGCGCGTGCGCTACGCCCTGCCGAAAACCTTAAAACTAGGGCTGGCAGGTCGAGTCGCGAAGGGGTCTCGGCCGCGACGCTCGGCGTTCCGCGGAGAGGACGTCCGGACTAGCAGACCCGCGCGCGCACCGGTCGAATCGGAGTCTTCGCGACCGCGTAAACCCACCGCAAAGTGCGACCGCCGCGCGAGATACGGCCCTACGGCTCTTCTTCCGAACGTCGCTCGAGTCTGCGCTTCCGGGTTCCGTCGTTTGGGACCCCGGAGTGCGCGCGTGCCGAGTTTCGGCCCGATCGGAAGCCGACACGAACCCGCGTAGCGAAACGCGGGAAACTGTCGGGTCTCCCGCGAGGACGGGAAAAGTCGTAAGCTCGCCAAATTCGGCACGCGGTCTGCCGGGCGGCTCTGGCCCGACATATCCGAAACTCGCGCGCCAACGCCGCATCGCGTGCGCACAGGAGCGCCCCGAAATCCCAGTTTTAGGGTTCGTAACTCAGCTCGCGATAGGCTCTCCGCCGCGTGCTTCGGAGTCCCCGGCCGGGCCCCACGTGGGATGTTACGACGGGCGTATCGGGGCCGCGCGACGTTCGGGGACCGCGCGGGGGTCGCGACACTTTTCCATTAAACCAATGTTATTTTCCGTAATGGGTTTGTGGACGCGCTCCTCGTGACCCCGCGCGGTGTCATATGACCTCTGGGGGGCCCCCGATCGACATATCCGAATCTGGAGAACGTAGCTCCAAAATAAGACAAGGTTGTCCAAATGTTCTCAAAATCACTCATCATGATCCTCTTGATGGCCTAGACCACCAGACCATGTAGTTTGCCATTCGAGCTCCGTTTCGCTAATTTTTTTTCTGAAGGTCCCAGGGGTCTGCGCTTCGGGGGCCCGTACGGCGGGGCCCCCAAGCACGCGGGTGCCGAATTTCGACCCGATCGGACACCGTCCGCGAACCCGCAGTTTTAGCGGGAAACTGTCAGTGCTCCCGCGAGGCCAGGAAAAGGACTAGGTGCCCGAAATTCGGCGTGCGGTCCAGTAGAGGGCCCTGGCATGACGTCTCCGAAGCCCGCGCGCATTCGGCGTACGCCGTGCCCACAGCGCCCTCGGTGTGCCTCCCAGTGCAATCGCAAAACGCCTAGGGTTAGGGTTGGCAAGTAGGGTCACGAAAGGTTCTCGGGGGGCAGGCCGCCGGATTCCTCAGCTGGGCCGTCGGCAAGGGGATACCACGTGCGTTTCGAAGCCGCGCGCCCTTACGGGGCCGTGACGGCACTGACACGTCTCCATTAAAGCAATGTTAATTTTCGTACCTGGTTCGTGTCACTACGTCCCCAGGACCCCGAGACGGGCCGGATCTCGAAACGGACGACTGGCAAGCTTACAGCCGATGGAGGAGGAGGGGGTAGGGGTGGTTCGGTAGAGCTAGGGTCCAAATTGAGCAAAAACGGACAGGAACGACATTTTCGCGTCAAACTCTGCGCTACAGGGCGCGTGAGGGGACGTAAGCAGGGCCCGTGACGTCCGTTTGGGGTTTGGACCTTTTCCCAAAAAAGTAGTCTGCAAATGTACAAATAGTGGGTCTGTGTCATGGGGGGGGTCGGGGGTGCGGTCCGGTGGGGTCAGTTGGTCGACCCGCGCAACTAACGGGCAAATGGACAAATAGTGGGTCCGTGTCATGGGGGGGGTCGGGGGGGTGGTCAGGAGGGGTCAGGGGGTCAATCCGCGACAATAATGGGCAAATGGACAAATAGTGGGTCCGTGTCATGGGGGGGGGTCGGGGGGGTGGTCAGGAGGGGTCAGGGGGTCAATCCGCAACAATAATGGGCAAATGGACAAATAGTGGGTCCGTGTCATGGGGGGGGGGTCGGGGGGGTGGTCAGGAGGGGTCAGGGGGTCAATCCGCAACAATAATGGGCAAATGGACAAATAGTGGGTCCGTGTCATGGGGGGGGGGTCGGGGGGGTGGTCAGGAGGGGTCAGGGGGTCAATCCGCAACAATAATGGGCAAATGGACAAATAGTGGGTCCGTGTCAGGGGGGGCGTGTCCTGGGGGGCGTGCCCGGGGGTCCCGAGGGGTGTGGCGCTAAATCCGGACCAATAATGGGCAAATGGACAAATAGTGGTTCCGTGTCACTGGGGGTCGAGGGGGGGTCGAGGGGGGTGGTCCCGCAACTCAATGGCACCCCTAGAGGTGTCCATTACCTGGTTAGGGTAAAAATCTTTGAAAATCCAAAAGTGTCCATTCTGTAACCGGTTTAACGCGTCCATGGTTGACACAAACTCAGTACGATCCCTCGCCACCACTATGGGTACTTCGGCAGACTAAATGAATGGCATTTTTGACACCAACCCACTAGAAGTCCTTACTCCAGCATCCGCATGTCCAGTATCCTAAACTCCAGTATCCTAAACTCCAGTATCCTAAACTCCAGTATCCTAAACTCCAGTATCCTAAACTCCAGCATCCGCATGTCCAGTATCCTAAACTCCAGTATCCTAAACTCCAGCGTCCGCCTGTCCAGTATCCTAAACTCCAGTATCCTAAACTCCAGCATCCTAAACTCCAGTATCCTAAACTCCAGCATCCGCATGTCCAGTATCCTAAACACCAGTATCCTAAACTCCAGTATCCTAAACTCCAGTATCCTAAACTCCAGCATCCGCATGTCCAGTATCCTAAACTCCAGCATCCGCATGTCCAGTATCCTAAGCTCCAGTATCCTAAACTCCAGCATCCGCATGTCCAGTATCCTAAACTCCAGTATCCTAAAATCCAGTATCCTAAACTCCAGTATCCTAAACTCCAGCATCCGCATGTCCAGTATCCTAAACTCCAGTATCCTAAACTCCAGCGTCCGCCTGTCCAGTATCCTAAACTCCAGTATCCTAAACTCCAGCGTCCGCCTGTCCAGTATCCTAAACTCCAGCATCCTAAACTCCAGTATCCTAAACTCCAGCATCCGCATGTCCAGTATCCTAAACTCCAGCATCCGCCTGTCCAGTATCCTAAACTCCAGTATCCTAAACTCCAGCATCCGCATGTCCAGTATCCTAAGCTCCAGTATCCTAAACTCCAGCATCCGCATGTCCAGTATCCTAAACTCCAGTATCCTAAACTCCAGTATCCTAAACTCCAGTATCCTAAACTCCAGTATCCTAAATTCCAGTATCCTAAACTCCAGCATCCGCATGTCCAGTATCCTAAACTCCAGTATCCTAAATTCCAGTATCCTAAACTCCAGCATCCGCATGTCCAGTATCCTAAACTCCAGTATCCTAAACTCCAGCGTCCGCCTGTCCAGTATCCTAAACTCCAGTATCCTAAACTCCAGCATCCTAAACTCCAGTATCCTAAACTCCAGCATCCGCATGTCCAGTATCCTAAACTCCAGTATCCTAAACTCCAGCGTCCGCCTGTCCAGTATCCTAAACTCCAGTATCCTAAACTCCAGTATCCTAAACTCCAGCGTCCGCCTGTCCAGTATCCTAAACTCCAGCATCCGCCTGTCCAGTATCCTAAACTCCAGTATCCTAAACTCCAGCATCCGCATGTCCAGTATCCTAAACTCCAGCATCCGCCTGTCCAGTATCCTAAATTCCAGTATCCTAAACTCCAGCATCCGCATGTCCAGTATCCTAAGCTCCAGTATCCTAAACTCCAGCATCCGCATGTCCAGTATCCTAAACTCCAGTATCCTAAACTCCAGTATCCTAAACTCCAGTATCCTAAACTCCAGCATCCGCATGTCCAGTATCCTAAACTCCAGTATCCTAAACTCCAGCGTCCGCCTGTCCAGTATCCTAAACTCCAGTATCCTAAACTCCAGCATCCTAAACTCCAGTATCCTAAACTCCAGCATCCGCCTGTCCAGTATCCTAAACTCCAGTATCCTAAACTCCAGCGTCCGCCTGTCCAGTATCCTAAACTCCAGTATCCTAAACTCCAGTATCCTAAACTCCAGCGTCCGCCTGTCCAGTATCCTAAACTCCAGTATCCTAAACTCCAGCATCCGCATGTCCAGTATCCTAAGCTCCAGTATCCTAAACTCCAGCATCCGCATGTCCAGTATCCTAAACTCCAGTATCCTAAACTCCAGTATCCTAAACTCCAGTATCCTAAACTCCAGTATCCTAAACTCCAGTATCCTAAACTCCAGCATCCGCATGTCCAGTATCCTAAACTCCAGTATCCTAAACTCCAGCGTCCGCCTGTCCAGTATCCTAAACTCCAGTATCCTAAACTCCAGCATCCTAAACTCCAGTATCCTAAACTCCAGCATCCGCATGTCCAGTATCCTAAACTCCAGTATCCTAAACTCCAGTATCCTAAACTCCAGTATCCTAAACTCCAGTATCCTAAACTCCAGTATCCTAAACTCCAGTATCCTAAACTCCAGCATCTGCATGTCCAGTATCCTAAACTCCAGTATCCTAAACTCCAGTATCCTAAACTCCAGTATCCTAAACTCCAGCATCCGCATGTCCAGTATCCTAAACTCCAGCATCCGCATGTCCAGTATCCTAAGCTCCAGTATCCTAAACTCCAGCATCCGCATGTCCAGTATCCTAAACTCCAGTATCCTAAACTCCAGTATCCTAAAATCCAGTATCCTAAACTCCAGCATCCGCATGTCCAGTATCCTAAACTCCAGTATCCTAAACTCCAGCGTCCGCCTGTCCAGTATCCTAAACTCCAGTATCCTAAACTCCAGCATCCTAAACTCCAGTATCCTAAACTCCAGCATCCGCATGTCCAGTATCCTAAACTCCAGCATCCGCCTGTCCAGTATCCTAAACTCCAGTATCCTAAACTCCAGCATCCGCCTGTCCAGTATCCTAAGCTCCAGTATCCTAAACTCCAGCATCCGCATGTCCAGTATCCTAAACTCCAGTATCCTAAACTCCAGTATCCTAAACTCCAGTATCCTAAACTCCAGTATCCTAAACTCCAGTATCCTAAACTCCAGCATCCGCATGTCCAGTATCCTAAACTCCAGTATCCTAAACTCCAGCATCCGCCTGTCCAGTATCCTAAACTCCAGTATCCTAAACTCCAGCATCCGCCTGTCCAGTATCCTAAACTCCAGTATCCTAAACTCCAGCATCCTAAACTCCAGTATCCTAAACTCCAGCGTCCGCCTGTCCAGTATCCTAAACTCCAGTATCCTAAACTCCAGTATCCTAAACTCCAGCGTCCGCCTGTCCAGTATCCTAAACTCCAGCATCCGCCTGTCCAGTATCCTAAACTCCAGTATCCTAAACTCCAGCATCCGCATGTCCAGTATCCTAAACTCCAGCATCCGCCTGTCCAGTATCCTAAACTCCAGTATCCTAAACTCCAGCATCCGCATGTCCAGTATCCTAAGCTCCAGTATCCTAAACTCCAGCATCCGCATGTCCAGTATCCTAAACTCCAGTATCCTAAACTCCAGTATCCTAAACTCCAGTATCCTAAACTCCAGTATCCTAAACTCCAGTATCCTAAACTCCAGTATCCTAAACTCCAGCATCCGCATGTCCAGTATCCTAAACTCCAGTATCCTAAACTCCAGCATCCGCCTGTCCAGTATCCTAAACTCCAGTATCCTAAACTCCAGCATCCTAAACTCCAGTATCCTAAACTCCAGCATCCGCATGTCCAGTATCCTAAACTCCAGTATCCTAAACTCCAGCGTCCACCTGTCCAGTATCCTAAACTCCAGTATCCTAAACTCCAGTATCCTAAACTCCAGCGTCCGCCTGTCCAGTATCCTAAACTCCAGCATCCGCCTGTCCAGTATCCTAAACTCCAGTATCCTAAACTCCAGCATTTGCATGTCCAGTATCCTAAACTCCAGCATCCGCCTGTCCAGTATCCTAAACTCCAGTATCCTAAACTCCAGCATCCGCATGTCCAGTATCCTAAGCTCCAGTATCCTAAACTCCAGCATCCGCATGTCCAGTATCCTAAACTCCAGTATCCTAAACTCCAGTATCCTAAACTCCAGTATCCTAAACTCCAGTATCCTAAACTCCAGCATCCGCATGTCCAGTATCCTAAACTCCAGTATCCTAAACTCCAGCGTCCGCCTGTCCAGTATCCTAAACTCCAGTATCCTAAACTCCAGCATCCTAAACTCCAGTATCCTAAACTCCAGCATCCGCATGTCCAGTATCCTAAACACCAGTATCCTAAACTCCAGTATCCTAAACTCCAGTATCCTAAACTCCAGCATCCGCATGTCCAGTATCCTAAACTCCAGCATCCGCATGTCCAGTATCCTAAGCTCCAGTATCCTAAACTCCAGCATCCGCATGTCCAGTATCCTAAACTCCAGTATCCTAAAATCCAGTATCCTAAACTCCAGTATCCTAAACTCCAGCATCCGCATGTCCAGTATCCTAAACTCCAGTATCCTAAACTCCAGCGTCCGCCTGTCCAGTATCCTAAACTCCAGTATCCTAAACTCCAGCGTCCGCCTGTCCAGTATCCTAAACTCCAGCATCCTAAACTCCAGTATCCTAAACTCCAGCATCCGCATGTCCAGTATCCTAAACTCCAGCATCCGCCTATCCAGTATCCTAAACTCCAGTATCCTAAACTCCAGCATCCGCATGTCCAGTATCCTAAGCTCCAGTATCCTAAACTCCAGCATCCGCATGTCCAGTATCCTAAACTCCAGTATCCTAAACTCCAGTATCCTAAACTCCAGTATCCTAAACTCCAGTATCCTAAACTCCAGTATCCTAAATTCCAGTATCCTAAACTCCAGCATCCGCATGTCCAGTATCCTAAACTCCAGTATCCTAAACTCCAGCGTCCGCCTGTCCAGTATCCTAAACTCCAGTATCCTAAACTCCAGCATCCTAAACTCCAGTATCCTAAACTCCAGCATCCGCATGTCCAGTATCCTAAACTCCAGTATCCTAAACTCCAGCGTCCGCCTGTCCAGTATCCTAAACTCCAGTATCCTAAACTCCAGTATCCTAAACTCCAGCGTCCGCCTGTCCAGTATCCTAAACTCCAGCATCCGCCTGTCCAGTATCCTAAACTCCAGTATCCTAAACTCCAGCATCCGCATGTCCAGTATCCTAAACTCCAGCATCCGCCTGTCCAGTATCCTAAATTCCAGTATCCTAAACTCCAGCATCCGCATGTCCAGTATCCTAAGCTCCAGTATCCTAAACTCCAGCATCCGCATGTCCAGTATCCTAAACTCCAGTATCCTAAACTCCAGTATCCTAAACTCCAGTATCCTAAACTCCAGCATCCGCATGTCCAGTATCCTAAACTCCAGTATCCTAAACTCCAGCGTCCGCCTGTCCAGTATCCTAAACTCCAGTATCCTAAACTCCAGCATCCTAAACTCCAGTATCCTAAACTCCAGCATCCGCCTGTCCAGTATCCTAAACTCCAGTATCCTAAACTCCAGCGTCCGCCTGTCCAGTATCCTAAACTCCAGTATCCTAAACTCCAGTATCCTAAACTCCAGCGTCCGCCTGTCCAGTATCCTAAACTCCAGTATCCTAAACTCCAGCATCCGCATGTCCAGTATCCTAAGCTCCAGTATCCTAAACTCCAGCATCCGCATGTCCAGTATCCTAAACTCCAGTATCCTAAACTCCAGTATCCTAAACTCCAGTATCCTAAACTCCAGTATCCTAAACTCCAGCATCCGCATGTCCAGTATCCTAAACTCCAGTATCCTAAACTCCAGCGTCCGCCTGTCCAGTATCCTAAACTCCAGTATCCTAAACTCCAGCATCCTAAACTCCAGTATCCTAAACTCCAGCATCCGCATGTCCAGTATCCTAAACTCCAGTATCCTAAACTCCAGTATCCTAAACTCCAGCATCCGCATGTCCAGTATCTCAAACTCCAGTATCCTAAACTCCAGTATCCTAAACTCCAGCTTCCGCATGTCCAGTATCCTAAACTCCAGTATCCTAAACTCCAGTATCCTAAACTCCAGTATCCTAAACTCCAGTATCCTAAACTCCAGTATCCTAAACTCCAGCATCTGCATGTCCAGTATCCTAAACTCCAGTATCCTAAACTCCAGTATCCTAAACTCCAGCATCCGCATGTCCAGTATCCTAAACTCCAGCATCCGCATGTCCAGTATCCTAAGCTCCAGTATCCTAAACTCCAGCATCCGCATGTCCAGTATCCTAAACTCCAGTATCCTAAAATCCAGTATCCTAAACTCCAGTATCCTAAACTCCAGCATCCGCATGTCCAGTATCCTAAACTCCAGTATCCTAAACTCCAGCGTCCGCCTGTCCAGTATCCTAAACTCCAGTATCCTAAACTCCAGCATCCTAAACTCCAGTATCCTAAACTCCAGCATCCGCATGTCCAGTATCCTAAACTCCAGCATCCGCCTGTCCAGTATCCTAAACTCCAGTATCCTAAACTCCAGCGTCGGCCTGTCCAGTATCCTAAACTCCAGTATCCTAAACTCCAGCATCCTAAACTCCAGTATCCTAAACTCCAGCATCCGCCTGTCCAGTATCCTAAACTCCAGTATCCTAAACTCCAGCGTCCGCCTGTCCAGTATCCTAAACTCCAGTATCCTAAACTCCAGTATCCTAAACTCCAGCGTCCGCCTGTCCAGTATCCTAAACTCCAGTATCCTAAACTCCAGCATCCGCATGTCCAGTATCCTAAGCTCCAGTATCCTAAACTCCAGCATCCGCATGTCCAGTATCCTAAACTCCAGTATCCTAAACTCCAGTATCCTAAACTCCAGTATCCTAAACTCCAGTATCCTAAACTCCAGTATCCTAAACTCCAGTATCCTAAACTCCAGCATCCGCATGTCCAGTATCCTAAACTCCAGTATCCTAAACTCCAGCGTCCGCCTGTCCAGTATCCTAAACTCCAGTATCCTAAACTCCAGCATCCTAAACTCCAGTATCCTAAACTCCAGCATCCGCATGTCCAGTATCCTAAACTCCAATATCCTAAACTCCAGTATCCTAAACTCCAGCATCCGCATGTCCAGTATCTCAAACTCCAGTATCCTAAACTCCAGTATCCTAAACTCCAGCTTCCGCATGTCCAGTATCCTAAACTCCAGTATCCTAAACTCCAGTATCCTAAACTCCAGTATCCTAAACTCCAGTATCCTAAACTCCAGTATCCTAAACTCCAGCATCTGCATGTCCAGTATCCTAAACTCCAGTATCCTAAACTCCAGTATCCTAAACTCCAGTATCCTAAACTCCAGCATCCGCATGTCCAGTATCCTAAACTCCAGCATCCGCATGTCCAGTATCCTAAGCTCCAGTATCCTAAACTCCAGCATCCGCATGTCCAGTATCCTAAACTCCAGTATCCTAAAATCCAGTATCCTAAACTCCAGTATCCTAAACTCCAGCATCCGCATGTCCAGTATCCTAAACTCCAGTATCCTAAACTCCAGCGTCCGCCTGTCCAGTATCCTAAACTCCAGTATCCTAAACTCCAGCATCCTAAACTCCAGTATCCTAAACTCCAGCATCCGCATGTCCAGTATCCTAAACTCCAGCATCCGCCTGTCCAGTATCCTAAACTCCAGTATCCTAAACTCCAGCATCCGCATGTCCAGTATCCTAAACTCCAGTATCCTAAACTCCAGTATCCTAAACTCCAGCATCCGCATGTCCAGTATCTCAAACTCCAGTATCCTAAACTCCAGTATCCTAAACTCCAGCTTCCGCATGTCCAGTATCCTAAACTCCAGTATCCTAAACTCCAGTATCCTAAACTCCAGTATCCTAAACTCCAGTATCCTAAACTCCAGTATCCTAAACTCCAGTATCCTAAACTCCAGCATCTGCATGTCCAGTATCCTAAACTCCAGTATCCTAAACTCCAGTATCCTAAACTCCAGTATCCTAAACTCCAGCATCCGCATGTCCAGTATCCTAAACTCCAGCATCCGCATGTCCAGTATCCTAAGCTCCAGTATCCTAAACTCCAGCATCCGCATGTCCAGTATCCTAAACTCCAGTATCCTAAAATCCAGTATCCTAAACTCCAGTATCCTAAACTCCAGCATCCGCATGTCCAGTATCCTAAACTCCAGTATCCTAAACTCCAGCGTCCGCCTGTCCAGTATCCTAAACTCCAGTATCCTAAACTCCAGCATCCTAAACTCCAGTATCCTAAACTCCAGCATCCGCATGTCCAGTATCCTAAACTCCAGCATCCGCCTGTCCAGTATCCTAAACTCCAGTATCCTAAACTCCAGCATCCGCATGTCCAGTATCCTAAGCTCCAGTATCCTAAACTCCAGCATCCGCATGTCCAGTATCCTAAACTCCAGTATCCTAAACTCCAGTATCCTAAACTCCAGTATCCTAAACTCCAGTATCCTAAACTCCAGTATCCTAAACTCCAGCATCCGCATGTCCAGTATCCTAAACTCCAGTATCCTAAACTCCAGCATCCGCCTGTCCAGTATCCTAAACTCCAGTATCCTAAACTCCAGCATCCGCCTGTCCAGTATCCTAAACTCCAGTATCCTAAACTCCAGCATCCTAAACTCCAGTATCCTAAACTCCAGCGTCCGCCTGTCCAGTATCCTAAACTCCAGTATCCTAAACTCCAGTATTTTAAACTCCAGCGTCCGCCTGTCCAGTATCCTAAACTCCAGCATCCGCCTGTCCAGTATCCTAAACTCCAGTATCCTAAACTCCAGCATCCGCATGTCCAGTATCCTAAACTCCAGCATCCGCCTGTCCAGTATCCTAAACTCCAATATCCTAAACTCCAGCATCCGCATGTCCAGTATCCTAAGCTCCAGTATCCTAAACTCCAGCATCCGCATGTCCAGTATCCTAAACTCCAGTATCCTAAACTCCAGTATCCTAAACTCCAGTATCCTAAACTCCAGTATCCTAAACTCCAGCATCCGCATGTCCAGTATCCTAAACTCCAGTATCCTAAACTCCAGCGTCCGCCTGTCCAGTATTCTAAACTCCAGTATCCTAAACTCCAGCATCCTAAACTCCAATATCCTAAACTCCAGCATCCGCCTGTCCAGTATCCTAAACTCCAGTATCCTAAACTCCAGCGTCCGCCTGTCCAGTATCCTAAACTCCAGTATCCTAAACTCCAGTATCCTAAACTCCAGCGTCCGCCTGTCCAGTATCCTAAACTCCAGTATCCTGAACTCCAGCATCCGCATGTCCAGTATCCTAAGCTCCAGTATCCTAAACTCCAGCATCCGCATGTCCAGTATCCTAAACTCCAGTATCCTAAACTCCAGTATCCTAAACTCCAGTATCCTAAACTCCAGTATCCTAAACTCCAGTATCCTAAACTCCAGCATCCGCATGTCCAGTATCCTAAACTCCAGCGTCCGCCTGTCCAGTATCCAAAACTCCAGTATCCTAAACTCCAGCATCCTAAACTCCAGTATCCTAAACTCCAGCATCCGCATGTCCAGTATCCTAAACTCCAGCATCCGCCTGTCCAGTATCCTAAACTCCAGTATCCTAAACTCCAGCGTCCGCCTGTCCAGTATCCTAAACTCCAGTATCCTAAACTCCAGTATCCTAAACTCCAGCATCCTAAACTCCAGTATCCTAAACTCCAGCATCCGCATGTCCAGTATCCTAAACTCCAGCATCCGCATGTCCAGTATCCTAAACTCCAGCATCCGCCTGTCCAGTATCCTAAACTCCAGTATCCTAAACTCCAGTATCCTAAACTCCAGTATCCTAAACTCCAGTATCCTAAACTCCAGTATCCTAAACTCCAGTATCCTAAACTCCAGTATCCTAAACTCCAGCATCCGCATGTCCAGTATCCTAAACTCCAGTATCCTAAACTCCAGCGTCCGCCTGTCCAGTATCCTAAACTCCAGTATCCTAAACTCCAGTATCCTAAACTCCAGCATCCTAAACTCCAGTATCCTAAACTCCAGCATCCGCATGTCCAGTATCCTAAACTCCAGCATCCGCCTGTCCAGTATCCTGAACTCCAGTATCCTAAACTCCAGGGTCCGCCTGTCCAGTATCCTAAACTCCAGTATCCTAAACTCCAGTATCCTAAACTCCAGCATCCGCATGTCCAGTATCCTAAACTCCAGTATCCTAAACTCCAGCGTCCGCCTGTCCAGTATCCTAAACTCCAGTATCCTAAACTCCAGCATCCTAAACTCCAGTATCCTAAACTCCAGCATCCGCATGTCCAGTATCCTAAACTCCAGCATCCGCCTGTCCAGTATCCTAAACTCCAGTATCCTAAACTCCAGCATCCGCATGTCCAGTATCCTAAACTCCAGTATCCTAAACTCCAGTATCCTAAACTCCAGCATCCGCATGTCCAGTATCCTAAACTCCAGTATCCTAAACTCCAGCGTCCGTCTGTCCAGTATCCTAAACTCCAGTATCCTAAACTCCAGCATCCGCATGTCCAGTATCTTAAACTCCAGTATCCTAAACTCCAGTATCCTAAACTCCAGCATCCGCATGTCCAGTATCCTAAACTCCAGTATCCTAAACTCCAGTATCCTAAACTCCAGCATCCGCATGTCCAGTCTCCTAAACTCCAGTATCCTAAACTCCAGTATCCTAAACTCCAGCATCCGCATGTCCAGTATCCTAAACTCCAGTATCCTAAACTCCAGCGTCCGCCTGTCCAGCATCCGCATGTCCAGTATCCTAAACTCCAGCATCCGCATGTCCAGTATCCTAAACTCCAGCATCCTAAACTCCAGCGTCCGTCTGTCCAGTATCCTAAACTCCAGTATCCTAAACTCCAGCATCCTAAACTCCAGTATCCTAAACTCCAGCATCCGCATGTCCAGTATCCTAAACTCCAGCATCCGCCTGTCCAGTATCCTAAACTCCAGTATCCTAAACTCCAGCATCCGCATGTCCAGTATCCTAAACTCCAGTATCCTAAACTCCAGTATCCTAAACTCCAGCATCCGCATGTCCAGTATCCTAAACTCCAGTATCCTAAACTCCAGCATCCGCATGTCCAGTCTCCTAAACTCCAGTATCCTAAACTCCAGTATCCTAAACTCCAGTATCCTAAACTCCAGCATCCGCATGTCCAGTATCCTAAACTCCAGCATCCGCCTGTCCAGTTACCTAAACTCCAGTATCCTAAACTCCAGCATCCGCATGTCCAGTTTCCTAAACTCCAGTATCCTAAACTCCAGTATCCTAAACTCCAGTATCCTAAACTCCAGCATCCGCATGTCCAGTATCCTAAACTCCAGCGTCCGCCTGTCCAGTATCCTAAACTCCAGTATCCTAAACTCCAGCGTCCGCCTGTCCAGTATCCTAAACTCCAGTATCCTAAACTCCAGCATCCTAAACTCCAGTATCCTAAACTCCAGCATCCGCATGTCCAGTATCCTAAACTCCAGCATCCGCCTGTCCAGTATCCTAAACTCCAGTATCCTAAACTCCAGCGTCCGCATGTCCAGTATCCTAAACTCCAGTATCCTAAACTCCAGTATCCTAAACTCCAGTATCCTAAACTCCAGCATCCGCATGTCCAGTATCCTAAACTCCAGTATCCTAAACTCCAGCGTCCGCCTGTCCAGTATCCTAAACTCCAGTATCCTAAACTCCAGCATCCGCATGTCCAGTATCTTAAACTCCAGCATCCGCCTGTCCAGTATCCTAAACTCCAGCATCCGCCTGTCCAGTATCCTAAACTCCAGTATCCTAAACTCCAGTATCCTAAACTCCAGTATCCAAAACTCCAGTATCCTAAACTCCAGTATCCTAAACTCCAGTATCCTAAACTCCAGCATCCGCATGTCCAGTATCCTAAACTCCAGTATCCTAAACTCCAGTATCCTAAACTCCAGTATCCTAAACTCCAGCATCCGCATGTCCAGTATCCTAAACTCCAGTATCCTAAACTCCAGTATCCTAAACTCCAGCATCCGCATGTCCAGTATCCTAAACTCCAGCATCCGCCTGTCCAGTATCCTAAACTCCAGTATCCTAAACTCCAGTATCCTAAACTCCAGTATCCTAAACTCCAGTATCCTAAACTCCAGCATCCGCATGTCCGGTATCCTAAACTCCAGTATCCTAAACTCCAGTATCCTAAACTCCAGTATCCTAAACTCCAGTATCCTAAACTCCAGCATCCGCATGTCCAGTATCCTAAACTCCAGTATCCTAAACTCCAGTATCCTAAACTCCAGCATCCGCATGTCCAGCATCCTAAACTCCAGCATCCTAAACTCCAGCATCCGCATGTCCAGTATCCTAAACTCCAGTATCCTAAACTCCAGCATCCGCATGTCCAGTATCCTAAACTCCAGTATCCTAAACTCCAGTATCCTAAACTCCAGCATCCGCATGTCCAGTATCCTAAACTCCAGTATCCTAAACTCCAGTATCCTAAACTCCAGTATCCTAAACTCCAGCATCCGCATGTCCAGTATCCTAAACTCCAGTATCCTAAACTCCAGCATCCGCATGTCCAGTATCCTAAACTCCAGTATCCTAAACTCCAGTATCCTAAACTCCAGTATCCTGAACTCCAGCATCCGCATGTCCAGTATCCTAAACTCCAGTATCCTAAACTCCAGTATCCTAAACTCCAGTATCCTAAACTCCAGTATCCTAAACTCCAGCATCCGCATGTCCAGTATCCTAAACTCCAGTATCCTAAAGTCCAGTATCCTAAAGTCCAGTATCCTAAACTCCAGCATCCGCATGTCCAGTATCCTAAACTCCAGTATCCTAAACTCCAGTATCCTAAACTCCAGTATCCTAAACTCCAGTATCCTAAACTCCAGTATCCTAAACTCCAGTATCCTAAACTCCAGCATCCGCATGTCCAGTATCCTAAACTCCAGTATCCTAAACTCCAGTATCCTAAACTCCAGCATCCTAAACTCCAGTATCCTAAACTCCAGTATCCTAAACTCCAGCATCCGCATGTCCAGTATCCTAAACTCCAGCATCCGCATGTCCAGTATCCTAAACTCCAGCATCCGCATGTCCAGTATCCTAACCTCCAGTATCCTAAACTCCAGCATCCGCATGTCCAGTATCCTAATCTCCAGTATCCTAAACTCCAGTATCCTAAACTCCAGCATCCGCATGTCCAGTATCCTAAACTCCAGTATCCTAAACTCCAGTATCCTAAACTCCAGTATCCTAAACTCCAGTATCCTAAACTCCAGTATCCTAAACTCCAGTATCCTAAACTCCAGCATCCGCATGTCCAGTATCCTAAACTCCAGCGTCCGCCTGTCCAGTATCCTAAACTCCAGTATCCTAAACTCCAGCATCCTAAACTCCAGTATCCTAAACTCCAGCATCCGCATGTCCAGTATCCTAAACTCCAGCATCCGCCTGTCCAGTATCCTAAACTCCAGTATCCTAAACTCCAGCGTCCGCCTGTCCAGTATCCTAAACTCCAGTATCCTAAACTCCAGTATCCTAAACTCCAGCATCCTAAACTCCAGTATCCTAAACTCCAGCATCCGCATGTCCAGTATCCTAAACTCCAGCATCCGCATGTCCAGTGTCCTAAACTCCAGCATCCGCCTGTCCAGTATCCTAAACTCCAGTATCCTAAACTCCAGTATCCTAAACTCCAGTATCCTAAACTCCAGTATCCTAAACTCCAGTATCCTAAACTCCAGTATCCTAAACTCCAGCATCCGCATGTCCAGTATCCTAAACTCCAGTATCCTAAACTCCAGCGTCCGCCTGTCCAGTATCCTAAACTCCAGTATCCTAAACTCCAGTATCCTAAACTCCAGCATCCTAAACTCCAGTATCCTAAACTCCAGCATCCGCATGTCCAGTATCCTAAACTCCAGCATCCGCCTGTCCAGTATCCTGAACTCCAGTATCCTAAACTCCAGCGTCCGCCTGTCCAGTATCCTAAACTCCAGTATCCTAAACTCCAGTATCCTAAACTCCAGCATCCGCATGTCCAGTATCCTAAACTCCAGTATCCTAAACTCCAGCGTCCGCCTGTCCAGTATCCTAAACTCCAGTATCCTAAACTCCAGCATCCTAAACTCCAGTATCCTAAACTCCAGCATCCGCATGTCCAGTATCCTAAACTCCAGCATCCGCCTGTCCAGTATCCTAAACTCCAGTATCCTAAACTCCAGCATCCGCATGTCCAGTATCCTAAACTCCAGTATCCTAAACTCCAGTATCCTAAACTCCAGCATCCGCATGTCCAGTATCCTAAACTCCAGTATCCTAAACTCCAGCGTCCGTCTGTCCAGTATCCTAAACTCCAGTATTCTAAACTCCAGCATCCGCATGTCCAGTATCTTAAACTCCAGTATCATAAACTCCAGTATCCTAAACTCCAGCATCCGCATGTCCAGTATCCTAAACTCCAGTATCCTAAACTCCAGTATCCTAAACTCCAGCATCCGCATGTCCAGTCTCCTAAACTCCAGTATCCTAAACTCCAGTATCCTAAACTCCAGTATCCTAAACTCCAGCATCCGCATGTCCAGTATCCTAAACTCCAGCATCCGCCTGTCCAGTATCCTAAACTCCAGTATCCTAAACTCCAGCATCCGCATGTCCAGTTTCCTAAACTCCAGTATCCTAAACTCCAGTATCCTAAACTCCAGTATCCTAAACTCCAGCATCCGCATGTCCAGTATCCTAAACTCCAGCATCCGCCTGTCCAGTATCCTAAACTCCAGTATCCTAAACTCCAGCGTCCGCCTGTCCAGTATCCTAAACTCCAGTATCCTAAACTCCAGCATCCTAAACTCCAGTATCCTAAACTCCAGCATCCGCATGTCCAGTATCCTAAACTCCAGCATCCGCCTGTCCAGTATCCTAAACTCCAGTATCCTAAACTCCAGCGTCCGCCTGTCCAGTATCCTAAACTCCAGTATCCTAAACTCCAGTATCCTAAACTCCAGCATCCGCATGTCCAGTATCCTAAACTCCAGTATCCTAAACTCCAGTATCCTAAACTCCAGCATCCGCATGTCCAGTATCCTAAACTCCAGTATCCTAAACTCCAGCGTCCGCCTGTCCAGCATCCGCATGTCCAGTATCCTAAACTCCAGCATCCGCATGTCCAGTATCCTAAACTCCAGCATCCTAAACTCCAGCGTCCGTCTGTCCAGTATCCTAAACTCCAGTATCCTAAACTCCAGCATCCTAAACTCCAGTATCCTAAACTCCAGCATCCGCATGTCCAGTATCCTAAACTCCAGCATCCGCCTGTCCAGTATCCTAAACTCCAGTATCCTAAACTCCAGCATCCGCATGTCCAGTATCCTAAACTCCAGTATCCTAAACTCCAGTATCCTAAACTCCAGCATCCGCATGTCCAGTATCCTAAACTCCAGTATCCTAAACTCCAGTATCCTAAACTCCAGCATCCGCATGTCCAGTCTCCTAAACTCCAGTATCCTAAACTCCAGTATCCTAAACTCCAGTATCCTAAACTCCAGCATCCGCATGTCCAGTATCCTAAACTCCAGCATCCGCCTGTCCAGTTACCTAAACTCCAGTATCCTAAACTCCAGCATCCGCATGTCCAGTTTCCTAAACTCCAGTATCCTAAACTCCAGTATCCTAAACTCCAGTATCCTAAACTCCAGCATCCGCATGTCCAGTATCCTAAACTCCAGCGTCCGCCTGTCCAGTATCCTAAACTCCAGTATCCTAAACTCCAGCGTCCGCCTGTCCAGTATCCTAAACTCCAGTATCCTAAACTCCAGCATCCTAAACTCCAGTATCCTAAACTCCAGCATCCGCATGTCCAGTATCCTAAACTCCAGCATCCGCCTGTCCAGTATCCTAAACTCCAGTATCCTAAACTCCAGCGTCCGCCTGTCCAGTATCCTAAACTCCAGTATCCTAAACTCCAGTATCCTAAACTCCAGCATCCGCATGTCCAGTATCCTAAACTCCAGTATCCTAAACTCCAGTATCCTAAACTCCAGCATCCGCATGTCCAGTATCCTAAACTCCAGCATCCGCCTGTCCAGTATCCTAAACTCCAGTATCCTAAACTCCAGTATCCTAAACTCCAGTATCCTAAACTCCAGTATCCTAAACTCCAGCATCCGCATGTCCGGTATCCTAAACTCCAGTATCCTAAACTCCAGTATCCTAAACTCCAGTATCCTAAACTCCAGTATCCTAAACTCCAGCATCCGCATGTCCAGTATCCTAAACTCCAGTATCCTAAACTCCAGTATCCTAAACTCCAGCATCCGCATGTCCAGCATCCTAAACTCCAGCATCCTAAACTCCAGCATCCGCATGTCCAGTATCCTAAACTCCAGTATCCTAAACTCCAGCATCCGCATGTCCAGTATCCTAAACTCCAGTATCCTAAACTCCAGTATCCTAAACTCCAGCATCCGCATGTCCAGTATCCTAAACTCCAGTATCCTAAACTCCAGTATCCTAAACTCCAGTATCCTAAACTCCAGCATCCGCATGTCCAGTATCCTAAACTCCAGTATCCTAAACTCCAGCATCCGCATGTCCAGTATCCTAAACTCCAGTATCCTAAACTCCAGTATCCTAAACTCCAGTATCCTAAACTCCAGCATCCGCATGTCCAGTATCCTAAACTCCAGTATCCTAAACTCCAGTATCCTAAACTCCAGTATCCTAAACTCCAGCATCCGCATGTCCAGTATCCTAAACTCCAGTATCCTAAACTCCAGCATCCGCATGTCCAGTATCCTAAACTCCAGTATCCTAAACTCCAGTATCCTAAACTCCAGCATCCGCATGTCCAGTATCCTAAACTCCAGTATCCTAAACTCCAGTATCCTAAACTCCAGTATCCTAAACTCCAGTATCCTAAACTCCAGTATCCTAAACTCCAGTATCCTAAACTCCAGCATCCGCATGTCCAGTATCCTAAACTCCAGTATCCTAAAGTCCAGTATCCTAAACTCCAGCATCCGCATGTCCAGTATCCTAAACTCCAGTATCCTAAACTCCAGTATCCTAAACTCCAGTATCCTAAACTCCAGTATCCTAAACTCCAGTATCCTAAACTCCAGTATCCTAAACTCCAGCATCCGCATGTCCAGTATCCTAAACTCCAGTATCCTAAACTCCAGTATCCTAAACTCCAGCATCCTAAACTCCAGTATCCTAAACTCCAGTATCCTAAACTCCAGCATCCGCATGTCCAGTATCCTAAACTCCAGCATCCGCATGTCCAGTATCCTAAACTCCAGCATCCGCATGTCCAGTATCCTAAACTCCAGTATCCTAAACTCCAGCATCCGCATGTCCAGTATCCTAATCTCCAGTATCCTAAACTCCAGTATCCTAAACTCCAGCATCCGCATGTCCAGTATCCTAAACTCCAGTATCCTAAACTCCAGTATCCTAAACTCCAGCATCCGCATGTCCAGTATCCTAAACTCCAGCATCCGCCTGTCCAGTATCCTAAACTCCAGTATCCTAAACTCCAGTATCCTAAACTCCAGTATCCTAAACTCCAGTATCCTAAACTCCAGTATCCTAAACTCCAGTATCCTAAACTCCAGCATCCGCATGTCCAGTATCCTAAACTCCAGTATCCTAAACTCCAGTATCCTAAACTCCAGCATCCGCATGTCCAGTATGCTAAACTCCAGTATCCTAAACTCCAGTATCCTAAACTCCAGTATCCTAAACTCCAGCATCCGCATGTCCAGTCTCCTAAACTCCAGTATCCTAAACTCCAGCATCCGCATGTCCAGTATCCTAAACTCCAGTATACTAAACTCCAGTATCCTAAACTCCAGTATCCTAAACTCCAGCATCCGCATGTCCAGTATCCTAAACTCCAGTATCCTAAACTCCAGCATCCGCATGTCCAGTATCCTAAACTCCAGTATCCTAAACTCCAGCATCCGCATGTCCAGTATCCTAAACTCCAGTATCCTAAACTCCAGTATCCTAAACTCCAGTATCCTAAACTCCAGTATCCTAAACTCCAGTATCCTAAACTCCAGTATCCTAAACTCCAGCGTCCGCCTGTCCAGTATCCTAAACTCCAGTATCCTAAACTCCAGCATCCGCATGTCCAGTATCCTAAACTCCAGTATCCTAAACTCCAGCATCCGCATGTCCAGTATCCTAAACTCCAGTATCCTAAACTCCAGTATCCTAAACTCCAGTATCCTAAACTCCAGTATCCTAAACTCCAGTATCCTAAACTCCAGTATCCTAAACTCCAGTATCCTAAACTCCAGTATCCTAAACTCCAGCGTCCGCCTGTCCAGTATCTTAAACTCCAGCATCCTAAACTCCAGTATCCTAAACTCCAGCATCCGCATGTCCAGTATCCTAAACTCCAGCATCCGCCTGTCCAGTATCCTAAACTCCAGAATCCTAAACTCCAGCGTCCGCCTGTCCAGTATCCTAAACTCCAGTATCCTAAACTCCAGTATCCTAAACTCCAGCATCCGCATGTCCAGTATCCTAAACTCCAGTATCCTAAACTCCAGTATCCTAAACTCCAGCATCCGCATGTCCAGTATCCTAAACTCCAGTATCCTAAACTCCAGCATCCGCCTGTCCAGTATCCTAAACTCCAGTATCCTAAACTCCAGTATCCTAAACTCCAGTATCCTAAACTCCAGTATCCTAAACTCCAGTATCCTATACTCCAGTATCCTAAACTCCAGTATCCTAAACTCCAGTATCCGCATGTCCAGTATCCGCATGTCCAGTATCCGCATGTCCAGTATCCGCATGTCCAGTATCCTAAACTCCAGTATCCTAAACTCGCCGTTAGGCCACTCGCATCTACATTCCAGTTAGCTAATGGGGAATCGGACGTCGGTTCGTGGACGGTGTGCGCCGGGCCCCCAAAATTTTTCGGGGGTCCGACGGCGGCGCGGGCGCGTCGGTGGGCCCTCCCCGCGAGGGGGAAAGGTCGCGTTGAGCCTCTCAGGCCCCGGGGGGCCGCGCGGGGCGGTGTTTTTGTAACACTTTATTTGAGGCCTGAGCTTGCAGTTCAGGGGGGATCCACCCGGTGGTGCACCCACTGTCCAGTCCCAGTTTATTTGAATGGCAATTTACTCGAATGGGATTCTGGCCCAGAGTACGCCGAAATATCGCACACCCCATTTAGATCATGTAAATGCTGGGCGTCACCCTGGGACGTGACAAACCAAACCCTCCCTGCCCGCAGAGCAACTATTCTGCCCCCTAACTTGCTATTTTGTCACTTAATACACCAAAGGCACCGGGACCCTGGGGGCCCCATGACCCCGCCCCCCCTTCCCACAGACCCTCTTTTCATCCCCCTAACCCATTATTTTGTCACAACATGGCCTGAGGGCCCCGGGCCCCCAGGGGCCAAAAGTCCCCACCCCCCCCGCCCACCAAACCATTATTCTTCCCCCTAACTCATTATTTTGTCAAAACATGGCCTGAGGGCCCCGGGCCCCCAGGGGCCAAAAGACCCCACCCCCCTCTGCCCACCAAACCATTATTCTGCCCCCTAACTCATTATTTTGTCACAATATGGCTTGAGGGCCCCGGGCCCCCGAGGGCCAAAAGACCCCACCCCCCCTCTTCCCACCAAACAATTATTCTTCCCCCTAACTCATTATTTTGTCCCCCTGGGGGCCCCAAGTTATGTTGCCCGCTGACAGTTTATTTCACCCACAGCCAATTTATGCATTGACCATTTGCCCACTATTTTGCCCATTAGCACATTAAACTGCCCATCTACCATTTATGCCTCTATGGGCCCCTGGGGGCCAAATGACCCAGAGGGCTCCAGGCTCTGGGGGCCCAAAGTGCCAAAGTATTTTCTGCCATTGAGGAAAACAACTTTTGGCATCTGAGCTTGGCCCCCTTAGGGCCCCAAGTTATGTTGCCCACTGACAGTTTATTTTACCCACAGCCAACTTATGCATTGACCATTTGCCCACTATTTTGCCCATTAGCACATTAAACTGCCCATCTGCCATTTATGCCTCTGAGGGCCCCTGGGGGCCCCAAGTTTTGTTGCCCACTGACAGTTTATTTTACCCACAGCCAACTTATGCATTGACCATTTGCCCACTATTTTGCCCATTAGCACATTAAACTGCCCATCTGCCATTTATGGCTCTGAGGGCCCCTGGGGGCCAAATGACCTAGAGGGCCCCAAGCTCTGGGGGCCCCAAGTGCCAAAGTATTCCAGGCCCACTGGCTGCCCAATTACTTTGTCTGCAATTGAGGAAAACAACTTTTGGCCCCTGGGCTTGGCCCCCTTGGGGCCCCAAGTTATGTTGCCCACTGACAGTTTATTTTGCCCACTGCCAACTTATGTATTGACCATTAGCCCACTTTTCTGCCCACTAGCACATTAAACTGCCCATCTGTCATTTATGGCTCTGAGGGCCCCTGGGGGCCCCAAGTTATGTTGCCCACTGACAGTTTATGTTGCCCACTGCCAACTTATGTATTGACCATTAGCCCACTTTTCTGCCCACTAGCACATTAAACTGCCCATCTGCCATTTATGGCTCTGAGGGCCCCTGGGGGCCCCAAGTTTTGTTGCCCACTGACAGTATATTTCACCCACAGCCAACTTATGCATTGAATATTTGCCCACTATTTTGCCCATTAGCACATTAAACTGCCCATCTGCCATATATGGCTCTGAGGGCCCCTGGGGGCCAAATGACCTAGAGGGCCCCAAGCTCTGGGGGCCCCAAGTGCCAACGTATTCCAGGCCCACTGGCTGCCCAATTACTTTGTCTGCAATTGAGGAAAACAACTTTTGGCCCCTGGGCTTGGCCCCCTTGGGGCCCCAAGTTATGTTGCCCTCTTACAGTTTATTTTGCCCACTGCCAACTTATGTATTGACCATTAGCCCACTTTTCTGCCCACTAGCACATTAAACTGCCCATCTGTCATTTATGGCTCTGAGGGCCCCTGGGGGCCCCAAGTTATGTTGCCCACTGACAGTTTATGTTGCCCACTGCCAACTTATGTATTGACCATTAGCCCACTTTTCTGCCCACTAGCACATTAAACTGCCCATCTGCCATTTATGTTGCCCACAGACAGTTTGTTTCACCCACAGCCAACTTATGCATTGACCATTTGCCCACTATTTTGCCCATTAGCACATTAAACTGCCCATCTGCCATTTATGCCTCTGAGGGCCCCTGGGGGCCCCAAGTTTTGTTGCCCACTGACAGTATATTTCACCTACAGCCAACTTATGCATTGACCATTTGCCCACTATTTTGCCAATTAGCACATTAAACTGCCCATCTGCCATTTATGGCTCTGAGGGCCCCTGGGGGCCAAATGACCTAGAGGGCCTCAAGCTCTGGGGGCCCCAAGTGCCAAAGTATTCCAGGCCCATTGGCTGCCCAATTACTTTGTCTGCAATTGAGGAAAAAAACTTTTGGCCCCTGGGCTTGGCCCCCTGGGGGCCCCAAGTTATGTTGCCCACTGACAGTTTATTTTGCCCACTGCCAACTTATGCATTGACCATTTGCCCACTTTTTTGCCCATTAGCACATTAAACTGCCCATCTGCCATTTATGCCTCTATGGGTCCCTGGGGGCCAAATGACCCAGAGGGTCCAGGCTCTGGGGGACCCAAGTGCCAAAGTATTGTCTGCCATTGAGGAAAACAACTTTTGGCCTCTGGGCTTGGCCCCCTTGGGGCCCCAAGTAATGTTGCCCACTGATAGTTTATTTTGCCCACTGCCAACTTATGCATTGACCATGTGCCCACTTTTCTTCACATTAGCACATTAAACTGCCCATCTGCCATTTATGCCTCTGAGGGCCCCTGGGGGCCAAATGACCTAAAGAGCCCCAAGCTCTGGGGGCCCCAAGTGCCAAATGATTACAGGCCCACTGGGTGCCCATTTTACTTTGTCTGCAATTAAGGAAAACAACTTTTGGCCCCTGGGCTTGGCCCCTTGGGGCCCCAAGCTATGTTGCCCACTGATAGTTTATTTTGCCCACTGCCAACTTATGCATTGACCATGTGCCCACTTTTCTTCACATTAGCACATTAAACTGCCCATCTGCCATTTATGGCTCTGAGGGCCCCTGGGGACCAAATTACATAGAGGGCATAGGCCAAAGGTCAAAGTAAGCTCACATGGATGCAAGGCCTACATCAGATGGTTTAAAAGAATGCAAACACACATGCTTCAACATCTGAGAGTGTTAAATGTGAATAAAACCTGCAAAACACACAAGCACATTGTTACAATGCAAAGGCCAAAGGTCAAATTCAGCTCACATGGATGCAAGGCCTACATCAGATGGTTTAAAAGACTGCAAACACACATGCTTTAACATCTGAGACTGTTACATTTGAATGAAACCTGCAAAACACACAAGCACATTGTTACAATGCAAAGGCCAAAGGTCAAATTCAGCTCACATGGATGCAAGGCCTACATCAGATGGTTTAAAAGAATGCAAACACACATGCTTTAACATCTGAGACTGTTACATTTGAATGAAACCTGCAAAACACACAAGCACATTGTTACAGTGCAAAGGCCAAAGGTCAAAGTAAACTCACATGGATGCAAGGCCTACATCAGATGGTTTAAAAGACTGCAAACACACATGCTTCAACATCTAAGACTGTTACATTTGAATGAAACCTGCAAAACACACAAGCACATTGTTACAATGCAAAGGCCAAAGGTCAAATTCAGCTCACATGGATGCAAGGCCTACATCAGATGGTTTAAAAGACTGCAAACACACATGCTTCAACATCTAAGACTGTTACATTTGAATGAAACCTGCAAAACACACAAGCACATTGTTACAGTGCAAAGGCCAAAGGTCAAAGTAAACTCACATGGATGCAAGGCCTACATCAGATGGTTTAAAAGACTGCAAACACACATGCTTCAACATCTAAGACTGTTACATTTGAATGAAACCTGCCAAACACACAAGCACATAGTTACAATGCAAAGGCCAAAGGTCAAAGTAAGCTCACATGGATGCAAGGCCTACATCAGATGGTTTAAAAGACTGCAAACACACATGCTTCAACATCTAAGACTGTTACATTTGAATGAAACCTGCAAAACACACAAGCACATTGTTACAGTGCAAAGGTCAAATTCAGCTCACATGGATGCAAGGCCTACATCAGATGGTTTAAAAGACTGCAAACACACATGCTTCAACATCTAAGACTGTTACATTTGAATGAAACCTGCAAAACACACAAGCACATTGTTACAGTGCAAAGGCCAAAGGTCAAATTCAGCTCACATGGATGCAAGGCCTACATCAGATGGTTTAAAAGACTGCAAACACACATGCTTCAACATCTAAGACTGTTACATTTGAATGAAACCTGCAAAACACACAAGCACATAGCTACAATGCAAAGGCCAAAGGTTAAATGCAGCTCACATGGATGCAAGGCCTACATCAGATGGTTTAAAAGACTGCAAACACACATGCTTCAACATCTAAGACTGTTACATTTGAATGAAACCTGCAAAACACACAAGCACATTGTTACAGTGCAAAGGCCAAAGGTCAAATTCAGCTCACATGGATGCAAGGCCTACATCAGATGGTTTAAAAGACTGCAAACACACATGCTTCAACATCTAAGACTGTTACATTTGAATGAAACCTGCAAAACACACAAGCACATAGCTACAATGCAAAGGCCAAAGGTTAAATGCAGCTCACATGGATGCAAGGCCTACATCAGATGGTTTAAAAGAATGCAAACACACATGCTTCAACATCTAAGACTGTTACATTTGAATGAAACCTGCAAAACACACAAGCACATTGTTACAATGGAAAGGCCAAAGGTCAAAGTAAGCTCACATGGATGCAAGGCCTACATCAGATGGTTTAAAAGACTGCAAACACACATGCTTCAACATCTAAGACTGTTACATTTGAATGAAACCTGCAAAACACACAAGCACATTGTTACAAAGCAAAGGCCAAAGGTCATAATCACCTCACATGGATGCAAGGCCTACATCAGATGGTTTAAAAGAATGCAAACACACATGCTTCAACATCTGAGACTGTTACATTTGAATGAAACCTGCAAAACACACAAGCACATTGTTACAAAGCAAAGGCCAAAGGTCAAATTCATCTCGCATGGATGCAAGGCCTACATCAGATGGTTAAAAAGACTGCAAACACACATGCTTCAACATCTAAGACTGTTACATTTGAATGAAACCTGCAAAACACACAAGCACATAGTTACAATGCAAAGGCCAAAGGTCAAATTCATCTCGCATGGATGCAAGGCCTACATCAGATGGTTAAAAAGACTGCAAACACACATGCTTCAACATCTAAAACTGTTACATTTGAATGAAACCTGCAAAACACACAAGCACAGGGACGTGCACAGACATTTTGAGGGGGATGGGCTCAAGTGAAATAAAGGGCACTTCTCATAATTATGTATATATTTTTCTTTTTTTAAAACAAAAAGTATATATATTAACGCAATTCTGACTTCCTTTTTAAAAAAAAAATATTAAAAAAGTTAATTAATTTTATCTTCCTCAAACTCACGCAATTGTTTAATTTTCAAAATATGTCTACAAAATAATCAGTTCACACAGACATCATGGTCTCCTTAGTAGTAGGTTTATAGAGCAGCAAAGGAAGCCATTACACAATGTGCATGTTTTGAAAACATTAAATTACACATTAATTACAAATTTGTTAAAATGCTAAAAACAAAGTTATGACTGCTGAGTTAGCGCTACAGGCCAATAAATGTAAATGCTATATTATATGCTAGCATTTAGCTGATTAGTTGTTAGTTGTTACTCAAAATGTATTTTTGTCTGATAAGGGCTCAAAATATAAGGTCTGTTTACTAATGTGAGCTTCTGGCATGAGCCTCAGAGCAGAGCAATCAGAGCAGAGCTCAACATTATTATTCATGACCCTTTCAAATAGGGCAAAAATAAAACTTTTTGAACCATTTCATTCAAATGACAAATTCTAGGGTTGTAAATGGACATGTAAAAACGTTTCTGGATAATGTTTGCACTTAATAAAGCAACATACCTTCTATGTAATTGTCAAAGAACAATTTAACATATTATGACAACACATCCTATGGCACCTTTAACCTTAGGTTTCATATTTATTAGGGTTACACATGTCAGAAACAACAAATATAGATTAGGCCTATTTTATTTGTATTTTATATTTTACTTTTTTGTGATGTCAGTGAAAATTCAGACTGGGCAAGTTAAATACTGAACCATCAGATTTCTTCCCAATCTACTCCAGCACTCCAGTATAACACATTATACTTATTTAACAGCCATTACAAAAAACGCAAACAAAAAAGCTGTAGTTAGCAATTATTTTATTGTTTGTGCTTTATTATTTTACTGTTTAAACTACATACACTATACGGATACAAGTTTGCAACTCTTCAGGTAAATATGGGATTGCCATGGAAAACAATGTCCCTGCCTGAATCATTATGTGTAACAACGTGTCCCATATTTTGTGCATGAAACTGTTAATATAAGAATGCTTTCTTTCTCACACACTTACCGGTAGCTGCCTGCATAATCATGCACATGATCGCGTCTCGTTCAGGCTGAGCTTTGGCGCTTGAAGTGCGAATGATGCAGCACGAGTGTAGCCAAACCAATCATAAAGCGAAGTAAGTTAGAGAGGCGGGACTAAGGAAAGGTAAAGCCAATCATATTAGCAATGTGAATTTTGAAGGCGGGACTCATCTGTTAACCGTTTGTGTGCCACAAATAGCGCTATTTTTCTTTATATAAGAGTTTAAATATAATTTAAATGATTCCTGAATAAATTAATGTTAAATTAAATAAGCAACAAGTAAAAAACACAAGAAACAGACAGACATCAGTTGTTATATGAATAAAGATCATATTATTATTTTTTTTTAAAGCCCCCCAGAAAAAAAGGGCACTTTCTCTCCAGGAATAAAAAGGGCAGGTGCTCAAGCCCCCTTTGATGTCTATGTGTGCACGTGCCTGCACAAGCACATAGTTACAATGCAAAGGCCAAAGGTCAAAGTAAGCTCACATGGATGCAAGGCCTACATCAGATGGTTTAAAAGACTGCAAACACACATGCTTCAACATCTAAGACTGTTACATTTGAATGAAACCTGCAAAACACACAAGCACATTGTTACAATGCAAAGGCCAAAGGTCAAATTCAGCTCACATGGATGCAAGGCCTACATCAGATGGTTTAAAAGAATGCAAACCCACATGCTTCAACATCTAAGACTGTTACATTTGAATGAAACCTGCAAAACACACAAGCACATAGTTACAATGCAAAGGCCAAAGGTCAAATTCAGCTCACATGGATGCAAGGCCTACATCAGATGGTTTAAAAGAATGCAAACACACATGCTTCAACATCTAAGACTGTTACATTTGAATCAAACCTGCAAAACACTCAAGCACATTGTTACAATGCAAAGGCCAAAGGTCAAAGTAAACTCACATGGATGCAAGGCCTACATCAGATGGTTTAAAAGACTGCAAACCCACATGCTTCAACATCTAAGACTGTTACATTTGAATGAAACCTGCAAAACACACAAGCACATTGTTACAATGCAAAGGCCAAAGGTCATAATCACCTCACATGGATGCAAGGCCTACATCAGATGGTTTAAAAGACTGCAAACACACATGCTTCAACATCTAAGACTGTTACATTTGAATGAAACCTGCAAAACACTCAAGCACATTGTTACAATGCAAAGGCCAAAGGTCAAATTCAGCTCACATGGATGCAAGGCCTACATCAGATGGTTTAAAAGACTGCAAACACAAATGCTTCAACATCTAAGACTGTTACATTTGAATGAAACCTGCAAAACACACAAGCACATTGTTACAATGGAAAGGCCAAAGGTCAAATTCAGCTCACATGGATGCAAGGCCTACATCAGATGGTTTAAAAGAATGCAAACACACATGCTTCAACATCTAAGACTGTTACATTTGAATGAAACCTGCAAAACACACAAGCACATTGTTACAATGCAAAGGCCAAAGGTCAAAGTAAACTCACATGGATGCAAGGCCTACATCAGATGGTTTAAAAGACTGCAAACACAAATGCTTCAACATCTAAGACTGTTACATTTGAATGAAACCTGCAAAACACACAAGCACATTGTTACAATGGAAAGGCCAAAGGTCAAATTCAGCTCACATGGATGCAAGGCCTACATCAGATGGTTTAAAAGAATGCAAACACACATGCTTCAACATCTAAGACTGTTACATTTGAATGAAACCTGCAAAACACACAAGCACATTGTTACAATGCAAAGGCCAAAGGTCAAATTCAGCTCACATGGATGCAAGGCCTACATCAGATGGTTTAAAAGACTGCAAACCCACATGCTTCAACATCTAAGACTGTTACATTTGAATGAAACCTGCAAAACACACAAGCACATAGCTACAATGCAAAGGCCAAAGGTCAAAGTAAGCTCACATGGATGCAAGGCCTACATCAGATGGTTTAAAAGACTGCAAACACACATGCTTCAACATCTAAGACTGTTACATTTGAATGAAACCTGCAAAACACACAAGCACATTGTTACAATGCAAAAGCCAAAGGTCAAATTCAGCTCACATGGATGCAAGGCCTACATCAGATGGTTTAAAAGACTGCAAACACAAATGCTTCAACATCTAAGACTGTTACATTTGAATGAAACCTGCAAAACACACAAGCACATTGTTACAATGGAAAGGCCAAAGGTCAAATTCAGCTCACATGGATGCAAGGCCTACATCAGATGGTTTAAAAGAATGCAAACACACATGCTTCAACATCTAAGACTGTTACATTTGAATGAAACCTGCAAAACACACAAGCACATTGTTACAATGCAAAGGCCAAAGGTCAAATTCAGCTCACATGGATGCAAGGCCTACATCAGATGGTTTAAAAGACTGCAAACCCACATGCTTCAACATCTAAGACTGTTACATTTGAATGAAACCTGCAAAACACACAAGCACATAGCTACAATGCAAAGGCCAAAGGTCAAAGTAAGCTCACATGGATGCAAGGCCTACATCAGATGGTTTAAAAGACTGCAAACACACATGCTTCAACATCTAAGACTGTTACATTTGAATGAAACCTGCAAAACACACAAGCACATTGTTACAATGCAAAGGCCAAAGGTCAAATTCAGCTCACATGGATGCAAGGCCTACACCAGATGGTTTAAAAGAATGCAAACACACATGCTTCAACATCTAAGACTGTTACATTTGAATGAAACCTGCAAAACACACAAGCACATTGTTACAATGCAAAGGCCAAAGGTCAAATTCAGCTCACATGGATGCAAGGCCTACATCAGATGGTTTAAAAGACTGCAAACCCACATGCTTCAACATCTAAGACTGTTACATTTGAATGAAACCTGCAAAACACACAAGCACATAGCTACAATGCAAAGGCCAAAGGTCAAAGTAAGCTCACATGGATGCAAGGCCTACATCAGATGGTTTAAAAGACTGCAAACACACATGCTTCAACATCTAAGACTGTTACATTTGAATGAAACCTGCAAAACACACAAGCACATTGTTACAATGCAAAGGCCAAAGGTCAAATTCAGCTCACATGGATGCAAGGCCTACATCAGATGGTTTAAAAGAATGCAAACACACATGCTTCAACATCTAAGACTGTTACATTTGAATCAAACCTGCAAAACACTCAAGCACATTGTTACAATGCAAAGGCCAAAGGTCAAAGTAAGCTCACATGGATGCAAGGCCTACATCAGATGGTTTAAAAGACTGCAAACACACATGCTTCAACATCTAAGACTGTTACATTTGAATGAAACCTGCAAAACACTCAAGCACATTGTTACAATGCAAAGGCCAAAGGTCAAAGCAAGCTCACATGGATGCAAGGCCTACATCAGATGGTTTAAAAGACTGCAAACACACATGCTTCAACATCTAAGACTGTTACATTTGAATGAAACCTGCAAAACACTCAAGCACATTGTTACAATGCAAAGGCCAAAGGTCAAAGCAAGCTCACATGGATGCAAGGCCTACATCAGATGGTTTAAAAGACTGCAAACACACATGCTTCAACATCTGAGAGTGTTAAATGTGAATGAAACATGCAAAACACACAAGCACATAGTTCCAATGCAAAGGCCAAAGGTCAAATTCATCTCACATGGATGCAAGGCCTACATCAAATGGTTTAAAAGACTGCAAACACACATGCTTCAACATCTAAAACTGTTACATTTGAATGAAACCTGCAAAACACACAAGCACATAGTTACAATGCAAAGGCCAAAGGTCAAAGTAAGCTCACATGGATGCAAGGCCTACATCAGATGGTTTAAAAGACTGCAAACACACATGCTTCAACATCTAAGACTGTTACATTTGAAAAAAACATGCAAAACACACAAGCACATTGTTACAATTCAAAGGCCAAAGGTCAAAGTAAGCTCACATGGATGCAAGGCCTACATCAGATGGTTTAAAAGACTGCAAACACACATGCTTCAACATCTGAGAGTGTTAAATGTGAATGAAACCTGTAAAACACACAAGCACATAGCTACAATGCAAAGGCCAAAGGTTAAATGCAGCTCACATGGATGCAAGGCCTACATCAGATGGTTTAAAAGACTGCAAACACACATGCTTCAACATCTAAGACTGTTACATTTGAATGAAACCTGCAAAACACACAAGCACATAGTTACAATGCAAAGGCCAAAGGTCAAAGTAAGCTCACATGGATGCAAGGCCTACATCAGATGGTTTAAAAGACTGCAAACACACATGCTTCAACATCTAAGACTGTTACATTTGAATGAAACCTGCCAAACACACAAGCACATTGTTACAATGCAAAGGCCAAAGGTCAAATTCAGCTCACATGGATGCAAGGCCTACATCAGATGGTTTAAAAGAATGCAAACACACATGCTTTAACATCTGAGACTGTTACATTTGAATGAAACCTGCAAAACACACAAGCACATTGTTACAGTGCAAAGGCCAAAGGTCAAAGTAAACTCACATGGATGCAAGGCCTACATCAGATGGTTTAAAAGACTGCAAACACACATGCTTCAACATCTAAGACTGTTACATTTGAATGAAACCTGCAAAACACACAAGCACATAGTTACAATGCAAAGGCCAAAGGTCAAATTCAGCTCACATGGATGCAAGGCCTACATCAGATGGTTTAAAAGACTGCAAACCCACATGCTTCAACATCTAAGACTGTTACATTTGAATGAAACCTGCAAAACACACAAGCACATAGCTACAATGCAAAGGCCAAAGGTCAAAGTAAGCTCACATGGATGCAAGGCCTACATCAGATGGTTTAAAAGACTGCAAACACACATGCTTCAACATCTAAGACTGTTACATTTGAATGAAACCTGCAAAACACACAAGCACATTGTTACAATGCAAAGGCCAAAGGTCAAATTCAGCTCACATGGATGCAAGGCCTACACCAGATGGTTTAAAAGAATGCAAACACACATGCTTCAACATCTAAGACTGTTACATTTGAATGAAACCTGCAAAACACACAAGCACATTGTTACAATGCAAAGGCCAAAGGTCAAATTCAGCTCACATGGATGCAAGGCCTACATCAGATGGTTTAAAAGACTGCAAACCCACATGCTTCAACATCTAAGACTGTTACATTTGAATGAAACCTGCAAAACACACAAGCACATTGTTACAATGCAAAGGCCAAAGGTCAAATTCAGCTCACATGGATGCAAGGCCTACATCAGATGGTTTAAAAGAATGCAAACACACATGCTTCAACATCTAAGACTGTTACATTTGAATGAAACCTGCAAAACACACAAGCACATTGTTACAATGCAAAGGCCAAAGGTCAAATTCAGCTCACATGGATGCAAGGCCTACATCAGATGGTTTAAAAGAATGCAAACACACATGCTTCAACATCTAAGACTGTTACATTTGAATGAAACCTGCAAAACACACAAGCACATTGTTACAATGCAAAGGCCAAAGGTCAAATTCAGCTCACATGGATGCAAGGCCTACATCAGATGGTTTAAAAGAATGCAAACACACATGCTTCAACATCTAAGACTGTTACATTTGAATCAAACCTGCAAAACACTCAAGCACATTGTTACAATGCAAAGGCCAAAGGTCAAAGTAAGCTCACATGGATGCAAGGCCTACATCAGATGGTTTAAAAGACTGCAAACACACATGCTTCAACATCTGAGAGTGTTAAATGTGAATGAAACATGCAAAACACACAAGCACATAGTTCCAATGCAAAGGCCAAAGGTCAAATTCATCTCACATGGATGCAAGGCCTACATCAGATGGTTTAAAAGACTGCAAACACACATGCTTCAACATCTAAAACTGTTACATTTGAATGAAACCTGCAAAACACACAAGCACATAGTTACAATGCAAAGGCCAAAGGTCAAAGTAAGCTCACATGGATGCAAGGCCTACATCAGATGGTTTAAAAGACTGCAAACACACATGCTTCAACATCTAAGACTGTTACATTTGAAAAAAACATGCAAAAAACACAAGCACATTGTTACAATTCAAAGGCCAAAGGTCAAAGTAAGCTCACATGGATGCAAGGCCTACATCAGATGGTTTAAAAGACTGCAAACACACATGCTTCAACATCTAAGACTGTTACATTTGAATGAAACCTGCAAAACACACAAGCACATAGTTACAATGCAAAGGCCAAAGGTCAAAGTAAGCTCACATGGATGCAAGGCCTACATCAGATGGTTTAAAAGACTGCAAACACACATGCTTCAACATCTAAGACTGTTACATTTGAATGAAACCTGCCAAACACACAAGCACATTGTTACAATGCAAAGGCCAAAGGTCAAATTCAGCTCACATGGATGCAAGGCCTACATCAGATGGTTTAAAAGAATGCAAACACACATGCTTTAACATCTGAGACTGTTACATTTGAATGAAACCTGCAAAACACACAAGCACATTGTTACAGTGCAAAGGCCAAAGGTCAAAGTAAACTCACATGGATGCAAGGCCTACATCAGATGGTTTAAAAGACTGCAAACACACATGCTTCAACATCTAAGACTGTTACATTTGAATGAAACCTGCAAAACACACAAGCACATAGTTACAATGCAAAGGCCAAAGGTCAAAGTAAGCTCACATGGATGCAAGGCCTACATCAGATGGTTTAAAAGACTGCAAACACACATGCTTCAACATCTAAGACTGTTACATTTGAATGAAACCTGCCAAACACACAAGCACATTGTTACAATGCAAAGGCCAAAGGTCAAATTCAGCTCACATGGATGCAAGGCCTACATCAGATGGTTTAAAAGAATGCAAACACACATGCTTTAACATCTGAGACTGTTACATTTGAATGAAACCTGCAAAACACACAAGCACATTGTTACAATGCAAAGGCCAAAGGTCAAATTCAGCTCACAATGCACTTTAACCTCTATGACCTAAAGGGATTAAAGCATTATTAAAGGTCACAGTGTGCTCATAGGCCCTGTCTGCACATTAAGCACAAATGACACACAGTGTGAACAGAGGCCCTGCATGCACATTATACACATATCACACACATTAATAATGCATGCACATAGGCCCTGTATGCACATATGACACGCAGTGTGCACGCAGGCGTTGTATACACATTATGCACATATGACACACATTAATAATGCTTTGTTCACTTTAGCTCATGAAGGTTAAAGGTCACAGTGGGCACACAGACCTTGGCTTGGACTTAGTGTTTTTTGTAAAACACGTGAAATAGGCTAAAGTTTAGGGCTCTTTGCTTGGGCGAGGAAGGTCGGAGAGACTTGAACTTGGGTTCGTTGGAAAGGCCCGAATCAGACCTTTCCAACAAGCCCAAGGTCAAGGACGTGTCCCTTTCGGGGGCGGAGCTACGGGCATTTGAATATTTAAGCTCATTTGTTATATCTCCGGAAGGGGAGGTCCTAGAGACCTGGGGGTGGGGGCGTTTTGAAGGGGGCCGAGGGAGCTTTCAAATGACACCAACCGCACGTCTCTATGACGTTCCTTGGCCGAGTTGGTGTTTTCTGAATTGAACGTGGGCTTAAAGCTAGGGTTAGGGCTAGGGTTGGCAACTCGGCTCAGGAAAACTCTGCGGTGACGCAATTTCAACACGTAGACAGTGGCAGGCCACGTAACGGGAGGGCGGAGTTTCGGAGTCGAGCGGCCTTTCTAGCCTGCGCGGGAGATCGCCTGACTCTGATTTATCACAGTGTGCCTTCGCGGTCTTTGCCAATCTTTTTGGCCATAACGGTGCGTAAACAATGTTGCAGGATAACGCCGTCACATAGGGCGCGTCAGGGACTATTGACGACAAACATACTCAAAATTCGTAACGATCGGGACACGTCAGCGTAGCCGCTACGGAAAAGAATTGCCGTAAATTGAACGTGGGCTTCTTCCGAAAAAGTTCCGCAGGTCCCAAATCGCACGACTCGGCACGTCCCGGGCCACCGAGAGACATGTTGACACCGGGTGCCGAAAAGGGGATCTTGCGACATCTGAGGCAAAAAACCTCTTCAAACCTTCTGGTGCACCTGCGCCTCTAGACCGTATCGGTGAGGTTCCGAAACGGAGCGACATGCGGTTCCGAATCACGTGGGACTGCGGAAAGTCGCGCACCGACAGTGCCTCGCTAGCCGTGCGACATACTGAAAGCTCGGGCCCATCGGACTTTTCCTCACCGCGTCGGTTACGCCGCTATTCTGCCCGATCGCAATTTAGTACATGCAACTAATACGATTTTGTTGCGCTGTTCCCGAAAGGCTTACCGGGCACCAAAACGGATACACGGGTATCTATCGACCCCCGGAACGACCAGCCAAAGGCGTTCGGCTCCCGTATCGCGTCCTGCCAAACTTGGCCCCAGACAGACCCGCGGGCCCGTGCTCCGGGGCGATGAAACAGGAGCCTGAGGACGTCACGAAAAGCAAAGTCCCGAACCCGGGGCACGTTGCCGGCGCGTACGGGAGATCGAACAGTTTCCCATTAAATCAATGTTATTTTGTACAGGCCCCGCGGTCATAGCATGAGCGTGCCCGCCAAAGTGGCATTTCGGCGCGCCGTCGGTCAGGGGGCATAATACGTTGTTCGTGGATGCGGGGGAGGGGCATTGGTGAGGGATAGTGGGTAAGTGGGCATGATAATGCTTCTATGGGAGGCGAGGAAGACCACTGAGTAAGCATAAATGGCAGAATAATTGCTCTGTGGGCATGATGAAGACCTGTAAGTGGTCAGGGGGCATAATAGTTGTTTAATGGGAGGTGAGGAAGACCGGCGAGTAAGGATAAATGGCAAGTGGGCAGAATAATTGCTCTGTGGGCATGATGAAGACCTGTAAGTGGTCAGGGGGCATAATAGTTGTTTAATGGGAGGTGAGGAAGACTACTGAGTAATATTAAATGGCAAGTGGGCAGAATACTTGCTCCGCGGGCACGACGAAGACCCCCTAATGGGTCAGTGGGCACATTAACAAGTTGACGGGACATGAGGAGGAAATCCACATTGAGTTTGATGCCAAGCAGGCAAAATAATGGCTCGACTGGAGTCCAGGTGGTCCTCCCCAGCACATGAGCGCCCCATTAGTGGTGGAATAGGGTCATTACCAGGGGGTAAGGGGAAAAGTGCCAAACCGTCATTTTTTTTTCAGGCCACAAGGCCTGTGAATCACAATGGTAAAGTTGCATGTACAAATTTCTTAATTTTTAATTAAAACAAAGTCCAATCAGATTGTGTGATACATCATTGTAATGCTTGTGTTTTGCAGTTTCACATGAACCCAAGCTCATTGTTGTATGTTACTCACAGCTCGAGATAACAGGGGTCAAATCGGCCTTGTTGAGGTCATTGCAAAAGGCCAGTAAATTATTTGGTAAATTGCCTGTACAAAAATCTGTGTATATCAGTCAAATCTGAAGCTATTGTCTTTTGTTTTATATCAAATTAAAGGTGTGTATGTGTGGTTTACAGACATATGAGTGACTTTACTG
Organism: Paramisgurnus dabryanus; assembly: GCF_030506205.2. NCBI lineage: Eukaryota > Metazoa > Chordata > Actinopteri > Cypriniformes > Cobitidae > Paramisgurnus > Paramisgurnus dabryanus. Next base: position 369,798 of record NC_133356.1, on the reverse strand, counting down.
TGTGTTGTTCCTAACAGGAAGGAGAAGAGTTACAGTTGAGCCTGTTTTAGGCCACAAGGCCTGTGAATCACAATGGTAAAGTTGCATGTACAAATTTCTTAATTTTTAATTAAAACAAAGTCCAATCAGATTGTGTGATACATCATTGTAATGCTTGTGTTTTACAGTTTCACATGAACCCAAGCTCATTGTTGTATGTTACTCACAGCTCGAGATAACAGGGGTCAAATCGGCCTTGTTGAGGTCATTGCGAAAGGCCAGTAAATTATTTGATAAACTGCCTGTACAAAAATCTGTGTATATCAGTCAAATCTGAAGCTATTGTCTTTTGTTTTATATCAAATTAAAGGTGTGTATGTGTAGTTTACAGACATATGAGTGACTTTACTGTGTGTTGTTCCTAACAGGAAGGAGAAGAGTTACAGTTGAGCCTGTTTTAGGCCACAAGGCCTGTGAATCACAATGGTAAAGTTGCATGTACAAATTTCTTAATTTTTAATCAAAACAAAGTCCAATCAGACTGTGTGATACATCATTGTAAAGCTTGTGTTTTGCAGTTTCACATGAACCCAACTGTAGTCTGGTAAGTAAATAAATGCTTTGCTTTAAACAAATGCATCTATTTTTAAACGTTTTTAAATGCTATCTTACGTATTTATTGCCGCTCCAGAACCTAAGTCGATGGGGTTGACCAACGGCTGGAGAAACTTTCGGGTTGACCAACTGCTGGAAGTACTTTCGGGTTGACCAACGGTTGGAGATCGTTTCGGGTTGACCAACGGTTTGGTTCTCCAGAGGGGCCGGGAGTATGGGGCTTAGGCCGGGGGGGAGTGCTTAAGAGTGGGTGCCCAGGACCGAACGGTGCGCCGGGTACGGGCTCCAGGGTGTCCGTGGCGGGTTCCGAGGCCGGCCTCGGGTGCACTGTGGTCGGGTAGAGGGGCCACCGTCCTCGGGGTCGTATCTCGGCCGGGGAAAGGGTTAGAGAGGCGCGGGTTGGCTCGTTGGAAAGGTCCCTCCACGGGGCGTCCGAGGGTGGGTGTCCCGAAGGGCTGCGGCAAAGGGCTCCGGGGCTACGGCCGTGGGAATATCAATGGGTGGTACTCCGTATCTCGGCCGTGCTTAGGGTTAGAAAGATGCGGGTTGGCTCGTTGGAAATCTCCCCTCGGGTAGAGCAACCGACCCGACGGGCGAAGTCCTGGGACTTAGTGCGCCGGAGCTACGGCCGTTTAAAGGTCAGGCGGTGGTACCCCGTATCTCGGCCGGGCTTAGTGTTAGAGAGAAGCGGGTTGGCTCGTTGGAAAGGGCCGCTCCGGTAGAGCAACCGACCCGAGGGACGTGTTTATCCGATCAAAGGCGCCCGAGTTACGGCCGTTTAAAGGTCAGGCGGTGGTACCCCGTATCTCGCCCGGGCTTAGGGTTAGAGAGAAGCGGGTTGGCTCGTTGAAAAGGGTCGCTCCGGTAGAGCAACCGACCCGAGGGACGAGTTCATCCGAGCAAAGGCGCCCGAGTTACGGGCGTTTAAAGGTCAGGCGGTGGTACGCCGTATCTCGCCCGAGCTTAGGGTTAGAGAAAAGCGGGTTGGCTCGTTGGAAAGGGTTGCTCCGGTAGAGCAACCGACCCGAGGGACGAGTTCATCCGAGCAAAGGCGCCCGAGTTACGGGCGTTTAAAGGTCAGGCGGTGGTACGCCGTATCTCGCCCGGGCTTAGGGTTAGAGAGACGCGGGTTGGTTTAGTTGGAAAGGTCCCCTCCGGTGGAGCAATCGACCCAAAGGGCAAAGTCCTGGGACTTAGTGCGCCGGAGCTACGGGCGTTTAAAAGTCAGGCGGTGGTACGCCGTATCTCGTATCCGTAGCCCAGAGAGGTGACTCCGAGGCGGGCCTGACAGGGCGGCCCTCCCTCCTGGAAGTGCGGTTCCTCCAGGGCACACGTCCCTACCTCCCTAGCCCAGAGAGGTGACTCCGAGGCGGGCCTGACAGGGCGGCCTTCCCTCCTGGAAGTCTGGTTCCTCCAGTAGTTTACAGACATATGAGTGACTTTCTTGAGTGTGTTGTTCCTAACAGGAAGGAGAAGAGTTACAGTTGAGCCTGTTTTAGGCCACAAGGCCTGTGAATCACAATGGTAAAGTTGCATGTACAAATTTCTTAATTTTTAATCATAACAAAGTCCAATCAGACTGTGTGATACATCATTGTAAAGCTTGTGTTTTGCGGTTTCACATGAACCCAAGCTCATTGTTGTATGTTACTCACAGCTCGAGGGAACAGGGGTCAAATCGGCCTTGTTGAGGTCATTGCAAAAGGCCTGTAAATCATTTGGTAAACTGCATGTACAAATATCTTTGTATATCAGTCAAATCTGAAGCTATTGTCTTTTGTTTTATATCAAATTAAAGGTGTGTATGTGTAGTTTACAGACATATGAGTGACTTTACTGTGTGTTGTTCCTAACAGGAAGGAGAAGAGTTACAGTTGAGCCTGTTTTAGGCCACAAGGCCTGTGAATCACAATGGTAAAGTTGCATGTACAAATTTCTTTATTTTTAATTAAAACAAAGTCCAATCAGATTGTCTGATACATCATTGTAAAGCTTGTGTTTTGCGGTTTCACACGAACCCAAGCTCATTGTTGTATGTTACTCACAGCTCGAGGGAACAGGGGTCAAATCGGCCTTGTTGAGGTCATTGCAAAAGGCCTGTAAATCATTTGGTAAACTGCATGTACAAATATCTTTGTATATCAGTCAAATCTGAAGCTATTGTCTTTTGTTTTATATCAAATTAAATGTGTGTATGTGTAGTTTACAGACATATGAGAGACTTTACTGTGTGTTGTTCCTAACAGGAAGGAGAAGAGTTACAGTTGAGCCTGTTTTAGGCCACAAGGCCTGTGAATCACAATGGTAAAATTGCATGTACAAATTTCTTAATTTTTAATCAAAACAAAGTCCAATCAGACTGTGTGATACATCATTGTAAAGCTTGTGTTTTGCAGTTTCACACGAACCCAAGCTCATTGTTGTATGTTACTCACAGCTCGAGGGAACAAGGGTCAAATCGGCCTTGTTGAGGTCATTGCAAAAGGCCTGTAAATCATTTGGTAAACTGCATGTACAAATATCTTTGTATATCAGTCAAATCTGAAGCTATTGTCTTTTGTTTTATATTAAAATTAAAGGTGTGTATGTGTAGTTTACAGACATATGAGTGACTTTACTGTGTGTTGTTCCTAACAGGAAGGAGAAGAGTTACAGTTGAGCCTGTTTTAGGCCACAAGGCCTGTGAATCACAATGGTAAAGTTGCATGTACAAATTTCTGAATTTTTAATCAAAACAAAGTCCAATCAGACTGTGTGATACATCATTGTAAAGCTTGTGTTTTGCGGTTTCACACGAACCCAAGCTCATTGTTGTATGTTACTCACAGCTCGAGGGAACAGGGGTCAAATCGGCCTTGTTGAGGTCATTGCAAAAGGCCTGTAAATCATTTGGTAAACTGCATGTACAAATATCTTTGTATATCAGTCAAATCTGAAGCTATTGTCTTTTGTTTTATATCAAATTAAAGGTGTGTATGTGTAGTTTACAGACATATGAGTGACTTTACTGTGTGTTGTTCCTAACAGGAAGGAGAAGAGTTACAGTTGAGCCTGTTTTAGGCCACAAGGCCTGTGAATCACAATGGTAAAGTTGCATGTACAAATTTCTTAATTTTTAATCAAAACAAAGTCCAATCAGACTGTGTGATACATCATTGTAAAGCTTGTGTTTTGCGGTTTCACACGAACCCAAGCTCATTGTTGTATGTTACTCACAGCTCGAGGGAACAAGGGTCAAATCGGCCTTGTTGAGGTCATTGCAAAAGGCCTGTAAATCATTTGGTAAACTGCATGTACAAATATCTTTGTATATCAGTCAAATCTGAAGCTATTGTCTTTTGTTTTATATCAAATTAAAGGTGTGTGTGTGTAGTTTACAGACATATGAGTGACTTTACTGTGTGTTGTTCCTAACAGGAAGGAGAAGAGTTACAGTTGAGCCTGTTTTAGGCCACAAGGCCTGTGAATCACAATGGTAAAGTTGCATGTACAAATTTCTTAATTTTTAATCAAAACAAAGTCCAATCAGACTGTGTGATACATCATTGTAAATCTTGTGTTTTGCAGTTTCACATGAACCCAAATGTAGTCTGGTAAGTAAATAAATGCTTTGCTTTAAACAAATGCATCTATTTTTAAACGTTTTTAAATGCTATCTTACGTATTTATTGCCGCTCCAGAACCTAAGTCGATGGGGTTGACCAACGGCTGGAGAAACTTTCGGGTTGACCAACTGCTGGAATTACTTTCGGGTTGACCAACGGTTGGAGATCGTTTCGGGTTGACCAACGGTTTGGTTCTCCAGAGGGGCCGGGAGTATGGGGCTTAGGCCGGGGGGGAGTGCTTAAGAGTGGGTGCCCAGGACCGAACGGTGCGCCGGGTACGGGCTCCAGGGTGTCCGTGGCGGGTTCCGAGGCCGGCCTCGGGTGCACTGTGGTCGGGTAGAGGGGCCACCGTCCTCGGGGTCGTATCTCGGCCGGGGAAAGGGTTAGAGAGGCGCGGGTTGGCTCGTTGGAAAGGTCCCTCCACGGGGCGTCCGAGGGTGGGTGTCCCGAAGGGCTGCGGCAAAGGGCTCCGGGGCTACGGCCGTGGGAATATCAATGGGTGGTACTCCGTATCTCGGCCGTGCTTAGGGTTAGAGAGATGCGGGTTGGCTCGTTGGAAATCTCCCCTCGGGTAGAGCAACCGACCCGACGGGCGAAGTCCTGGGACTTAGTGCGCCGGAGCTACGGCCGTTTAAAGGTCAGGCGGTGGTACCCCGTATCTCGGCCGGGCTTAGTGTTAGAGAGAAGCGGGTTGGCTCGTTGGAAAGGGCCGCTCCGGTAGAGCAACCGACCCGAGGGACGACTTTATCCGATCAAAGGCGCCCGAGTTACGGCCGTTTAAAGGTCAGGCGGTGGTACCCCGTATCTCGCCCGGGCTTAGGGTTAGAGAGAAGCGGGTTGGCTCGTTGAAAAGGGTCGCTCCGGTAGAGCAACCGACCCGAGGGACGAGTTCATCCGAGAAAGGCGCCCGAGTTACGGGCGTTTAAAGGTCAGGCGGTGGTACGCCGTATCTCGCCCGAGCTTAGGGTTAGAGAAAAGCGGGTTGGCTCGTTGGAAAGGGTTGCTCCGGTAGAGCAACCGACCCGAGGGACGAGTTCATCCGAGCAAAGGCGCCCGAGTTACGGGCGTTTAAAGGTCAGGCGGTGGTACGCCGTATCTCGCCCGGGCTTAGGGTTAGAAAGAAGCGGGTTGGCTCGTTGGAAAGGTCCCCTCCAGTGGAGCAATCGACCCAAAGGGCGAGTCGATCCGAGCAAAGGCGCCCGAGCTGCGGCCGTGGGAAAATCCGCGGAGGGACCGCCGTATCTCGGCCGGGCTTGGGGTTAGAGAGACGCGGGTTGGTTTAGTTGGAAAGGTCCCCTCCGGTGGAGCAATCGACCCAAAGGGCAAAGTCCTGGGACTTAGTGCGCCGGAGCTACGGGCGTTTAAAAGTCAGGCGGTGGTACGCCGTATCTCGTATCCGTAGCCCAGAGAGGTGACTCCGAGGCGGGCCTGACAGGGCGGCCCTCCCTCCTGGAAGTCCGGTTCCTCCAGGGCACACGTCCCTACCTCCCTAGCCCAGAGAGGTGACTCCGAGGCGGGCCTGACAGGGCGGCCTTCCCTCCTGGAAGTCTGGTTCCTCCAGTAGTTTACAGACATATGAGTGACTTTCTTGAGTGTGTTGTTCCTAACAGGAAGGAGAAGAGTTACAGTTGAGCCTGTTTTAGGCCACAAGGCCTGTGAATCACAATGGTAAAGTTGCATGTACAAATTTCTTAATTTTTAATCATAACAAAGTCCAATCAGACTGTGTGATACATCATTGTAAAGCTTGTGTTTTGCGGTTTCACATGAACCCAAGCTCATTGTTGTATGTTACTCACAGCTCGAGGGAACAGGGGTCAAATCGGCCTTGTTGAGGTCATTGCAAAAGGCCTGTAAATCATTTGGTAAACTGCATGTACAAATATCTTTGTATATCAGTCAAATCTGAAGCTATTGTCTTTTGTTTTATATCAAATTAAAGGTGTGTATGTGTAGTTTACAGACATATGAGTGACTTTACTGTGTGTTGTTCCTAACAGGAAGGAGAAGAGTTACAGTTGAGCCTGTTTTAGGCCACAAGGCCTGTGAATCACAATGGTAAAGTTGCATGTACAAATTTCTTAATTTTTAATTAAAACAAAGTCCAATCAGACTGTGTGATACATCATTGTAAAGCTTGTGTTTTGCAGTTTCACACGAACCCAAGCTCATTGTTGTATGTTACTCACAGCTCGAGGGAACAAGGGTCAAATCGGCCTTGTTGAGGTCATTGCAAAAGGCCTGTAAATCATTTGGTAAACTGCATGTACAAATATCTTTGTATATCAGTCAAATCTGAAGCTATTGTCTTTTGTTTTATATCAAATTAAATGTGTGTATGTGTAGTTTACAGACATATGAGAGACTTTACTGTGTGTTGTTCCTAACAGGAAGGAGAAGAGTTACAGTTGAGCCTGTTTTAGGCCACAAGGCCTGTGAATCACAATGGTAAAATTGCATGTACAAATTTCTTAATTTTTAATCAAAACAAAGTCCAATCAGACTGTGTGATACATCATTGTAAAGCTTGTGTTTTGCGGTTTCACATGAACCCAAGCTCATTGTTGTATGTTACTCACAGCTCGAGGGAACAGGGGTCAAATCGGCCTTGTTGAGGTCATTGCAAAAGGCCTGTAAATCATTTGGTAAACTGCATGTACAAATATCTTTGTATATCAGTCAAATCTGAAGCTATTGTCTTTTGTTTTATATCAAATTAAAGGTGTGTATGTGTAGTTTACAGACATATGAGAGACTTTACTGTGTGTTGTTCCTAACAGGAAGGAGAAGAGTTACAGTTGAGCCTGTTTTAGGCCACAAGGCCTGTGAATCACAATGGTAAAATTGCATGTACAAATTTCTTAATTTTTAATCAAAACAAAGTCCAATCAGACTGTGTGATACATCATTGTAAAGCTTGTGTTTTGCAGTTTCACACGAACCCAAGCTCATTGTTGTATGTTACTCACAGCTCGAGGGAACAAGGGTCAAATCGGCCTTGTTGAGGTCATTGCAAAAGGCCTGTAAATAATTTGGTAAACTGCATGTACAAATATCTTTGTATATCAGTCAAATCTGAAGCTATTGTCTTTTGTTTTATATCAAATTAAAGGTGTGTATGTGTAGTTTACAGACATATGAGTGACTTTACTGTGTGTTGTTCCTAACAGGAAGGAGAAGAGTTACAGTTGAGCCTGTTTTAGGCCACAAGGCCTGTGAATCACAATGGTAAAGTTTCATGTACAAATTTCTTAATTTTTAATCAAAACAAAGTCCAATCAGACTGTGTGATACATCATTTTAAAGCTTGTGTTTCACATGAACCCAAGCTCATTGTTGTATGTTACTCACAGCTCGAGGGAACAGGGGTCAAATCGGCCTTGTTGAGGTCATTGCAAAAGGCCTGTAAATCATTTGGTAAACTGCATGTACAAATATCTTTGTATATCAGTCAAATCTGAAGCTATTGTCTTTTGTTTTATATCAAATTAAAGGTGTGTATGTGTAGTTTACAGACATATGAGTGACTTTACTGTGTGTTGTTCCTAACAGGAAGGAGAAGAGTTACAGTTGAGCCTGTTTTAGGCCACAAGGCCTGTGAATCACAATGGTAAAGTTGCATGTACAAATTTCTTAATTTTTAATTAAAACAAAGTCCAATCAGACTGTGTGATACATCATTGTAAAGCTTGTGTTTTGCAGTTTCACACGAACCCAAGCTCATTGTTGTATGTTACTCACAGCTCGAGGGAACAAGGGTCAAATCGGCCTTGTTGAGGTCATTGCAAAAGGCCTGTAAATCATTTGGTAAACTGCATGTACAAATATCTTTGTATATCAGTCAAATCTGAAGCTATTGTCTTTTGTTTTATATTAAAATTAAAGGTGTGTATGTGTAGTTTACAGACATATGAGTGACTTTACTGTGTGTTGTTCCTAACAGGAAGGAGAAGAGTTACAGTTGAGCCTGTTTTAGGCCACAAGGCCTGTGAATCACAATGGTAAAGTTGCATGTACAAATTTCTTAATTTTTAATCAAAACAAAGTCCAATCAGACTGTGTGATACATCATTGTAAAGCTTGTATTTTGCGGTTTCACACGAACCCAAGCTCATTGTTGTATGTTACTCACAGCTCGAGGGAACAGGGGTCAAATCGACCTTGTTGAGGTCATTGCAAAAGGCCTGTAAATCATTTGGTAAACTGCATGTACAAATATCTTTGTATATCAGTCAAATCTGAAGCTATTGTCTTTTGTTTTATATCAAATTAAAGGTGTGTATGTGTAGTTTACAGACATATGAGTGACTTTACTGTGTGTTGTTCCTAACAGGAAGGAGAAGAGTTACAGTTGAGCCTGTTTTAGGCCACAAGGTCTGTGAATCACAATGGTAAAGTTGCATGTACAAATTTCTTAATTTTTAATCAAAACAAAGTCCAATCAGACTGTGTGATACATCATTGTAAATCTTGTGTTTTGCAGTTTCACATGAACCCAACTGTAGTCTGGTAAGTAAATAAATGCTTTGCTTTAAACAAATGCATCTATTTTTAAACGTTTTTAAATGCTATCTTACGTATTTATTGCCGCTCCAGAACCTAAGTCGATGGGGTTGACCAACGGCTGGAGAAACTTTCGGGTTGACCAACTGCTGGAAGTACTTTCGGGTTGACCAACGGTTGGAGATCGTTTCGGGTTGACCAACGGTTTGGTTCTCCAGAGGGGCCGGGAGTATGGGGCTTAGGCCGGGGGGGAGTGCTTAAGAGTGGGTGCCCAGGACCGAACGGTGCGCCGGGTACGGGCTCCAGGGTGTCCGTGGCGGGTTCCGAGGCCGGCCTCGGGTGCACTGTGGTCGGGTAGAGGGGCCACCGTCCTCGGGGTCGTATCTCGGCCGGGGAAAGGGTTAGAGAGGCGCGGGTTGGCTCGTTGGAAAGGTCCCTCCACGGGGCGTCCGAGGGTGGGTGTCCCGAAGGGCTGCGGCAAAGGGCTCCGGGGCTACGGCCGTGGGAATATCAATGGGTGGTACTCCGTATCTCGGCCGTGCTTAGGGTTAGAGAGATGCGGGTTGGCTCGTTGGAAATCTCCCCTCGGGTAGAGCAACCGACCCGACGGGCGAAGTCCTGGGACTTAGTGCGCCGGAGCTACGGCCGTTTAAAGGTCAGGCGGTGGTACCCCGTATCTCGGCCGGGCTTAGTGTTAGAGAGAAGCGGGTTGGCTCGTTGGAAAGGGCCGCTCCGGTAGAGCAACCGACCCGAGGGACGAGTTTATCCGATCAAAGGCGCCCGAGTTACGGCCGTTTAAAGGTCAGGCGGTGGTACCCCGTATCTCGCCCGGGCTTAGGGTTAGAGAGAAGCGGGTTGGCTCGTTGAAAAGGGTCGCTCCGGTAGAGCAACCGACCCGAGGGACGAGTTCATCCGAGCAAAGGCGCCCGAGTTACGGGCGTTTAAAGGTCAGGCGGTGGTACGCCGTATCTCGCCCGAGCTTAGGGTTAGAGAAAAGCGGGTTGGCTCGTTGGAAAGGGTTGCTCCGGTAGAGCAACCGACCCGAGGGACGAGTTCATCCGAGCAAAGGCGCCCGAGTTACGGGCGTTTAAAGGTCAGGCGGTGGTACGCCGTATCTCGCCCGGGCTTAGGGTTAGAAAGAAGCGGGTTGGCTCGTTGGAAAGGTCCCCTCCAGTGGAGCAATCGACCCAAAGGGCGAGTCGATCCGAGCAAAGGCGCCCGAGCTGCGGCCGTGGGAAAATCCGCGGAGGGACCGCCGTATCTCGGCCGGGCTTGGGGTTAGAGAGACGCGGGTTGGTTTAGTTGGAAAGGTCCCCTCCGGTGGAGCAATCGACCCAAAGGGCAAAGTCCTGGGACTTAGTGCGCCGGAGCTACGGGCGTTTAAAAGTCAGGTGGTGGTACGCCGTATCTCGTATCCGTAGCCCAGAGAGGTGACTCCGAGGCGGGCCTGACAGGGCGGCCCTCCCTCCTGGAAGTCCGGTTCCTCCAGGGCACACGTCCCTACCTCCCTAGCCCAGAGAGGTGACTCCGAGGCGGGCCTGACAGGGCGGCCTTCCCTCCTGGAAGTCTGGTTCCTCCAGTAGTTTACAGACATATGAGTGACTTTACTGTGTGTTGTTCCTAACAGGAAGGAGAAGAGTTACAGTTGAGCCTGTTTTAGGCCACAAGGCCTGTGAATCACAATGGTAAAGTTGCATGTACAAATTTCTTAATTTTTAATCAAAACAAAGTCCAATCAGACTGTGTGATACATCATTGTAAATCTTGTGTTTTGCAGTTTCACATGAACCCAACTGTAGTCTGGTAAGTAAATAAATGCTTTGCTTTAAACAAATGCATCTATTTTTAAACGTTTTTAAATGCTATCTTACGTATTTATTGCCGCTCCAGAACCTAAGTCGATGGGGTTGACCAACGGCTGGAGAAACTTTCGGGTTGACCAACTGCTGGAAGTACTTTCGGGTTGACCAACGGTTGGAGATCGTTTCGGGTTGACCAACGGTTTGGTTCTCCAGAGGGGCCGGGAGTATGGGGCTTAGGCCGGGGGGGAGTGCTTAAGAGTGGGTGCCCAGGACCGAACGGTGCGCCGGGTACGGGCTCCAGGGTGTCCGTGGCGGGTTCCGAGGCCGGCCTCGGGTGCACTGTGGTCGGGTAGAGGGGCCACCGTCCTCGGGGTCGTATCTCGGCCGGGGAAAGGGTTAGAGAGGCGCGGGTTGGCTCGTTGGAAAGGTCCCTCCACGGGGCGTCCGAGGGTGGGTGTCCCGAAGGGCTGCGGCAAAGGGCTCCGGGGCTACGGCCGTGGGAATATCAATGGGTGGTACTCCGTATCTCGGCCGTGCTTAGGGTTAGAGAGATGCGGGTTGGCTCGTTGGAAATCTCCCCTCGGGTAGAGCAACCGACCCGACGGGCGAAGTCCTGGGACTTAGTGCGCCGGAGCTACGGCCGTTTAAAGGTCAGGCGGTGGTACCCCGTATCTCGGCCGGGCTTAGTGTTAGAGAGAAGCGGGTTGGCTCGTTGGAAAGGGCCGCTCCGGTAGAGCAACCGACCCGAGGGACGAGTTTATCCGATCAAAGGCGCCCGAGTTACGGCCGTTTAAAGGTCAGGCGGTGGTACCCCGTATCTCGTCCGGGCTTAGGGTTAGAGAGAAGCGGGTTGGCTCGTTGAAAAGGGTCGCTCCGGTAGAGCAACCGACTCGAGGGACGAGTTCATCCGAGCAAAGGCGCCCGAGTTACAGGCGTTTAAAGGTCAGGCGGTGGTACGCCGTATCTCGCCCGAGCTTAGGGTTAGAGAAAAGCGGGTTGGCTCGTTGGAAAGGGTTGCTCCGGTAGAGCAACCGACCCGAGGGACGAGTTCATCCGAGCAAAGGCGCCCGAGTTACGGGCGTTTAAAGGTCAGGCGGTGGTACGCCGTATCTCGCCCGGGCTTAGGGTTAGAAAGAAGCGGGTTGGCTCGTTGGAAAGGTCCCCTCCAGTGGAGCAATCGACCCAAAGGGCGAGTCGATCCGAGCAAAGGCGCCCGAGCTGCGGCCGTGGGAAAATCCGCGGAGGGACCGCCGTATCTCGGCCGGGCTTGGGGTTAGAGAGACGCGGGTTGGTTTAGTTGGAAAGGTCCCCTCCGGTGGAGCAATCGACCCAAAGGGCAAAGTCCTGGGACTTAGTGCGCCGGAGCTACGGGCGTTTAAAAGTCAGGCGGTGGTACGCCGTATCTCGTATCCGTAGCCCAGAGAGGTGACTCCGAGGCGGGCCTGACAGGGCGGCCCTCCCTCCTGGAAGTCCGGTTCCTCCAGGGCACACGTCCCTACCTCCCTAGCCCAGAGAGGTGACTCCGAGGCGGGCCTGACAGGGCGGCCTTCCCTCCTGGAAGTCTGGTTCCTCCAGTAGTTTACAGACATATGAGTGACTTTCTTGAGTGTGTTGTTCCTAACAGGAAGGAGAAGAGTTACAGTTGAGCCTGTTTTAGGCCACAAGGCCTGTGAATCACAATGGTAAAGTTGCATGTACAAATTTCTTAATTTTTAATCATAACAAAGTCCAATCAGACTGTGTGATACATCATTGTAAAGCTTGTGTTTTGCGGTTTCACATGAACCCAAGCTCATTGTTGTATGTTACTCACAGCTCGAGGGAACAGGGGTCAAATCGGCCTTGTTGAGGTCATTGCAAAAGGCCTGTAAATCATTTGGTAAACTGCATGTACAAATATCTTTGTATATCAGTCAAATCTGAAGCTATTGTCTTTTGTTTTATATCAAATTAAAGGTGTGTATGTGTAGTTTACAGACATATGAGTGACTTTACTGTGTGTTGTTCCTAACAGGAAGGAGAAGAGTTACAGTTGAGCCTGTTTTAGGCCACAAGGCCTGTGAATCACAATGGTAAAGTTGCATGTACAAATTTCTTAATTTTTAATTAAAACAAAGTCCAATCAGATTGTGTGATACATCATTGTAAAGCTTGTGTTTTGCAGTTTCACATGAACCCAAGCTCATTGTTGTATGTTACTCACAGCTCGAGATAACAGGGGTCAAATCGGCCTTGATTGAGGTCATTGCAAAAGGCCTGTAAATCATTTGGTAAACTGCATGTACAAATATCTTTGTATATCAGTCAAATCTGAAGCTATTGTCTTTTGTTTTATATCAAATTAAAGGTGTGTATGTGTAGTTTACAGACATATGAGTGACTTTACTGTGTGTTGTTCCTAACAGGAAGGAGAAGAGTTACAGTTGAGCCTGTTTTAGGCCACAAGGCCTGTGAATCACAATGGTAAAGTTGCATGTACAAATTTCTTAATTTTTAATCAAAACAAAGTCCAATCAGACTGTGTGATACATCATTGTAAAGCTTATGTTTTGCGGTTTCACACGAACCCAAGCTCATTGTTGTATGTTACTCACAGCTCGAGGGAACAAGGGTCAAATCGGCCTTGTTGAGGTCATTGCAAAAGGCCTGTAAATCATTTGGTAAACTGCATGTACAAATATCTTTGTATATCAGTCAAATCTGAAGCTATTGTCTTTTGTTTTATATCAAATTAAAGGTGTGTATGTGTAGTTTACAGACATATGAGAGACTTTACTGTGTGTTGTTCCTAACAGGAAGGAGAAGAGTTACAGTTGAGCCTGTTTTAGGCCACAAGGCCTGTGAATCACAATGGTAAAGTTGCATGTACAAATTTCTTAATTTTTAATCAAAACAAAGTCCAATCAGACTGTGTGATACATCATTGTAAAGCTTGTGTTTTGCGGTTTCACACGAACCCAAGCTCATTGTTGTATGTTACTCACAGCTCGAGGGAACAAGGGTCAAATCGGCCTTGTTGAGGTCATTGCAAAAGGCCTGTAAATCATTTGGTAAACTGCATGTACAAATATCTTTGTATATCAGTCAAATCTGAAGCTATTGTCTTTTGTTTTATATCAAATTAAAGGTGTGTATGTGTAGTTTACAGACATATGAGTGACTTTACTGTGTGTTGTTCCTAACAGGAAGGAGAAGAGTTACAGTTGAGCCTGTTTTAGGCCACAAGGCCTGTGAATCACAATGGTAAAGTTTCATGTACAAATTTCTTAATTTTTAATCAAAACAAAGTCCAATCAGACTGTGTGATACATCATTTTAAAGCTTGTGTTTCACATGAACCCAAGCTCATTGTTGTATGTTCCTCACAGCTCGAGGGAACAGGGGTCAAATCGGCCTTGTTGAGGTCATTGCAAAAGGCCTGTAAATCATTTGGTAAACTGCATGTACAAATATCTTTGTATATCAGTCAAATCTGAAGCTATTGTCTTTTGTTTTATATCAAATTAAAGGTGTGTATGTGTAGTTTACAGACATATGAGTGACTTTACTGTGTGTTGTTCCTAACAGGAAGGAGAAGAGTTACAGTTGAGCCTGTTTTAGGCCACAAGGCCTGTGAATCACAATGGTAAAGTTGCATGTACAAATTTCTTAATTTTTAATCAAAACAAAGTCCAATCAGACTGTGTGATATGTCACAGGTAGGGGTGGACCCAGATGTAAATAAGGTCACGCCCCTTTCTCCACCTCGAGGAGATTCCCAAAGCCACCCCAATGACCAGACACACAAGGTAAGCATAAAATTAAAATATCCTTTATTAAATTACTTAAAAATATTAAATAGGGAAGGGGAAAACGGGGGACTTAAAACAATGGCCACTCTAGGCTCTCCTCCACCACCACTGTATCTTCACCCAGTCCATTCTCCTCATGTTCATTCTCGTTGTCCGTTCTCTCTCCACAGGTGGCCGCTAGAACACAAAGACACCGTTACTGAGACTTCGAGTATTTCTCACCGGCTCTGCTGTTTACAGCTTTCTGGGTAGGTATCACGTTCACAGTCTGCTCTTCAATGATTCACTCTCGTTCCGCTCTCTCTCCACAGGTGGCCGCTAGAACACAAAGACACTGTTGCTGAGACTTCGAGTAATTCTCACCGGCTCTGCTGTTTACAGCTTTCTGGGTAGGTATCACGTTCACAGTTTGCTCTTCAATGATTCACTCTCGTTCTGCTCTCTCTCCACAGGTGGCCGCTAGAACACAAAGACACTGTCACTGAGACTTCGAGTATTTCTCACCGACTCTGCTGTCTACAGCTTTCTGGGTAGGTATGGTTCTCCTCCGTAGGTCAGCAGAGGGGCGAAGGTCGCACACCACCTCACCGGGTCGAGCGCTGCCCTATCTCCAATGCCCATAGGCCGATCGATTCCTAGACGGGGGCGCCCTTTTCGTAGAGACCACGGGGCGGCGGACCCTTTCGCCTCTGACTCTGCGACAAAAACAGGCACAGGTAAGTTCACACCACGAAATGTTTTCCAATGGTTTACTCACGGTCACGGACAGCTCTTAGTCTGCGTCCCTTCGCACTCCAAACAGCACACTACTTATAGTAACAGTGATTTCTGTAGTCGTTGGCCTCTTCGTCCTCTGCCCAGTGGAAGAAAATGGATGAGGCGGGGCTTCGTCTACAAGACACACAGCAACCCACAGCGATATACACAGCACCACTCCAAACGTGAAAAAGATTTATTACACAGTCTCACTCACCACACTATAAGTGCACTACAACACGGGAAGCGCCCGGTGTCCTCCACTGCGCTTGGGCTATGATAAGGCGATGGGAAATACGACCACAATAAATCTCGTTGCGGTGGCTGTTTGAAATTGGACTTCTCACGGCTCGCCCACCACACTCTTGTAGGGGTAGGGCCGCCCTCCTTTTCCTGGGGGTTTCCAATGGCTACACAAGTTAATTTTTGCCAGTTACTCCACACAGAAAGGGTATACTCACGGCGGATAGCCTTTATTTACGTTGTACCAGACGGTCAATATCTCTTCCTGCTTTACTCCTTCAGTATTGGTTAGAACAAAGTTCCTTCTTACCCATAGGGCTTTCCTGTTTACTCCAGCAGGTCCACAATAAAGACTGCAACGAGAGAGAGAGAGAGAAACACAGACAGCCACCACGTCCAAAAATGAGCACAGCTCCGTTTCCCAGCACACACTAAGCACAGGCTTGACAGCACAATGCTCTCTTCGGGGTGCTCCTTTTCTCCACTCACGTATCGCCTTTCTTTCACCCCAGGCAGCTCCTGTCTTCTTTCCGCGCGCTTCAAGCGCAGCCCGGATCAACAGAGCCTGCGGGCTCTTCAAAAGGTACGTAGTTACCTCTCCTGCCCTAAGCAGAGGAGCTCTCCCCGTGTCAATCCCCCTCTCGTGCCCGAACTCCTGAACTGTCATTTAACTGTGCTTTAAATACTCCTCTCTGTACTTCAGTCATCCAATTGCCCGGCGATCTCTTCAACTAGGCACAGCTGTGCCCAATCGGCCGATTACAGCCTCCGCGAATCTGCCGGATGTCCGGTGTTTCCGTTCTTCGGTCTGGGCGGAAACATCCGGGCGGAACCAAAGTTTCCCGACTTTTGGTTCCGCCCAAAAGATCGTCACCTTGTGACATCCTCCCCCGCCAATCCGTTCTCGTCCCGAGAACGCGTTGTTTAGGGACTGATAGGGTGTTGATGGGAGCTTTTCTTTAAAAAAAACGTGGTAGGCCATTGGGGGACCTTGGTCTCAACCCGAGGTGCCCTGCCGACTACGCCAAATCTGTCACAGGTAGGGGTGGACCCAGATGTAAATAAGGTCACGCCCCTTTCTCCACCTCGAGGAGATTCCCAAAGCCACCCCAATGACCAGACACACAAGGTAAGCATAAAATTAAAATATCCTTTATTAAATTACTTAAAAATATTAAATAGGGAAGGGGAAAACGGGGGACTTAAAACAATGGCCACTCTAGGCTCTCCTCCACCACCACTGTATCTTCACCCAGTCCATTCTCCTCATGTTCATTCTCGTTGTCCGTTCTCTCTCCACAGGTGGCCGCTAGAACACAAAGACACCGTTACTGAGACTTCGAGTATTTCTCACCGGCTCTGCTGTTTACAGCTTTCTGGGTAGGTATCACGTTCACAGTCTGCTCTTCAATGATTCACTCTCGTTCCGCTCTCTCTCCACAGGTGGCCGCTAGAACACAAAGACACTGTTGCTGAGACTTCGAGTAATTCTCACCGGCTCTGCTGTTTACAGCTTTCTGGGTAGGTATCACGTTCACAGTTTGCTCTTCAATGATTCACTCTCGTTCTGCTCTCTCTCCACAGGTGGCCGCTAGAACACAAAGACACTGTCACTGAGACTTCGAGTATTTCTCACCGACTCTGCTGTCTACAGCTTTCTGGGTAGGTATGGTTCTCCTCCGTAGGTCAGCAGAGGGGCGAAGGTCGCACACCACCTCACCGGGTCGAGCGCTGCCCTATCTCCAATGCCCATAGGCCGATCGATTCCTAGACGGGGGCGCCCTTTTCGTAGAGACCACGGGGCGGCGGACCCTTTCGCCTCTGACTCTGCGACAAAAACAGGCACAGGTAAGTTCACACCACGAAATGTTTTCCAATGGTTTACTCACGGTCACGGACAGCTCTTAGTCTGCGTCCCTTCGCACTCCAAACAGCACACTACTTATAGTAACAGTGATTTCTGTAGTCGTTGGCCTCTTCGTCCTCTGCCCAGTGGAAGAAAATGGATGAGGCGGGGCTTCGTCTACAAGACACACAGCAACCCACAGCGATATACACAGCACCACTCCAAACGTGAAAAAGATTTATTACACAGTCTCACTCACCACACTATAAGTGCACTACAACACGGGAAGCGCCCGGTGTCCTCCACTGCGCTTGGGCTATGATAAGGCGATGGGAAATACGACCACAATAAATCTCGTTGCGGTGGCTGTTTGAAATTGGACTTCTCACGGCTCGCCCACCACACTCTTGTAGGGGTAGGGCCGCCCTCCTTTTCCTGGGGGTTTCCAATGGCTACACAAGTTAATTTTTGCCAGTTACTCCACACAGAAAGGGTATACTCACGGCGGATAGCCTTTATTTACGTTGTACCAGACGGTCAATATCTCTTCCTGCTTTACTCCTTCAGTATTGGTTAGAACAAAGTTCCTTCTTACCCATAGGGCTTTCCTGTTTACTCCAGCAGGTCCACAATAAAGACTGCAACGAGAGAGAGAGAGAGAAACACAGACAGCCACCACGTCCAAAAATGAGCACAGCTCCGTTTCCCAGCACACACTAAGCACAGGCTTGACAGCACAATGCTCTCTTCGGGGTGCTCCTTTTCTCCACTCACGTATCGCCTTTCTTTCACCCCAGGCAGCTCCTGTCTTCTTTCCGCGCGCTTCAAGCGCAGCCCGGATCAACAGAGCCTGCGGGCTCTTCAAAAGGTACGTAGTTACCTCTCCTGCCCTAAGCAGAGGAGCTCTCCCCGTGTCAATCCCCCTCTCGTGCCCGAACTCCTGAACTGTCATTTAACTGTGCTTTAAATACTCCTCTCTGTACTTCAGTCATCCAATTGCCCGGCGATCTCTTCAACTAGGCACAGCTGTGCCCAATCGGCCGATTACAGCCTCCGCGAATCTGCCGGATGTCCGGTGTTTCCGTTCTTCGGTCTGGGCGGAAACATCCGGGCGGAACCAAAGTTTCCCGACTTTTGGTTCCGCCCAAAAGATCGTCACCTTGTGACATGATACATCATTGTAAAGCTTGTGTTTTGCGGTTTCACACGAACCCAAACTCATTGTTGTATGTTACTCACAGCTCGAGGGAACAAGGGTCAAATCGGCCTTGTTGAGGTCATTGCAAAAGGCCTGTAAATCATTTGGTAAACTGCATGTACAAATATCTTTGTATATCAGTCAAATCTGAAGCTATTGTCTTTTGTTTTATATCAAATTAAAGGTGTGTATGTGTAGTTTACAGACATATGAGTGACTTTACTGTGTGTTGTTCCTAACAGGAAGGAGAAGAGTTACAGTTGAGCCTGTTTTAGGCCACAAGGCCTGTGAATCACAATGGTAAAGTTTCATGTACAAATTTCTTAATTTTTAATCAAAACAAAGTCCAATCAGACTGTGTGATACATCATTGTAAAGCTTGTGTTTTGCGGTTTCACATGAACCCAAGCTCATTGTTGTATGTTACTCACAGCTCGAGGGAACAGGGGTCAAATCGGCCTTGTTGAGGTCATTGCAAAAGGTCTGTAAATCATTTGGTAAACTGCATGTACAAATATCTTTGTATATCAGTCAAATCTGAAGCTATTGTCTTTTGTTTTATATCAAATTAAAGGTGTGTATGTGTACTTTACAGACATATGAGTGACTTTACTGTGTGTTGTTCCTAACAGGAAGGAGAAGAGTTACAGTTGAGCCTGTTTTAGGCCACAAGGCCTGTGAATCACAATGGTAAAGTTGCATGTACAAATTTCTTAATTTTTAATCAAAACAAAGTCCAATCAGACTGTGTGATACATCATTGTAAATCTTGTGTTTTGCAGTTTCACATGAACCCAACTGTAGTCTGGTAAGTAAATAAATGCTTTGCTTAAACAAATGCATCTATTTTTAAACGTTTTTAAATGCTATCTTACGTATTTATTGCCGCTCCAGAACCTAAGTCGATGGGGTTGACCAACGGCTGGAGAAACTTTCGGGTTGACCAACTGCTGGAAGTACTTTCGGGTTGACCAACGGTTGGAGATCGTTTCGGGTTGACCAACGGTTTGGTTCTCCAGAGGGGCCGGGAGTATGGGGCTTAGGCCGGGGGGGAGTGCTTAAGAGTGGGTGCCCAGGACCGAACGGTGCGCCGGGTACGGGCTCCAGGGTGTCCGTGGCGGGTTCCGAGGCCGGCCTCGGGTGCACTGTGGTCGGGTAGAGGGGCCACCGTCCTCGGGGTCGTATCTCGGCCGGGGAAAGGGTTAGAGAGGCGCGGGTTGGCTCGTTGGAAAGGTCCCTCCACGGGGCGTCCGAGGGTGGGTGTCCCGAAGGGCTGCGGCAAAGGGCTCCGGGGCTACGGCCGTGGGAATATCAATGGGTGGTACTCCGTATCTCGGCCGTGCTTAGGGTTAGAAAGATGCGGGTTGGCTCGTTGGAAATCTCCCCTCGGGTAGAGCAACCGACCCGACGGGCGAAGTCCTGGGACTTAGTGCGCCGGAGCTACGGCCGTTTAAAGGTCAGGCGGTGGTACCCCGTATCTCGGCCGGGCTTAGTGTTAGAGAGAAGCGGGTTGGCTCGTTGGAAAGGGCCGCTCCGGTAGAGCACCCGACCCGAGGGACGTGTTTATCCGATCAAAGGCGCCCGAGTTACGGCCGTTTAAAGGTCAGGCGGTGGTACCCCGTGTCTCGCCCGGGCTTAGGGTTAGAGAGAAGCGGGTTGGCTCGTTGAAAAGGGTCGCTCCGGTAGAGCAACCGACCCGAGGGACGAGTTCATCCGAGCAAAGGCGCCCGAGTTACGGGCGTTTAAAGGTCAGGCGGTGGTACGCCGTATCTCGCCCGAGCTTAGGGTTAGAGAAAAGTGGGTTGGCTCGTTGGAAAGGGTTGCTCCGGTAGAGCAACCGACCCGAGGGACGAGTTCATCCGAGCAAAGGCGCCCGAGTTACGGGCGTTTAAAGGTCAGGCGGTGGTACGCCGTATCTCGCCCGGGCTTAGGGTTAGAAAGAAGCGGGTTGGCTCGTTGGAAAGGTCCCCTCCAGTGGAGCAATCGACCCAAAGGGCGAGTCGATCCGAGCAAAGGCGCCCGAGCTGCGGCCGTGGGAAAATCCGCGGAGGGACCGCCGTATCTCGGCCGGGCTTGGGGTTAGAGAGACGCGGGTTGGTTTAGTTGGAAAGGTCCCCTCCGGTGGAGCAATCGACCCAAAGGGCAAAGTCCTGGGACTTAGTGCGCCGGAGCTACGGGCGTTTAAAAGTCAGGCGGTGGTACGCCGTATCTCGTATCCGTAGCCCAGAGAGGTGACTCCGAGGCGGGCCTGACAGGGCGGCCCTCCCTCCTGGAAGTCCGGTTCCTCCAGGGCACACGTCCCTACCTCCCTAGCCCAGAGAGGTGACTCCGAGGCGGGCCTGACAGGGCGGCCTTCCCTCCTGGAAGTCTGGTTCCTCCAGTAGTTTACAGACATATGAGTGACTTTCTTGAGTGTGTTGTTCCTAACAGGAAGGAGAAGAGTTACAGTTGAGCCTGTTTTAGGCCACAAGGCCTGTGAATCACAATGGTAAAGTTGCATGTACAAATTTCTTAATTTTTAATCATAACAAAGTCCAATCAGACTGTGTGATACATCATTGTAAAGCTTGTGTTTTGCGGTTTCACATGAACCCAAGCTCATTGTTGTATGTTACTCACAGCTCGAGGGAACAGGGGTCAAATCGGCCTTGTTGAGGTAATTGCAAAAGGCCTGTAAATCATTTGGTAAACTGCATGTACAAATATCTTTGTATATCAGTCAAATCTGAAGCTATTGTCTTTTGTTTTATATCAAATTAAAGGTGTGTATGTGTAGTTTACAGACATATGAGTGACTTTACTGTGTGTTGTTCCTAACAGGAAGGAGAAGAGTTACAGTTGAGCCTGTTTCAGGCCACAAGGCTCTGAATCACAATGGTAAAGTTGCATGTACAAATTTCTTAATTTTTAATCAAAACAAAGTCCAATCAGACTGTGTGATACATCATTGTAAATCTTGTGTTTTGCAGTTTCACATGAACCCAAGCTCATTGTTGTATGTTACTCACAGCTCGAGGGAACAGGGGTCAAATCGGCCTTGTTGAGGTAATTGCAAAAGGCCTGTAAATCATTTGGTAAACTGCATGTACAAATATCTTTGTATATCAGTCAAATCTGAAGCTATTGTCTTTTGTTTTATATCAAATTAAATGTGTGTATGTGTAGTTTACAGACATATGAGAGACTTTACTGTGTGTTGTTCCTAATAGGAAGGAGAAGAGTTACAGTTGAGCCTGTTTTAGGCCACAAGGCCTGTGAATCACAATGGTAAAATTGCATGTACAAATTTCTTAATTTTTAATCAAAACAAAGTCCAATCAGACTGTGTGATACATCATTGTAAAGCTTGTGTTTTGCGGTTTCACACGAACCCAAGCTCATTGTTGTATGTTACTCACAGCTCGAGGGAACAGGGGTCAAATCGGCCTTGTTGAGGTCATTGCAAAAGGCCTGTAAATCATTTGGTAAACTGCATGTACAAATATCTTTGTATATCAGTCAAATCTGAAGCTATTGTCTTTTGTTTTATATCAAATTAAAGGTGTGTATGTGTAGTTTACAGACATATGAGTGACTTTACTGTGTGTTGTTCCTAACAGGAAGGAGAAGAGTTACAGTTGAGCCTGTTTTAGGCCACAAGGCCTGTGAATCACAATGGTAAAGTTGCATGTACAAATTTCTTAATTTTTAATCAAAACAAAGTCCAATCAGACTGTGTGATACATCATTGTAAAGCTTGTGTTTTGCGGTTTCACACGAACCCAAGCTCATTGTTGTATGTTACTCACAGCTCGAGGGAACAAGGGTCAAATCGGCCTTGTTGAGGTCATTGCAAAAGGCCTGTAAATCATTTGGTAAACTGCATGTACAAATATCTTTGTATATCAGTCAAATCTGAAGCTATTGTCTTTTGTTTTATATCAAATTAAAGGTGTGTATGTGTAGTTTACAGACATATGAGTGACTTTACTGTGTGTTGTTCCTAACAGGAAGGAGAAGAGTTACAGTTGAGCCTGTTTCAGGCCACAAGGCTCTGAATCACAATGGTAAAGTTGCATGTACAAATTTCTTAATTTTTAATCAAAACAAAGTCCAATCAGACTGTGTGATACATCATTGTAAATCTTGTGTTTTGCAGTTTCACATGAACCCAACTGTAGTCTGGTAAGTAAATAAATGCTTTGCTTTAAACAAATGCATCTATTTTTAAACGTTTTTTAAATGCTATCTTACGTATTTATTGCCGCTCCAGAACCTAAATCGATGGGGTTGACCAACGGCTGGAGAAACTTTCGGGTTGACCAACTGCTGGAAGTACTTTCGGGTTGACCAACGGTTGGAGATCGTTTCGGGTTGACCAACGGTTTGGTTCTCCAGAGGGGCCGGGAGTATGGGGCTTAGGCCGGGGGGGAGTGCTTAAGAGTGGGTGCCCAGGACCGAACGGTGCGCCCGGTACGGGCTCCAGGGTGTCCGTGGCGGGTTCCGAGGCCGGCCTCGGGTGCACTGTGGTCGGGTAGAGGGGCCACCGTCCTCGGGGTCGTATCTCGGCCGGGGAAAGGGTTAGAGAGGCGCGGGTTGGCTCGTTGGAAAGGTCCCTCCACGGGGCGTCCGAGGGTGGGTGTCCCGAAGGGCTGCGGCAAAGGGCTCCGGGGCTACGGCCGTGGGAATATCAATGGGTGGTACTCCGTATCTCGGCCGTGCTTAGGGTTAGAGAGATGCGGGTTGGCTCGTTGGAAATCTCCCCTCGGGTAGAGCAACCGACCCGACGGGCGAAGTCCTGGGACTTAGTGCGCCGGAGCTACGGCCGTTTAAAGGTCAGGCGGTGGTACCCCGTATCTCGGCCGGGCTTAGTGTTAGAGAGAAGCGGGTTGGCTCGTTGGAAAGGGCCGCTCCGGTAGAGCAACCGACCCGAGGGACGAGTTTATCCGATCAAAGGCGCCCGAGTTACGGCCGTTTAAAGGTCAGGCGGTGGTACCCCGTATCTCGCCCGGGCTTAGGGTTAGAGAGAAGCGGGTTGGCTCGTTGAAAAGGGTCGCTCCGGTAGAGCAACCGACCCGAGGGACGAGTTCATCCGAGCAAAGGCGCCCGAGTTACGGGCGTTTAAAGGTCAGGCGGTGGTACGCCGTATCTCGCCCGAGCTTAGGGTTAGAGAAAAGCGGGTTGGCTCGTTGGAAAGGGTTGCTCCGGTAGAGCAACCGACCCGAGGGACAAGTTCATCCGAGCAAAGGCGCCCGAGTTACGGGCGTTTAAAGGTCAGGCGGTGGTACGCCGTATCTCGCCCGGGCTTAGGGTTAGAAAGAAGCGGGTTGGCTCGTTGGAAAGGTCCCCTCCAGTGGAGCAATCGACCCAAAGGGCGAGTCGATCCGAGCAAAGGCGCCCGAGCTGCGGCCGTGGGAAAATCCGCGGAGGGACCGCCGTATCTCGGCCGGGCTTGGGGTTAGAGAGACGCGGGTTGGTTTAGTTGGAAAGGTCCCCTCCGGTGGAGCAATCGACCCAAAGGGCAAAGTCCTGGGACTTAGTGCGCCGGAGCTATGGGCGTTTAAAAGTCAGGCGGTGGTACGCCGTATCTCGTATCCGTAGCCCAGAGAGGTGACTCCGAGGCGGGCCTGACAGGGCGGCCTTCCCTCCTGGAAGTCTGGTTCCTCCAGTAGTTTACAGACATATGAGTGACTTTCTTGAGTGTGTTGTTCCTAACAGGAAGGAGAAGAGTTACAGTTGAGCCTGTTTTAGGCCACAAGGCCTGTGAATCACAATGGTAAAGTTGCATGTACAAATTTCTTAATTTTTAATCATAACAAAGTCCAATCAGACTGTGTGATACATCATTGTAAAGCTTGTGTTTTGCGGTTTCACATGAACCCAAGCTCATTGTTGTATGTTACTCACAGCTCGAGGGAACAGGGGTCAAATCGGCCTTGTTGAGGTCATTGCAAAAGGCCTGTAAATCATTTGGTAAACTGCATGTACAAATATCTTTGTATATCAGTCAAATCTGAAGCTATTGTCTTTTGTTTTATATCAAATTAAAGGTGTGTATGTGTAGTTTACAGACATATGAGTGACTTTACTGTGTGTTGTTCCTAACAGGAAGGAGAAGAGTTACAGTTGAGCCTGTTTTAGGCCACAAGGCCTGTGAATCACAATGGTAAAGTTGCATGTACAAATTTCTTAATTTTTAATTAAAACAAAGTCCAATCAGATTGTGTGATACATCATTGTAAAGCTTGTGTTTTGCGGTTTCACACGAACCCAAGCTCATTGTTGTATGTTACTCACAGCTCGAGGGAACAGGGGTCAAATCGGCCTTGTTGAGGTCATTGCAAAAGGCCTGTAAATCATTTGGTAAACTGCATGTACAAATATCTTTGTATATCAGTCAAATCTGAAGCTATTGTCTTTTGTTTTATATCAAATTAAAGGTGTGTATGTGTAGTTCACAGACATATGAGAGACTTTACTGTGTGTTGTTCCTAACAGGAAGGAGAAGAGTTACAGTTGAGCCTGTTTTAGGCCACAAGGCCTGTGAATCACAATGGTAAAATTGCATGTACAAATTTCTTAATTTTTAATCAAAACAAAGTCCAATCAGACTGTGTGATACATCATTGTAAAGCTTGTGTTTTGCAGTTTCACACGAACCCAAGCTCATTGTTGTATGTTACTCACAGCTCGAGGGAACAAGGGTCAAATCGGCCTTGTTGAGGTCATTGCAAAAGGCCTGTAAATCATTTGGTAAACTGCATGTACAAATATCTTTGTATATCAGTCAAATCTGAAGCTATTGTCTTTTGTTTTATATCAAATTAAAGGTGTGTATGTGTAGTTTACAGACATATGAGAGACTTTACTGTGTGTTGTTCCTAACAGGAAGGAGAAGAGTTACAGTTGAGCCTGTTTTAGGCCACAAGGCCTGTGAATCACAATGGTAAAATTGCATGTACAAATTTCTTAATTTTTAATCAAAACAAAGTCCAATCAGACTGTGTGATACATCATTGTAAAGCTTGTGTTTTGCAGTTTCACATGAACCCAAGCTCATTGTTGTATGTTACTCACAGCTCGAGGGAACAGGGGTCAAATCGGCCTTGTTGAGGTCATTGCAAAAGGCCTGTAAATCATTTGGTAAACTGCATGTACAAATATCTTTGTATATCAGTCAAATCTGAAGCTATTGTCTTTTGTTTTATATCAAATTAAAGGTGTGTATGTGTAGTTTACAGACATATGAGTGACTTTACTGTGTGTTGTTCCTAACAGGAAGGAGAAGAGTTACAGTTGAGCCTGTTTTAGGCCACAAGGCCTGTGAATCACAATGGTAAAGTTTCATGTACAAATTTCTTAATTTTTAATCAAAACAAAGTCCAATCAGACTGTGTGATACATCATTTTAAAGCTTGTGTTTCACATGAACCCAAGCTCATTGTTGTATGTTACTCACAGCTCGAGGGAACAGGGGTCAAATCGGCCTTGTTGAGGTCATTGCAAAAGGCCTGTAAATCATTTGGTAAACTGCATGTACAAATATCTTTGTATATCAGTCAAATCTGAAGCTATTGTCTTTTGTTTTATATCAAATTAAAGGTGTGTATGTGTAGTTTACAGACATATGAGTGACTTTACTGTGTGTTGTTCCTAACAGGAAGGAGAAGAGTTACAGTTGAGCCTGTTTTAGGCCACAAGGCCTGTGAATCACAATGGTAAAGTTGCATGTACAAATTTCTTAATTTTTAATCAAAACAAAGTCCAATCAGACTGTGTGATACATCATTGTAAAGCTTGTGTTTTGCGGTTTCACACGAACCCAAGCTCATTGTTGTATGTTACTCACAGCTCGAGGGAACAAGGGTCAAATCGGCCTTGTTGAGGTCATTGCAAAAGGCCTGTAAATCATTTGGTAAACTGCATGTACAAATATCTTTGTATATCAGTCAAATCTGAAGCTATTGTCTTTTGTTTTATATCAAATTAAAGGTGTGTATGTGTAGTTTACAGACATATGAGTGACTTTACTGTGTGTTGTTCCTAACAGGAAGGAGAAGAGTTACAGTTGAGCCTGTTTTAGGCCACAAGGCCTGTGAATCACAATGGTAAAGTTGCATGTACAAATTTCTTAATTTTTAATCAAAACAAAGTCCAATCAGACTGTGTGATACATCATTGTAAAGCTTGTGTTTTGCAGTTTCACATGAACCCAACTGTAGTCTGGTAAGTAAATAAATGCTTTGCTTTAAACAAATGCATCTATTTTTAAACGTTTTTAAATGCTATCTTACGTATTTATTGCCGCTCCAGAACCTAAGTCGATGGGGTTGACCAACGGCTGGAGAAACTTTCGGGTTGACCAACTGCTGGAAGTACTTTCGGGTTGACCAACGGTTGGAGATCGTTTCGGGTTGACCAACGGTTTGGTTCTCCAGAGGGGCCGGGAGTATGGGGCTTAGGCCGGGGGGGAGTGCTTAAGAGTGGGTGCCCAGGACCGAACGGTGCGCCGGGTACGGGCTCCAGGGTGTCCGTGGCGGGTTCCGAGGCCGGCCTCGGGTGCACTGTGGTCGGGTAGAGGGGCCACCGTCCTCGGGGTCGTATCTCGGCCGGGGAAAGGGTTAGAGAGGCGCGGGTTGGCTCGTTGGAAAGGTCCCTCCACGGGGCGTCCGAGGGTGGGTGTCCCGAAGGGCTGCGGCAAAGGGCTCCGGGGCTACGGCCGTGGGAATATCAATGGGTGGTACTCCGTATCTCGGCCGTGCTTAGGGTTAGAGAGATGCGGGTTGGCTCGTTGGAAATCTCCCCTCGGGTAGAGCAACCGACCCGACGGGCGAAGTCCTGGGACTTAGTGCGCCGGAGCTACGGCCGTTTAAAGGTCAGGCGGTGGTACCCCGTATCTCGGCCGGGCTTAGTGTTAGAGAGAAGCGGGTTGGCTCGTTGGAAAGGGCCGCTCCGGTAGAGCAACCGACCCGAGGGACCAACACAGTCTCACACCCATGGCGTCAATATTTGACGACACTTGACCATGCGTCAATATGTTGACGCGGAGGGTATACCCTCCGCGTCACTTTTTGACGAACTGGGGACTTCAATACTATTAGGTACGCGAAATTAAACAGTTGTCGCCTGACATTGGGGTTAGGGATAGGTTTGGGTAGGGATGTCATTATGTAAATCTAACCCTAAACCGACGCGAAAATGGTAGAAAATGGTAAGAAAATAGGAAAGAGAATTTCGCGTACCTGATAGCATTGAAGTCCCCAGTTCGTCAAAAAGTGACGCGGAGGGTATACCCTCCGCGTCAACATATTGACGCATGGTCAAGTGTCGTCAAATATTGACGCCATGGGGTGAGACTGGGTTGGAGGGACGAGTTCATCCAAGCAAAGGCGCCCGAGTTACGGGCGTTTAAAGGTCAGGCGGTGGTACGCCGTATCTCGTATCCGTAGCCCAGAGAGGTGACTCCGAGGCGGGCCTGACAGGGCGGCCCTCCCTCCTGGAAGTCCGGTTCCTCCAGGGCACACGTCCCTACCTCCCTAGCCCAGAGAGGTGACTCCGAGGCGGGCCTGACAGGGCGGCCTTCCCTCCTGGAAGTCTGGTTCCTCCAGTAGTTTACAGACATATGAGTGACTTTCTTGAGTGTGTTGTTCCTAACAGGAAGGAGAAGAGTTACAGTTGAGCCTGTTTTAGGCCACAAGGCCTGTGAATCACAATGGTAAAGTTGCATGTACAAATTTCTTAATTTTTAATTAAAACAAAGTCCAATCAGATTGTGTGATACATCATTGTAAAGCTTGTGTTTTGCAGTTTCACATGAACACAAGCTCATTGTTGTATGTTACTCACAGCTCGAGGGAACAGGGGTCAAATTGGCCTTGTTGAGGTCATTGCAAAAGGCCTGTAAATCATTTGGTAAACTGCATGTACAAATATCTTTGTATATCAGTCAAATCTGAAGCTATTGTCTTTTGTTTTATATCAAATTAAAGGTGTGTATGTGTAGTTTACAGACATATGAGAGACTTTACTGTGTGTTGTTCCTAACAGGAAGGAAAAGGGTTACAGTTGAGCCTGTTTTAGGCCACAAGGCCTGTGAATCACAATGGTAAAATTGCATGTACAAATTTCTTAATTTTTAATCAAAACAAAGTCCAATCAGACTGTGTGATACATCATTGTAAAGCTTGTGTTTTGCAGTTTCACATGAACCCAAGCTCATTGTTGTATGTTACTCACAGCTCGAGGGAACAGGGGTCAAATCGGCCTTGTTGAGGTCATTGCAAAAGGCCTGTAAATCATTTGGTAAACTGCATGTACAAATATCTTTGTATATCAGTCAAATCTGAAGCTATTGTCTTTTGTTTTATATCAAATTAAAGGTGTGTATGTGTAGTTTACAGACATATGAGAGACTTTACTGTGTGTTGTTCCTAACAGGAAGGAGAAGAGTTACAGTTGAGCCTGTTTTAGGCCACAAGGCCTGTGAATCACAATGGTAAAGTTGCATGTACAAATTTCTTAATTTTTAATTAAAACAAAGTCCAATCAGATTGTGTGATACATCATTGTAAAGCTTGTGTCTTGCAGTTTCACATGAACACAAGCTCATTGTTGTATGTTACTCACAGCTCGAGGGAACAGGGGTCAAATTGGCCTTGTTGAGGTCATTGCAAAAGGCCTGTAAATCATTTGGTAAACTGCATGTACAAATATCTTTGTATATCAGTCAAATCTGAAGCTATTGTCTTTTGTTTTATATCAAATTAAAGGTGTGTATGTGTAGTTTACAGACATATGAGAGACTTTACTGTGTGTTGTTCCTAACAGGAAGGAAAAGGGTTACAGTTGAGCCTGTTTTAGGCCACAAGGCCTGTGAATCACAATGGTAAAATTGCATGTACAAATTTCTTAATTTTTAATCAAAACAAAGTCCAATCAGACTGTGTGATACATCATTGTAAAGCTTGTGTTTTGCAGTTTCACATGAACCCAAGCTCATTGTTGTATGTTACTCACAGCTCGAGGGAACAGGGGTCAAATCGGCCTTGTTGAGGTCATTGCAAAAGGCCTGTAAATCATTTGGTAAACTGCATGTACAAATATCTTTGTATATCAGTCAAATCTGAAGCTATTGTCTTTTGTTTTATATCAAATTAAAGGTGTGTATGTGTAGTTTACAGACATATGAGAGACTTTACTGTGTGTTGTTCCTAACAGGAAGGAGAAGAGTTACAGTTGAGCCTGTTTTAGGCCACAAGGCCTGTGAATCACAATGGTAAAGTTGCATGTACAAATTTCTTAATTTTTAATCATAACAAAGTCCAATCAGACTGTGTGATACATCATTGTAAAGCTTGTGTTTTGCGGTTTCACATGAACCCAAGCTCATTGTTGTATGTTACTCACAGCTCGAGGGAACAGGGGTCAAATCGGCCTTGTTGAGGTCATTGCAAAAGGCCTGTAAATCATTTGGTAAACTGCATGTACAAATATCTTTGTATATCAGTCAAATCTGAAGCTATTGTCTTTTGTTTTATATCAAATTAAAGGTGTGTATGTGTACTTTACAGACATATGAGTGACTTTACTGTGTGTTGTTCCTAACAGGAAGGAGAAGAGTTACAGTTGAGCCTGTTTTAGGCCACAAGGCCTGTGAATCACAATGGTAAAGTTGCATGTACAAATTTCTTAATTTTTAATCATAACAAAGTCCAATCAGACTGTGTGATACATCATTGTAAAGCTTGTGTTTTGCGGTTTCACATGAACCCAAGCTCATTGTTGTATGTTACTCACAGCTCGAGGGAACAGGGGTCAAATCGGCCTTGTTGAGGTCATTGCAAAAGGCCTGTAAATCATTTGGTAAACTGCATGTACAAATATCTTTGTATATCAGTCAAATCTGAAGCTATTGTCTTTTGTTTTATATCAAATTAAAGGTGTGTATGTGTACTTTACAGACATATGAGTGACTTTACTGTGTGTTGTTCCTAACAGGAAGGAGAAGAGTTACAGTTGAGCCTGTTTTAGGCCACAAGGCCTGTGAATCACAATGGTAAAGTTGCATGTACAAATTTCTTAATTTTTAATCAAAACAAAGTCCAATCAGACTGTGTGATACATCATTGTAAATCTTGTGTTTTGCAGTTTCACATGAACCCAACTGTAGTCTGGTAAGTAAATAAATGCTTTGCTTAAACAAATGCATCTATTTTTAAACGTTTTTAAATGCTATCTTACGTATTTATTGCCGCTCCAGAACCTAAGTCGATGGGGTTGACCAACGGCTGGAGAAACTTTCGGGTTGACCAACTGCTGGAAGTACTTTCGGGTTGACCAACGGTTGGAGATCGTTTCGGGTTGACCAACGGTTTGGTTCTCCAGAGGGGCCGGGAGTATGGGGCTTAGGCCGGGGGGGAGTGCTTAAGAGTGGGTGCCCAGGACCGAACGGTGCGCCGGGTACGGGCTCCAGGGTGTCCGTGGCGGGTTCCGAGGCCGGCCTCGGGTGCACTGTGGTCGGGTAGAGGGGCCACCGTCCTCGGGGTCGTATCTCGGCCGGGGAAAGGGTTAGAGAGGCGCGGGTTGGCTCGTTGGAAAGGTCCCTCCACGGGGCGTCCGAGGGTGGGTGTCCCGAAGGGCTGCGGCAAAGGGCTCCGGGGCTTCGGCCGTGGGAATATCAATGGGTGGTACTCCGTATCTCGGCCGTGCTTAGGGTTAGAAAGATGCGGGTTGGCTCGTTGGAAATCTCCCCTCGGGTAGAGCAACCGACCCGACGGGCGAAGTCCTGGGACTTAGTGCGCCGGAGCTACGGCCGTTTAAAGGTCAGGCGGTGGTACCCCGTATCTCGGCCGGGCTTAGTGTTAGAGAGAAGCGGGTTGGCTCGTTGGAAAGGGCCGCTCCGGTAGAGCACCCGACCCGAGGGACGTGTTTATCCGATCAAAGGCGCCCGAGTTACGGCCGTTTAAAGGTCAGGCGGTGGTACCCCGTATCTCGCCCGGGCTTAGGGTTAGAGAGAAGCGGGTTGGCTCGTTGAAAAGGGTCGCTCGGGTAGAGCAACCGACCCGAGGGACGAGTTCATCCGAGCAAAGGCGCCCGAGTTACGGGCGTTTAAAGGTCAGGCGGTGGTACGCCGTATCTCGCCCGAGCTTAGGGTTAGAGAAAAGCGGGTTGGCTCGTTGGAAAGGGTTGCTCCGGTAGAGCAACCGACCCGAGGGACGAGTTCATCCGAGCAAAGGCGCCCGAGTTACGGGCGTTTAAAGGTCAGGCGGTGGTACGCCGTATCTCGCCCGGGCTTAGGGTTAGAAAGAAGCGGGTTGGCTCGTTGGAAAGGTCCCCTCCAGTGGAGCAATCGACCCAAAGGGCGAGTCGATCCGAGCAAAGGCGCCCGAGCTGCGGCCGTGGGAAAATCCGCGGAGGGACCGCCGTATCTCGGCCGGGCTTGGGGTTAGAGAGACGCGGGTTGGTTTAGTTGGAAAGGTCCCCTCCGGTGGAGCAATCGACCCAAAGGGCAAAGTCCTGGGACTTAGTGCGCCGGAGCTACGGGCGTTTAAAAGTCAGGCGGTGGTACGCCGTATCTCGTATCCGTAGCCCAGAGAGGTGACTCCGAGGCGGGCCTGACAGGGCGGCCCTCCCTCCTGGAAGTCCGGTTCCTCCAGGGCACACGTCCCTACCTCCCTAGCCCAGAGAGGTGACTCCGAGGCGGGCCTGACAGGGCGGCCTTCCCTCATGGAAGTCTGGTTCCTCCAGTAGTTTACAGACATATGAGTTACTTTCTAGAGTGTGTTGTTCCTAACAGGAAGGAGAAGAGTTACAGTTGAGCCTGTTTTAGGCCACAAGGCCTGTGAATCACAATGGTAAAGTTGCATGTACAAATTTCTTAATTTTTAATTAAAACAAAGTCCAATCAGATTGTGTGATACATCATTGTAAAGCTTGTGTTTTGCAGTTTCACATGAACACAAGCTCATTGTTGTATGTTACTCACAGCTCGAGGGAACAGGGGTCAAATTGGCCTTGTTGAGGTCATTGCAAAAGGCCTGTAAATCATTTGGTAAACTGCATGTACAAATATCTTTGTATATCAGTCAAATCTGAAGCTATTGTCTTTTGTTTTATATCAAATTAAAGGTGTGTATGTGTAGTTTACAGACATATGAGAGACTTTACTGTGTGTTGTTCCTAACAGGAAGGAAAAGGGTTACAGTTGAGCCTGTTTTAGGCCACAAGGCCTGTGAATCACAATGGTAAAATTGCATGTACAAATTTCTTAATTTTTAATCAAAACAAAGTCCAATCAGACTGTGTGATACATCATTGTAAAGCTTGTGTTTTGCAGTTTCACATGAACCCAAGCTCATTGTTGTATGTTACTCACAGCTCGAGGGAACAGGGGTCAAATCGGCCTTGTTGAGGTCATTGCAAAAGGCCTGTAAATCATTTGGTAAACTGCATGTACAAATATCTTTGTATATCAGTCAAATCTGAAGCTATTGTCTTTTGTTTTATATCAAATTAAAGGTGTGTATGTGTAGTTTACAGACATATGAGAGACTTTACTGTGTGTTGTTCCTAACAGGAAGGAGAAGAGTTACAGTTGAGCCTGTTTTAGGCCACAAGGCCTGTGAATCACAATGGTAAAGTTGCATGTACAAATTTCTTAATTTTTAATTAAAACAAAGTCCAATCAGATTGTGTGATACATCATTGTAAAGCTTGTGTTTTGCAGTTTCACATGAACACAAGCTCATTGTTGTATGTTACTCACAGCTCGAGGGAACAGGGGTCAAATTGGCCTTGTTGAGGTCATTGCAAAAGGCCTGTAAATCATTTGGTAAACTGCATGTACAAATATCTTTGTATATCAGTCAAATCTGAAGCTATTGTCTTTTGTTTTATATCAAATTAAAGGTGTGTATGTGTAGTTTACAGACATATGAGAGACTTTACTGTGTGTTGTTCCTAACAGGAAGGAAAAGGGTTACAGTTGAGCCTGTTTTAGGCCACAAGGACTGTGAATCACAATGGTAAAATTGCATGTACAAATTTCTTAATTTTTAATCAAAACAAAGTCCAATCAGACTGTGTGATACATCATTGTAAAGCTTGTGTTTTGCAGTTTCACATGAACCCAAGCTCATTGTTGTATGTTACTCACAGCTCGAGGGAACAGGGGTCAAATCGGCCTTGTTGAGGTCATTGCAAAAGGCCTGTAAATCATTTGGTAAACTGCATGTACAAATATCTTTGTATATCAGTCAAATCTGAAGCTATTGTCTTTTGTTTTATATCAAATTAAAGGTGTGTATGTGTAGTTTACAGACATATGAGTGACTTTACTGTGTGTTGTTCCTAACAGGAAGGAGAAGAGTTACAGTTGAGCCTGTTTTAGGCCACAAGGCCTGTGAATCACAATGGTAAAGTTGCATGTACAAATTTCTTAATTTTTAATCAAAACAAAGTCCAATCAGACTGTGTGATACATCATTGTAAAGCTTGTGTTTTGCGGTTTCACACGAACCCAAGCTCATTGTTGTATGTTACTCACAGCTCGAGGGAACAAGGGTCAAATCGGCCTTGTTGAGGTCATTGCAAAAGGCCTGTAAATCATTTGGTAAACTGCATGTACAAATATCTTTGTATATCAGTCAAATCTGAAGCTATTGTCTTTTGTTTTATATCAAATTAAAGGTGTGTATGTGTAGTTTACAGACATATGAGTGACTTTACTGTGTGTTGTTCCTAACAGGAAGGAGAAGAGTTACAGTTGAGCCTGTTTTAGGCCACAAGGCCTGTGAATCACAATGGTAAAGTTGCATGTACAAATTTCTTAATTTTTAATCATAACAAAGTCCAATCAGACTGTGTGATACATCATTGTAAAGCTTGTGTTTTGCGGTTTCACATGAACCCAAGCTCATTGTTGTATGTTACTCACAGCTCGAGGGAACAGGGGTCAAATCGGCCTTGTTGAGGTCATTGCAAAAGGCCTGTAAATCATTTGGTAAACTGCATGTACAAATATCTTTGTATATCAGTCAAATCTGAAGCTATTGTCTTTTGTTTTATATCAAATTAAAGGTGTGTATGTGTACTTTACAGACATATGAGTGACTTTACTGTGTGTTGTTCCTAACAGGAAGGAGAAGAGTTACAGTTGAGCCTGTTTTAGGCCACAAGGCCTGTGAATCACAATGGTAAAGTTGCATGTACAAATTTCTTAATTTTTAATCAAAACAAAGTCCAATCAGACTGTGTGATACATCATTGTAAATCTTGTGTTTTGCAGTTTCACATGAACCCAACTGTAGTCTGGTAAGTAAATAAATGCTTTGCTTAAACAAATGCATCTATTTTTAAACGTTTTTAAATGCTATCTTACGTATTTATTGCCGCTCCAGAACCTAAGTCGATGGGGTTGACCAACGGCTGGAGAAACTTTCGGGTTGACCAACTGCTGGAAGTACTTTCGGGTTGACCAACGGTTGGAGATCGTTTCGGGTTGACCAACGGTTTGGTTCTCCAGAGGGGCCGGGAGTATGGGGCTTAGGCCGGGGGGGAGTGCTTAAGAGTGGGTGCCCAGGACCGAACGGTGCGCCGGGTACGGGCTCCAGGGTGTCCGTGGCGGGTTCCGAGGCCGGCCTCGGGTGCACTGTGGTCGGGTAGAGGGGCCACCGTCCTCGGGGTCGTATCTCGGCCGGGGAAAGGGTTAGAGAGGCGCGGGTTGGCTCGTTGGAAAGGTCCCTCCACGGGGCGTCCGAGGGTGGGTGTCCCGAAGGGCTGCGGCAAAGGGCTCCGGGGCTACGGCCGTGGGAATATCAATGGGTGGTACTCCGTATCTCGGCCGTGCTTAGGGTTAGAAAGATGCGGGTTGGCTCGTTGGAAATCTCCCCTCGGGTAGAGCAACCGACCCGACGGGCGAAGTCCTGGGACTTAGTGCGCCGGAGCTACGGCCGTTTAAAGGTCAGGCGGTGGTACCCCGTATCTCGGCCGGGCTTAGTGTTAGAGAGAAGCGGGTTGGCTCGTTGGAAAGGGCCGCTCCGGTAGAGCACCCGACCCGAGGGACGTGTTTATCCGATCAAAGGCGCCCGAGTTACGGCCGTTTAAAGGTCAGGCGGTGGTACCCCGTATCTCGCCCGGGCTTAGGGTTAGAGAGAAGCGGGTTGGCTCGTTGAAAAGGGTCGCTCGGGTAGAGCAACCGACCCGAGGGACGAGTTCATCCGAGCAAAGGCGCCCGAGTTACGGGCGTTTAAAGGTCAGGCGGTGGTACGCCGTATCTCGCCCGAGCTTAGGGTTAGAGAAAAGCGGGTTGGCTCGTTGGAAAGGGTTGCTCCGGTAGAGCAACCGACCCGAGGGACGAGTTCATCCGAGCAAAGGCGCCCGAGTTACGGGCGTTTAAAGGTCAGGCGGTGGTACGCCGTATCTCGCCCGGGCTTAGGGTTAGAAAGAAGCGGGTTGGCTCGTTGGAAAGGTCCCCTCCAGTGGAGCAATCGACCCAAAGGGCGAGTCGATCCGAGCAAAGGCGCCCGAGCTGCGGCCGTGGGAAAATCCGCGGAGGGACCGCCGTATCTCGGCCGGGCTTGGGGTTAGAGAGACGCGGGTTGGTTTAGTTGGAAAGGTCCCCTCCGGTGGAGCAATCGACCCAAAGGGCAAAGTCCTGGGACTTAGTGCGCCGGAGCTACGGGCGTTTAAAAGTCAGGCGGTGGTACGCCGTATCTCGTATCCGTAGCCCAGAGAGGTGACTCCGAGGCGGGCCTGACAGGGCGGCCCTCCCTCCTGGAAGTCCGGTTCCTCCAGGGCACACGTCCCTACCTCCCTAGCCCAGAGAGGTGACTCCGAGGCGGGCCTGACAGGGCGGCCTTCCCTCATGGAAGTCTGGTTCCTCCAGTAGTTTACAGACATATGAGTGACTTTCTAGAGTGTGTTGTTCCTAACAGGAAGGAGAAGAGTTACAGTTGAGCCTGTTTTAGGCCACAAGGCCTGTGAATCACAATGGTAAAGTTGCATGTACAAATTTCTTAATTTTTAATCATAACAAAGTCCAATCAGACTGTGTGATACATCATTGTAAAGCTTGTGTTTTGCGGTTTCACATGAACCCAAGCTCATTGTTGTATGTTACTCACAGCTCGAGGGAACAGGGGTCAAATCGGCCTTGTTGGCCTCGGGTGCACTGTGGTCGGGTAGAGGGGCCACCGTCCTCGGGGTCGTATCTCGGCCGGGGAAAGGGTTAGAGAGGCGCGGGTTGGCTCGTTGGAAAGGTCCCTCCACGGGGCGTCCGAGGGTGGGTGTCCCGAAGGGCTGCGGCAAAGGGCTCCGGGGCTACGGCCGTGGGAATATCAATGGGTGGTACTCCGTATCTCGGCCGTGCTTAGGGTTAGAAAGATGCGGGTTGGCTCGTTGGAAATCTCCCCTCGGGTAGAGCAACCGACCCGACGGGCGAAGTCCTGGGACTTAGTGCGCCGGAGCTACGGCCGTTTAAAGGTCAGGCGGTGGTACCCCGTATCTCGGCCGGGCTTAGTGTTAGAGAGAAGCGGGTTGGCTCGTTGGAAAGGGCCGCTCCGGTAGAGCACCCGACCCGAGGGACGAGTTTATCCGATCAAAGGCGCCCGAGTTACGGCCGTTTAAAGGTCAGGCGGTGGTACCCCGTATCTCGCCCGGGCTTAGGGTTAGAGAGAAGCGGGTTGGCTCGTTGAAAAGGGTCGCTCCGGTAGACCAACGGTTCAGTACACAAAAGGCCTGTAAATCATTTGGTAAACTGCATGTACAAATATCTTTGTATATCAGTAAAATCTGAAGCTATTGTCTTTTGTTTTATATCAAATTAAAGGTGTGTATGTGTACTTTACAGACATATGAGTGACTTTACTGTGTGTTGTTCCTAACAGGAAGGAGAAGAGTTACAGTTGAGCCTGTTTTAGGCCACAAGGCCTGTGAATCACAATGGTAAAATTGCATGTACAAATTTCTTAATTTTTAATCAAAACAAAGTCCAATCAGACTGTGTGATACATCATTGTAAAGCTTGTGTTTTGCAGTTTCACATGAACCCAAGCTCATTGTTGTATGTTACTCACAGCTCGAGGGAACAGGGGTCAAATCGGCCTTGTTGAGGTCATTGCAAAAGGCCTGTAAATCATTTGGTAAACTGCATGTACAAATATCTTTGTATATCAGTCAAATCTGAAGCTATTGTCTTTTGTTTTATATCAAATTAAAGGTGTGTATGTGTAGTTTACAGACATATGAGAGACTTTACTGTGTGTTGTTCCTAACAGGAAGGAGAAGAGTTACAGTTGAGCCTGTTTTAGGCCACAAGGCCTGTGAATCACAATGGTAAAGTTTCATGTACAAATTTCTTAATTTTTAATCAAAACAAAGTCCAATCAGACTGTGTGATACATCATTTTAAAGCTTGTGTTTCACATGAACCCAAGCTCATTGTTGTATGTTACTCACAGCTCGAGGGAACAGGGGTCAAATCGGCCTTGTTGAGGTCATTGCAAAAGGCCTGTAAATCATTTGGTAAACTGCATGTACAAATATCTTTGTATATCAGTCAAATCTGAAGCTATTGTCTTTTGTTTTATATCAAATTAAAGGTGTGTATGTGTAGTTTACAGACATATGAGTGACTTTACTGTGTGTTGTTCCTAACAGGAAGGAGAAGAGTTACAGTTGAGCCTGTTTTAGGCCACAAGGCCTGTGAATCACAATGGTAAAGTTGCATGTACAAATTTCTTAATTTTTAATCAAAACAAAGTCCAATCAGACTGTGTGATACATCATTGTAAAGCTTGTGTTTTGCGGTTTCACACGAACCCAAGCTCATTGTTGTATGTTACTCACAGCTCGAGGGAACAAGGGTCAAATCGGCCTTGTTGAGGTCATTGCAAAAGGCCTGTAAATCATTTGGTAAACTGCATGTACAAATATCTTTGTATATCAGTCAAATCTGAAGCTATTGTCTTTTATTTTATATCAAATTAAAGGTGTGTATGTGTACTTTACAGACATATGAGTGACTTTACTGTGTGTTGTTCCTAACAGGAAGGAGAAGAGTTACAGTTGAGCCTGTTTTAGGCCACAAGGCCTGTGAATCACAATGGTAAAGTTGCATGTACAAATTTCTCAATTTTTAATCAAAACAAAGTCCAATCAGACTGTGTGATACATCATTGTAAAGCTTGTGTTTTGCGGTTTCACACGAACCCAAGCTCATTGTTGTATGTTACTCACAGCTCGAGGGAACAAGGGTCAAATCGGCCTTGTTGAGGTCATTGCAAAAGGCCTGTAAATCATTTGGTAAACTGCATGTACAAATATCTTTGTATATCAGTCAAATCTGAAGCTATTGTCTTTTGTTTTATATCAAATTAAAGGTGTGTATGTGTAGTTTACAGACATATGAGTGACTTTACTGTGTGTTGTTCCTAACAGGAAGGAGAAGAGTTACAGTTGAGCCTGTTTTAGGCCACAAGGCCTGTGAATCACAATGGTAAAGTTGCATGTACAAATTTCTTAATTTTTAATCAATGAACCCCACTGTAGTCTGGTAAGTAAATAAATGCTTTGCTTTAAACAAATGCATCCATTTTTAAACGTTTTTAAATGCTATCTTACGTATTTATTGCCGCTCGAGGTTGACCAACGGCTGGAGAAGTGAACGCTCCAGAACCTAAGTCGATGGGGTTGACCAACGGCTGAAGAAACTTTCGGGTTTACCAACTGCTGGAAGTAGGGCCGGGAGTATGGGGCTTAGGCCGGGGGGGAGTGCTTAAGAGTGGGTGCTCGGGACCGAACGGTGCGCCGGGTACGGGCTCCAGGGTGTCCATGGCGGGTTCCGAGGCCGGCCTCGGGTGCACTGTGGGCGGGTAGAGGGGCCACCGTCCTCTGGGGTCCGAGGCCGGCCTCGGGTGCACTGTGGTCGGGTAGAGGGGCCACCGTCCTCGGGGGTCCGAGGCCGGCCTCGGGTGCACTGTGGTCAGGGGCCACCGTTCTCGGGGTCGTATCTCGGCCGGGGAAAGGGTTAGAGAGGCGCGGGTTGGCTCGTTGGAAAGCTCCCTCCGCGGGGCGCCCGAGGGGAGGCCTCCGAGGCGGGCCCGACAGGGCGGCCCTCCCTCCCGGTAGTCCGGTTCCTCCAGGGTCCCCGACCCTGCCTCCCCTGCCCCAAGGGGAGGCCTCCGAGGCGGTCCTGACAGGGCGGCTCTCCCTCCTGGAAGTCCGGTTCCTCCAGGGCACACGTCCCTACCTCCGTAGCCCAGAGAGGTGACTCCGAGGCGGGCCTGACAGGGCGGCCCTCACTCCTGGAAGTCCGGTTCCTCCAGGGCACACGTCCCTACCTCCGTAGCCCAGAGAGGTGACTCCGAGGCGGGCCTGACAGGGCGGCCCTCCCTCCTGGAAGTCCGGATCCTCCAGGGCACACGTCCCTACCTCCGTAGCCCAGAGGGGTGACTCGAAAGCGGGCCTGACAGGGCGGCCCTCCTTCCTGGATGTCCGGTTCCTCCAGGGCACACGTCCCTACCTCCGTGGCCCAGAGAGGTGACTCGAAAGCGGGCCTGACAGGGCGGCCGTCCCTCCTGGAAGTCTTAGGGTTAGGGTTAGGGTTAGCAACCGACCCGAGGGACGAGTTCATCCGAGCAAAGGCGCCCGAGTTACGGCCGTTTAAAGGTCAGGCGGTGGTACCTCGTATCTCGGCCGGGCTTAGGGTTAGAGAGAAGCGGGTTGGCTCGTTGGAAAGGGCCGCTCCGGTAGAGCAACAGAGGGCCAAATGACCCAGAGGGCACCAAGCTCTGGGGGCCCGAAGTGCCAAAGTATTGTCTGCCATTAAGGAAAACAACTTTTGGCCCCTGGGCTTGGCCCCCTTGGGGCCCCAAGTTATGTTGCCCACTGATAGTTTATATTGCCCACTACCAACTTATGCATTGACCATGTGCCCACTATTTTGCCCATTAGCACATTAAACTGCCCATCTGCCATTTATGCCTCTGAGGGCCCCTGGGGGCCAAATGACCTAAAGAGCCCCAAGCTCTGGGGGCCCAAAGTGCCAAAGTATTGTCTGCCATTGAGGAAAAAAACTTCTGGCCTCTGGGCTTGGCCCCCTTGGGGCCCCAAGTAATGTTGCCCACTGAGAGTTTATTTCACCCACTTCCAATTTATGCATTGACCATTTGCCCACTATTTTGCCCATTAGCACATTAAACTGCCCATCTGCCATTTATGCCTCTATGGGCCCTTGGGGGCCAAATGACCCAGAGGGCCCCAGGCTCTGGGGGCCCCAAGTGCCAAAGTATTGTCTGCCATTAAGGAAAACAACTTTTGGCCTCTGGGCTTGGCCCCCTTGGGGCCCCACGTAATGTTGCCCACTGACAGTTTATTTCACCCACT
The DNA here is from genome assembly GCF_030506205.2 of Paramisgurnus dabryanus. NCBI lineage: Eukaryota > Metazoa > Chordata > Actinopteri > Cypriniformes > Cobitidae > Paramisgurnus > Paramisgurnus dabryanus. Next base: position 329,098 of record NC_133356.1, on the reverse strand, counting down.
TCCAATTTATGCATTGACCATTTGCCCACTATTTTGCCCATTAGCCCATTAAACTGCCCATCTGCCATTTATGGCACAAATGGCCCCTGGGGGCCAAATGACCTAAAGAGCCCCAAGCTCTGGGGGCCCAAAGTGCCAAAGTATTGTCTGCCATTGAGGAAAAGAACTTCTGGCCTCTGGGCTTGGCCCCCTTGGGGCCCCAAGTAATGTTGCCCACTGAGAGTTTATTTCACCCACTTCCAATTTATGCATTGACCATTTGCCCACTATTTTGCCCATTAGCACATTAAACTGCCCATCTGCCATTTATGCCTCTATGGGCCCCTGGGGGCCAAATGACCCAGAGGGCCCCAGGCTCTGGGGGCCCCAAGTGCCAAAGTATTGTCTGCCATTAAGGAAAACAACTTTTGGCCTCTGGGCTTGGCCCCCTTGGGGCCCCAAGTAATGTTGCCCACTGACAGTTTATTTCACCCACTTCCAATTTATGCATTGACCATTTGCCCACTATTTTGCCCATTAGCACATTAAACTGCCCATCTGCCATTTATGCCTCTATGGGTCCCTGGGGGCCAAATGACCCAGAGGGTCCAGGCTCAGGGGGCCCCAAGTGCCAAAGTATTATCTGCCATTGAGGAAAACAACTTTTGGCCCCTGGGCTTGGCCCCCTAGGGGCCCCAAGTTATGTTGCCCACTGATAGTTTATTTTGCCCACTGCCAACTTATGCATTGACCATGTGCCCACTTTTCTGCCCATTAGCACATTTAACTGCCCATCTGCCATTTATGCCTCTGAGGGCCCCTGGGGGCCAAATGACCTAAAGAGCCCCAAGCTCTGGGGGCCCAAAGTGCCAAATGATTACAGGCCCACTGGGTGCCCATTTACTTTGTCTGCAATTAAGGAAAACAACTTTTGGCCCCTGTGCTTGGCCCCCTTGGGGCCCCAAGTGATGTTGCCCACTGACAGCTTATTTCACCCACTGCCAACTTATGCATTGACCATTTGCCCACTTTTCTGCCCATTAGCACATTAAACTGCCCATCTGCCATTCATGGCTCTGAAGGCCCCTGGGGGCCCCAAGTTATGTTGCCCACTGACAGTTTATTTCACCCACAGCCAACTTATGCATTGACCATTTGCCCACTATTTTGCCCATTAGCACATTAAACTGCCCATCTGCCATTTATGTTTCTGATGGCCCCTGGGGGCCAAATGACCTAGAGGGCCCCAAGCTCTGGGGGCCCCAAATGCCTAAGTACTCCAGGCCCACTGGGTGCCCCAATTATTTTGTCTGCGATAGAGGAAAACAACTTTTGGCCCCTGGGCTTGGCGACAATGCAAAGGCCAAAGGTCCAAGTAAGCTCACATGGATGCAAGGCCTACAACAGATGGTGTAAAAGACAAAAGTGAAACTGCAAACACACATGCTTCAACATCTGAGAGTGTAAAATGTGAATGAAACCTGCAAAACACACAAGCACATAGCTACAATGCAAAGGCCAAAGGTCAAAGTCACCTCACATGGATGCAACGGCCTACAACAGATGGTTTAAAATACTGCAAACACACATGCTATAACATCTGAGAGTGTTACATTTGAATGAAACCTGCAAAACACACAAGCACATAGCTGCAATGTAAAGGCCAAAGGTCAAATTCAGCTCACATGGATGCAACGGCCTACAACAGATGGTTTAAAAGACTGCAAACACACATGCTTCAACATCTAAGACTGTTACATATGAATGAAACCTGCAAAACACACAAGCACATTGTTACAATGGAAAGGCCAAAGGTCAAATTCAGCTCACATGGATGTGCAAGGCCTACATTACTTTAAAAGACTGCAAACACACATGCTTCAACATCTAAGACTGTTACATTTGAAAGAAACCTGCCAAACACACAACCACATTGTTACAATGCAAAGGCCAAAGGTCAAATTCAGCTCACATGGATGCAAGGCCTACATCAGATGGTTTAAAAGACTGCAAACACACATGCTTCAACATCTAAGACTGTTACATTTGAATGAAACCTGCAAAACACACAAGCACATTGTTACAATGCAAAGGCCAAAGGTCAAATTCAGCTCACATGGATGCAAGGCCTACATCAGATGGTTTAAAAGACTGCAAACACACACGCTTTAACATCTGAGAGTGTTAAATGTGAATGAAACATGCAAAACACACAAGCACATAGTTACAATGCAAAGGCCAAAGGTCAAAGTAAGCTCACATGGATGCAAGGCCTACATCAGATGGTTTAAAAGACTGCAAACACACATGCTTCAACATCTAAGAATGTTACATTTGAATCAAACCTGCAAAACACACAAGCACATAGCTACAATGCAAAGGCCAAAGGTCAAATTCAGCTTACATGGATGCAAGGCCTAGATCAGATGGTTTAAAAGACTGCAAACACACATGCTTCAACATCTAAGACTGTTACATTTGAATGAAACCTGCAGAACACACAAGCACATAGCTACAATGCAAAGGCCAAAGGTCAAATTCAGCTCACATGGATGCAAGGCCTACATCAGATGGTTTAAAAGACTGCAAACACACATGCTTCAACATCTAAGACTGTTTCATTTGAATGAAACCGGGGGGCCCACTGTTGTGGATTTTTTTAGTGATTATGAAAAATAATTTTCAACAGAGGGTTCCATTGCCAAAAGATGACTTTATTGCATACAACAATAAGGCCGAGTTGGTGGCCAAGCAACTAAAGAGTCTTTTTCAGAATGCAACCTAATATACAGTTCTCTAAAAGTTGAAACCCCTCCCATGTAGTTGTTTTTAGCATGTTTTTATGTTTGACAGGTGTTGTGACTTCATTCCTTCCAAATGTCAGCCTATGCATTTTTAGCTCCAGTATGCTCTCAGTTACCATATTTTAAACCCTGCATACATTGCAGTCTTTAAGACTGCTAGTCTTCAGCTTACAAGCATGAGACATGTTTACTTGCAAAACACATTTGAATCTGAATACCATGTTCACCAAAGATATAGTTCTGAATTAAAAAAATCTTCTTCATTCCACCCTTTGAGACTTTCACAAGTCTCACCCAAAGTGCAACTTCACAATCCAGTTCAATTAAGTTAAGCTAATTAATGGCCCAATTAAGCCATCTTTCCCTTACCAATGATTAAATCATGCTGCCGCACTTTGGTGGAGTGTGGAACAAACATTTTCTCTTGGAGAAGTAAGAGAACCTACTCCTTCAATTAATAAACCTTTATGATCATGGAATATACTTCATTATGTCATTGTTGCTGTAAAATCAGAACTCATAAAAACATCCATATTCATCATAAGAGTGGAAATTAGTCAAATACCTTTTCAATACTTATTATTTTCATTATCTTTTTCTGATGTAATATTACCATTTTCTAACTTTTGCAAAACCCATTTTGATGCACTTTGTAATTTCCTATATGAAGTAACTTTTCATCTTGATTTTCCATTAACATTTGTTTCAAAATAGGGAGTACACAATAAAATAACAATCCATCCAATTAAAATCACAAATCCTTATCCTCTGATAATTTGCATCCTTTACCTTTTGATAATATTCATCCTTTAACCTATACCTTTAATCATTTGACATACAAAAATATGTCTGTGAGAATTTGACAAAACAATCACCCATTTTCCTAATTTTAAATCACACCAATTCCACATTAAGATTCTTTCTTCTTGTATTTGTTGCAGTTTTTATCCTAAACTCTTAAGCTTATTGATAGCTTCAATGAATATCTATGTTGTATTTTTAGCATAACATTAATCTCCATACAATAAAACTATACCCCTTTGTAGTATCTCATTGTTTTTCTAAAATTGTTAAAACATCATTAGTTAAATTTAATAAACCTTTGTTGATTATAGTAGATATAATTTAGTAATTCTAGATTAAATCAATATTTATTCTAACCATGATTTTATCTCATCTCTTGCTTAAATTGTAACAGGTAATACCAAACCAATTTAGGGATAAACTATTTTAGTTTTATCATTTGTTTTCTCAGTATTTTGTTCAATATACTTCAATATAATCATGATGATTTCTTAAATTAACCTTAGTCTTGTACATATATATTTCTTCTCTAATTGCAAAACCACCATAAGTTATCATTTCCCATCAAATCAAAATTAAACCAAAAGAATTCTGCTTACATTACTGTTTGATCTTCATATGTCCACTGCTATGATCTGATTCCCACATTCTTTTTACTGTATACCAGCATTGTCCACCCTTTCCATACCTAAAGCCAAAATTATTAAGGATTTATAATAGCTTTTGGAATTTTATATTTGATTTGTTCAAGTTCTATGTTATAGAATATTCCCTTTAAATATCCCTCATCTTTAGTTCCATAAGGTCTACTGTAGCTTTAATATTCCTTAGTATTTGTTTTTCTTGAATTTCTATTCTGCCTTTTAATGCTTTTATTAACTTTCCCAATATTAACTATTTACCAAAATATGCCCTATAAAATGGATATTTAAACCAGAATTTGTCAATTTGTTACATCGAACCCCCCTGTAATATCATGTCGACTTTTGACTATTCCTACCTTTTATGATTTAGAGCATAATAAGCAATTGTTCATACCAATTTCTCTTAGCTTTGAAAGTTACCCATTTGTACCATTCATTCATAATGTTTTTTTTTTGTTTCCCATAAAATGTCCAACATATTTTTTTTCCTTCCGTTGACGTCCTTTTTCTTCTGTTGATGTCCTTGTCTCCTTTTTGTTTTGGTATCTTCAGTATTTTATCTAAACTTTGGTTCTGCAGAGATTATTGTAGAATAAATTCTCACTGGTGTTACTGGTCCTCGCTAAAGTGTTACTGATCCTTGCTGATAGGTGAAAAGTTAATTGAAGAAAAGTTTGATTATTGACTACAGTTGTGTGAATTTACCATATGTTGCTGATAATTGTCAAACTGGTTATTAGCTTTATTTTTCAATTTTCATGGCTAATTCCTTGACGTTTTCTTTGTGTGTCCTTTACACATTACCAGCAACTTTGTCTCTGTGTATTGCTTGTGAACTCCACTGCTTTGCACTCATTGGTTGTTGCTCCTGAAAGTCTCTTCTCATTTACAAATTTTTCTTAACTTTGTTGTTGTTGCTTGATATGCCCTGGGTGGTCATTACTTCGTTCTTTTATCTCTTTGTAGGCTTGAATTGCTTTTAATTTTTCTGTTGTTGTCTTCTGTATCATGTCTTTTATTATTTTCTTTTCCTCAGCTCTCTTCTTCATTATTGTGTTTAAGTTCTCCTCTGCTCCTCAGCTCTCCTCTTCTGTATCGTGTTTTTGTTGTCCTCTTCTTCGACTGGTATTTTAGGAACTTTTTGCAATGGCTCAGATGACATCAGATGTGCTCCTTCCCCCTTGGCCTGCTGTTAGAGCTGCTCTCCTTGGTCCTTGTTTTATGTCACTCTCTCCTGAAGACCCTCAGATACACTAGATCCCATGGCATAATATGGCATTTTATCTCCATCTCCTCATCAGGCTCCTTTTCTTTTTCCCTGCGCACAAATAGCTTATGCATACAATTAGTTTTATCACATAAGATCTCATCTTTATTTGTAATTGTTCCAAAAGCTCCATCTGCAGTCGTTCCAGAGGAAGTCCTTTTTGGGGATGAATTTTTGTTATATAGTATTGCGCAGACATTGGTATTGGCATTGGTCGACCAATAAGCATTCCATGCAGTGTTAGTTTGCAGTCTGTCACTTGTTATTGCAAGAGACAAAGCATCCAGTCAGTTCAGTTTCATGCATTCACATTTTTTGCTGAGTTTGACGTTGAAGGGATGGTATACTTTTTATGATTAAGGATGGTAAACACATCTTAGTCTTTTCTTTATTCTTTAATGTTGCAGTATTCACTTTATTGTTTTTAAATAAATGCTGATCAAGGGATTACTTCTTCTATATTTTTTATCCTTATTGTTTGGCACTAGCTTTACCTGTTGAACAGAAACTCAACCAGTATTGAATTCAGATATGGAGACCATTTCTCAAATATGGAGAATAATACCCAATTTTTTTTTTTAATCTTTAATTTTAATTTGTTCTTTAATACCTGTTTTTAATTTGAAATTAAAACCACCCATCTGGAAAGGTAACATTTTACTGTACAATACAGTAGAATGATTTATCCCCAATGTGTACATTAGATGTCTTGAATGTCTTTCTTTGTCCCCCTTTAGGTGCCACAAAATATTCCTAACATCCAGCGTGTTCTTTTTTTCCTTCTATCTTCTAAGTAAGGCTTTTGTATTAACACTATAGAAGCACTACTTCTGTATGGCATTCTGAGGCTTCTTTAGCCTCCAAATTTGCTGTGTTGTTACCATTAATAAAATTATCATTCATTTTTATATAAGGTTAATCTTTTATGATTGCCAATTAATTTAATAATATTGTAGCAGAAATTAACCCTACTTGTCCAGTACATTGAATATATATTCCTTCATTCTTTTGAAAACCTCTTTATTCCTATAACAATTTGTATATTGTTTATTTTCATAAAAAACATACAAATATTTCTTCTTTTTGAATACTCAAATATATAAAGCAAAGATCAATTACAATATTTGTCATCTGGGAAAACATTTGTTAGCAATGTGGATCTGGATATCACCTGGTTAGTCTTACAATGTCATTAATTGGATACTTCAATTAGTACTTTGTTCTCTACATCTTTTAATAATTAATACATCTTCTTTATCTTGCATGTTGTTATCATCTGTATTTATTCTTTGCATTTACAAATTATTTTTACTTTAGCACATAAGTCTAATGTTATTCCTAAGCATAATGGATTTATCCCTCTGGCTTTGTATAGCTTTTTGTTTTCATCATATCCCATTAATCCCTTTCTTCACAATCTTTTCCAGTATACAAGAGACCTGTGGAAATAAGTCAGTTACATTAAGTCATTATTCTATTAACTGATTTTCAACCATACTCTTTACTACTTCTTGTTTACCTTCCTGTGATGTTATATCAATTTCTTGTCATATAATTTATTTTTCCACATTTTAAGTTGAATATCTTTCTCATGATCATATTATAATACAATGAAATTCCCACTTTGATAACTTTGCATTAGAAATTTGTGCTTTAATACATTTCCCAATTTATTCATTGTTTGTTGTACATCACTATTTATTACACTAATATACATTTGCTTTGATTCAGTTAATATCACTTTAATATACTTGTACCCTTCTGGAGAACACTAAATCCAATGGCTTAATTCAAATTATGCATATCTTCCTAACCAGTAAACAGGAGTGTGATTTTGATATGAGAATAGATATGGTCATGGTTTTGTTTATTGTTTATAGACATACATTGAATTAGCAATACTTGTCCAGAGAATCATATTCTTAACAAATCTTACAACTGGACCATAAACTGGACTTTGAAAGGCTGCTGTCACCCTCCCCCCTTCACTCACAGAGCTGGTACATGGATATAGCGAAAGTCTCTCTTGGCGTGGCCAGGTTTTTTGTAGTCCTCAGCATGTTTTCTTTGTCTCTCCCAGTTCAAGTTGTTTTCTTTCTGAGATGGTGATGCTGCAAAGTCATTTATGATGGGTACAGGAGTCTGGTTTTTTGGAGGAATTGCTGAAAGTAGCTGAACACAAGAGTCATCACTGTTATTCACTTTGCATTTCAAAACAGTGTGGTCATTCCTGGGTCTCCTCTTTTTTATTGTCTCTGAACAAAACTGGATTCTCTGTGTCTCCCAGTTTTCTCTCTGTGCTTTAGAGTCCAAGCAGTGGCTGCCACACTGCTATGATGTGTTCAAAAATAGTCCCTCCTCATGTAACGTTAGTCCACCGGTCAAAGGTTTCTTTCATTTCTCCATTGCCACAACTTAGTCCTTTTCCCAGTCCCATGAATGCCTGAGGGTAAGTGATCAGCCTCCCAAGGTCCTTAATACCTTTATTAAACTAAGAAATTGTAAGGCCAATGGCCTAAGCCATCCTTTTTTTCCATATCCACATGTCTCCATCAGATGACACCTCCTCTTTACTCTCCCTCTCTACTCTCTCCTTATTTTGCTTCATTAATTCTTTTTAATGTTTTTCTTATTTTTATTTCTTATTTTATTTATATCTTCCTACCTCATCTTCTTTTTCACATCTTTGTGTAAACAATGCCTCTTGTCTTTTTACTCTACACACTTATACTCTTTCTGATAATACTTTAAATTTCTTTCATTTAGGATATTTCCTCATTTGTAAGATTCACTCCCAAACCCGTTTAATTTTCCTATTCCATAACTACTGATCATTTCATTTACATTTTACCTTTAATTTCCACAGTGCCCTTGAGTACTGGAAATCAACCTTCTACAGTATGCATGATAAATATAGATTAACATTTAACACACTTTCTTTTGTTCCATTATCAACTTCCTTTAACATTCTATCATATATATCTCCTTTATTCATTAATAATGCCAATGCTTTTTTCTTCAAATCCATCCTTCTTATCTTTCTTTTGATTTAATATAGGTTTATTTACAATATCCATTTCTTTACACATTGCAACATCAAATGTTCCCTTCATGACAATTTCTTAGACACATTCTTTATTAGATCTCTGCCCAATAGATATTTCCACAAGAATAACAACTATGACTTTTCACTACACCTGTTACTTCTCCATTCAATCTTTTCTATCATATTTAGCCATTTTTTAGCTCCATTAGACAATTAACAAATAAAAACACTTTAGCAATATTACAGTAGTCTTTTATACATAAACGTCAAGCTTATCATCCTCTCTCCCATATTACTTTTTCTACACTGCAAATGTCATGTCCTCTGTCTGACGTTTCATGTTTGTGTGTTTTCTTGTTGTCTGCACGTGGGTTTTGTTTTGACAGCTCTCCACGCGCGCAGCTGTCAGTGCGCGCCCGCCTCCTCTCTCATTCATTATCCTGTTAGCTCCACACCTGTCAGCCCTTACTCTAATCCTTCTCTCTATTTAAGTCTCTCACTCTCACTCCTTGTTGTCAGTCCGTTGTTGTTGCTGAACGCGCAATTCGCTGATCTCCATAGCTTTAGTATTTGAAAGACCAAGTTCACGACCAAGTTTCTGTGTTAAGACTGTTATTGCACTTTGATCACTCACCGTGTTTTGTCTCGTCCAGGCGCTAGGAGTTCTCTCACTATTTGTGCACTTCACTTCTCAGTCCGCTATCTTCGCCAGCCGCTTGAATCTCTCCTGTTGGATTATTTCTGCCCGATTCGGACAGCTGCAGCATCGCGCCCCTTGGTGCGCGGTTCTCATGACGTTTGCTGCCAACTAGAACTCTGCTTCCTTTGACCACTGGAATTATTACCAGGCTGCTGACTGTCCTCTTTTGGACATACTGTGTGACTCTCTTTTGCCTTAAATAAATATTATTTTCTGCACCTGCAATTGAGTCCTCGTTCTGTGAGCCATGACAGAACGGACTGACCAAGCTGCGGACTCAGCAGGCGCAGCGGCACCAGAACCCCTTCGGTCAGCTCTAATCCAGCAAGGCATTATGCTTGGTCAACAGGCTACTCAACTTAATGTTACCACCCAAGAGATCGGGGCTTTAAACGCCCAGGTTGCGGCGCTTTTAGCGACAGTCGAGGAGTTACGGTTTGAAGCGGCTGGTCGGCGGCCGATCTACCCTAATGACCATGAGAGAAGTCGAGACCCTGAACCCCATGCCAACAGTCCACCTGTTTATGATGGAGATCCTAATTCATGCCAGGCCTTCCTCTCACAATGTTCGCTGGTCTTCTCTCTCCAGCCGCGGCGCTACGCGTCAGAAGAGACCAAGGTTGCTTATGTAATAACTCTCCTCTCGGGCAAGGCTCGGGAATGGGGGGTGGCTGTCTGGAATGCCCGAGCTCCGTGTTGTCGGACATTTGAAGAGCTTCGCCATGAGATGTCCCGACTTTTTGATAGATCCGCGCAGGGCGATGAGGCTTCAGCCCGATTGTCGAGGTTGTCACAAGGCAGATCGTCCGTGACCGATTTTGCTATCCGCTTTCAAACCCTGGCGGCTGCTTGCCGATGGAATGAGGCCGCCCTCCGGGCTCGGTTCCTCGAGGGGCTCAGTTTTGCCATCGCTGATGAGCTCGCTGCTACCGAGATTCCAAGAGCTTTAGAGGATATCATCAGTCTCGCGTTGCGAGTTGAGGCTCGTCTCACGCTTCGTCGCCAACTCCGCTCCAGATCTAACTGGCGCTCCACTGAGACACGTCAAGAAGCTTCCGATGTTTCCCCTTCTGTTCCCGAGCCCGAACCTATGCAGCTGGGTTCAGTTCATCTCACAGCCGCCCAGAGACAGCATCGACTTAAGGAGAACCTTTGTTTTTACTGTGGGCAGCCTGGCCACCTTGTCTCCTCATGCCCAGTAAAAGGCCCCGCCCACCGGTAGAACGGGGAGTCCTGGTGGGCGTTTCTCTGACAACCTCTCCGTCTTCCCGCACTCTCTTGCCCTGTCAGCTGTCATATGAAGGCTCCTCCCATTCCTCGAAAGCTTTCCTAGACTCAGGAGCGGAAGGCAACTTTATTGACTCTGCCACCGCCAAACGATAGAATATCCCGTTTCTTCCCCTCCTTAAGCCACTCTCTGTTTGGACTATAGCTGGCCGGCAACTTTCTTCTGTCTCACACGTCACTCCTCGAGTAAGTCTTTTTCTTTCTGGTAACCACTGTGAGAGTATTGAGCTGTACATCCTCGAGTCCCCCAATACCCCCATAATATTAGGGCATCCTTGGTTGTCACAGCACAATCCTCACGTGGATTGGGTTAATCACATTGTGTTATCCTGGAGCTCGTCTTGTCATGTTTCTTGTCTGGGGCCCGCCCCCTCTCCTGTCTCTGTGTTTTCTGTGTTGCAGGATGAGGCCATCGACTTAACCGGAGTCCCGGAGGAGTATCATGATCTGCGCATTGTATTCAGCAAGTCACGAGCCACCTCTCTACCCCCGCATCGCCCCTACGACTGCGCCATAGATCTCCTGCCAGGCACTTCTCCGCCCAAGGGTCGTTTATATTCCCTTTCCGCTCCTGAACGAGAGGCTATGGACAAATATATCCAAGAGGCTTTACAAGCTGGGCTCATTCGCCACTCCTCCTCCCCAGCCGGCGCGGGGTTTTTCTTTGTTCAGAAGAAAGACGGCTCTCTGCGCCCCTGCATTGATTATAGAGGTTTGAATGACATTACTGTAAAAAATAGGTACCCCTTACCTTTAATGTCGTCTGCCTTTGAATTATTACAGGGTGCCAAGGTCTTTACCAAACTAGACCTCCGCAACGCGTACCATCTGGTTCGCATCCGGGAGGGCGATGAGTGGAAGACGGCTTTTAATACTCCCACCGGCCACTACGAATATTCCGTTTTGCCGTTCGGGATCGCCAACGCCCCCTCCGTCTTTCAAGGGCTTGTCAATGCTGTGTTGGGAGACATGCTAAATTGCTTTGTCTTTGTGTATCTGGATGACATTCTAATTTTTTCCCCCTCTCTCCAGGAACACACCCGACACGTCAGACAGGTTCTCCAGCGCTTATTGGAGAATAAACTTTTTGTTAAAGCGGAGAAGTGCGAATTCCATTCCGAGTCTGTTACGTTCCTTGGCTTTGTTATCTCTCCATCAGGCATTTCACCTGATCCGGCTAAGATTAAGGCCGTGACCCAGTGGCCCATTCCCGACTCTCGCAAAGCCCTGCAGCGCTTTCTGGGATTCGCCAACTTTTACCGGCGTTTCATCAGAGGGTTTGGTCAGATTGCTGCACCACTCACGGCGTTAACCTCCACTAAGGTACCTTTTAAATGGAATCCTTTAGCACAGGAATCCTTTGAGAAACTCAAGTCCCGTTTTGTCTCTGCTCCTGTGCTTTGTTTTCCAGATCCGGAGTGTCAATTTATTGTCGAGGTTGATGCGTCGGATGTCGGGGTAGGCGCGGTCTTATCTCAGCGTTCTCCTCATGACGGCAAAGTGCATCCTTGCGCTTTCTATTCTCATCGCCTCAGTCCTGCAGAACGTAACTACGACGTCGGTAACCGGGAGTTCTTGGCGGTTCGATTGGCTTTGGGGGAGTGGCGTCATTGGTTGGAGGGGTCAGCGCAGCCCTTCTTGGTCTGGACGGATCATAAGAACTTAGAATATGTCCGTTCAGCCAAGAGGTTGAGTGCACGTCAGGCTCGCTGGGCACTCTTCTTCGACCGATTTAACTTCACCCTCTCGTACCGGCCTGGCTCCAAGAATGTAAAACCCGATGCGCTGTCCCGCCAGTTCGAGCCCTTGCAGGGGGAGCTTACGGCCGATACCATCCTGTCTAAGGGAGTGGTGGTCGGGGCTCTTACCTGGGGTATCGAGCAGCGGGTAGCAGAGGCCGGACGAGAGGTGCAAGTGCCAGTTGAGTGGCCAGGGAATCGGCTGTTCGTACCGGCTGCGCTGCGCTCTGATGTCCTTCAGTGGGGTCATTCGTCCAAGTTTATCGCCCATCCTGGAGTTCGGGGAACGCTGGCTGCCATCCGTCAGCGCTTTTGGTGGCCCTCTCTCGCCACCGATGTCAGACAGTTTATTTTAGCCTGCACCACTTGTGCTCAGTGTAAGCCCGCCCACCGTCCACCGGCTGGTCTGCTTCGCCCTCTGCCCATTCCGTCATGACCCTGGTCACACATCGCCCTTGATTTTGTCACTGGGCTTCCCCCCTCTGACGGCTACACCGTAATCTTAACGGTGGTGGACCGATTTTCTAAGACGGTTCATTTTATTCCCCTCCCCAAACTTCCCTCTGCCCGAGAGACAGCTCAATTACTGGTTAACCACGTTTTTCGGCTCCATGGGTTGCCGACTGACGTAGTTTCTGATAGGGGTCCCCAGTTTTCCTCTCGGTTTTGGAAAGAGTTTTGTAGACAACTCGGCGCCACCGCGAGTTTGTCCTCTGGTTTTCACCCTCAGACCAACGGGCAATGCGAGCGGGCTAATCAGGATCTCGAAAGAATGCTCCGCTGTCTGACATCTAAAAACCCGAGCTCCTGGAGCCACCAGCTCCCGTGGATTGAATACGCGCATAATTCCCATCCTGCGTCAGCGTCAGGTTTATCTCCTTTCCAATGCTCTCTTGGTTATTCACCTCCCTTATTTCCCTCACAAGAACTCGATGCCGCTGTTCCCTCTGCTCTCGCTTTTATCCAGCGCTGCCGCCGCACCTGGAGAAGAGCTAGGGACGTCATGGTCCGCTCCTCTGCGAAGACCAAGAAAGCAGCCGATCGCCGCCGGACCGCTCCGCCTATCTATGTGTGTGGACAACGGGTATGGCTTTCCACCAAGGATCTGCCTCTCCGGGTTCCTTCTCGTAAGCTGGCACCCAGATTCATTGGTCCATACCGTATCACCAAGATAGTCAACCCGGTGGCTGTGCGGCTTAAACTCCCCCCTACTCTTGCTCGAGTTCATCCGGTTTTCCATGTGTCCAAGGTTAAACCTGTGTTTTCTTCCCAGCTTAATCCTGCCACGAATCTCCCCGCCCCACCTCCCCCTCGTCTTGTGGATGGTTCTCCTGCTTACACTGTCAGGAGATTATTAGACGTCCGCCGTCGTGGCAGGGGTTTTCAATATCTTGTGGACTGGCAGGGCTATGGCGCAGAGGAGAGGTGTTGGGTGCCGTCTCGTGATATTCTGGATCGGGCTCTGATCGTGGACTTCCACCGGCGACGAGGTGAGGCGTCCGTGGGGGGGGGGGGGGTCCTGTCATGTCCTCTGTCTGACGTTTCATGTTTGTGTGTTTTCTTGTTGTCTGCACGTGGGTTTTGTTTTGACAGCTCTCCACACGCGCAGCTGTCAGTGCGCGCCCGCCTCCTCTCTCATTCATTATCCTGTTAGCTCCACACCTGTCAGCCCTTACTCTAATCCTTCTCTCTATTTAAGTCTCTCACTCTCACTCCTTGTTGTCAGTCCGTTGTTGTAGCTGAACGCTCAATTCGCTGATCTCCATAGCTTTAGTATTTGAAAGACCAAGTTCACGACCAAGTTTCTGTGTTAAGACTGTTATTGCACTTTGATCACTCACCGTGTTTTGTCTCGTCCAGGCTCCAGGAGTTCTCTCACTATTTGTGCACTTCACTTCTCAGTCCGCTATCTTCGCCAGCCGCTTGAATCTCTCCTGTTGGATTATTTCTGCCCGATTCGGACAGCTGCAGCATCGCGCCCCTTGGTGCGCGGTTCTCATGACGTTTGCTGCCAACTAGAACTCTGCTTCCTTTGACCACTGGAATTATTACCAGGCTGCTGACTGTCCTCTTTTGGACATACTGTGTGACTCTCTTTTGCCTTAAATAAATATTATTTTCTGCACCTGCAATTGAGTCCTCGTTCTGTGAGCCATGACAGCAAATGTTTTTCAAGCAGTTCCTTACTTAATTAATGTTTCTCTTTCAATTCAATTTGTTTCATTTGTCAAGTAATACTATTTTTTCCTTTAGTCTTAAGCACAAAGATTTTTCATTGGATTAAGATTTAAAATATAGATGTAAAAACCTCCTTTCAACCTATATATACCATTTACTTATAGTTTTACCTATAATCTCTTATTACTTTATTATATAAATAATATATTATTATTATTATTTTACTTATATTATTTCACTTCACTGCTAGCTCCTTTCATCCACAGCACTCAGTCAGGCCTGCACTCACTCTATTTATAACATACACCCAGTCATTCACACTTTAAACATGACACCACTTGTTTTTCACTGTTGAGGATCCTTTCCACTTTTACTCACACAAACTTTTTATCATGCATTAGGGCGGTATCCACAGAATAATATTTTATCCATTCAGACCTCTATTATATAACATATATAAAGAGCTGTTTCATAAAAATCAATTCTGCCCGTGCAGACCCCTGTCCACTTTTTAACACTTTTGTTTCATGCTCTATTTATTTATGTTTTATTTTTTATATCATTTTTATCTATACACTGTAAAATATGCAGCATTAATGTCAAATTAACATATATGTTTGTTACCTTAAAATAACAAAATAAAACATGAATGGCTTGCAAAACCAAAGTACTTTTCCTTATTTTACAGTGTATTCGCTTATTCCATAAGCATTTTTAATAGTCTGTTCCAGTCTACCTGTATCCGTCAAGGCCCTCTTACAGAGTAAACACAGATTATTTAATTTTATCTTTTTTTTTCATACACTGTAAATAAAATGCAGTATTGATGTCAAATCAACATATATCACTACTTAACCTATTAAGGCAAAAACATGGATTGGCTTGCACCATCACATAACTTTGTCTTAATGCTATCATTCATTTACAGTGTATCAGCTTACACCATAAGCATTTTTAATAGTCTGTTCCAGTCTATCTGTATCCATCAAGGCCCTTTTACAGAATAAACACAGATTATTTAATTTTATCCTATTTTCTTTTCTGTACACTGTAAATGATATATTGTATTAATGTCAAATCAACATCTACATAGTTACTTAAACTAACAAAGTGCAACATGTATTGGCTTCCAAAACCAAATCACTTTCATTTTTATACAATTATGCATTTACAGTGTATCCGCTTATTACATCTATCAAAGCCTTCTTGCAATAAGCATTTTTATAATCTGTTACAGTCCATTTGTATCCGTCGAGGCCCTCTTACAAATAAACACAGATTAATTTTATTTCTGTTTAATGCTATCTTCGAAGCCCACTTAGCTATTAAACTATTATCTGTTCCAGGTTAATGCTGTCCAATCAAAGGCCCTCTCAGCAAAACCACAGATTATCCACCTGAGCTCAGGAATTTTTTCCTCTTTATCATTTCAAACAAATCACACCATGCAATCCTTGGAAGTGGAACCCTTTTTAACTGTATTAATCTTAGTTCTTATATTGGAAGAGCATTGTGAAAGTCTTTCCACCATGAGCCAACCCAGATGAGCAACACAACAGTAAACCAGTAAATAAGCAAAAACTGCTTACCTGGTCCTGTGTATGCCGCTCATCCAAACTTAGCCCACAACGGTCATCCACCTCCATGCTCCTTTCCAATCCCATCCTCGTCGCCAAATGTTGTGGATTTTTTTAGTGATTATGAAAAATAATTTTCAACAGAGGGTTCCATTGCCAAAAGATGACTTTATTGCATACAACAATAAGGCCGAGTTGGTGGCCAAGCAACGAAAGAGTCTTTTTCAGAATGCAACCTAATATACAGTTCTCTAAAAGTTGAAACCCCTCCCATGTAGTTGTTTTTAGCATGTTTTTATGTTTGACAGGTGTTGTGACTTCATTCCTTCCAAATGTCAGCCTATGCATTTTTAGCTCCAGTATGCTCTCAGTTACCATATTTTAAACCCTGCATACATTGCAGTCTTTAAGACTGCTAGTCTTCAGCTTACAAGCATGAGACATGTTTACTTGCAAAACACATTTGAATCTGAATACCATGTTCACCAAAGATATAGTTCTGAATTAAAAAAATCTTCTTCACCACCCGCGCGACGCTAGCCCACCCACGACGCTAGCCCTTTCGAGCCCACCCGCGCGACGCTAGCCCTTTCCGGGGCCGAGATACGGCCGCCCCACGCGAAATTTTCCCACGGCCGTTTCTCGGGCGCCTCGGGTCCGGGGCCTTCGCCCTTCGGGTCGGCGGCTCCGCCCGAGGGGCCCTTTCCGAGGAGCCCTCCCTCGAGTCTCTGGCCCTTTCCCGGGCCGAGATACGGCGGATCGTCGCGGAATTTTCGCTCGTCCGGAGCTCCGACGCCCCTAGCGTCCGCCTCGGAGGACACGCGGCCGGTCTCGTTCGAAAGGTCCGTCCCGGGGCTTTCCGACGAGCCCGGCCTCGAGTCCGTGCGACCCCGCCCGCCGGAGATACGTCCGGTCGAAGCTCGCGGAGATTCCGACGGCCGTATCTCAGGCGCCCCGGGTCCGGGGCCTTCGCCCTTCGGGTCGGTCGCTCTGCCGGAGGGGAGCTTTCGAACGAGCCTACCCGCGACCCTCTAGCCCTTTCGCCGGCCGAGATACGGCGGTCCCTTTCCGGATTTTCCCAGGGGCGCAGCTCGGGCGCCTTTGCTCCGATCGACTCGCCCTTTGGGTCGGTTGCTCCACCGGAGGGGACCTTTCCAACAAGCCGACCCGCGTCTCTCTAACCCCAAGCCCGGCAGAGATACGGCGGTCCCTCCGCGGATTTTCCCACGGCCGCAGCCCCGGAGCCCTTCGCCGCAGCCCTTCGGGACACCCACCCTCGGACGCCCCGCGGAGGGACCTTTCCAACGAGCCAACCCGCGCCTCTCTAACCCTTTCCCCGGCCGAGATACGGAGTACCACCCCTTGATATTCCCACGGCCGTAGCTCCGGAGCCCTTCGCTGCAGCCCTTCGGGACACCCACCCTCGGACGCCCCACGGAGGGACCTTTCCAACGGACGGTGGCCCCTCTACCCGCCCACAGTGCACCCGAGGCCGGCCTCGGAACCCGCCACGGACACCCTGGAGCCCGTACCCGGCGCACCGTTCGGTCCCGGGCACCCACTCTTAAGCACTCCCCCCGGCCTAAGCCCCATACTCCCGGCCCCTCTGGAGAACCAAACCGTTGGTCAACCTGAAACGATCTCCAACCGTTGGTCAACCCGAAAGTACTTCCAGCAGTTGGTGAAGAAGTTTATTTTAATCCCAATTTACATGAATATGAGTTTACCATTATAATCACATGCAATTTGTTTACCATGAAGTTATTCATTATGTCAGGTGTTATGCTGGGGGTGGGTCAGTCAGGAGTTTAAAAACATGGGCCTTATGTGGTAGGAGTTGTAAAAGCCATCTGTGTGGAACAGATGTGTGTATTCATGTTTCAGGGCACAAAGGGTTTTAGTATTAGCAAATAGCCAAGGGTCAAATAGGTCAAGGAAAGGAGACACTGGTCTGAGGGATGTCATGTGGTTTTTGCCTGAACAGAAACATATTGTTTTAAGCATGGAGGAGGGGAGGGAACCAAAACCTATATATTACCAGGCCATGGCTCAGAGGGCCAGACTGATTTTGGAGGACCCTCCTAGGATCACACTCTGGTTCTGGGGGGGTCTCGGCTTTTTATTTGTCCGGATAATAAAAGTCTATCTCTTGAAATCAAAACCTAAGACTGAAGATTGTTTCATTTGAGGAAAAGGAAAACCACAACATTTGGTGCCGAAACCCGGGATAGAAAAGAGCTGGACAGACGAACCACCTGGAAGAACCTGACGAGCAACACAAACAACGTATGGCCATATACAAGGTAAGCACTTTTTGCTTATTAATTAGGTTTGTGTTGTTGGCCAGAATTTGCTCCAGGTGGTGAGAAATTTAAGCTCTTCTAAATTTAAGGACCATATAGGTGAACTGGGTTTTGATTTCAAGGGTACAATCTAATTAAGGCATGCATGCATGAATCTGTATTAAGTTACTTTGGCTTTGATGATCACGGTGAATTGAAACTTTGATTTTAAGTTAAGAGAATGCGCAAGAGTTTGTATTCAAGGGTGCATATGTCTACGTTTGTCGAGGAAGTGTATAACGTAGAGGTTTAATTTGGTTTAATTTGAAGTTAAAAGTTTAAATCATTACGTCGGGGAAGTGCAGTAATGATTGTTTAATTGGTTAATGTAAAAAAGGTTTTTGGTTTATAGGTTATCAAACAAACATTTGAAATTTAAGGTTTGGTAAAAACAATTGACACCAGATGGGACATCAAAAAGAGCACAGAACCTGAGAACACAGCTGGCTTTCTCGATGGACAATGCAATCAGGTGGCCACCTATTAATCAATCAATTTTGCTTGTTTAAAGATTGTATTGTTCACCTGAGAGGGCTCAGGGTGGTCAAATCTCAAATGCTCCAAATTTAAGAATAAAAAGGGGAAATTAAAGATTACTCGCCTAAATGATAAGAATAAATGGTTTCATTTTCAAAAAGGAATGTGTGCTAGGACAGATGATGGTTTATTGAGTGAATGAGTTTTATTTTTGTCGTTGAGTGACTTGGATAAAAATTTAATGTTAAGTTGAGAAAATGCCTAAGAAGTTTCGCGAACCTGAGTGTTACCGTGTCGGGGCAGACACGTTGGGGTTCGGAGAGAAGAGTAATCAAATCCTGTAGGTCAGGTACGGTCTGTGTGTTATTTGTCTTGTTGTTTTGAAAGGCCCGGGCTGATGAGAGATATTGTTTTTGTTTTATTTGTCATGTCGGATTGGTAAATTGTGTAAGTGAATCTTTTCCATGTCGACTGAAGTGTAATGGAAAGATGAACTTGGCCAGGTAGTCTAGATAGAGTTGTTTTATTTTATTTGTGTGAGAATGCAATGTGTCTGTGCTAGCATGAGTCTGTGTGAGAGCAAGTCTGAGATGAGGAAAGGTGGGGGCTGAGTGAGTAGTGAGTGTGTCTTTCTCCTGTGGCTCTGCAGAGAGCACAGAGAGGTGTTGTGTTACACTAAAGTGGAGTGAAGGATTGTTTAAAACTGTGGAGAGGGAATACAGTTTGTGAAAGATGTGAATATGAGTAAGATATAAGTATGAATATAAATACGATAAGAATAAGAGACAGTTATAAATGCTGGGTAATAAATATGATATTGGAAGGTATTGTGGAGTTATTGTAGCCACAAATATAAATTTTTATAGTAAAGTACGCAGGTACTTCTAATATCTGAATAACTCATTTAAATGATTGATTTAAATAAATGAGTGTGTGCTCGATAGGAAAAGTATAGCTTGCCCAGAAAAGCACAAAAGTGTGTGATGGAGTTTAACATTATTTGAAGAATCTTGTTTTAAGGACACATTGGGAATCTGAGTAATTATTTGGAAAGTAGATAAATTGGACAAATAAAAAACAATAAGATTGTGAAGTGGTTAAAATGAGAAATAATTATAAAATATAAGGTCTGTTATATTGCAAAGAAAAGATTATGGCAGTCAGATTAATGGAAAAATAAGGATTAAACAACTGTTGTGTGGAGAATTAGAAAATAGAATAATTGGATGTTCAAATGAGGAAACATTTTATGTGGCATTGTGTGAGAAGAAATATAACTAAATAAAAATATTAACTAAAAGAAAGAAAAAGAAGAAGAGATAATTAACAATCAAGGAAATGCTTAGAGAGAGAGAGAGAGAGAGAAAGAAAGGGAGGGGAAAACAAACGGTCACCAGATTTGACCTGTAAAGGTCAACTCTCATTGCTCGAGGGAATTGTGGGATTAAGCAAAATCTAGCAGAAAAACAGAGGTGAAGCATCGAAAGAGAAATAACAAATTAGAGAAAAAAAGAGTAGAGACCAAGTTATTAAAGTGGAAATAAAGATGAAAAATTAAAAAGGACAGAAAAATTATTAAAAGGTGAATGACACAGATAAATTATATAAAGAAAAAATATTTAACAAAATGAAGAGGAGTCTTCATCTGATGATTGAAGGTGGTCACAAAATAAATTTTATTTTAAATTGAAAGGCAATATTTTGCAATGGGTTAAGTTAAACCTTGAAAGGCTGAAAGCTCTGATCCTTTGACATTCAAGAAAGTGACTAAAAAGCTGGCAAGAAACAGACAATGAAAAACTGTGTGTGACATCAAAGTGTTGGAGTTGCAAAGAGAGGAGTAACTCATAAACTGGACTGAGAACACATTCTATTTGAATGGGACTATAATTGAACTCAAGCAGTGAAGGGGGCACTGCATATGGTCAGAGACAATTACAAGGATGAAACACCAAAAAGACTGAGTGGAATCCAGAAAGAGACTCACAAAGACAATAATTTTCTTGGCGACAAGAGAAAAACTGGACACTGAACTTTCCATCTTCATACAAGCCGTTGAGTGAATAAGGGGAAAGAGTAAACAGCCGTTCAATGTTTAGTAAAGACCTTGATACTATAGGGACACAGACAATATTTATGAGAAAATCAGCTAGACAAAATTAAAGGCTGATCAAGAACTTATGTTGTTAGGTGTGACTACCTTTTCTGAAATCAAATCAGACACCTATTAATCTGACAGGAAGAAATGCATAATGAAAATTTGTTTTTTTTTTAAATTTGGTATTCTACAAGAGGAAGTTAGAACTCCAATGATGGTACTAAGCTAAAAAGCAAAGATAAAAGGCATAGAACAGCTATGACAGAAAGGAAAATAAAATGGATAAAAGAAATAAATTGAAATCACATCATAGGATATTAAAAAAGGTAAACAAGAAAAAGCTGTGAGAATAGAGAAAAGAAATAACTAATTTTTGTAACAAACTTAGCAATTTAAGCAAATAAATCTAGTCACGATTTAAGAGCAATAAATGATAAGAAAAGATTGATTTTCCAAAAACTACATACTTTGCTGACAAGTGTTTCTCCATTTGATAAACATTTTTACTGTGAATTCAGATTTGGATAAGAAATAGATACTTGCATTTAGGTATTTACTCATGAGGAAAAAACATTATACAGGTTTAGAATGGATGAACTACTATTCCAACATGCGGAAAGTTAATTTGGTTGATTAATGCTAAGAAAGTTGATAAAATGATTGGTTGTCATTGAGTTATAGGCACACAGGAGAATAGTTGATTCTGCCAGCATGGGCAAACAGATGCGGAAGCTAAAAAGGGCCTCAGAGTGTCAGGAGATCTTTTTAGATTGTATAGAAGTGAAAAATCTCAGTGATAAATACTGTTATCATAGATGTACATGGGGCGAATAAGTGGAATGAAAATTTATTTTTCTGATTCACGAGAAGAATAAAGATTTTGAGTTGAGATAAGAAGGGAAAAACTGATGCGACGGATAAGAGAGAAGAAAAATTTGACTATTATCTACATTCACAAGGGATGGTAGATGAAAAGGTATAGAAAAGGAATAATCATCAAAGCCATACTTAACAAAATGCGTGAAAATACTAATCGTAACAGAACTTATGCTTTACCTTGTATTAATAAGCATGTAAACTAACAAACGTACACCTTTAACACTGCATGAAATATTCGCTGATAGACCTATGCGTATTGTAAAAACATCTGGAATTAAGTGTTATATGAAGAAACTAATTGTCTATGCATTGAGTTATTTGTGTACAGAAAAAGCTGAAAGGAGTTAAGGAGGAGATGAGACAACATGACTCCTTGTGCGAGATGATCTAGCTTATCTGAGGGTCGAGAGGTCGGAAGAGGCCAAACACGGCCACAGGGGGCCTAACTGGGGGAGACAGAAGGATGAGACCAGCCCCAGAAATGTCCAAAGTGGGAGGAGCAGCCAATGTAGCAGAGCTCGTAGGAAGGAGAGAAGGAGAAAAGAATGCCATGATATGAAAGATGAAACATCAAAACCAAATCAAAGTAAAAGCAATTCAATTATACCGACGGATGGAGAGCAAAGTTTTGAGCACCGAGAGGAAGAAGTGAAAAAGAGAAATTGTCAAAAGAAATTGAATTGAAAAGAACGAAACTGATTACTACAGAAGATTTGCATTGCTACAGTCAGTTCAACTTCTTGGCGATGGACTATTGCCTTAAACGAGGCCCAGTGAAAGATCTGTAACAATCTCAAAGGAAAAGAATCTGAAAGAAAGACTGAAAACATAGAGACATTAAACTGAGAACATAAGGTGGACATTTTATGGGAAACATTCCAAAGATAACAAATGATACAAATGGGGAATATTTACAGTTAAGGAAATATGTTTCCAAAGTTGCTTTTTAGGCTTTAAACTAAACTAGATTTCAATAATGCAATAACATTTTCAAGTCCACATAAATAGGGTGATAAATTCAACAAGAAAAAGAGAAAAAGTTAAGGTCAACTTATCTTGATAATATTTAGGTCATTTGGGAAAATCTGAGTTTAAAAATACAGTTTGCAGGCCACAATTTGGATATTTGTGTCAATGGTATAGTAACAAAACATTAAAAATAGGAACAGGAAGGATAGAAATTTCAGAATGATACATACAAGAAAATGTCAACCTTATAGAATTATAGAATTAGGAAAAGTCAATATGAAATGCTTTATAACAGGAATCTTGAACGAATCAACTATAAAACTCTAGATATATTATGAAGACATCAAAGAGTCTAGCTTAAGGTGTAAAAGTGAGAAGAGAGATGCTATAAGAAGAATACTATAATCAAATCAGAGCAATATTTGAAGATCAAATATATCGATTGGAAAATTATTTTGGATTTGTAGAAAAAGAAAATGTTTAACCTCGTTATCATTAGGAGGGAGAAAAAGGTTATTAAATATGATGGAGACAGGAAATCATTACAAAAGAAGGGTATTTAGAATCCTTATAAAAGGATGAACAAAACAATTAATCATAAAATTATATGAACACTGCATGAAAAGAGCTGTATACGGACAAATACGGAATGGGAAATCCCTGCTAAACTTTAGGTTTGCCAGATTTTTGAGGCAGAGTGCTTGGAAAGGTAATACACCAAAGTAAACTTGTGAAACATCCAGAAACCTTACGTTTGTGGATGTTTAAAGGAACTGGTGGAAGTTTCCAGGAATCCTTACAGCTGGTTGTGAGGAGCGGTGGGTGTGAGGTGTGAACGGCTTTTTATATGTTAATGACCCACAGGTAGAGGTGTCTTCTTTGTTTTCAGAGCTGAGTGGGGTGGGGGGTTAACCATGTCTCTTTAAGACAGCACATACAGTATTGTGGTACATAAAAACTGTGCTTTCTAAATATATTTATTATTAATATAATTTAATTAGTCTATTTAAGAAACTAAGCATCATTCAAAATAACTAAAATTCAATGGACACAATTACCATTTTAATGTGTGAAAATTATGTCTCTGACTCAAGAGAAATGCAACAAATGTTATATCAGAATATATATTTCCAACACTTTGAAAACATGTCTCCAACTGCCCTAGGTCAGAATATTGTGCACGTATGTCTCAATGCTGCATACATCGTTTAAAAGAAGCCGTTCAAATGACATCATGTAACTCATTTTTGCTAGCTAGGATGTTGATAAATTAGTCAGTGAAATGTAAAGCTGCTTATTTTTGCTGATGTCTCATGACTTGAAGTTCATTGTTTCTATTGTTATTATAAATCTACCCCAACATTTCATTAAATCTTTTAAAATAGAAACAAAAATATCAATAGACAGGTCCATAATCTAAAAGACAGTCTTTCACATGTGGATGCAAAACATGTTGGGTGAAACAGACTGACAAACTCGGGTAAACATATCTGCAGATACCTGTCAGCTACTGTACTTCTAGTCCAGAGGTGCCCAAAGTTGGCCCACAAAAGACCTTTAATTTTTTTTTATGTTTCATGCATACTTGAAGGTGTATAAAATGCATCACGAAACCTAATGAACTCGGGTACTATAGGCTAAAAATGAAGAGGTTGCGGCAGTGGCACACAGAGAAAAGGATATTTAAAATTGATTGGCAAAACGATTTCTTTTTTCTACAAAAAGCCTTGGAAAATAAAACTGCATTAGTTATGCATAAACAGAGTAATGTTTGCTTATTTATTTTTAAAATATTAGAAAATTATAAATTAGGGGTTATCAGGGCAACTTTAATTTTAATATAACACAACAACATTTACTTTTGGCCCACAGCCCTCAGTCAGGTTTGGCCCTTGTAAGGAAAATGTTCGGGCACCAATGAATGTTCTAGTCTATCTGAGGAGGTAACTTTTAGCATTTGATATATGCTTGCACAAAGTCAGACCACATATTATATATATATGTTTATGTTTGTCTTCAATCAATCAATTTAAACAAAAGAGATGGGGACTTTATAATATAACAAGGGTCCATATATCACAGTGAAAAAAGACATACATGTATTTTTACTTTAACATGAACTAATGCTGAGTTACAGCATATCATATATTGAAGAGTCATCATTAACTACAACATGACATGTTTTTCATTGTTAGTTAATGCAGTCATTTACAATAAATTAATTTGAGTTCATGTTGTAGTTAAGTAAGTTCAGTAAGTTACATGTCTTAACTCAGCATTAGTTTATATTTACTTATATTTAAGTAAGAATTAATTTAGGTATACGTTCAATGTTTCCAATGATGAGCAGTTAATCCACTAAACCCAGAGATAATTCCTGAGGCATGTTTAAAGAGTTTTGTATTTCATCAAGAAGGTGCTGATTCACAAAGATTTTAAATTTAAGAAAATCTGAGCATCATTCCAAATAACTGTTAACATGTTTGTCAACTAAACATGTTTTGTAAACGTAATAAACTTTATAAAAATATTTTTTATTTTGTATTAATAATCAAGTATAAAGAACAATGCATAGTGTGAAAATGCGGATTATAAAAAAGTATATTAAAGAAAAGGAGTACATTTCCCAGAATGCACCTGCACCCACTCATCTGACTGCCCCCACCCTTCAGGTGCGACTGCTCAACCTATGGGCTTGACGGAAAATTCAAATCGCGAACCGTTACTGCCTGGACTACTCCGTCTCTTATTAGTTTGTTTGCTCATTAACAGTAAGGTAAGTTTGATTTAATTCATTTGTCTGCATCGCGCTGATCGGTTGCCTATTTGTTCATATTATGTTATTTACTATGATTCGTTTTTGTCTTTATACTAGAACTGTTTGAATTTAAAGCACAAACAGTAAAACATTAAGGTTATACGTGGTACACAGCGGTAAACATGAGGTTAAAAATATGCGCAGTAACATTCAAACCGGGCTGTTAAAAGAATCAATTCGATGTTTAAATTTTTAAAAACAAAACTTTAAAGAAGCCAAGATGAGACGTTATTTGCTTAAAACAAACAAAACAACAGTAACTCGTGTGTTTGAAATGTTAGCAGCTAGCAAGTGTCTCTCTGCTATTTTAAATGGCACAGACGATCTTTTGTTGTTTTAAAAGCTCATTCAGTTCTGGTAGATGCTGCTTATTTTTCAAGACTGTTTTAATAGCTTTATATTGATTTGTAACAAAGCCAGCTTCACTTTGAGAGAACCTAGATGCTTATTGTAAAGAAGCTTGGAGTCATAATATATTTAAACGTTATATGTTTGCTGTTCTTCATCTTTTTAAATATGAAGTCTATTCATGTTTGTGTTTACAGAGGTCATGTACACTGTGGTCAACTTTGTGGACGATGAAGAGGTTTCTGGGTAAAGATGATGTATGTTTAATCATTCAATGATTACATTAAATTAAAATCAAACATGTTAAATAGTAAACGGATGTATTGTGATATGTGATTTTAATTTTTAATTCTGTGTTTGCCAGAGAAATATAATGAAGTAACAGTGAAAGCTAAAACATCAGACTGATCCAGACACTGAAGAAATTGATGTCACTGCAATCTGGCCAAAATGATGTAAGTTTAATAATTAAGTTATTAAATTAAAGGTTAAATCGTAAATAAATGTGTTGTAATGTATGTGATTCTATTTTTTTTATTCTGTGTTTGATAGACAACAATATTGAAGTAGCCTACTGTAATGAAGCTGCAGAACAACACAGAGACTCTTGAGGACATCAACACAGAAAATGAAGTAAGAAGATGTATATTAAGAAGTTCTTTGATCATATATTGTTGTATCTTTGTTGCAGTGGTTCTTAACGTTATTCCTGGAGACCCACTGCTCTGCACATTTTGTATGTCTCCCTTATTTAACACACCTGATTCAAATCATCAGCTCATTAGAAGGGATCTCCATGAACTGAACTACGTCTGTCAGATAAAAGAGATATACAAAACATGCAGGGCAGTGGGCCTCCAGGAATAACGTCAAGAACCACTGGTTTAATGTAAACTTTCTAAAATGTACAACTTTAATTCTATGTCATTTGATTTGTCGTGTGTGTGTATGTGTATACGTATATGTGTATTAGTATTATGCCAAATACTTATATGTACTTTTATATTTCCAAAGGGCTCCAAAGAGATGTCTGTCCAGATGAGGGTGCATCAATGTTACGTTTGCTGACAAGTATATGCTTTACAATGTAAAACCTAACAGTTAACTTAACTCAAACCATTTAATGAAATCGGTTGCCTTAACCCATTAAGTTTTAAAAAACATACATTTGAGTACTGTGAACTTAAGTCTTGTGCAATTATGCACTTATATTTAGTTAGTGTGAACTTAAATATAAGTGCATAACTGCATGTGACTCAATTTGTTTAAGTTCACAGTACTCAAATCTATGTGTTTTAAAACTTAAATGGTTTAATGCAACCGGTTTTCTTAAATGGTTTGAGTTTAGTTAACTTTTAGGTTTTACAGTGAGAAATTCTTGAATAATTCCAAGACAGAGCTCTGCAATTGAATCAACACTGCAAAAAATCAGTTTCTAACTTAGGATTTTTATCTTGTTTTCAGTAGAAAAACTAAAAATTCTTAAATCATTAAAGAAAATGTCTAGTTTTTAGACAAAAATATACAATTTAAGTAAATTTGTGCCTGAACAAGCAAAAATATATAACAATGGGGTGAGAAAATTGTGCTTGAATTAAGTTTTTAAGAAAAAAGAAAACTTAAGATTTTTTCTCACACCATTGGCAGATATTTTTGCTTGTTTTAAGCACAAATTCACTTAAATTGTGTGCATTTATTTATTTTGTCTAAAACTAGACTTATTTTCTTAGGTCATTTTGTTCATCAAGAAAAAGCATTTTATTTAAATAATATTTCTACTGAAAACGAGACAAAAATATTATGTAAGAGAGTCATTTTTTTGCAGTGTAGGACTGATTTCTTAAAGCAAGATCAATATAGTTGTTGTTCATTTTATTTAGATATTTACTACATTACAGTGGCAGCTGGTGATTTCTTTTTTTGTGAGCACTCGATGCAAAGTCTGTCACAACATGTATATAGCCAGTCATTTGTGTGGTTCCCAATTTCAAAATATGTGTTCTGCGTGTATGTGCATCACGTGTTTTGACTAAACACGTGATGCACATGGTTTACATGAAGCAACAAACACATTTTAAAAACACAAGCAACACACATGACACTCCGAACACTTATTTTGAATTTGCACCCCTCGGATGAGCAGTCACGAGCCGCCACTGCTACTTTACATTGTACTGCTTTGAATGTAGTTTTCATTGTCGCTTTTATTTTGTTTTATTTTACTCTAATATTGCTTTCTCTGTCTGTATATTTATGAGTTTAAATAGTATTGTTTATGTATGCAACTTTTAATATTTGTGTATAATATTATTTTGTGATTGTGACAATTGTGAATTGTTCAGTTTTTTATTAAATAAACATTTCAAACTCAATTCAAGTTTTTTTTTTTTTAAGGGTTTTGGGATGAATATGAATATATATATATATATATAGTGGGGGGGATTGT
Organism: Paramisgurnus dabryanus; assembly: GCF_030506205.2. Taxonomy (NCBI): domain Eukaryota; kingdom Metazoa; phylum Chordata; class Actinopteri; order Cypriniformes; family Cobitidae; genus Paramisgurnus; species Paramisgurnus dabryanus. The sequence continues at coordinate 300,696 of NC_133356.1, read as the reverse complement.
AGTCTATCTGCATAGCAGGCAAATAACCAATCAAGTCACTAAGCTATGAGGGCTTGGGTTGGGCTTAATAGAAAGTGTAACCAATCAAATAATCTCAACTGGAAAGTTTCAAAGTTGTGTCCCAATAGTTGTCAGAGTTTTGGGAGGGGTTTTTAAAAGCAACCAATCAGTGTTGAGATTAAACACCAATGTGGACACTAGAATTGTGCAAAGGTGTGAAATCCCAGTACCTCTGCAGGTGTGAAAATGTCCCCTGACAAAATCTTCAATGGGATTATTTGCCATGGCAACAAATGGCTGCATATACCACAGGAATATCCCATCAGCAAGATACATCCGAATTGGTATCATTACGGGAGTTTCCTAACTTGGTGGAATTAGAAGTTTACCCTCAGTGGAACTAGTAGATACCTCCGAAAATCAGTGGTGTTTACAGTAGTTTCCTAGTACGGATACACCTCTTTTCATGCAGTGGTAGATTCTGTCAATCAACCAAATGGGTACCAAATTAGATTAAGGTATGGGATTAAGCTAAATACGGAATTTAGTAAAGTTTTGTCAGAATAAAAATACAGAATAAATGAATTATGTACGGTACTACAATCAAAAGTAGATTATTAAGTTTACCAATAAGGCATTAATTTATCTTAGGAAAACAACTAGATGAAGCCAGTAGAAATACAAGACATATTCTGAATACATTTTAATCAGAAGTTAGTGGGTAAATAAGGTGTAGGTATCTTTTTAGAAAAATCTAACAAAAGTTAAAATATTAGGAGGATGGAAAAATTAATTTTAAATCAACAAGAATGGTATCAGAACTTACGTTACAAAATAGTATTGAATTTACAACTGGTAGATAATATTCAAGTACCTTTGATGATGATGATGATGACGAAGAAGAGGAATAAGCTGTATTGTATTGAAACAAATATTTCGTATTATGAATTATTTACTTTTTGTTTTTATTCTTAGAAATTTTTTGTTTTATTTGCTTTTTGGGTTTCTTTGTCTTTATTTTGATTAATTTTACTTTATTGTATTATATATTCTACATAATGGTGATGACCAATAGCAGGAGCGGAACCAACTGCGCACAAATTGTTTATAGACTTAAGTTCTTTTACTTTTACATTCAGGAAAAAATGAGAATGGAAAGATGTTTGTTCTTATTGTCCATAGTTCGAAGTGCTGTGGCATAATTTGGTAATTGGTAATGTATGGTGGCTTTCTTTAGTCACAAGTTAGTAATAACTGAGAATTATGAAACTGCACTCCGGATTAAAATAAACTTGAAAAGTGAGGCTAAATTAAGCCTCAGAGCGGGGATTATGAAGAAGTTTATTTTAATCCCAATTTACATGAATATGAGTTTACCATTATAATCACATGCAATTTGTTTACCATGAAGTTATGCATTATGTCAGGTGTTATGCTGGGGGTGGGTCAGTCAGGAGTTTAAAAACATGGGCCTTATGTTGTAGGAGTTGTAAAAGCCATCTGTGTGGAACAGATGTGTGTATTCATGTTTCAGGGCACAAAGGGTTTTAGTATTAGCAAATAACCAAGGGTCAAATAGGTCAAGGAAAGGAGACACTGGTCTGAGGGATGTCATGTGGTTTTTGCCTGAACAGAAACATATTGTTTTAAGCATGGAGGAGGGGAGGGAACCAAAACCTATATATTACCAGGCCATGGCTCAGAGGGCCAGACTGATTTTGGAGGACCCTCCTAGGATCACACTCTGGTTCTGGGGGGGGGGTTCCGCCAGGGTGGTCTCGGCTTTTTATTTGTCCGGATAATAAAAGTCTATCTCTTGAAATCAAAACCCAAGACTGAAGATTGTTTCATTTGAGGAAAAGGAAAACCACAACATTGGTCAACCCGAAAGTTTCTCCAGCCGTTGGTCAACCCCATCGACTTAAGTTCTGGAGCGTTCACTTCTCCAGCCGTTGGTCAACCCCATCGACTTCTGGAGCGGCAATAAATACGTAAGATAGCATTTAAAAACGTTTAAAAATAGATGCATTTGTTTAAAGCAAAGCATTTATTTACTTACCAGACTACAGTTGGGTTCATGTGAAACTGCAAAACACAAGATTTACAATGATGTATCACACAGTCTGATTGGACTTTGTTTTGATTAAAAATTAAGAAATTTGTACATGCAACTTTACCATTGTGATTCACAGGCCTTGTGGCCTAAAACAGGCTCAACTGTAACTCTTCTCCTTCCTGTTAGGAACAACACACAGTAAAGTCACTCATATGTCTGTAAACTACACATACACACCTTTAATTTGATATAAAACAAAAGACAATAGCTTCAGATTTGACTGATTTACAAAGATATTTGTACATGCAGTTTACCAAATGATTTACAGGCCTTTTGCAATGACCTCAACAAGGCCGATTTGACCCCTGTTCCCTCGAGCTGTGAGTAACATACAACAATGAGCTTGAGTTCATGTGAAACCGCAAAACACAAGCTTTACAATGATGTATCACACAGTCTGATTGGACTTTGTTTTGATTAAAAATTAAGAAATTTGTACATGCAACTTTACCATTGTGATTCACAGGCCTTGTGGCCTAAAACAGGCTCAACTGTAACTCTTCTCCTTCCTGTTAGGAACAACACACTCAAGAAAGTCACTCATATGTCTGTAAACTACTGGAGGAACCGGACTTCCAGGAGGGAGGGCCGCCCTGTCAGGCCCGCCTCGGAGTCACCTCTCTGGGCTACAGAGGTAGGGACGTGTGCCCTGGAGGAACCGGACTTCCAGGAGGGAGGGCTGCCCTGTCAGGCCCGCCTCGGAGTCACCTCTCTGGGCTACGGAGGTAGGGACGTGTGCCCTGGAGGAACCGGACTTCCAGGAGGGAGGGCCGCCCTGTCAGGCCCGCCTCGGAGGCCTCCCCTCGGGCAGGGGAGGCAGGGTCGGGGACCCTGGAGGAACCGGACTACCGGGAGGGAGGGCCGCCCTGTCGGGCCCGCCTCGGAGGCCGCCCCTCGGGCAGGGGAGGCAGGGTCGGGGACCCTGGACCTCCAGGGGGACGGAGGCCGACCCCTAGGCCGGGGAGGGTGAGCCTTGCCGGGCTAGGCTCGCGCGGGTTCGAGAGGACCCCTTCCCCTATATACCCGATGGCACCTGTTCACACTACTGTCCCTTCTGAGAGGGGACCCCGACCGGTCCGCGGCCGGGACGGGGCACCTCGGTCGGCCTCGGCGAGTGGGTCGGGGTGCCTGGAGGTGCGCGAGTGGGCATCGTGGAAGTGCGCGAGCCACCCGACCGGGGTCTACGATCCCCCGTTTCCGAGATATCGGCCAATGAACTGCCGGGCGCCGTATCTCGGCCGGGGAAGGTCCGTGCGACCCCGGGGGCCCGAGATACTTCCGGTCGAAAATTCGAATTTCGTTACCGCGCTGCTCTGGCGCCCCGGGTCCGGGGCCTTCGCCCTTCGGGTGGGTGGCTCCGCCGCGGGGGGCCTTTCGAACGAGCCCACCCGCGCGACGCTAGCCCTTTCCGGGGCCGAGATACGGCCGCCCCCCGCGGTATTTTCCCACGGCCGTTTCTCGGGCGCCTCGGGTCCGGGGCCTTCGCCCTTCGGGTCGGCGGCTCCGCCTGAGGGGCCCTTTCCGAGGAGCCCTCCCTCGAGTCTCTGGCCCTTTCCCGGACCGAGATACAGTGGATCGTCGCGGAATTTTCGCTCGTCCGGAGCTCCGACGCCCCTAGCGTCCACCTCGGAGGTCACACGGCCGGTCTCGTTCGAAAGGTCCGTCCCGGGGCTTTCCGACGAGCTCGGCCTCGAGTCCGTGCGACCCCGCCCGCTGGAGATACGTCCGGTCGAAGCTCGCGGAGATTCCGACGGCCGTATCTCGGGCGCCCCGGGTCCGGGGCCTTCGCCCTTCGGGTCGGTCGCTCTGCCGGAGGGGAGCTTTCGAACGAGCCTACCCGCGACCCTCTAGCCCTTTCCCCGGCCGAGATACGGCGGTCCCTTCCCGGATTTTCCCAGGGGCGCAGCTCGAGCGCCTTTGCTCCGATCGACTCGCCCTTTGGGTCGGTTGCTCCACGCGAGGGGACCTTTCGAACGAGCCTACCCGCGAGCCTCTAGCCCTTTCCCCGGCCGAGATACAACGGTCCCCCTGCGGATTTTCCCACGGCCGCAGCTCGGGCGCCTTTGCTCGGATCGACTCGCCCTTTGGGTCGGTTGCTCCACCGGAGAAGACCTTTCCAACGAGCCGACCTGCGTCTCTCTAACCCCAAGCCCGGCAGAGATACGGCGGTCCCTCCGCGGATTTTCCCACGGCCGCAGCTCGGGCGCCTTTGCTCGGATCGACTCGCCCTTTGGGTCGCTTGCTCTACCGGAGCGGCCCTATCCAACGAGCCAACCCGCTTCTCTCTAACCCTAAGCCCGGCCGAGATACAAGGTGCCACCGCTTGAACTTTAAACGGCCGTAGCTCAAGCGCCTTTGCTCGGATCGACTCGCCCTTTGGGTCGGTTGCTCTACCGGAGCGGCCCTATCCAACGAGCCAAAACGCTTCTCTCTAACCCTAAGCCCGGCCGAGATACGGGGTACCACCTCTTGAACTTTAAACGGCCGTAGCTCGGGCGCCTTTGCTCGGATCGACTCGCCCTTTGGGTTGGTTGCTCCACTGGAGGGCACCTTTCCAACGAGCCAACCCGCTTCTCTCTAACCCTAAGCCCGGGCGAGATACGGCGTACCACCGCCTGACCTTTAAACGCCCGTAACTCGGGCGCCTTTGCTCGGATGAACTCGTCCCTCGGGTCGGTTGCTCTACCGGAGAGGCCCTTTCCAACGAGCCAACCCGCTTCTCTCTAACCCTAAGCCCGGCCGAGATACGGGGTACCACCGCCTGACCTTTAAACGGCCGTAACTCGGGCGCCTTTGCTCGGATAAACTCGTCCCTCGGGTCGGTTGCTCTACCTGAGCGGCCCTTTCCAACGAGCCAACCCGCTTCTCTGTAACCCTAAGCCCGGCCGAGATACGGGGTACCACCGCCTGACCTTTAAACGGCGGTAACTCGGGCGCCTTTGCTCGGATAAACTCGTCCCTCGGGTCGGTTGCTCTACCGGAGCGGCCCTTTCCAACGAGCCAACCCGCTTCTCTCTAACCCTAAGCCCGGCCGAGATATGGGGTACCACCGCCTGACCTTTAAACGGCCGTGACTCGGGCGCCTTTGCTCGGATGAACTCGTCCCTCGGGTCGGTTGCTCTACCGGAGCGGCCCTTTCCAACGAGCCAACCCGCTTCTCTCTAACCCTAAGCCCGGCCGAGATACGGGGTACCACCGCCTGACCTTTAAACGGCCGTAGCTCCGGCGCACTAAGTCCCAGGACATCGCCCTTTGGGTCGGTTGCTCTACCCGAGGGGAGCTTTCCAACGAGCCAACCCGCATCTCTCTAACCCTAAGCCCGGCCGAGATACGGAGTACAACCCCCTTGATATTCCCACGGCCGTAGCCCCGGAGCCCTTCGCCGCAGCCCTTCGGGACACCCACTCTCGGACGCCTCTCGGAGGGACCTTTCCAACGAGCCAACCCGCGCCTCTCTAACCCTTTCCCCGGGCCGAGATACGGAGTACCACCCCTTGATATTCCCACGACCGTAGCTCCGGAGCCCTTCGCCGCAGCCCTTCGGGACACCCACCCTCGGACGCCCCGCGGAGGGACCTTTCCAACGAGCCAACCCGCGCCTCTCTAACCCTTTCCCCGGCCGAGATACGACCCCGAGGACGGTGGCCCCTCTACCCGACCACAGTGCACCCGAGGCCGGCCTCGGACCCCCGAGGACGGTGGCCCCTCTACCCGACCACAGTGCACCCGAGGCCGGCCTCGGAACCCGCCACGGACACCCTGGAGCCCGTACCCGGCGCACCGTTCGGTCCTGGGCACCCACTCTTAAGCACTCCCCCCCGGCCTAAGCCCCATACTCCCGGCCCCTCTGGAGAACCAAACCGTTGGTCAACCCGAAACGATCTCCAACCGTTGGTCAACCCGAAAGTACTTCCAGCAGTTGGTCAACCCGAAAGTTTCTCCAGCCGTTGGTCAACCCCATCGACTTAGGTTCTGGAGCGGCAATAAATACGTAAGATAGCATTTAAAAACGTTTAAAAATAGATGCATTTGTTTAAAGCAAAGCATTTATTTACTTACCAGACTACAGTTGGGTTCATGTGAAACTGCAAAACACAAGATTTACAATGATGTATCACACAGTCTGATTGGACTTTGTTTTGATTAAAAATTAAGAAATTTGTACATGCAACTTTACCATTGTGATTCACAGGCCTTGTGGCCTAAAACAGGCTCAACTGTAACTCTTCTCCTTCCTGTTAGGAACAACACACAGTAAAGTCACTCATATGTCTGTAAACTACACATACACACCTTTAATTTGATATAAAACAAAAGACAATAGCTTCAGATTTGACTGATATACAAAGATATTTGTACATGCAGTTTACCAAATGATTTACAGGCCTTTTGCAATGACCTCAACAAGGCCGATTTGACCCTTGTTCCCTCGAGCTGTGAGTAACATACAACAATGAGCTTGGGTTCATGTGAAACCGCAAAACACAAGCTTTACAATGATGTATCACACAGTCTGATTGGACTTTGTTATGATTAAAAATTAAGAAATTTGTACATGCAACTTTACCATTGTGATTCACAGGCCTTGTGGCCTAAAACAGGCTCAACTGTAACTCTTCTCCTTCCTGTTAGGAACAACACACAGTAAAGTCACTCATATGTCTGTAAACTACACATACACACCTTTAATTTGATATAAAACAAAAGACAATAGCTTCAGATTTGACTGATATACAAAGATATTTGTACATGCAGTTTACCAAATGATTTACAGGCCTTTTGCAATGACCTCAACAAGGCCGATTTGACCCCTGTTCCCTCGAGCTGTGAGTAACATACAACAATGAGCTTGGGTTCATGTGAAACTGCAAAACACAAGCTTTACAATGATGTATCACACAGTCTGATTGGACTTTGTTTTGATTAAAAATTAAGAAATTTGTACATGCAACTTTACCATTGTGATTCACAGGCCTTGTGGCCTAAAACAGGCTCAACTGTAACTCTTCTCCTTCCTGTTAGGAACAACACACAGTAAAGTCACTCATATGTCTGTAAACTACACATACACACCTTTAATTTGATATAAAACAAAAGACAATAGCTTCAGATTTGACTGATATACAAAGATATTTGTACATGCAGTTTACCAAATGATTTACAGGCCTTTTGCAATGACCTCAACAAGGCCGATTTGACCCTTGTTCCCTCGAGCTGTGAGTAACATACAACAATGAGCTTGGGTTCGTGTGAAACCGCAAAACACAAGCTTTACAATGATGTATCACACAGTCTGATTGGACTTTGTTTTGATTAAAAATTAAGAAATTTGTACATGCAACTTAACCATTGTGATTCACAGGCCTTGTGGCCTAAAACAGGCTCAACTGTAACTCTTCTCCTTCCTGTTAGGAACAACACACAGTAAAGTCACTCATATGTCTGTAAACTACACATACACACCTTTAATTTGATATAAAACAAAAGACAATAGCTTCAGATTTGACTGATATACACAGATTTTTGTACAGGCAATTTACCAAATAATTTACTGGACTTTTGCAATAACCTCAACAAGGCCGATTTGACCCCTGTTATCTCGAGCTGTGAGTAACATACAACAATGAGCTTGGGTTCATGTGAAACTGCAAAACACAAGCTTTACAATGATGTATCACACAATCTGATTGGACTTTGTTTTAATTAAAAATTAAGAAATTTGTACATGCAACTTTACCATTGTGATTCACAGGCCTTGTGGCCTAAAACAGGCTCAACTGTAACTCTTCTCCTTCCTGTTAGGAACAACACACTCAAGAAAGTCACTCATATGTCTGTAAACTACTGGAGGAACCAGACTTCCAGGAGGGAAGGCCGCCCTGTCAGGCCCGCCTCGGAGTCACCTCTCTGGGCTAGGGAGGTAGGGACGTGTGCCCTGGAGGAACCGGACTTCCAGGAGGGAGGGCCGCCCTGTCAGGCCCGCCTCGGAGTCACCTCTCTGGGCTACGGATACGAGATACGGCGTACCACCGCCTGACTTTTAAACGCCCGTAGCTCCGGCGCACTAAGTCCCAGGACTTTGCCCTTTGGGTCGATTGCTCCACCGGAGGGGACCTTTCCAACTAAACCAACCCGCGTCTCTCTAACCCCAAGCCCGGCCGAGATACGGCGGTCCCTCCGCGGATTTTCCCACGGCCGCAGCTCGGGCGCCTTTGCTCGGATCGACTCGCCCTTTGGGTCGATTGCTCCACTGGAGGGGACCTTTCCAACGAGCCAACCCGCTTCTTTCTAACCCTAAGCCCGGGCGAGATACGGCGTACCACCGCCTGACCTTTAAACGCCCGTAACTCGGGCGCCTTTGCTCGGATGAACTCGTCCCTCGGGTCGGTTGCTCTACCGGAGCAACCCTTTCCAACGAGCCAACCCGCTTTTCTCTAACCCTAAGCTCGGGCGAGATACGGCGTACCACCGCCTGACCTTTAAACGCCCGTAACTCGGGCGCCTTTGCTCGGATGAACTCGTCCCTCGGGTCGGTTGCTCTACCGGAGCGACCCTTTTCAACGAGCCAACCCGCTTCTCTCTAACCCTAAGCCCGGGCGAGATACGGGGTACCACCGCCTGACCTTTAAACGGCCGTAACTCGGGCGCCTTTGATCGGATAAACTCGTCCCTCGGGTCGGTTGCTCTACCGGAGCGGCCCTTTCCAACGAGCCAACCCGCTTCTCTCTAACACTAAGCCCGGCCGAGATACGGGGTACCACCGCCTGACCTTTAAACGGCCGTAGCTCCGGCGCACTAAGTCCCAGGACTTCGCCCGTCGGGTCGGTTGCTCTACCCGAGGGGAGATTTCCAACGAGCCAACCCGCATCTCTCTAACCCTAAGCACGGCCGAGATACGGAGTACCACCCATTGATATTCCCACGGCCGTAGCCCCGGAGCCCTTTGCCGCAGCCCTTCGGGACACCCACCCTCGGACGCCCCGTGGAGGGACCTTTCCAACGAGCCAACCCGCGCCTCTCTAACCCTTTCCCCGGCCGAGATACGACCCCGAGGACGGTGGCCCCTCTACCCGACCACAGTGCACCCGAGGCCGGCCTCGGAACCCGCCACGGACACCCTGGAGCCCGTACCCGGCGCACCGTTCGGTCCTGGTCACCCACTCTTAAGCACTCCCCCCCGGCCTAAGCCCCATACTCCCGGCCCCTCTGGAGAACCAAACCGTTGGTCAACCCGAAACGATCTCCAACCGTTGGTCAACCCGAAAGTACTTCCAGCAGTTGGTCAACCCGAAAGTTTCTCCAGCCGTTGGTCAACCCCATCGACTTAGGTTCTGGAGCGGCAATAAATACGTAAGATAGCATTTAAAAACGTTTAAAAATAGATGCATTTGTTTAAAGCAAAGCATTTATTTACTTACCAGACTACAGTTGGGTTCATGTGAAACTGCAAAACACAAGATTTACAATGATGTATCACACAGTCTGATTGGACTTTGTTTTGATTAAAAATTAAGAAATTTGTACATGCAACTTTACCATTGTGATTCACAGGCCTTGTGGCCTAAAACAGGCTCAACTGTAACTCTTCTCCTTCCTGTTAGGAACAACACACAGTAAAGTCACTCATATGTCTGTAAACTACACATTCACACCTTTAATTTGATATAAAACAAAAGACAATAGCTTCAGATTTGACTGATATACAAAGATATTTGTACATGCAGTTTACCTAATGATTTAAAGGCCTTTTGCAATGACCTCAACAAGGCCGATTTGACCCCTGTTCCCTCGAGCTGTGAGTAACATACAACAATGAGCTTGGGTTCATGTGAAACCGCAAAACACAAGCTTTACAATGATGTATCACACAGTCTGATTGGACTTTGTTATGATTAAAAATTAAGAAATTTGTACATGCAACTTTACCATTGTGATTCACAGGCCTTGTGGCCTAAAACAGGCTCAACTGTAACTCTTCTCCTTCCTGTTAGGAACAACACACAGTAAAGTCACTCATATGTCTGTAAACTACACATACACACCTTTAATTTGATATAAAACAAAAGACAATAGCTTCAGATTTGACTGATATACAAAGATATTTGTACATGCAGTTTACCAAATGATTTACAGGCCTTTTGCAATGACCTCAACAAGGCCGATTTGACCCTTGTTCCCTCGAGCTGTGAGTAACATACAACAATGAGCTTGGGTTCGTGTGAAACACAAGCTTTAAAATGATGTATCACACAGTCTGATTGGACTTTGTTTTGATTAAAAATTAAGAAATTTGTACATGCAACTTTACCATTGTGATTCACAGGCCTTGTGGCCTAAAACAGGCTCAACTGTAACTCTTCTCCTTCCTGTTAGGAACAACACACAGTAAAGTCACTCATATGTCTGTAAACTACACATACACACCTTTAATTTGATATAAAACAAAAGACAATAGCTTCAGATTTGACTGATATACAAAGATATTTGTACATGCAGTTTACCAAATGATTTACAGGCCTTTTGCAATGACCTCAACAAGGCCGATTTGACCCCTGTTCCCTCGAGCTGTGAGTAACATACAACAATGAGCTTGGGTTCATGTGAAACTGCAAAACACAAGCTTTACAATGATGTATCACACAGTCTGATTGGACTTTGTTTTGATTAAAAATTAAGAAATTTGTACATGCAACTTTACCATTGTGATTCACAGGCCTTGTGGCCTAAAACAGGCTCAACTGTAACTCTTCTCCTTCCTGTTAGGAACAACACACAGTAAAGGCACTCATATGTCTGTAAACTACACATACACACCTTTAATTTGATATAAAACAAAAGACAATAGCTTCAGATTTGACTGATATACACAGATTTTTGTACAGGCAATTTACCAAATAATTTACTGGACTTTTGCAATAACCTCAACAAGGCCGATTTGACCCCTGTTATCTCGAGCTGTGAGTAACATACAACAATGAGCTTGGGTTCATGTGAAACTGCAAAACACAAGCTTTACAATGATGTATCACACAATCTGATTGGACTTTGTTTTAATTAAAAATTAAGAAATTTGTACATGCAACTTTACCATTGTGATTCACAGGCCTTGTGGCCTAAAACAGGCTCAACTGTAACTCTTCTCCTTCCTGTTAGGAACAACACACAGTAAAGTCACTCATATGTCTGTAAACTACACATACACACCTTTAATTTGATATAAAACAAAAGACAATAGCTTCAGATTTGACTGATATACAAAGATATTTGTACATGCAGTTTACCAAATGATTTACAGGCCTTTTGCAATGACCTCAACAAGGCCGATTTGACCCCTGTTCCCTCGAGCTGTGAGTAACATACAACAATGAGCTTGGGTTCATGTGAAACCGCAAAACACAAGCTTTACAATGATGTATCACACAGTCTGATTGGACTTTGTTATGATTAAAAATTAAGAAATTTGTACATGCAACTTTACCATTGTGATTCACAGGCCTTGTGGCCTAAAACAGGCTCAACTGTAACTCTTCTCCTTCCTGTTAGGAACAACACACTCAAGAAAGTCACTCATATGTCTGTAAACTACTGGAGGAACCAGACTTCCAGGAGGGAAGGCCGCCCTGTCAGGCCCGCCTCGGAGTCACCTCTCTGGGCTAGGGAGGTAGGGACGTGTGCCCTGGAGGAACCGGACTTCCAGGAGGGAGGGCCGCCCTGTCAGGCCCGCCTCGGAGTCACCTCTCTGGGCTACGGATACGAGATACGGCGTACCACCGCCTGACTTTTAAACGCCCGTAGCTCCGGCGCACTAAGTCCCAGGACTTTGCCCTTTGGGTCGATTGCTCCACCGGAGGGGACCTTTCCAACTAAACCAACCCGCGTCTCTCTAACCCCAAGCCCGGCCGAGATACGGCGGTCCCTCCGCGGATTTTCCCACGGCCGCAGCTCGGGCGCCTTTGCTCGGATCGACTCGCCCTTTGGGTCGATTGCTCCACTGGAGGGGACCTTTCCAACGAGCCAACCCGCTTCTTTCTAACCCTAAGCCCGGGCGAGATACGGCGTACCACCGCCTGACCTTTAAACGCCCGTAACTCGGGCGCCTTTGCTCGGATGAACTCGTCCCTCGGGTCGGTTGCTCTACCGGAGCAACCCTTTCCAACGAGCCAACCCGCTTTTCTCTAACCCTAAGCTCGGGCGAGATACGGCGTACCACCGCCTGACCTTTAAACGCCCGTAACTCGGGCGCCTTTGCTCGGATGAACTCGTCCCTCGGGTCGGTTGCTCTACCGGAGCGACCCTTTTCAACGAGCCAACCCGCTTCTCTCTAACCCTAAGCCCGGGCGAGATACGGGGTACCACCGCCTGACCTTTAAACGGCCGTAACTCGGGCGCCTTTGATCGGATAAACTCGTCCCTCGGGTCGGTTGCTCTACCGGAGCGGCCCTTTCCAACGAGCCAACCCGCTTCTCTCTAACACTAAGCCCGGCCGAGATACGGGGTACCACCGCCTGACCTTTAAACGGCCGTAGCTCCGGCGCACTAAGTCCCAGGACTTCGCCCGTCGGGTCGGTTGCTCTACCCGAGGGGAGATTTCCAACGAGCCAACCCGCATCTCTCTAACCCTAAGCACGGCCGAGATACGGAGTACCACCCATTGATATTCCCACGGCCGTAGCCCCGGAGCCCTTTGCCGCAGCCCTTCGGGACACCCACCCTCGGACGCCCCGTGGAGGGACCTTTCCAACGAGCCAACCCGCGCCTCTCTAACCCTTTCCCCGGCCGAGATACGACCCCGAGGACGGTGGCCCCTCTACCCGACCACAGTGCACCCGAGGCCGGCCTCGGAACCCGCCACGGACACCCTGGAGCCCGTACCCGGCGCACCGTTCGGTCCTGGTCACCCACTCTTAAGCACTCCCCCCCGGGCTAAGCCCCATACTCCCGGCCCCTCTGGAGAACCAAACCGTTGGTCAACCCGAAACGATCTCCAACCGTTGGTCAACCCGAAAGTACTTCCAGCAGTTGGTCAACCCGAAAGTTTCTCCAGCCGTTGGTCAACCCCATCGACTTAGGTTCTGGAGCGGCAATAAATACGTAAGATAGCATTTAAAAACGTTTAAAAATAGATGCATTTGTTTAAAGCAAAGCATTTATTTACTTACCAGACTACAGTTGGGTTCATGTGAAACTGCAAAACACAAGATTTACAATGATGTATCACACAGTCTGATTGGACTTTGTTTTGATTAAAAATTAAGAAATTTGTACATGCAACTTTACCATTGTGATTCACAGGCCTTGTGGCCTAAAACAGGCTCAACTGTAACTCTTCTCCTTCCTGTTAGGAACAACACACAGTGAAGTCACTCATATGTCTGTAAACTACACATTCACACCTTTAATTTGATATAAAACAAAAGACAATAGCTTCAGATTTGACTGATATACAAAGATATTTGTACATGCAGTTTACCAAATGATTTACAGGCCTTTTGCAATGACCTCAACAAGGCCGATTTGACCCCTGTTCCCTCGAGCTGTGAGTAACATACAACAATGAGCTTGGGTTCATGTGAAACCGCAAAACACAAGCTTTACAATGATGTATCACACAGTCTGATTGGACTTTGTTATGATTAAAAATTAAGAAATTTGTACATGCAACTTTACCATTGTGATTCACAGGCCTTGTGGCCTAAAACAGGCTCAACTGTAACTCTTCTCCTTCCTGTTAGGAACAACACACAGTAAAGTCACTCATATGTCTGTAAACTACACATACACACCTTTAATTTGATATAAAACAAAAGACAATAGCTTCAGATTTGACTGATATACAAAGATATTTGTACATGCAGTTTACCAAATGATTTACAGGCCTTTTGCAATGACCTCAACAAGGCCGATTTGACCCTTGTTCCCTCGAGCTGTGAGTAACATACAACAATGAGCTTGGGTTCGTGTGAAACCGCAAAACACAAGCTTTACAATGATGTATCACACAGTCTGATTGGACTTTGTTTTGATTAAAAATTAAGAAATTTGTACATGCAACTTTACCATTGTGATTCACAGGCCTTGTGGCCTAAAACAGGCTCAACTGTAACTCTTCTCCTTCCTGTTAGGAACAACACACAGTAAAGTCACTCATATGTCTGTAAACTACACATACACACCTTTAATTTGATATAAAACAAAAGACAATAGCTTCAGATTTGACTGATATACAAAGATATTTGTACATGCAGTTTACCAAATGATTTACAGGCCTTTTGCAATGACCTCAACAAGGCCGATTTGACCCCTGTTCCCTCGAGCTGTGAGTAACATACAACAATGAGCTTGGGTTCATGTGAAACACAAGCTTTAAAATGATGTATCACACAGTCTGATTGGACTTTGTTTTGATTAAAAATTAAGAAATTTGTACATGCAACTTTACCATTGTGATTCACAGGCCTTGTGGCCTAAAACAGGCTCAACTGTAACTCTTCTCCTTCCTGTTAGGAACAACACACAGTAAAGTCACTCATATGTCTGTAAACTACACATACACACCTTTAATTTGATATAAAACAAAAGACAATAGCTTCAGATTTGACTGATATACAAAGATATTTGTACATGCAGTTTACCAAATGATTTACAGGCCTTTTGCAATGACCTCAACAAGGCCGATTTGACCCTTGTTCCCTCGAGCTGTGAGTAACATACAACAATGAGCTTGGGTTCGTGTGAAACCGCAAAACACAAGCTTTACAATGATGTATCACACAGTCTGATTGGACTTTGTTTTGATTAAAAATTAAGAAATTTGTACATGCAACTTAACCATTGTGATTCACAGGCCTTGTGGCCTAAAACAGGCTCAACTGTAACTCTTCTCCTTCCTGTTAGGAACAACACACAGTAAAGTCACTCATATGTCTGTAAACTACACATACACACCTTTAATTTGATATAAAACAAAAGACAATAGCTTCAGATTTGACTGATATACACAGATTTTTGTACAGGCAATTTACCAAATAATTTACTGGACTTTTGCAATAACCTCAACAAGGCCGATTTGACCCCTGTTATCTCGAGCTGTGAGTAACATACAACAATGAGCTTGGGTTCATGTGAAACTGCAAAACACAAGCTTTACAATGATGTATCACACAATCTGATTGGACTTTGTTTTAATTAAAAATTAAGAAATTTGTACATGCAACTTTACCATTGTGATTCACAGGCCTTGTGGCCTAAAACAGGCTCAACTGTAACTCTTCTCCTTCCTGTTAGGAACAACACACAGTAAAGTCACTCATATGTCTGTAAACTACACATACACACCTTTAATTTGATATAAAACAAAAGACAATAGCTTCAGATTTGACTGATATACAAAGATATTTGTACATGCAGTTTACCAAATGATTTACAGGCCTTTTGCAATGACCTCAACAAGGCCGATTTGACCCCTGTTCCCTCGAGCTGTGAGTAACATACAACAATGAGCTTGGGTTCATGTGAAACCGCAAAACACAAGCTTTACAATGATGTATCACACAGTCTGATTGGACTTTGTTATGATTAAAAATTAAGAAATTTGTACATGCAACTTTACCATTGTGATTCACAGGCCTTGTGGCCTAAAACAGGCTCAACTGTAACTCTTCTCCTTCCTGTTAGGAACAACACACTCAAGAAAGTCACTCATATGTCTGTAAACTACTGGAGGAACCAGACTTCCAGGAGGGAAGGCCGCCCTGTCAGGCCCGCCTCGGAGTCACCTCTCTGGGCTAGGGAGGTAGGGACGTGTGCCCTGGAGGAACCGGACTTCCAGGAGGGAGGGCCGCCCTGTCAGGCCCGCCTCGGAGTCACCTCTCTGGGCTACGGATACGAGATACGGCGTACCACCGCCTGACTTTTAAACGCCCGTAGCTCCGGCGCACTAAGTCCCAGGACTTTGCCCTTTGGGTCGATTGCTCCACCGGAGGGGACCTTTCCAACTAAACCAACCCGCGTCTCTCTAACCCCAAGCCCGGCCGAGATACGGCGGTCCCTCCGCGGATTTTCCCACGGCCGCAGCTCGGGCGCCTTTGCTCGGATCGACTCGCCCTTTGGGTCGATTGCTCCACTGGAGGGGACCTTTCCAACGAGCCAACCCGCTTCTTTCTAACCCTAAGCCCGGGCGAGATACGGCATACCACCGCCTGACCTTTAAACGCCCGTAACTCGGGCGCCTTTGCTCGGATGAACTCGTCCCTCGGGTCGGTTGCTCTACCGGAGCAACCCTTTCCAACGAGCCAACCCGCTTTTCTCTAACCCTAAGCTCGGGCGAGATACGGCGTACCACCGCCTGACCTTTAAACGCCCGTAACTCGGGCGCCTTTGCTCGGATGAACTCGTCCCTCGGGTCGGTTGCTCTACCGGAGCGACCCTTTTCAACGAGCCAACCCGCTTCTCTCTAACCCTAAGCCCGGGCGAGATACGGGGTACCACCGCCTGACCTTTAAACGGCCGTAACTCGGGCGCCTTTGATCGGATAAACTCGTCCCTCGGGTCGGTTGCTCTACCGGAGCGGCCCTTTCCAACGAGCCAACCCGCTTCTCTCTAACACTAAGCCCGGCCGAGATACGGGGTACCACCGCCTGACCTTTAAACGGCCGTAGCTCCGGCGCACTAAGTCCCAGGACTTCGCCCGTCGGGTCGGTTGCTCTACCCGAGGGGAGATTTCCAACGAGCCAACCCGCATCTCTCTAACCCTAAGCACGGCCGAGATACGGAGTACCACCCATTGATATTCCCACGGCCGTAGCCCCGGAGCCCTTTGCCGCAGCCCTTCGGGACACCCACCCTCGGACGCCCCGTGGAGGGACCTTTCCAACGAGCCAACCCGCGCCTCTCTAACCCTTTCCCCGGCCGAGATACGACCCCGAGGACGGTGGCCCCTCTACCCGACCACAGTGCACCCGCCCATACGGAAATGTAATATATGTGAATATATGAAATATCCCTATATGAAATATATGGTAATATAAAGTAGAAACATATATGTACATATATGTACAACCATATATGACACCTATTCGAAAATGGAACAATTTCATATATTGACATATATGTCTATCCCATACAAATATATGTCTATGTGTGCAAAAAACATACATAGACATATATGTCATCTATATAATTATTTATATATGTGACATACATGACTTCACATATATGTCTAATATATGTTGCATACATATACTTATCATATATCATAAAATAATTAAATTTGAACCGTGGTTTTTATCTATTTTTCCGTGTTTCAGACCACAGGTAGGACGTACAACCCATTCACACAACTTAACACACAAACACAATTTATTATTTGTAATGTACCTGATGAGTCCAGTCGGGCCTCGAACCCGGGTCCTCACGTTGAAAGTCATCCGCGCTGTCCACTGATCCACCCAGCAGTTGGATGGGAGGGTCTAACAACTTAAGCTATTTGTGTGTTACTGAAGTAGGCGCTGTTTAGCTTGTATTTTACAGTGTTCGTTTTATTATTCCTCCTGTTTTTATTTTATGCAGGGGTACACAGTGCAAATTTAACCCTTGTGCGTTGTTCAAATTTAATACATCCACTAAATTAAACATCTGTAAAAATGTATCAGAATATTTTTTCACTTTTTTGCATAAATTTGTTAGTCAGTTCTGATCAAAACTACCAAATTTTTACAAAAATTCCATGATTTTAACTCTTTAATTGCCAAGTTCATAAGTGGATTTGGGGAAAATCTAAATGACAAATTTTCAATACAAAAAGTGATTGTAGACTGGATTTTTTTAACCTTTTTCGCAGTCTTGGGCATGTCAAATATAAAGTAAAAACATTGGCTTTTGATTATTGTTTTCTTCCTCATTTATTGTTAGTGGCTGTTTTTACCCCATTGACTTCCATTATAACCACATTTTTTGATTGCAGAGCAATGACACCTTGTTATCATGCATTTTTGAATGTTGGTGGTTTTTCCTTTTGCAAAGAGGTCAAATTTGTCATTTTTACTGTTGATCACCATGTGACACCATTAACCCTTTAGTAGACCTGTGCTGTGCAGAGCTTAATTTCTAGCTTGTACATTGAGTAATATGGGGGCGGTTTCCCGGACAGGGATTATCTTAATCCAGGACTAGGCCTTAGTTTAATTAGGAAATATAACTAGTTTTAACAAACATGCCTTACTAAAAACATTACCTGTATGAATTTTGAGGCAAAACAAAGGGCCCAGATGTATTTTAAGATATGTCAGTGCAAGTTGTTTTCAGTTTTGACAGCTCTTAAAAATGTTTTAGTCTAGGACTAGTCTATCTGTCCGGGAAACCGCCCCCATGGAGTATAACTCCATAATAAAAGTATAGTATTGTGCCAAAGGCATGCAGTTTGAAACTAGGCAGGGTTATAATGTTATGACCCTAATAATTTTTAAACAATATATTTACAGACCTATATAGGCTATGTTGTTTTAGAAATCTAGACATAAAACATATTGATATCATATGGTTGGAGCATACAGTATCATGTAAAAATCCATCTTATATGGTTATAAAATACAAACCCATATAAGAATTCATACATATACATATTTTAAATATATGTATTTAAATACATTTTAATATGAGTATTCCATATAGGTTTAAAAAATATATCTCATATATCAAGATTATTTGTATATGTGATATTCATATATGTATTTATATACATTTTAATATGAGTATTTCATATAGGTTTAAAACATATATCTTCATATATCAAGAGTATCTATATATGTGATATTAATATATGTATTTATATACATTTTAATATGAGTATTTCATATATGTTTTAAACCTATATATTCATATATCCAGAGGATCTATATATGTGATATTAATATATTGCATATATATGTAACATATATGCCAAGATCGGTTTTGATATAGGGACATATATGTCATATATTACATTTCCGTATGGGCGAGGCCGGCCTCGGAACCCGCCACGGACACCCTGGAGCCCGTACCCGGCGCACCGTTCGGTCCTGGTCACCCACTCTTAAGCACTCCCCCCCGGGCTAAGCCCCATACTCCCGGCCCCTCTGGAGAACCAAACCGTTGGTCAACCCGAAACGATCTCCAACCGTTGGTCAACCCGAAAGTACTTCCAGCAGTTGGTCAACCCGAAAGTTTCTCCAGCCGTTGGTCAACCCCATCGACTTAGGTTCTGGAGCGGCAATAAATACGTAAGATAGCATTTAAAAACGTTTAAAAATAGATGCATTTGTTTAAAGCAAAGCATTTATTTACTTACCAGACTACAGTTGGGTTCATGTGAAACTGCAAAACACAAGATTTACAATGATGTATCACACAGTCTGATTGGACTTTGTTTTGATTAAAAATTAAGAAATTTGTACATGCAACTTTACCATTGTGATTCACAGGCCTTGTGGCCTAAAACAGGCTCAACTGTAACTCTTCTCCTTCCTGTTAGGAACAACACACAGTAAAGTCACTCATATGTCTGTAAACTACACATTCACACCTTTAATTTGATATAAAACAAAAGACAATAGCTTCAGATTTGACTGATATACAAAGATATTTGTACATGCAGTTTACCAAATGATTTACAGGCCTTTTGCAATGACCTCAACAAGGCCGATTTGACCCCTGTTCCCTCGAGCTGTGAGTAACATACAACAATGAGCTTGGGTTCATGTGAAACCGCAAAACACAAGCTTTACAATGATGTATCACACAGTCTGATTGGACTTTGTTATGATTAAAAATTAAGAAATTTGTACATGCAACTTTACCATTGTGATTCACAGGCCTTGTGGCCTAAAACAGGCTCAACTGTAACTCTTCTCCTTCCTGTTAGGAACAACACACAGTAAAGTCACTCATATGTCTGTAAACTACACATACACACCTTTAATTTGATATAAAACAAAAGACAATAGCTTCAGATTTGACTGATATACAAAGATATTTGTACATGCAGTTTACCAAATGATTTACAGGCCTTTTGCAATGACCTCAACAAGGCCGATTTGACCCTTGTTCCCTCGAGCTGTGAGTAACATACAACAATGAGCTTGGGTTCGTGTGAAACCGCAAAACACAAGCTTTACAATGATGTATCACACAGTCTGATTGGACTTTGTTTTGATTAAAAATTAAGAAATTTGTACATGCAACTTTACCATTGTGATTCACAGGCCTTGTGGCCTAAAACAGGCTCAACTGTAACTCTTCTCCTTCCTGTTAGGAACAACACACAGTAAAGTCACTCATATGTCTGTAAACTACACATACACACCTTTAATTTGATATAAAACAAAAGACAATAGCTTCAGATTTGACTGATATACAAAGATATTTGTACATGCAGTTTACCAAATGATTTACAGGCCTTTTGCAATGACCTCAACAAGGCCGATTTGACCCCTGTTCCCTCGAGCTGTGAGTAACATACAACAATGAGCTTGGGTTCATGTGAAACACAAGCTTTAAAATGATGTATCACACAGTCTGATTGGACTTTGTTTTGATTAAAAATTAAGAAATTTGTACATGCAACTTTACCATTGTGATTCACAGGCCTTGTGGCCTAAAACAGGCTCAACTGTAACTCTTCTCCTTCCTGTTAGGAACAACACACAGTAAAGTCACTCATATGTCTGTAAACTACACATACACACCTTTAATTTGATATAAAACAAAAGACAATAGCTTCAGATTTGACTGATATACAAAGATATTTGTACATGCAGTTTACCAAATGATTTACAGGCCTTTTGCAATGACCTCAACAAGGCCGATTTGACCCCTGTTCCCTCGAGCTGTGAGTAACATACAACAATGAGCTTGGGTTCATGTGAAACTGCAAAACACAAGCTTTACAATGATGTATCACACAGTCTGATTGGACTTTGTTTTGATTAAAAATTAAGAAATTTGTACATGCAACTTTACCATTGTGATTCACAGGCCTTGTGGCCTAAAACAGGCTCAACTGTAACTCTTCTCCTTCCTGTTAGGAACAACACACAGTAAAGTCACTCATATGTCTGTAAACTACACATACACACCTTTAATTTGATATAAAACAAAAGACAATAGCTTCAGATTTGACTGATATACAAAGATATTTGTACATGCAGTTTACCAAATGATTTACAGGCCTTTTGCAATGACCTCAACAAGGCCGATTTGACCCTTGTTCCCTCGAGCTGTGAGTAACATACAACAATGAGCTTGGGTTCGTGTGAAACCGCAAAACACAAGCTTTACAATGATGTATCACACAGTCTGATTGGACTTTGTTTTGATTAAAAATTAAGAAATTTGTACATGCAACTTAACCATTGTGATTCACAGGCCTTGTGGCCTAAAACAGGCTCAACTGTAACTCTTCTCCTTCCTGTTAGGAACAACACACAGTAAAGTCACTCATATGTCTGTAAACTACACATACACACCTTTAATTTGATATAAAACAAAAGACAATAGCTTCAGATTTGACTGATATACACAGATTTTTGTACAGGCAATTTACCAAATAATTTACTGGACTTTTGCAATAACCTCAACAAGGCCGATTTGACCCCTGTTATCTCGAGCTGTGAGTAACATACAACAATGAGCTTGGGTTCATGTGAAACTGCAAAACACAAGCTTTACAATGATGTATCACACAATCTGATTGGACTTTGTTTTAATTAAAAATTAAGAAATTTGTACATGCAACTTTACCATTGTGATTCACAGGCCTTGTGGCCTAAAACAGGCTCAACTGTAACTCTTCTCCTTCCTGTTAGGAACAACACACAGTAAAGTCACTCATATGTCTGTAAACTACACATACACACCTTTAATTTGATATAAAACAAAAGACAATAGCTTCAGATTTGACTGATATACAAAGATATTTGTACATGCAGTTTACCAAATGATTTACAGGCCTTTTGCAATGACCTCAACAAGGCCGATTTGACCCCTGTTCCCTCGAGCTGTGAGTAACATACAACAATGAGCTTGGGTTCATGTGAAACCGCAAAACACAAGCTTTACAATGATGTATCACACAGTCTGATTGGACTTTGTTATGATTAAAAATTAAGAAATTTGTACATGCAACTTTACCATTGTGATTCACAGGCCTTGTGGCCTAAAACAGGCTCAACTGTAACTCTTCTCCTTCCTGTTAGGAACAACACACTCAAGAAAGTCACTCATATGTCTGTAAACTACTGGAGGAACCAGACTTCCAGGAGGGAAGGCCGCCCTGTCAGGCCCGCCTCGGAGTCACCTCTCTGGGCTAGGGAGGTAGGGACGTGTGCCCTGGAGGAACCGGACTTCCAGGAGGGAGGGCCGCCCTGTCAGGCCCGCCTCGGAGTCACCTCTCTGGGCTACGGATACGAGATACGGCGTACCACCGCCTGACTTTTAAACGCCCGTAGCTCCGGCGCACTAAGTCCCAGGACTTTGCCCTTTGGGTCGATTGCTCCACCGGAGGGGACCTTTCCAACTAAACCAACCCGCGTCTCTCTAACCCCAAGCCCGGCCGAGATACGGCGGTCCCTCCGCGGATTTTCCCACGGCCGCAGCTCGGGCGCCTTTGCTCGGATCGACTCGCCCTTTGGGTCGATTGCTCCACTGGAGGGGACCTTTCCAACGAGCCAACCCGCTTCTTTCTAACCCTAAGCCCGGGCGAGATACGGCGTACCACCGCCTGACCTTTAAACGCCCGTAACTCGGGCGCCTTTGCTCGGATGAACTCGTCCCTCGGGTCGGTTGCTCTACCGGAGCAACCCTTTCCAACGAGCCAACCCGCTTTTCTCTAACCCTAAGCTCGGGCGAGATACGGCGTACCACCGCCTGACCTTTAAACGCCCGTAACTCGGGCGCCTTTGCTCGGATGAACTCGTCCCTCGGGTCGGTTGCTCTACCGGAGCGACCCTTTTCAACGAGCCAACCCGCTTCTCTCTAACCCTAAGCCCGGGCGAGATACGGGGTACCACCGCCTGACCTTTAAACGGCCGTAACTCGGGCGCCTTTGATCGGATAAACTCGTCCCTCGGGTCGGTTGCTCTACCGGAGCGGCCCTTTCCAACGAGCCAACCCGCTTCTCTCTAACACTAAGCCCGGCCGAGATACGGGGTACCACCGCCTGACCTTTAAACGGCCGTAGCTCCGGCGCACTAAGTCCCAGGACTTCGCCCGTCGGGTCGGTTGCTCTACCCGAGGGGAGATTTCCAACGAGCCAACCCGCATCTCTCTAACCCTAAGCACGGCCGAGATACGGAGTACCACCCATTGATATTCCCACGGCCGTAGCCCCGGAGCCCTTTGCCGCAGCCCTTCGGGACACCCACCCTCGGACGCCCCGTGGAGGGACCTTTCCAACGAGCCAACCCGCGCCTCTCTAACCCTTTCCCCGGCCGAGATACGACCCCGAGGACGGTGGCCCCTCTACCCGACCACAGTGCACCCGAGGCCGGCCTCGGAACCCGCCACGGACACCCTGGAGCCCGTACCCGGCGCACCGTTCGGTCCTGGTCACCCACTCTTAAGCACTCCCCCCCGGCCTAAGCCCCATACTCCCGGCCCCTCTGGAGAACCAAACCGTTGGTCAACCCGAAACGATCTCCAACCGTTGGTCAACCCGAAAGTACTTCCAGCAGTTGGTCAACCCGAAAGTTTCTCCAGCCGTTGGTCAATCCCATCGACTTAGGTTCTGGAGCGGCAATAAATACGTAAGATAGCATTTAAAAACGTTTAAAAATAGATGCATTTGTTTAAAGCAAAGCATTTATTTACTTACCAGACTACAGTTGGGTTCATGTGAAACTGCAAAACACAAGATTTACAATGATGTATCACACAGTCTGATTGGACTTTGTTTTGATTAAAAATTAAGAAATTTGTACATGCAACTTTACCATTGTGATTCACAGGCCTTGTGGCCTAAAACAGGCTCAACTGTAACTCTTCTCCTTCCTGTTAGGAACAACACACAGTAAAGTCACTCATATGTCTGTAAACTACACATTCACACCTTTAATTTGATATAAAACAAAAGACAATAGCTTCAGATTTGACTGATATACAAAGATATTTGTACATGCAGTTTACCAAATGATTTACAGGCCTTTTGCAATGACCTCAACAAGGCCGATTTGACCCCTGTTCCCTCGAGCTGTGAGTAACATACAACAATGAGCTTGGGTTCATGTGAAACCGCAAAACACAAGCTTTACAATGATGTATCACACAGTCTGATTGGACTTTGTTATGATTAAAAATTAAGAAATTTGTACATGCAACTTTACCATTGTGATTCACAGGCCTTGTGGCCTAAAACAGGCTCAACTGTAACTCTTCTCCTTCCTGTTAGGAACAACACACAGTAAAGTCACTCATATGTCTGTAAACTACACATACACACCTTTAATTTGATATAAAACAAAAGACAATAGCTTCAGATTTGACTGATATACAAAGATATTTGTACATGCAGTTTACCAAATGATTTACAGGCCTTTTGCAATGACCTCAACAAGGCCGATTTGACCCTTGTTCCCTCGAGCTGTGAGTAACATACAACAATGAGCTTGGGTTCGTGTGAAACCGCAAAACACAAGCTTTACAATGATGTATCACACAGTCTGATTGGACTTTGTTTTGATTAAAAATTAAGAAATTTGTACATGCAACTTTACCATTGTGATTCACAGGCCTTGTGGCCTAAAACAGGCTCAACTGTAACTCTTCTCCTTCCTGTTAGGAACAACACACAGTAAAGTCACTCATATGTCTGTAAACTACACATACACACCTTTAATTTGATATAAAACAAAAGACAATAGCTTCAGATTTGACTGATATACAAAGATATTTGTACATGCAGTTTACCAAATGATTTACAGGCCTTTTGCAATGACCTCAACAAGGCCGATTTGACCCCTGTTATCTCGAGCTGTGAGTAACATACAACAATGAGCTTGGGTTCATGTGAAACACAAGCTTTAAAATGATGTATCACACAGTCTGATTGGACTTTGTTTTGATTAAAAATTAAGAAATTTGTACATGAAACTTTACCATTGTGATTCACAGGCCTTGTGGCCTAAAACAGGCTCAACTGTAACTCTTCTCCTTCCTGTTAGGAACAACACACAGTAAAGTCACTCATATGTCTGTAAACTACACATACACACCTTTAATTTGATATAAAACAAAAGACAATAGCTTCAGATTTGACTGATATACAAAGATATTTGTACATGCAGTTTACCAAATGATTTACAGGCCTTTTGCAATGACCTCAACAAGGCCGATTTGACCCCTGTTCCCTCGAGCTGTGAGTAACATACAACAATGAGCTTGGGTTCATGTGAAACCGCAAAACACAAGCTTTACAATGATGTATCACACAGTCTGATTGGACTTTGTTATGATTAAAAATTAAGAAATTTGTACATGCAACTTTACCATTGTGATTCACAGGCCTTGTGGCCTAAAACAGGCTCAACTGTAACTCTTCTCCTTCCTGTTAGGAACAACACACAGTAAAGTCACTCATATGTCTGTAAACTACACATACACACCTTTAATTTGATATAAAACAAAAGACAATAGCTTCAGATTTGACTGATATACAAAGATATTTGTACATGCAGTTTACCAAATGATTTACAGGCCTTTTGCAATGACCTCAACAAGGCCGATTTGACCCTTGTTCCCTCGAGCTGTGAGTAACATACAACAATGAGCTTGGGTTCATGTGAAACCGCAAAACACAAGCTTTACAATGATGTATCACACAGTCTGATTGGACTTTGTTATGATTAAAAATTAAGAAATTTGTACATGCAACTTTACCATTGTGATTCACAGGCCTTGTGGCCTAAAACAGGCTCAACTGTAACTCTTCTCCTTCCTGTTAGGAACAACACACTCAAGAAAGTCACTCATATGTCTGTAAACTACTGGAGGAACCAGACTTCCAGGAGGGAAGGCCGCCCTGTCAGGCCCGCCTCGGAGTCACCTCTCTGGGCTAGGGAGGTAGGGACGTGTGCCCTGGAGGAACTGGACTTCCAGGAGGGAGGGCCGCCCTGTCAGGCCCGCCTCGGAGTCACCTCTCTGGGCTACGGATACGAGATACGGCGTACCACCGCCTGACTTTTAAACGCCCGTAGCTCCGGCGCACTAAGTCCCAGGACTTTGCCCTTTGGGTCGATTGCTCCACCGGAGGGGACCTTTCCAACTAAACCAACCCGCGTCTCTCTAACCCCAAGCCCGGCCGAGATACGGCGGTCCCTCCGCGGATTTTCCCACGGCCGCAGCTCGGGCTCCTTTGCTCGGATCGACTCGCCCTTTGGGTCGATTGCTCCACTGGAGGGGACCTTTCCAACGAGCCAACCCGCTTCTTTCTAACCCTAAGCCCGGGCGAGATACGGCGTACCACCGCCTGACCTTTAAACGCCCGTAACTCGGGCGCCTTTGCTCGGATGAACTCGTCCCTCGGGTCGGTTGCTCTACCGGAGCAACCCTTTCCAACGAGCCAACCCGCTTTTCTCTAACCCTAAGCTCGGGCGAGATACGGCGTACCACCGCCTGACCTTTAAACGCCCGTAACTCGGGCGCCTTTGCTCGGATGAACTCGTCCCTCGGGTCGGTTGCTCTACCGGAGCGACCCTTTTCAACGAGCCAACCCGCTTCTCTCTAACCCTAAGCCCGGGCGAGATACGGGGTACCACCGCCTGACCTTTAAACGGCCGTAACTCGGGCGCCTTTGATCGGATAAACTCGTCCCTCGGGTCGGTTGCTCTACCGGAGCGGCCCTTTCCAACGAGCCAACCCGCTTCTCTCTAACACTAAGCCCGGCCGAGATACGGGGTACCACCGCCTGACCTTTAAACGGCCGTAGCTCCGGCGCACTAAGTCCCAGGACTTCGCCCGTCGGGTTGGTTGCTCTACCCGAGGGGAGATTTCCAACGAGCCAACCCGCATCTCTCTAACCCTAAGCACGGCCGAGATACGGAGTACCACCCATTGATATTCCCACGGCCGTAGCCCCGGAGCCCTTTGCCGCAGCCCTTCGGGACACCCACCCTCGGACGCCCCGTGGAGGGACCTTTCCAACGAGCCAACCCGCGCCTCTCTAACCCTTTCCCCGGCCGAGATACGACCCCGAGGACGGTGGCCCCTCTACCCGACCACAGTGCACCCGAGGCCGGCCTCGGAACCCGCCACGGACACCCTGGAGCCCGTACCCGGCGCACCGTTCGGTCCTGGGCACCCACTCTTAAGCACTCCCCCCCGGCCTAAGCCCCATACTCCCGGCCCCTCTGGAGAACCAAACCGTTGGTCAACCCGAAACGATCTCCAACCGTTGGTCAACCCGAAAGTACTTCCAGCAGTTGGTCAACCCGAAAGTTTCTCCAGCCGTTGGTCAACCCCATCGACTTAGGTTCTGGAGCGGCAATAAATACGTAAGATAGCATTTAAAAACGTTTAAAAATAGATGCATTTGTTTAAAGCAAAGCATTTATTTACTTACCAGACTACAGTTGGGTTCATGTGAAACTGCAAAACACAAGATTTACAATGATGTATCACACAGTCTGATTGGACTTTGTTTTGATTAAAAATTAAGAAATTTGTACATGCAACTTTACCATTGTGATTCACAGGCCTTGTGGCCTAAAACAGGCTCAACTGTAACTCTTCTCCTTCCTGTTAGGAACAACACACAGTAAAGTCACTCATATGTCTGTAAAGTACACATACACACCTTTAATTTGATATAAAACAAAAGACAATAGCTTCAGATTTGACTGATATACAAAGATATTTGTACATGCAGTTTACCAAATGATTTACAGGCCTTTTGCAATGACCTCAACAAGGCCGATTTGACCCCTGTTCCCTCGAGCTGTGAGTAACATACAACAATGAGCTTGGGTTCATGTGAAACCGCAAAACACAAGCTTTACAATGATGTATCACACAGTCTGATTGGACTTTGTTATGATTAAAAATTAAGAAATTTGTACATGCAACTTTACCATTGTGATTCACAGGCCTTGTGGCCTAAAACAGGCTCAACTGTAACTCTTCTCCTTCCTGTTAGGAACAACACACAGTAAAGTCACTCATATGTCTGTAAACTACACATACACACCTTTAATTTGATATAAAACAAAAGACAATAGCTTCAGATTTGACTGATATACAAAGATATTTGTACATGCAGTTTACCAAATGATTTACAGGCCTTTTGCAATGACCTCAACAAGGCCGATTTGACCCCTGTTCCCTCGAGCTGTGAGTAACATACAACAATGAGCTTGGGTTCGTGTGAAACCGCAAAACACAAGCTTTACAATGATGTATCACACAGTCTGATTGGACTTTGTTTTGATTAAAAATTAAGAAATTTGTACATGCAACTTTACCATTGTGATTCACAGGCCTTGTGGCCTAAAACAGGCTCAACTGTAACTCTTCTCCTTCCTGTTAGGAACAACACACAGTAAAGTCACTCATATGTCTGTAAACTACACATACACACCTTTAATTTGATATAAAACAAAAGACAATAGCTTCAGATTTGACTGATATACAAAGATATTTGTACATGCAGTTTACCAAATGATTTACAGGCCTTTTGCAATGACCTCAACAAGGCCGATTTGACCCCTGTTCCCTCGAGCTGTGAGTAACATACAACAATGAGCTTGGGTTCGTGTGAAACCGCAAAACACAAGCTTTACAATGATGTATCACACAGTCTGATTGGACTTTGTTTTGATTAAAAATTAAGAAATTTGTACATGCAATTTTACCATTGTGATTCACAGGCCTTGTGGCCTAAAACAGGCTCAACTGTAACTCTTCTCCTTCCTGTTAGGAACAACACACAGTAAAGTCTCTCATATGTCTGTAAACTACACATACACACCTTTAATTTGATATAAAACAAAAGACAATAGCTTCAGATTTGACTGATATACAAAGATATTTGTACATGCAGTTTACCAAATGATTTACAGGCCTTTTGCAATGACCTCAACAAGGCCGATTTGACCCCTGTTCCCTCGAGCTGTGAGTAACATACAACAATGAGCTTGGGTTCATGTGAAACTGCAAAACACAAGCTTTACAATGATGTATCACACAGTCTGATTGGACTTTGTTTTGATTAAAAATTAAGAAATTTGTACATGCAATTTTACCATTGTGATTCACAGGCCTTGTGGCCTAAAACAGGCTCAACTGTAACCCTTTTCCTTCCTGTTAGGAACAACACACAGTAAAGTCTCTCATATGTCTGTAAACTACACATACACACCTTTAATTTGATATAAAACAAAAGACAATAGCTTCAGATTTGACTGATATACAAAGATATTTGTACATGCAGTTTACCAAATGATTTACAGGCCTTTTGCAATGACCTCAACAAGGCCAATTTGACCCCTGTTCCCTCGAGCTGTGAGTAACATACAACAATGAGCTTGTGTTCATGTGAAACTGCAAAACACAAGCTTTACAATGATGTATCACACAATCTGATTGGACTTTGTTTTAATTAAAAATTAAGAAATTTGTACATGCAACTTTACCATTGTGATTCACAGGCCTTGTGGCCTAAAACAGGCTCAACTGTAACTCTTCTCCTTCCTGTTAGGAACAACACACAGTAAAGTCACTCATATGTCTGTAAACTACACATACACACCTTTAATTTGATATAAAACAAAAGACAATAGCTTCAGATTTGACTGATATACAAAGATATTTGTACATGCAGTTTACCAAATGATTTACAGGCCTTTTGCAATGAACTCAACAAGGCCGATTTGACCCCTGTTCCCTCGAGCTGTGAGTAACATACAACAATGAGCTTGGGTTCATGTGAAACCGCAAAACACAAGCTTTACAATGATGTATCACACAGTCTGATTGGACTTTGTTATGATTAAAAATTAAGAAATTTGTACATGCAACTTTACCATTGTGATTCACAGGCCTTGTGGCCTAAAACAGGCTCAACTGTAACTCTTCTCCTTCCTGTTAGGAACAACACACTCAAGAAAGTCACTCATATGTCTGTAAACTACTGGAGGAACCAGACTTCCAGGAGGGAAGGCCGCCCTGTCAGGCCCGCCTCGGAGTCACCTCTCTGGGCTAGGGAGGTAGGGACGTGTGCCCTGGAGGAACCGGACTTCCAGGAGGGAGGGCCGCCCTGTCAGGCCCGCCTCGGAGTCACCTCTCTGGGCTACGGATACGAGATACGGCGTACCACCGCCTGACCTTTAAACGCCCGTAACTCGGGCGCCTTTGCTTGGATGAACTCGTCCCTCGGGTCGGTTGCTCTACCGGAGCAACCCTTTCCAACGAGCCAACCCGCTTTTCTCTAACCCTAAGCTCGGGCGAGATACGGCGTACCACCGCCTGACCTTTAAACGCCCGTAACTCGGGCGCCTTTGCTCGGATGAACTCGTCCCTCGGGTCGGTTGCTCTACCGGAGCGACCCTTTTCAACGAGCCAACCCGCTTCTCTCTAACCCTAAGCCCGGGCGAGATACGGGGTACCACCGCCTAAACGGCCGTAACTCGGGCACCTTTGATCGGATAAACTCGTCCCTCGGGTCGGTTGCTCTACCGGAGCGGCCCTTTCCAACGAGCCAACCCGCTTCTCTCTAACACTAAGCCCGGCCGAGATACGGGGTACCACCGCCTGACCTTTAAACGGCCGTAGCTCCGGCGCACTAAGTCCCAGGACTTCGCCCGTCGGGTCGGTTGCTCTACCCGAGGGGAGATTTCCAACGAGCCAACCCGCATCTCTCTAACCCTAAGCACGGCCGAGATACGGAGTACCACCCATTGATATTCCCACGGCCGTAGCCCCGGAGCCCTTTGCCGCAGCCCTTCGGGACACCCACCCTCGGACGCCCCGTGGAGGGACCTTTCCAACGAGCCAACCCGCGCCTCTCTAACCCTTTCCCCGGCCGAGATACGACCCCGAGGACGGTGGCCCCTCTACCCGACCACAGTGCACCCGAGGCCGGCCTCGGAACCCGCCACGGACACCCTGGAGCCCGTACCTGGCGCACCGTTCGGTCCTGGGCACCCACTCTTAAGCACTCCCCCCCGGCCTAAGCCCCATACTCCCGGCCCCTCTGGAGAACCAAACCGTTGGTCAACCCGAAACGATCTCCAACCGTTGGTCAACCCGAAAGTACTTCCAGCAGTTGGTCAACCCGAAAGTTTCTCCAGCCGTTGGTCAACCCCATCGACTTAGGTTCTGGAGCGGCAATAAATACGTAAGATAGCATTTAAAAACGTTTAAAAATAGATGCATTTGTTTAAAGCAAAGCATTTATTTACTTACCAGACTACAGTTGGGTTCATGTGAAACTGCAAAACACAAGATTTACAATGATGTATCACACAGTCTGATTGGACTTTGTTTTGATTAAAAATTAAGAAATTTGTACATGCAACTTTACCATTGTGATTCACAGGCCTTGTGGCCTAAAACAGGCTCAACTGTAACTCTTCTCCTTCCTGTTAGGAACAACACACAGTAAAGTCACTCATATGTCTGTAAACTACACATACACACCTTTAATTTGATATAAAACAAAAGACAATAGCTTCAGATTTGACTGATATACAAAGATATTTGTACATGCAGTTTACCAAATGATTTACAGGCCTTTTGCAATGACCTCAACAAGGCCGATTTGACCCTTGTTCCCTCGAGCTGTGAGTAACATACAACAATGAGCTTGGGTTCGTGTGAAACCGCAAAACACAAGCTTTACAATGATGTATCACACAGTCTGATTGGACTTTGTTTTGATTAAAAATTAAGAAATTTGTACATGCAACTTTACCATTGTGATTCACAGGCCTTGTGGCCTAAAACAGGCTCAACTGTAACTCTTCTCCTTCCTGTTAGGAACAACACACAGTAAAGTCACTCATATGTCTGTAAACTACACATACACACCTTTAATTTTAATATAAAACAAAAGACAATAGCTTCAGATTTGACTGATATACAAAGATATTTGTACATGCAGTTTACCAAATGATTTACAGGCCTTTTGCAATGACCTCAACAAGGCCGATTTGACCCTTGTTCCCTCGAGCTGTGAGTAACATACAACAATGAGCTTGGGTTCGTGTGAAACTGCAAAACACAAGCTTTACAATGATGTATCACACAGTCTGATTGGACTTTGTTTTGATTAAAAATTAAGAAATTTGTACATGCAATTTTACCATTGTGATTCACAGGCCTTGTGGCCTAAAACAGGCTCAACTGTAACTCTTCTCCTTCCTGTTAGGAACAACACACAGTAAAGTCTCTCATATGTCTGTAAACTACACATACACACATTTAATTTGATATAAAACAAAAGACAATAGCTTCAGATTTGACTGATATACAAAGATATTTGTACATGCAGTTTACCAAATGATTTACAGGCCTTTTGCAATGACCTCAACAAGGCCGATTTGACCCCTGTTCCCTCGAGCTGTGAGTAACATACAACAATGAGCTTGGGTTCGTGTGAAACCGCAAAACACAAGCTTTACAATGATGTATCACACAATCTGATTGGACTTTGTTTTAATTAAAAATTAAGAAATTTGTACATGCAACTTTACCATTGTGATTCACAGGCCTTGTGGCCTAAAACAGGCTCAACTGTAACTCTTCTCCTTCCTGTTAGGAACAACACACAGTAAAGTCACTCATATGTCTGTAAACTACACATACACACCTTTAATTTGATATAAAACAAAAGACAATAGCTTCAGATTTGACTGATATACAAAGATATTTGTACATGCAGTTTACCAAATGATTTACAGGCCTTTTGCAATGACCTCAACAAGGCCGATTTGACCCCTGTTCCCTCGAGCTGTGAGTAACATACAACAATGAGCTTGGGTTCATGTGAAACCGCAAAACACATGCTTTACAATGATGTATCACACAGTCTGATTGGACTTTGTTATGATTAAAAATTAAGAAATTTGTACATGCAACTTTACCATTGTGATTCACAGGCCTTGTGGCCTAAAACAGGCTCAACTGTAACTCTTCTCCTTCCTGTTAGGAACAACACACTCAAGAAAGTCACTCATATGTCTGTAAACTACTGGAGGAACCAGACTTCCAGGAGGGAAGGCCGCCCTGTCAGGCCCGCCTCGGAGTCACCTCTCTGGGCTAGGGAGGTAGGGACGTGTGCCCTGGAGGAACCGGACTTCCAGGAGGGAGGGCCGCCCTGTCAGGCCCGCCTCGGAGTCACCTCTCTGGGCTACGGATACGAGATACGGCGTACCACCGCCTGACTTTTAAACGCCCGTAGCTCCGGCGCACTAAGTCCCAGGACTTTGCCCTTTGGGTCGATTGCTCCACCGGAGGGGACCTTTCCAACTAAACCAACCCGCGTCTCTCTAACCCCAAGCCCGGCCGAGATACGGCGGTCCCTCCGCGGATTTTCCCACGGCCGCAGCTCGGGCACCTTTGCTCGGATCGACTCGCCCTTTGGGTCGATTGCTCCACTGGAGGGGACCTTTCCAACGAGCCAACCCGCTTCTTTCTAACCCTAAGCCCGGGCGAGATACGGCGTACCACCGCCTGACCTTTAAACGCCCGTAACTCGGGCGCCTTTGCTCGGATGAACTCGTCCCTCGGGTCGGTTGCTCTACCGGAGCAACCCTTTCCAACGAGCCAACCCGCTTCTCTCTAACCCTAAGCCCGGCCGAGATACAGGGTACCACCGCCTGACTTTTAAACGCCCGTAACTCGGGCGCCTTTGCTCGGATGAACTCGTCCCTCGGGTCGCTTGCTCTACCGGAGCGACCCTTTTCAACGAGCCAACCCGCTTCTCTCTAACCCTAAGCCCGGGCGAGATACGGGGTACCACCGCCTGACTTTTAAACGGCCGTAACTCGGGCGCCTTTGCTCGGATAAACTCGTCCCTCGGGTCAGTTGCTCTACCGGAGCGGCCCTTTCCAACGAGCCAACCCGCATCTCTCTAACCCTAAGCCCGGCCGAGATACAGGGTACCACCGCCTGACCTTTAAACGGCCGTAACTCGGGCGCCTTTGCTCGGATGAACTCGTCCCTCGGGTCGGTTGCTCTACCGGAGCGGCCCTTTCCAACGAGCCAACCCGCTTCTCTCTAACACTAAGCCCGGCCGAGATACGGGGTACCACCGCCTGACCTTTAAACGGCCGTAGCTCCGGCGCACTAAGTCCCAGGACTTCGCCCGTCGGGTCGGTTGCTCTACCCGAGGGGAGATTTCCAACTGCCAACCCGCATCTCTCTAACCCTAAGCACGGCAGAGATACGGAGTACCACCCATTGATATTCCCACGGCCGTAGCCCCGGAGCCCTTTGCCGCAGCCCTTCGGGACACCCACCCTCGGACGCCCCGCGGAGGGACCTTTCCAACGAGCCAACCCGCGCCTCTCTAACCCTTTCCCCGGCCGAGATACGACCCCGAGGACGGTGGCCCCTCTACCCGACCACAGTGCACCCGAGGCCGGCCTCGGAACCCGCCACGGACACCCTGGAGCCCGTACCCGGCGCACCGTTCGGTCCTGGGCACCCACTCTTAAAGAGTCATGAAACCCCTGAACCAAAATTTCTGAGATTTTAACAGAGGTATGTGTGTTGAACACCACTGAAGACAATGTTAGCAGCTGTTAGATTTAATAGTAGGGGGGAAATGGTTAAATTTTAGTTTTTATACGCTATTTTCGTCTTCTGGGTTTAAAATCTTCATCCAGTTCACGTCACAGGCTGTGACGGGGCAGAGCACAGATAGTAACTTGACGACTCATCGTTGTCTCATAATTATTAACGAGACTGAGTTTTTTATCCAATGAGAAGACAATCTCTTAATTATTCATGACACCACGCGGATCTTCCCAACGACAGACTTGTCAAGCAAGCTGTGATATCGCGCCGTAGATGAGTGAGGCGATCATGGGACGCAATGTCGTGGATTTTTTCAGGAGAATCAGAGACGGTTGAGATGTAAAATTCTCTTCAAAGTATTTTATTAAAGAATTGTGTCAGACAGCTTGAAACACAATACTGGTCATAGGGTGTACACCTAGTAAAATGATAATGACAATGACTATGACAATGACCCCGTTCTGAGTTTTTCAGTGATTTAAATAGTGCCCCCGTTTAAGGAAGCCCTCCCATTCGAACAATCTGTTTGTACTGTGCCTGTATCTTTGCAACCTTTAAGTTGCTACACAAAAAGACAGCCATTGCTGGTAAAACACATTGCCTTTGTTTTCTAATGCGTCATAAAGCTATATTGCTACTCTTACCAAGGTCACATGTCCCCCATCCAGGCCTAGCTGTGGAAAAACACTGTCATGGCAAGCAACAGAGAGACAACTTAATTCATTTAGACCTCAACAATATAACACATTAAAAGTATGCTTTATATAAAACATTTATACTAAGCTTAAGATAAAACACTCAAAATTTCTCTACCATATATCCCCCCTTCGGAAACTAAATGTTTTCGATAACCACCCTTCAAATACGACTGATGATACCAGAGAAGCCGGGCTAGGTACTTTAAAGAAAGAATCAAAGAATAAAATACCCCTGACAGTTCGGGCCAGACCCTCAGTCACTTTTCTAGTTTCAACAGTCATTTCACACCGGTTATCCTTTAAATGATAATTAACAACCTGTAAAAAAAGTAATGATTAACAACATAAAAAAATAACATAACATTCAATTTTAAATCTAAAGCAAGCATATCATGTTTTCAAAAAATTCTTTTCACTTTCTGGTAAGCCGTGCTAGGTGGATGTTTTACCTCCACCCCCAGGAGATTCCTGGACCATCAGTCACTTACCAGGCTTGTTACACTGTCATCACACCGTGGACAGTGATGCTTTAAACCATCTCTTTCCCTATTTTACACACACTTCAGGTTTGCAACTTGCATTACTAATAAAATATTATAACTTGTAATAAAAATAATAAATGCAAAAGATAATACCTTGTTAATAAATGATAACAAACGCAAAAAATTATAAATGTTAATAAAAAAGAATAAATTCATTAGTATAGGTGACACCCTATGTCCAGTTTAACATTACCAGTAACATAATGATACTCACATGAGAGTGTTTTGCTCTGGTGGGCAGTCCACACAGAGTCTTTCTAAGAAACATAAATTCTATATGTATACGTGTAGGGTGCATCTTCCAGCTTTCGACGGTCTTCAACCCATGCGCTTTGCACGCGTAGAGGGCCGTGTGAGGGAGGAGGGTACTAGAGCCTCGTTGGTTTCCCATCACACATGGATGTTG
Organism: Paramisgurnus dabryanus; assembly: GCF_030506205.2. Classification (NCBI taxonomy): domain Eukaryota; kingdom Metazoa; phylum Chordata; class Actinopteri; order Cypriniformes; family Cobitidae; genus Paramisgurnus; species Paramisgurnus dabryanus. The sequence continues at coordinate 264,174 of NC_133356.1, read as the reverse complement.
TCCTCAAATTTATCTCCCTCGTCGTCCTCATTAATTTGTACCCGTTGGTACATTATCTTACCCATTCCTTTGTCGATAGTTTTCTCAATCAAACCCCTGATACATGGTATGCAACAACAACCACACAATGCAAGGATAGCAACAGCTACAGCAGTTGACATCAGTAAAGAAGTTATCAGTGTACTCCACTCCACTTCCCAAACTACTTTTCCATCATTTTTGTAAATGGGTCATCTATTCCAGCGTTCTCAGCCAATTCATTTAACAAGGCGGTCAAACCTTCTAATGCCCTTATAATGCTCTCATCAGGGGCAGTATTATCAAAAATACATTTTCAGCATCCATCATCTATAATTTTTTAAACACCCCCCTTTTCAGCCAACCACATATCTAATGCCAGCCTGTTTTGTTGTGCCATCAGTGACGTTAGTCCCATTTGTTCTGTTATCCCCTTAACGTAATACAATTAATTAATCCAATCCACATTTTTATTGAGGGTTGACCACCAGAAAAGAATTGACTCAAAACTTGCAACAATCTGATTTCTCACTTTGTATTCATCTGGCACCCCCCTTGGAACCCTTATGGCATCTCTATACTGTACATTCTATATACACATATTATCATAAGATCCACCAGGCAGATTTCTTTTCTGTCTGTTAATACTCTTAACACTTATTTTATCATGTAGGATCCCCAAAATCAGGTAATGAAAACATTTGAAATGGCATTATTTAATTGTACAAGGGTACAGGTTCCCTTCCAATTTACTCTTAAACTTGGCCTTAAATTCATGTCAACACACATTCACCATACGTCTGCCCTTTCTGTGGTCTGGCCTACAAACCAGTTAGCCTTGTATCCCTCTTTATCATTTGTAACATCAATTTCTTTTTGGCACCACCCATCTGTAAAATGGTTATCTTAAAACATGTATAATTAACCTTATAGGCCTGTATATTTGGTGGGAGGAAACATTTTCATTATTATAAACAAATAAACAACATTCATGCAATCTCCATCCTCCATATCCTTAAATGCTTTGATCATACATTACCCATTAATTGTGATCTCCAAATCCAGTTTCTATGGTTCATCACATCACTATCTAAAAAATAAGGTTACAGTGTTTATTTATCATATGGTTATTTCAACATAATGACATGGAGACAGTCGCCGGGGGTCGTCTTCTCTGGTACCTGGAAGCAATGAGTATTATAATACCACAATTTGGAACATTTTACCTTAACAGATGTTGGGCTAGCTTCTGTGACCTCATACGAGCCTTCTCGTCTGGGTTCATCCCACTTACGCTAGTAAACTTTGATCTACACCCCGGTTTCTACAGGAAGAGGTGTTGCAGTCTCGTCACCAGGTGTCTCTCTGGGCCTGCTTTCAATCTGTAAAATAGCTTTATGGTTTCTCATTAGTTCAGCAATATATTCATTAATTTAATTTTTTAGATCCTCCTCATGCTCCAAATTCAATTCATTTTGGTTGGGTTTGAACATTGGTCTCCCAGTTACCATTTCATGAGGGGATAAACGCGTTTCCCTGTTAGTACTAGATCTTATGGCCATGAGCGCTATTGGTAAGGCCTGAACCCAAATTAATTTAGTCTGTGCACAGATTTTGGCTATTTTTGATTTTAAGTAAATCGTTACACCTCTCAACCGCCCCTTGAGACTGTGGATGATACACTGATCCAAATTTTTGGGTTATTCCTACCCTAGCAAGTGCTTTTCTCAACAGGTTGGCCTGAAATCCTGGTCCATTATCTGCCTGCAATACCTTGGGAAGCCCATATCTTGGGACCACTTCCCTCTTAAGTGCTCCAGCCACTGCTTGCGCACTCTGCGTTCACACTGGATAAGCTTCTGTCCATCTCGAAAAAACACATTTTCTCCTTAATTGGGTGGATCATATCTACAAAATCCATCACTAAATGCACAAATGGTCCTTCCACACTTGGAAACAGACACATTGGATGTACTGCTGGTTTGACATTTCTTTTCATATATGTCACACTCTGACAAAAATTCACTAATTTTGTTTTGCATATTGATAAACCAGAAACCCTGTTGTCTCAAAATCTTATCTATCATCTCCCCCCTTGCGCAATGTTCACTACCATGCGCGTTCATCATTACCATTTTCTCCATTCTAGATGGAATTACTAATTGTTGATGGTCTGTTCTCCACAAACCTTTTACATTGACAACACCTCTGCTTTGCCACTCCATCTTTTCAATTTGTTATGCTGCATTTTGCATGTCTCTGATTTCATCTACAGTTACGTCTGCGGAAATGCTCACCTGTTCACTTTCAGTCTTTTTACCTGACCTTGTCACTACCATGGACATGGTTCCAGCTCGCTCAGTTTTGCTGCTCCTGATTTTGCTTCCTCATCCGCTTTTTCATTTCCTTTGTCAATAAATGAATCTCCTTTTGTGTGTGCAGCACACTTAATTACAATTACTTTAGCTGGTTTTTGTATTGCCTCAAATAGTTGTGTAATCTCTGAAAGATGTTTAATTGGGTGGCCATTACTTCTCTTAAACCCATTTTCACCACATATCAGTATTTACATTGATTTCCATACAGTACCTTATCCAATTTCACATGCTTCAATTAAAGCCATTAACTCTGCACACTGGGCAGACATTTGCCCATGCCTCATCCTCTTACACCTCAAAACTTTAACTCTGTCAGTCACTGGATCTCCCAGGATCACACTGTATCACATGCAACTCTGACCTATCTCATTTTTATAGCATGAACCATCAACAAACAAATGCTTGTAACCAGGATCCCCTTCGTAACCCAAATCTGCTCTCAGTTTCATCTGTTCAATGCCTTCTGTCATACAAACCTGCGGTGTGTCTTCTCTACAATATAACAACATCTGTCAGATTTTTTCCCATGTCCTTACATTTTAATTCCCTAAATTACTTGACCCTACTGGCATATTCTGGTAATAACTCTGGTATGAACTACAACACCCTGTGGCTCCCATTAATGCCATCATTTGCTTCACTGTTTTGACATGGATAGTCAAGCATGGTTCTGTGGTGTTTGTCACAAATTTAATTTTGCCCTTCAAAGATTACTCTTTTTAGGTATTGTACACTGGTTTTAGCCAATATCAGCTTTTATTTTTATACTTTTATCCGCATGTCATACAGTCTGTTCAAAACTTGTTGTGTGCTATCAAAATATCATCTACATATCAAGCATACTCCCTCTCATCTCTGGCGATAACTAGCTTATCTTTTAGCAATTGGTTAAACAATGCAATTACCTGCTCCTTTGTGCTGCTATCCTGTAAAATTATTTGCTTCTGCTGTATACCTGTCTAAGTCATTTCTAATGGAATTAGATACCAACCTAGCTCCCTGTTCTCCATCCAGCCTTTCTCTCCTTCTTCCCATTCAATGGAATATGACTTTTTCACATGAGGTTCTAGGTCCCTGGCCCTATGATTTCCCCACACCCACACTGTCACATTGGGGTGGCTTCCTTCCACAGCAAAATTATCTAGCTTACAACTGCTGATCCTCACTGCTACTCCAGCCTCACAAACCAACACTCCTTCACTTCTCAACTCAATTTCTTCTCCTAATTTGAATCTTTGTTCATACTTTAAATCCTCTCCTTTGATGCAATATTTCATTGTACAGTGACCCTCAAATCTTGGCTTTCGTCCCTGAAAATCTTTAGTTTTTTCTCTGGCAGCCGCCATCATTTTTTTTTTTCTAATTTCCCAATCCAATATACTTCTGGTCTAATTAAAGGGGTTAATTTCTGTTTAGTTATTTTGGTTAGACACTGCAATGTTAATCCCTGTGGTGCGGTTTTGATGGTATCATCTAATTTACACAAAATGTCCCTTCCAATTAATGTGATCGGAACCTGAGGTGCCATCAGAAATTGATTTACAACAGTTTTTCCTTTTTCCAGAGAATCCCATTGTTCTAACAGATGATTGTGATGCAACAACCCCAGGTACCAATTTTGGATCAATTGAGCTGCATGTAGCCCCGGTGTCAATTAAACATTCAATTTTCACTCCATTAATTATGCATGTTAATTTAGGTTCTTCCCAATCATTTTTGGATAATGCTACCTGTTGGTTAATTGGACCCTCCGAACACCCCTATTGCTTTCATGGGTTTTTTGGACAGTCACGCCTAGCATGAGTATTTTCCCCACATCCCCAGCAAACATTGTTTTGCCCGAAATATGGACCCAGATCAGCGGATGCCCTGTTCTGAAAATATCCCCTTCCTCTGCCCCTTGGCCATCTTCAAAAATTAATTCCTCTACTCTGTCAACTAGGTGCCATTACATTCACAACTACTGGTTGAGACGGGGCTGCGCCATGGGGGTGCTGCCATGGGTTCTGATTTTGGGTTTGATCCGCAGCTTGTTTTGGCAGATCTGCTACCTTTTCAGACTTGTTAGGAGGGTGTGTTGCAACCATTTCGCCCTGAGAGTGGCTCGCTGACTCATATGACCCTGCCCATCCCACCACATAGGTTCCCCTGGGGGCCTTACTAATGTCTTTGTGTCTTTTCTTTTCTTCCAGGCTAACTTGAGCCAGCTTTCGTTCAGTCTCTTTAGCTTGTTGCTCTAAGTCTCTTTCGTGTTTCTGGTGTTTGGAGGCATGATGTTTCAGGGTCTCCACCCACTGGCTGTGTGGCATTGCATCTAGCCCTGGGGTGTCACTCAGTTTGTTTTGCACAGACACTGGCAGTGCGTCCAGCAGTTCCTTTCTGAACAGTCTGGTTTCAAAGTCTCTTGGGTCAGTGGGATCTTTTCTCAGCCCTGCCCTCTCCAAGTTTGCATGTTTTTAGCAATCCACAGTGCACAGTCCTCCTGACCCAGTGCAGTGGGGGTCAGTTTGGTGCTGTCAAACTTGACAGGGAACTCAGTTCTCAAGGCACCCCAAAGTCTGCCTCTGTAACAGTCAAGAGCCTGGCGTCAAAATCAGACGAAACCACACTCTGTCCCATACCTGCTGACCACAACACATCCTCCATTTCCCTCAAACTAGTGATTTTTGCCAGTAAGGCTTTTATGTCACCCACCGCCAATCTTGTACCTTGCGTCTCTTTCTCCAACGCACCGATCCAGGGACCAGCACCATCTCTTAAACTTGGCAACAGATTTATTATAGTCTCTAAATCTCTATGAGCCCATGGGACATACACAGCTGTTTTCCCTTCAATACGCAACGGAAATACACTCACACCTTGTTCATTTATTTTACCTCTAGGGGTGCTTTTCAATAATGGGGATCTTTCCTCTATTGGGTCAAAGTCTAAAGCTAATGTGTCCCTATACTCTAAATCTCTGTTTCTCTCCTCTACCAACATCTTAGCTCTGTAAGTTCTTAATCCATCAGGTCCTGACATTTTTGTCATATCTATACCACCTTTAGAGGCTGGGTACTCTTGTGTCATTTTCATATTTAGCCAGTCATCAGTTTCTCGCTTTCTCTGTTCCATAGCCTGCAATGCCCTGACCTTTTGTTGCTTAGGCACTCTTTCATTTGCTATCTCTCTATCCTGCCTTTCTTGCTCCAAAATCATCCTTTCTTCCTCTTGTAATCTTTTACCAAGCTCTCTGTCCTGCGATAGCCCTGCTAAACCCAAAGACTTCACCTCTTTAGTTAATTCTGTTATTTCCTTTGCTCTCTGTTCAATTAGTTGGTCCAGATGTTCTAACTGAGTCCTGGTATACTGACTAGCTCCTCCTGCTGCCTGACTTTGTTCACGGAATGATCCTTCTTTGCCTCTATGCATCTCATCATACAGTTCCACATTTCCCTCAACTTCTACTTCCCCTTTAAGCTGCATAGTTCCTTTAATAACTGGATACAGTGTGCTAGCATTTGGTGAAGCAACAGGGGTGGTTGGGGCTGGTGTGTGAGCAGTGAAGGGAGGGCGACTTTCAGAAAGAGTGGGAAAGGGAGGGTGACTCTCAGAGGGAGTGGGAAAGGGAGGGTGACTCTCAGAGAGAGTGGGAAAGGGAGGGCAGTTTGTGTGTGTGGTGAATGGGGGACATGGATTGAGGGAGGCAGAGGGCAGTGCATAGGGCGGTGGCTTAACTGTTTTAGTTACCACAGGTAATTGGTTTGCAGTGTCTACTGGCTGTTCTAGCAATCTTGTCTTTTCTGTTCTTTCGTTGTGCTTTGCCAGCTCTTGAACTCTGATGTCTTCTCTATCAGCCATCACTCTTTCAGCTTCCTTACTCCAGCAACCTCTAGCTTTTTCCCACAATTCCATTCCATCTAACAAAGCTTTTCTCTTTTTCTTCTTTCCATCTTTCTTGGTTTTCAAATCCTGATTAGCTATACAATTAGTCATCCAAATTTTCATACTCTTAATTTTTTCTTTATTCCACGTTCCCTGTTCTGGCCAGTGAAAGGGAGGCTGCTCTCCTTTCTTATATTTGTTACTTCTGGTATACCATTTTAGATCATTACACCACTTAGCCAATGCTTTACCATCAAAGCCTTTGTCTTGTAAGTTACACCATTCTACCGGGGCCACAGTGATAGCACGCTCTAATTCTTTGGTTGCTGCTTCCATGTTACACTGAATGGTTGTTTGCTTTATTTATTTAACAATAAATCAATGCACTTCTCTGCACTATAAAATGTTCCAGTCAGGCAACTGGAATAAATCACAAAGGGTCCCACAAGTATGTAAATGATCTCCTTTTCGCCAGTCACTTTATCTGTCACACAACCACTTTTAAGATTTGATTCAAACTTAAACTTAGCTCTTACAATCCTCAGTTCTCTATATCCCACAATTGTCTTTGACACATTAATGTTACAACTGGAAAAACTTCTTATCTCAGGCCAACTAAAACTAACACAAAAGATCTCTCTGATTAATTGGGCTATTTTAAATGCAGACGTAACTGTATTGATCTCAGAGTCTTCTGTTTTAATTGTTAAACTTCCTTCTGTTAACCTTTCTTTTGTCAAATCAAATACACTCAATAATGACTTTTCAATATCAGATAGAGATTTCAGGTTCCACCAAAATTCAATGTTTTCAGTAACAACTGACATTCAATCATGGACAATATTTTTCACACAGGATAACTCTTACCCCTAACTTTCAAAATCAAAATTCTCATATGGGTTTAATAAAATGCAGAAATCCTCTTGGGTTGTTCTAAAACAATTCACTTATGGTAAATCCTTACCATGCAACAATTAATAAACACTTTTTTAACTTTAAGTTGGACCGAAGCTTTTTCCCTTGTCTCTCCCGTGTTTATTTGATAGAGTAATTTATAGTATCATAGTTCATCGATAAATTACCCTTAAACACTGTGTTCGTCTCAAAGAATACTTTATAGTATCATAGTTCATCGATAAAGCACCCTTGAACACTGTGTCCATATCAGTGAGCTTCTCTATAGTATCACAGTTCATCGATAGAGGCACTCATAAACACTCACTCAAGCAACCCACTGGTTTTTCCCTCACTCCAGTCTCTCTCGCTCACCCTCGTTTGCACGTTCTAAGCTCCTTGGAACATAAACTATGCAAACTCTTCGTATTTGTTTCACAGAGCAATTTATAGTATCATAGTTCATCGATAAATTACTCTCAAATACTCATTTAAGCAACCCACTGGTTCTCCCTCAACAAAAATCTTCTCTCTTATCTCACTTTGTTTCGTAACTTAACCAGTTACACTAAGAAACTGCTCACAATCAACCCACTGGTTTTTCTTTCCTTTAAAAAGATATATCCGTACTCATCTCAGATACTCTTATTTAAATCAGCCCACTGGCTTTACAAAATTTTAGTTTCAAAATTAATGTTTTAGTTTGAGTCCATAAAATCAACAAAATTTAGTATAATTAAATGCCCTCTTGGCTATTAACAGTCAACGCCCTCTTGGCTATGTTAATATTATTTTCCATCAACTGTTTCACAGCTGGGTCCTCTTGACCCCCAGATAAGAGTACACTTTACTCGGAAGACCAGGTTTCCCTATTAGAGATAATTTATCTTGTAATATCATCCACAAGTCCCTTCTCATTAATCGCAATACTAGTTCGTTTATGAGTAACAGAGAGAATTAAGGAATTCAAATGAAAACGCCGGGCTGTCTGTGTTTTCCAAACAGAGTCAAAAATCCCATCAATGCAGGTGAAAAAATGCCATAACGCTTTGCTTACCTTAATTTAAGAAGCAAGCGGCTGGCCAGCCTTAGCAGTTTAACACCCACAAAGAAGAAACAATCGACTCAGGATGGCGAACATCTCCCCCCGACCGTGAACGGCCTCTGAACGATCCCACTCGGTTGTCCAATGTTCTCTCTTGTAACCCTGCTCCGCAGCGCCAAAATGTCGTGGATTTTTTCAGGAGAATCAGAGACGGTTGAGATGTAAAATTCTCTTCAAAGTATTTTATTAAAGAATTGTGTCAGACAGCTTGAAACACAATACTGGTCATAGGGTGTACACCTAGTAAAATGATAATGACAATGACTATGACAATGACCCCGTTCTGAGTTTTTCAGTGATTTAAATAGTGCCCCCGTTTAAGGAAGCCCTCCCATTCGAACAATCTGTTTGTACTGTGCCTGTATCTTTGCAACCTTTAAGTTGCTACACAAAAAGACAGCCATTGCTGGTAAAACACATTGCCTTTGTTTTCTAATGCGTCATAAAGCTATATTGCTACTCTTACCAAGGTCACATGTCCCCCATCCAGGCCTAGCTGTGGAAAAACACTGTCATGGCAAGCAACAGAGAGACAACTTAATTCATTTAGACCTCAACAATATAACACATTAAAAGTATGCTTTATATAAAACATTTATACTAAGCTTAAGATAAAACACTCAAAATTTCTCTACCATAGCAAGTGTTTGTTTTCGTGGTGCAAAAGTTCAAATGGGTTGCATATGTTTCCCCGCGATGCTGCCAGGGCTAGACTCTATGTGTGGGTTGGCCATCCACCACGGACACATCCAGATTATATGTGTGCAGCAAACATTTTTCGAGAGAGAGCTTTGAGAATTGGAGAATGGTGGACTTTGGCCTTGTTGACGACCAATGCAAGTTGCGTCTCGCGATTGATGCGGTGCCAATTCCCGAGGACTTTTCTATCCTTTCAGAGGTATGTGTGTGTCTAAAATTTAAACCTATTCGTTTTGCTTTCCGTTTGTTAAATAAGCACTCGTTATTAAAATAATTGATATTTCGATAGTACCTCAATTGTATGCTTAATTCGTGTAATTAAATATGTAATATATTTAAATATGTTTGGGAAGTCTTTGGAAATTAATATGTTTGTATTGTCAGCCTAAACTGTGTTGCGAGATGGCGTGTCAGACCGAACAGCCCGCCAAAAAAGATGCTGCATGTCAAACCCATCCCGACATGAAGCATATGTCAACGCAACATCGCTGGAAACCTGAACGAAGGAGCAAGAGTATGTTGCACACTTTACAGTATTAAACATCAAAAATCGTTAATAGTTTCACAGTTTTTTTTTATTTAAGTGTATTAGGCACAATGTATTTATTTCATTTAGAAATATCTAATGTAATAGGCACTCAGGTGAAGCAACAGAAAAGGCATGTTGGTTGCAACACTTCCACACCATTCATACCACTAGAAAAAGGTCCTCTTGCAACCTCTACCCCCTTGAAAAGGCCCAGAAGAGAGGCTGAGGATTCTGATTGTAGTTTACAACCAGGAATGACTGACAGCAGCATCTATAATGAGAGGTACTCATAGACTGGTCATGTTTTTTTAATGTACTTCTATTCATCAGACATTCATATTTAATTATTATTATTAATGTTTATTAATATTGCTGTTTGTTGTAGCACTGTAATTGCAACACCACCCCATATAATGAGGAAATTCATTGTTTATGAGGAAAACCTCATGGACCTGTTCAAGAATTGCCCTGCCTGCTCGAGACACTCTGCAATAAAGAGCAGAACAGTGGGTACAGTTCTACATGTGGACCAGACCTGTGTTCATTGTGAACATCACAAACAGTGGGCCAGCCAACCATATGTCAAGAACATACCAGCTGGAAATCTGCAGCTTGCTGCTGCTGTGCTCTTTAGTGGCTTATCCTTCTTGCAAGTCACCAAGGTAAGATTTATTTTTTCTCTCCAAAATATGTGGGATTTGTATAATAATCATTTTTAACAGTTCTAAATTTGTATTTTTAACTCTTTTTCTTTTGGGTCAGTTTATGCAGGCATTCAACATTCAGGGGATTTGCCACACTACATACCTGAAACACCAAAGGACATTCCTATTCCCAACAATCAATTGGCAGTGGAAACAGCATCAAAATACTGTGATTGCAGAAGCACTCAAAGGAAGGAATGTAGTTCTGGGTGGGGACATGCATGCTGACTCACCTGGTATGTGCAGTTATGTTGATAATATGCCATTTCAATTAGCTATAAAAATGTGCTGTTATAAATTACTACTACAGAGTTTATTTCAAGCACTAAAAATGTACATGCTAATATGACATTGTTTAGGACACAGTGCAAAGTATGGAACATACTCCCTGATGGACCTCAGAGCAAACAAGATCATGGAAATTCAGCTCATTCAGGTAAGGTTGTAGTGATTTGTTTATTAGAATTGAATGAGTGGAAAGCAGATCATACATTTGTTTTTGAACACAATCAAGCTTAAAGTTTTTTTAAGAAGGTTGAAATCATTTGTCAGAGCAATGAAGTCGGCAACAGTCAGCGTATGGAGAAGGAAGGTTTAGAAAGAAGCCTGAGAGAGCTAGAGCAGAGAGGAGTAACTGTGCGAAAGATTGTCACTGACAGACATCCTGGTGTGATGAAGTTCCTCAGAGAGAGTAGACCAAGTATTTTGCACAGATATGATGCATGGCCAGTGCCGGGTTAAGCCTTTATGAGGCCCTGGGCTAACGCTGGTTTGCCCCCCCCCCCAATATACACTGAAAAAAATAAAGGCTGGATTTACCAAGTGCCCCATTGCGTACATTTTTTAGTAAAACTTACTTGAAAAAAAGGGATGCAAAAACGATGCACTGTCTATATTTTTTAGTAAATCCAGTGTTTTTTACAGCGTATTTACATCATTAAATGGCTAAAATTATTTAAATAAATTAAACAATATTATCAAGTAATAATTTTACAATCAGAAATAGCCCAGAAAATAACATTTATTAAATGCAACTCACAACTAAAAGTGCTTCTGTCTGTTCTTCTTTAAATATAATTCCTCAATTAAATTATTAAAATCAAGTTGACGCAAAAGTAGTAGAGCCCAGAATTCTCAGCCCGAGTCCGAACTTTTGAATTCTCCCCATTAGGAATCGGTGTCCGCAGTTACTGCATCGCGTATGTTTGTGAGTAGAAGTCTGTGCTGTCTGCTGTGAGGTTTTTATGAGAGAAGCACAAACTTTTTAATAGTCTATTTAATATGTAAAACTTGAATTTGAAATAAAACTTACTGCGGAGAAGTTAATGAGATCTCTATCGTCTCTCTTGCTACGTGACAATTATTTATTATTTCAAATCCGTTTACAAGATAAATATATATACATTGTGTTGTTAAACTAATGAAATTATCTTGCTATATATGCTACATTCATTATGAGAAGCCTTTTCTTTTTACTGTTACACTGTAGACATATAAATTATGTATATAAATATAAAGTATTATATAAAACTCTATGGTCGTGAAAGCACATTATCCATTATCTGTTGGTTCATGTTGGTCTAGTTTAATTCAGGGTAATCCTTTAATAAAATGTATAATATAGTTATAAAATATATAATTTTTTGTAATATTCACAGCGCACATTCTCTCGGATCGTTTTAAAACATTTTAAATCATTCTGCAAATTTCCGCATAAATTTTGCAAAAGAAATCCGCAGAAATAGCAAAAAATAACTGCTTACACAGCTTGTACAGCTGTACTCTTGCAGCAATTAAAGCAGTTCAGTTTTGTTTTAAATGGCAAAAAAGTTATATTTCTTTTTTATTTACATTTTAGAGCAGTTTTTGTTTGTTAAAGTTTTTATGATAAACAAGTGGTTAGCGGCTGACAGCAAGTTGACGACATGTATGATGAATTGAGCCTCTCAAATCAACACTTCACATAATAACAACTATTTAAAATAAATATTTTCAGCATATCACAATGTTAGTTTAAACGTTTATTATCAACACACACTATTTTTAAAAAGCGAAGGCAGGTTGCTCTGCTGCTCGCAGTTGCAACGGGTGCAGAAATAAAAAAATAAAAAGGGCTATACAAAACGAAACGAAATAAACATGAAACAGAATAAACATGCATGTTGCCTTATCTTACAACTTCGCTTTTGCATATACATTTTTTTAATGTAAGGACTTACCACAGAAGATGGCTATTCATGTATCCATCCAACAGTTAAACTAAGAAAAAAGTCGATCCATACACAAACAAGAAATAAAGACACAGCCTTCTTACACGAAATTAATACAGGGAGAAGTCTTTAATAGATTATGTCTTGGATGCTGTCTGCATATATTATGTACAGTATCCAAGGTTTTAATCTAGTACTCCATTTATAATTTTTCCTGGTGCGCTGAAGGTCCTGCTGTTAAATAAGCACAGCTGCATTGTAAATCTGTGGCTGTGCGTAGCGGACTCATGCGATAGGTTAAACGTCTTCCTATGTTTGGTTCTTTTAATTAATTGAAAAATATAAAAAGATGGAGAAGCCTAAATAAGCCCGAGGTCCGGCCCGCGTATCTGCTGTGACGTTAAAATTGGCCCGAAACCCGACCCGTAAACAGGTCGAGCCCCGTCGGGCTCGGGCTGAAATGCAGGGCTCTAAAAAGTAGGCTAAATTATTTAAACAAATTAAACAATTTTATCAAGTAATAATTTTACAATCAGAACAGCACAGAAGATAACATTTATTAGCAACTAAAAGTGCTTCTTTCTGCTCTTCTTTAAAGAGAATTCCTCGACTAAATCATCAAAATCAAGTTAAATCATATTTTGGCGGATCGTTTTACTTTCATTGTTTCACGAGATTCCCTGCCTATTTAGTCATAATAATTAACAGTAAACGAACTTGGCTTGCTGTTTTTGAAGGCAGCTTGAGCCTCGACCTTAGGTCGGGTTCGAGCCCCAAGTTTAAGTGAAGGAGGAGATGATGAGGAGAGATGCCAGAAGAATTGCGGCCGGGCGCGGAGGCTCTTAAAGGACAAAATATCCCATAAGCTATTACGTAGCTATTATACAAATATTTTTCAGAACATTCTTGCGACCCAGTGGTTGGGGGCCTCTGCTCTAGGTAGCACTTACGCAGACTTTCAAAAGTTTTTTAAAAACTCAAAATAAAAATTGTCTCGGAGGCCCCCTAGTGTTCGGGGCCCTGGGCTGCAGCCCATGTTGCCCATTAGGATAACGCGGCCCTGCATCCAACAGTTAAACTAAGAAAAAAGTCGATCCATACACAAACAAGAAATAAAGACACAGCCTTCTTACACGAAATTAATACAGGGAGAAGTCTTTAATAGAATAGGGACTTTAAGCAACAGCTGGGAATGGAACGGCTACGGCGACCGGAAGTATGCTGTCACACCGCCGTAGCCAAGAACGTAAAAATCACTAAGCAACCGTAAACAGGCAGCGCAACGCGGTATTAATTCATTTATTGAGAAACAAAAAAATGTCATTTAAAAAAGCAAGAGAAGGGTTGGTTTTGTCATTAAATTACAATCTTTTGTCAGAAGATGAGTTTTTACTATTGTATGATGTAAATAAGTCTAAAAACCTAGATTTAAGCAATACTTGAAAACATTGAATACTTCAAAATCTTTAAAATTAGCTTAAATTTAAAACATTTTAACAGACATTATATAAAAGACATGTGGTAAAATCATAAACTGATGCAATTACAATGTCATATGCCATAAAACATAATATTTATGTACATAATCTCTCACGTTGTAGCGACTACGGCAAATCAGCTGTTCTCCCGTAGTAGACCGTTACAGTAGAACGTCGCAAAGTAGCAGTTAAATTCGCGCATGCGCAATACAACGCCAGAATGCCGTTGCCGTTCCACCAGAGGCTGTTGCTTAAAGTCCCTATTATGTCTTGGATGCTGTCTGCATATATTATGTACAGTATCCAAGGTTTTAATCTAGTACTCCATTTATAATTTTTCCTGGTGCGCTGAAGGTCCTGCTGTTAAATAAGCACAGCTGCATTGTAAATCTGTGGCTGTGCGTAGCGGACTCATGCGATAGGTTAAACGTCTTCCTATGTTTGGTTCTTTTAATTAATTGAAAAATATAAAAAGATGGAGAAGCCTAAATAAGCCCGAGGTCCGGCCCGCGTATCTGCTGTGACGTTAAAATTGGCCCGAAACCCGACCCGTAAACAGGTCGAGCCCCGTCGGGCTCGGGCTGAAATGCAGGGCTCTAAAAAGTAGGCTAAATTATTTAAACAAATTAAACAATTTTATCAAGTAATAATTTTACAATCAGAACAGCACAGAAGATAACATTTATTAAGCAACTAAAAGTGCTTCTTTCTGCTCTTCTTTAAAGAGAATTCCTCGACTAAATCATCAAAATCAAGTTAAATCATATTTTGGCGGATCGTTTTACTTTCATTGTTTCACGAGATTCCCTGCCTATTTAGTCATAATAATTAACAGTAAACGAACTTGGCTTGCTGTTTTTGAAGGCAGCTTGAGCCTCGACCTTAGGTCGGGTTCGAGCCCCAAGTTTAAGTGAAGGAGGAGATGATGAGGAGAGATGCCAGAAGAATTGCGGCCGGGCGCGGAGGCTCTTAAAGGACAAAATATCCCATAAGCTATTACGTAGCTATTATACAAATATTTTTCAGAACATTCTTGCGACCCAGTGGTTGGGGGCCTCTGCTCTAGGTAGCACTTACGCAGACTTTCAAAAGTTTTTTAAAAACTCAAAATAAAAATTGTCTCGGAGGCCCCCTAGTGTTCGGGGCCCTGGGCTGCAGCCCATGTTGCCCATTAGGATAACGCGGCCCTGTGCATGGCACATGGCAAAAGGTTAATAATTTAGTAGTTCTAATAATAGCCATATCTATAATAATAGCCATATTTATAAAAACAAGGATTCATAATTATATGTTATGTATGTGTTGTTGTGTCTATCATATCGTATTAATGCTTTTGCATACTCTAGGTGTTGGCAAGAAAATTGATGAGCTTGCAAAGCAAAGAAGCTTCAAAGAGGTTGGCCCCTGGAAAAAAAGCATCGTGAATCACCTTTACTGGTGTGGAGCCTCATCATCATCAGGAAAGGAAATTGTTGCAAAATGGAGATCTGTTGTTAACCATGTACAAGATATCCATGAGCATGAAGGTGAATTCCAAAGATGCCAGCATCCTCCTCTTGTTGGTGACCAGGCAAGACAGTGGCTTAAACCAAGTAAATAACCTTTAACATTTATTGTAGTTTAATTCATTACATTTTGTATAATGTCTAAGCTAGTGATTTATCAATATATTTTATGTTTTTACTTTTTTATTTTATAATTAGGTACTGCTGCATGTGAAAAGCTCACTCAGGTCATCTTGGCACCCAAGTTGCTGAAAGACCTAGAGAACCTAAGTTCTGACTTCCAGACGTCAGGACTGGAGTCATATCACAGTCTGATCCTCAAGTTTGCACCAAAGAGCGTGGCATTCTCTTTTGTGGGGATGCTGTGCCGGTATGTTCTGGTTTTAATTCAAATTAAGTTTAATTGCATTCAAATGTTTCTTACAGTTTACTTTTTTTCTAAACACAACTCTGCATCTTAACTGTTCATGCCCTACCTGATCTAAGGCCGGTGACACATCCGTGGCGTGTCCGTTTTTATTTCGGCTCCCATGTTAACAGGTTAGAGCTTGCACACTGCCTGCGTGATTCGGGTCTCAGGAAAACGTCTAGGAAAATGTGTGCATGCTAGAAATAGAACCGATGCCTATTTTTCAAGCAACATACAAGCGTCTTGGAAGCGTTTCCATGCAAACCTGAATAGGAAAAGATGTTTATATGTCATTTTGACACGAATACATATTAATACATGTAATTTTGATGTTTGAAAGTCTCTAGGTTTTGACAAACAAAAATATAAATTTAGCCTAATGTAAAAACTATATTATCGGTTTTAAAATACCACACCTGTCAATACAGAACAAAATATTCTATAGCCTATTTTGACGTCAACACTGCCGACGATGTCTTTGCTGCTATATATTGATGTTTAATATGCAGTATAGGCCTTCCACAACTCTCTCCCCATATTTCAAATATATCACCATTGAGGCTCATCATATGTCACTTAGCAGCAGCAGCGGTCAGACATGCTTCTGGTGTGCAAAGACATGGAAAACACCTCGCAAATGCGACGCAGCTGACACACAACAGAAACGCCATGCTCACGCCACTCTCACGCCACGCAGTCAGTGTGTCACCAGCAGTGTTGGGTAAGTTACTCAAAAAAAGTAATCCACTACAAATTACTAATTACTACTTTAAAATTGTAATTTGATTACATTACTGATTACTACATGCAAAAAGTAATCTAATTACTAATTACTTTACTTTTAAGTTACTTTGACAACATCAAATGTAAAAAACTACAAAGTGAAACTGTCTGAAACAAGGACGAATAAACCCAAAGGCAGTGTTAATGTGAAAATGTTTCTTGTAACATTTGAAAACAGTAATGATTACAGTGCATATTTGAATGCTTAAAGCTATTTTTGGTGTGATTTTGCCCCCTCCTAAAATTACTGGTCATATAGTGAATATATAGTCCAGAAATATTTGTAGCTTTTATAATAAGTTACAGATGTTTAACATTTAACATTCTACATTCATTAACATCTATCTATCTATCTATCTATCTATCTATCTATCTATCTATCTATCTATCTATCTATCTATCTATCTATCTATCTATCTATCTATCTATCTATCTATCTATCTATCTATCTATCTGATGTTCTTGGATGTTTATTACAACTCTGTTCTGTAAGGGTTAACGCTGAGTTTCTGTTCTCTTTACCATGTATTCCCTGAAATGTGATTGGTTAGTGCAATGAGGGGAGGGGGTTTTTGTTTTGGGCTATGATGTTGTGCACGCTCTGGCGCGGGCGCGCGACTGGATGTGCGTGAGCATCGGCCTATGGGTGCTCTGTTAAAATAAAGCCAGGAGTTTTGTTAAACGAGTGTCTGTGCATTTCTCTTGAATGCTACACTATCTACATTCATTCGCGGTCGCGGAGACAGAAACTAGAGTTTTAACACGTCGTCGCATTCGCGAGGGCTTTTTGGTCAAGTTAAAGAATGTTAATATTCATGTTAGTTCGTTAAATATAACAATTAAAAGTTGTTTTGGTAATTGTTTAAATAAACATATGATTACTTAATGCAGTGCACGCATTGAGCTCATGATAAAATAACATAGTTAAATAATGTTAACAAATAAAACCTTATTGTACATTAGTGATTTAAAAACACACCTGTACGACCGCTTCCAGCAGACCAGATGTCATCGCGCAAAGCCCACTCTGAAATGCCAAGGTTTTGGACATGTATTGTCTGTATTCCACTTGAAGTATCAACCACCGCTCACATAGTTTCCATTTGCTTGCGTCTCAGACGAGTGAGTAGCATATGCTCGTTAACTGACGCTGCGCGCATGCTCGTTAACAGACGTTGCCGTGCAATGGCAAAACGTCATTTTAAAATACATTTTAATTAATTTTTCAGCACTTAATTTGTAACGCTAGTAACGTAATTTTGTTGTCATTGGTAACTGTAATCAAATTACATACATTTAAAATGTAAAGCGTTACGTTACTGCGTTATCAGGAAAAGTAATTAGAGTACAGTAATGCGTTACACAGTAACGCGTTATACCCAACTCTGGTCACCAGCCTAATGTTTCAGATCATACTTTTTAGGACTCAACTTGCAGCCATGCACTACAATGAAAATAGCGGAAGACCACAAGCAACAACAGCTGCAGGGGAGCTCCGATGGCCCATGCAGTATCCACGCTACAGAAGAGGAGAGTACACAGTACGACTTCTGAAAAGAAATCCCACATTTGGTATTATCTATCTGTCTGTCTGTCTGTCTATCTGTCTTTGTCTATCTATCTGTCTGTACATCTTTGTCTATCTATATTTATGTATCTATCTGTCTTTGTATATCTATATCTATCTGTCTGTCTTTGTCTATCTATCTATCTATATATGTATATGTCTTTGTCTGTCTATCTGTCTGTCTGTCTATCTATATTTATGTATCTATCTATGTATCTGTAATGTACTAATTATTTTTTTAATGTTCTGCAGAATATGTCTACAGATTGCAGGATCTGCTTTTTGAAAGTGTGTTGGAGCAGCCACAACTGTTTCAGGAATCTCTAAAAGGACTGAAAGTTCCTGACCACCTCTGCACCCAGTTTCAAAGACCTGAAAAGAGTGAAGCTGTTGCACAACACACGTCACGATTTAGACCACCTTCTGTCTGTCTGTGATCTAAAATTAATAAACAAATTACATGGAAAAATTGAAATGATAAGTTCTTTATTTTAGTCAAGGGGAGGGGGTTGAAAACCTGAATAGGTTCCAGTGTTGTCAGGGAACTGCTCTCTGATGCGGGTAACAGCACACGAAGGAATCACCACCCTAATGTGTCGGCCAAGGTACCCCCAGCACCACCGGACAAAATTCCTATAGGCCAGGTGTCTGTAGCAACTGAGATTGAAACTTTAGTTTAACTTGTTATGGATCATTACATAAAATACTAAAATGCTACCTGTACTGTAAATGTATGTTAATCTGAAATGCTATGTTTAGTTAACACCAGGTAAGAATGTTACTAACCTATTGAGGACTGTGTTCTCCATGTCACCATAGAGCTGGCGATATGTGCCATAAACAGCTTGCAAAACAAATGTGTTTAGGGCGACAGGTTCAAAACCTGGATGAGCAGTTATGCATGCTGCCCCACCAACCTGCTCACATCTGTGCATCACCTACATGTTAGGAATTAAAAGTAATAATAAAATAAAAGGTGTAATAAATATATATATACATACATATATATATATATATATATATATATATATATATATATATATATATATGTGTGTGTGTATATATATATACACACACACACACGTATGTGTATATATGTAAGTGTATATATATATATATATATATATATATATATATATATATATGTGTGTGTGTGTGTGTATATATATGCCCAAACATGCCCAAACTAATATATGGAAACATGCCCAAAACCTACATATGATAAAACGCCTATTTTGACTGATTACATACTGAATTGCAATACAGTGAATTGAGTGTCAAGTTGCGTTTACCTGTGCCACCTCTCTACAGCACAAGTTTTCTCTTGGAGACAGCTTGGTACAGTGACCACAAGTACACCTGTTGCAAAATTATACGTTTATGAATGAACACGCTATTTTCAGGTCTAGTGCCTGCAGAAGAGTTTTTAGTCTTCTCTAATTAGTTAGCTATCAGCTAGCTACCATTCTGACACTTCTCCCATCCGCGCAGCCTCCGGTTCGTCCATGTTTTCGTCCACAGTCACGGCAGGGGCTATTGGCTCAAATTGATAGGGCAGAGGACCTGCACTGCCATCAAGTATGTCTCCATTTAGCCCTGGGGAATCAGGAGGAGAGAAGTCCTCCACCTCCACAGAGCCCTGCGTACTGCTGCCACTGCAAATTTCTATGTCACTGTCCATCTTTATTTGGGGTTTAGCGGGCGCGTAGATCTATGCTATGTACGCTTTTTTTTTTTTTTTTTTTTTGCTATGTACGCAATGTTTTTTTAAGCGTTCTTTTTTTTTCAAATATATGCATTCATAGTGTGTATATAAACAACTTTATATTTTATAATGACTGTAATTACTCATGTACATTAATATGTTTTAAATAGAATTATGATTACTGTAGGATATATGTAGCAGGGCATTCAGTAACTCTTGAAAAGACAAAAATAAAGTGTCATTTAATTAGATTTTAACTTTTCCAGGGTTTTTTTTAATTAGTATTTCCTCACGTTTTATCACTTATTTTTAGTGACAGTCCATATGCATGGACTACTGGCGATGAGAGTTTCCCCCCTCCCCTCTCCTCTCCCTTGCCGTACAACACACACTCCCCTCCCCCTTCTCACACCCACCACGCCCATTTCAGTTGCATTTTTCAAAAAGATTGTGAGCTAGACTTGAGCTAAAAGAGGGGGGTTTCATGACCCTTTAAGCACTCCCCCCCGGCCTAAGCCCCATACTCCCGGCCCCTCTGGAGAACCAAACCGTTGGTCAACCCGAAACGATCTCCAACCGTTGGTCAACCCGAAAGTACTTCCAGCAGTTGGTCAACCCGAAAGTTTCTCCAGCCGTTGGTCAACCCCATCGACTTAGGTTCTGGAGCGGCAATAAATATGTCACAGGTAGGGGTGGACCGAGATGTAAATAAGGTCACGCCCCTTTCTCCACCTCGAGGAGATTCCCAAAGCCACCCCAATGACCAGACACACAAGGTAAGCATAAATTAAAAATGTACTTTATTTAATTTACTTAAAATAATAAAATAGGGAAGGGAAAAAGAGGGACTTAAAATAACGGCCACTGCAGGCTCGCTTCCTTTGCCCCCAACTGGGTCTTCACACAGTTCCTTCTCTCAGCATTCATTGCTGCTCTCATTTTTCTCCATAGGTGGCCGCTAGGACACAAAAGCACTGTTACTTGGACTTTGAATATTTCCCGTCGGCTCTGCTGTTTACAGCTCTCTGGGTAGGTATCACTTTACACAGTCTGTTCTCCTAATGTTTACTCTCGTTCTCCTTCCTCTCCACAGGTGGCCGCTGGGACACAAAAACACGGTTCCTTGGACTTTGAGTATTTCTCACCCTCTCCGCTGTTTACAGCTCTCTGGGTAGGTATGGCTTTCTCCGTAGGTCCAGCAGAGGGGCGAAGATCACGCACCGCCTCACCGGGTCGAGCGCTGCCCTATCCCCACTGCCCGTCGGGCGATCGAATCCTGGACAGGGGCGCCCCTTTGTAGGGACCACGGGGCGGCGGGACTCTTTCGCCTCTGACTCTGCGACAAGGACAGACACAGGTAAGTGGTTACTACGAATGATTCCAATATTGTACTCACAGTCGCTGTCAGCTCTTGATCCGCGTCACTTCAACTCCAAATGCACACTGCGTATAATAGCTGTAAATTCTGAGGTCGTTAGCCTCCCCGTCTTCTGCCCAGTAGAAGAATGGATGATGCGGGGCTTCGTCTGACAAGACACACAGCAACCCACAGCAAATACACAGCACCACTCCAACGTGAAAAGTTTATTAATTACAAAGTCTCACTCACCACACTATACGTGTACACAACAAGGAAAACGCCCAGCATCCTCCACTTCACTTGGGCTGAAATAAGGGCGATGGAAAATACGACCTGAATAGTGTTTCGTTGCTGTGGCTGCTTGGATTGACGCTTCTAACGGCTCGCCCACCACGCTGTTTTAGGGGTAGGGCCGCCCTCCTTCTCCTGGAGGTTTGCAACGATTACACAGGTAAATTTCTGCTAGTTGCTCCACACCAGAATTTATACTCACAGCGGATAGCCTTTGTTTACGTTGTACAACAAGGTCGATTTTCTTCCTGCTTTACTCCTTCGAAGGTGCTGTTTAGACCAAGGTTCCTTTTACCCATAGGGTTTTCCTTCCACTCCAGCAGGTTCACCGCAGACTACAACGAGAGAGAGAGAGAATATAGACAGCCACCACGTCTATCAATGAGCACAGCTCCGTTCCTCAGCACACACTACGACTTCTCCAAAAAGCACACGGGGTGCTCCTTTAAGAGATTCACAGCTTGCCCTTCTTTCACCTCCTGTGGCTCCGTCTTCTTTCCGCGCGCTCCTAGCGCAGCCCGGATCAACAGAGCCTTCGGGCTCTTCAAAGGGTGCGTGTCTCTTTCTTGCCTTCGGCAAAGGAGCTTTCCCCGTGTCAATCGCTTCTCGTGTCCATCGCTTCTCCTCTTTTGTGTTCCTGCAGAGCTATTTAAGTGCTTAATTCTCCCACAGCCTCCAATCACACTTTGATTAATTAATTTGTTGCACCTGTGGCGAATTTGGCTTTGTTTGTTGCTATGGAGAGTCAGGAAGTAAACCGGTGCATTAAAAAAATCTGCCCGGGCGGAACCTCTCCTCTCCATTTTTGGTTCCGCCCTAAGTCACCTTGTGACATCCTCCCCCGCCAATCCGTTCTCGTCCCGAGAACGCGTTGTTTGGGGACTGATAGAGCATTGATGGGAGCTTGTCTTTAAAAAAAATGTGGTAGGCCATTGGGGGACCTTGGTCTCAACCCGAGGTGGACTGCCGACTACGCCAAATCTGTCACAGGTAGGGGTGGACCGAGATGTAAATAAGGTCACGCCCCTTTCTCCACCTCGAGGAGATTCCCAAAGCCACCCCAATGACCAGACACACAAGGTAAGCATAAATTAAAAATGTACTTTATTTAATTTACTTAAAATAATAAAATAGGGAAGGGAAAAAGAGGGACTTAAAATAACGGCCACTGCAGGCTC
This sequence comes from Paramisgurnus dabryanus, assembly GCF_030506205.2. Classification (NCBI taxonomy): domain Eukaryota; kingdom Metazoa; phylum Chordata; class Actinopteri; order Cypriniformes; family Cobitidae; genus Paramisgurnus; species Paramisgurnus dabryanus. Next base: position 241,497 of record NC_133356.1, on the reverse strand, counting down.
GCTTCCTTTGCCCCCAACTGGGTCTTCACACAGTTCCTTCTCTCAGCATTCATTGCTGCTCTCATTTTTCTCCATAGGTGGCCGCTAGGACACAAAAGCACTGTTACTTGGACTTTGAATATTTCCCGTCGGCTCTGCTGTTTACAGCTCTCTGGGTAGGTATCACTTTACACAGTCTGTTCTCCTAATGTTTACTCTCGTTCTCCTTTCTCTCCACAGGTGGCCGCTGGGACACAAAAAACACTGTTACTTGGACTTCGAGTATTTCTCACCCTCTCTGCTGTTTACAGCTCTCTGGGTAGGTATCACTTTACACAGTCTGTTCTCCTAATGTTTACTCTCGTTCTCCTTCCTCTCCACAGGTGGCCGCTGGGACACAAAAACACGGTTCCTTGGACTTTGAGTATTTCTCACCCTCTCCGCTGTTTACAGCTCTCTGGGTAGGTATGGCTTTCTCCGTAGGTCCAGCAGAGGGGCGAAGATCACGCACCGCCTCACCGGGTCGAGCGCTGCCCTATCCCCACTGCCCGTCGGGCGATCGAATCCTGGACAGGGGCGCCCCTTTGTAGGGACCACGGGGCGGCGGGACTCTTTCGCCTCTGACTCTGCGACAAGGACAGACACAGGTAAGTGGTTACTACGAATGATTCCAATATTGTACTCACAGTCGCTGTCAGCTCTTGATCCGCGTCACTTCAACTCCAAATGCACACTGCGTATAATAGCTGTAAATTCTGAGGTCGTTAGCCTCCCCGTCTTCTGCCCAGTAGAAGAATGGATGATGCGGGGCTTCGTCTGACAAGACACACAGCAACCCACAGCAAATACACAGCTTTTCACAGCGTGAAAAGTTTATTAATTACAAAGTCTCACTCACCACACTATACGTGTACACAACAAGGAAAACGCCCAGCGTCCTCCACTTCACTTGGGCTGAAATAAGGGCGATGGAAAATACGACCTAAATAGTGTTTCGTTGCTGTGGCTGCTTGGATTGACGCTTCTAACGGCTCGCCCACCACGCTGTTTTAGGGGTAGGGCCGCCCTCCTTCTCCTGGAGGTTTCCAACGATTACACAGGTAAATTTCTGCTAGTTGCTCCACACCAGAATTTATACTCACAGCGGATAGCCTTTGTTTACGTTGTACAACAAGGTCGATTTTCTTCCTGCTTTACTCCTTCGAAGGTGCTGTTTAGACCAAGGTTCCTTTTACCCATAGGGTTTTCCTTCCACTCCAGCAGGTTCACCGCAGACTACAACGAGAGAGAGAGAGAATATAGACAGCCACCACGTCTATCAATGAGCACAGCTCCGTTCCTCAGCACACACTACGACTTCTCCAAAAAGCACACGGGGTGCTCCTTTAAGAGATTCACAGCTTGCCCTTCTTTCACCTCCTGTGGCTCCGTCTTCTTTCCGCGCGCTCCTAGCGCAGCCCGGATCAACAGAGCCTTCGGGCTCTTCAAAGGGTGCGTGTCTCTTTCTTGCCTTCGGCAAAGGAGCTTTCCCCGTGTCAATCGCTTCTCGTGTCCATCGCTTCTCCTCTTTTGTGTTCCTGCAGAGCTATTTAAGTGCTTAATTCTCCCACAGCCTCCAATCACACTTTGATTAATTAATTTGTTGCACCTGTGGCGAATTTGGCTTTGTTTGTTGCTATGGAGAGTCAGGAAGTAAACCGGTGCATTAAAAAAATCTGCCCGGGCGGAACCTCTCCTCTCCATTTTTGGTTCCGCCCTAAGTCACCTTGTGACAAATACGTAAGATAGCATTTAAAAACGTTTAAAAATAGATGCATTTGTTTAAAGCAAAGCATTTATTTACTTGTAGCGCTCCCCTCAGTATTTATATTAACAAGGGCAGGGCTTTTGGGTTCTGTTAATGTATTAATTAAATGTGTTAACCCTAATTAACTCAATTTAGATATTATCTTGGATTTCTCTTTTAAAATACACACATGAAATGTTTTCTTTACCTGACTATGAATTTACCTTTCTTAAGTTATATTACTAATAAAGATTTTAACCGTGTGTCTAGATATGTCTTTACCCAAATAAAACAATAACCTCTTTCCAAGTAAATAATAAAATAACACAACACAAAGTTTAAGAAAATATCTCTTAGTTATTTACTCAAAAAATAAGTTATTATCTCAAAAGAAATAAACAAATTAAATAAAAAATATAATTGTTCTTTTTAAACCTTCAACATAAAATGTTCCTCTTTTTTCAAAATAAAATACTGTAATTGAATAGTCTCTCTTACTTACACAACAATGTAAACAATGTCAATACTGTACCATACAAATGCACAGAATTCAATGTAAACTATGAACCCTCTTGTTAAAACAACAAATGTAAACACAGTCAATACTGTATCATGTATAAATGCACAGAAAACAATTTAAACTCTATTAACCCTCAAATGGATTAATTCAGAAAACCTCAATATACCTTTAACACTTAAATCAGACTTTTTTTTGTGGGCCCACAACACCTTAATGCAATCTAAAGCCGGCAACCAAAGTTATTATGAAACTAAAATACCGTAGCAGGCCTGATGCGTTGCTCGTGTTCGTAGTGGCCCAAAAACGTAATGGCCGCTTCACTCGTCACCGAGCAAACAAAATGAAAGGTACCTTGAAATAATGTTTCTATCCCAGCCTTTCACCAACAGTCACGGGTGCAGTCTCATCATCCAATCAGCCTTACAACACGAACTCGATCTCCATTTTAACACCACGTCTAGTAAAACTCACGAGTGAAGTCCTGGTTGCTTTAAACTCTGTGTGAGTCCTCTTCTCTGTCTTCAGATCGAAAACAGCAGATAAACTCCTCAAACTGTTCAACGGAGAGTCAAACTTTAACTATAAAATATCGTTCACTTGTGATGAACTGACTTCACCATATGTTTCTCAAGTAACGCAGCGTTAGCATTAGCAATAGCACAAAAGTAAACAGTCTTTGAACTTCGTGTAGAAATTCCTCCCGTTTCTCAATATGCACCTTGTCACTCTTTTCATATGGTTGTCGTGCAAACAATCACCAGAAACAAGTTACATTTTGATTTGTGCACTAATAGTTTTACATTTTAAACTCAGAAAATCTCTGTGTCACGCTCACTCTGCTGTTCCACTCTCCTTCACTCTCGTCTCTCTCTCGTCTTTCCCGCTGCAAAACCACACCCCTCACTCTACTGCCGATCGTCATTAACTCCATAAATGCTGGTTTAGACAGTTTTCAGAAACACTTTAACTTTTAATTAAAACAATAAACATACAATCATTTTTAAACTGCTTTTAACATTTTTAAACATAACTTATTAAATTAACTTAAACCTTTTTAAATCACACTATTTATATACTCTTATTAAATGATACTACAAGCATCACTTATTACTTCATGTTTTTAACTGGGTTACACCCTCCCCCTTCTAAATGTTTTTGATGTCCTCATATTTTTTAAGTGTATTAGAGGAAAAGGTGCATGACTACTTTAAATTAACTCTTGCCAATCTTAATGATAACACCTCTATGCACTATAGTAAGAGGCTGATCTTTTGCCTTACCAGGCTCATCATAAGTTAACCTGATAACTGGTTTCACTACCCTTTTTGGACGATTTTCAGATTTGCTAAGCACATCTGTCTTATTGATTATCTCTGGATGCTCATCGTGGCGAGGGTTATCAGACTCTGGATCACTTTCTTCCTCAGGAACGGAATCTTGATCTCCATCCTTTTCTCTCATACTGTGATGTTCCTCCTCCGAACTGTTGTCCTCTGACAAGCTATCCTCAGCAGGATTTCCATCTGACCGTTGGGAGTAATCACTATCATCTTGGATGAGATTTGACTGTCCAGCAGTAACTCTTTCCTTTGTCTGTTCCTTTGTCAGGATCTCTTTCAGGTAAGTACTGTAGGGTTTTCCATGTCCATAACTCCACTCCACATCTGAAGAGGAATCTGTAAACTCTGACTCTTGAAAAGCTTCCTGTACTTCAGGTAAGACTTCCTTTGATCTCTTTTGTGTCTCAGCTCTTGTTCTTGGTCTTGTCTTGACACGCGAGTTGTCATCAGTTTCCACTGTTGGCATTCTCACTAACTGACCAATCGGCAGAAGATGATCACGATGGAGAGTTTTAACTCCTCCTCTTCCATCCTCTGGTTTCACTTTATACACTGGAAGGTTGGGCATCTTTCCCATGACCAAGTAAGGTATAGGACTCCAACGACTCTCCAACTTATGCTTCCCTTTCAATCCTAAGTTCCTTAACAACACTCGGTCGCCGATATCCAATGTCTGGAATCCCACTCTTTTATCATATGACCTCTTGTTCCTCTGATGTGTCTTATAGGCCGTTTCAGAGGCAAGCTTGTAAGCTCTTTGCAAGTCTTCTTTTAGCTTGGCTACATAGCGTGAATGGCCACCATCAGCTTGATCATCAGTAGAAATTCCAAAGCACAAGTCTATCGGGAGCCTTGCTTCTCGGCCAAACATTAAGAAATAGGGTGAGTACCCTGTAGCATCACATTTGGTACTGTTGTAAGCATGAACCAAGTAGCCAATATGTTTGCTCCACTGCCGTTTCCTTTCACTGCCCAGGGTGCCCAGCATTGAAAGTAGAGTTCTGTTGAATCTCTCAGGCTGCGGGTCTCCCTGCGGGTGGTAGGGAGTGGTCCGTGACTTCCGGATTCCCATCATCTTCAAGAGCTCTTTTATTAACTGACTTTCAAAGTCTCTGCCCTGGTCTGAATGGATTCTGGCTGGCAAACCATAATGGAGGAAATACTTGTCCACAAGGATCTTTGCCACCGTCTGCGCTTTCTGATTTCGGGATGGAAACACACTGGTGTGACACACTCTCCACAGTTCTTTATGTACTGCTCAACATCACCTGCTAGTTTCGGCCAAAAGAACCTACTTCTCAACAAGTCTGTAGTTCTTTCAATACCAAGGTGTCCAAGCTCATCATGGGTGGCCTTCAACACCATTTCTTTGAACACACTGGGCAAGACAAGTTGAGTGAGTTCTTCTCCAGAGGGCCGCTGGCTTAAGCGATGGAGTAGCCCATCTTTCATCATCAGCTTCCCCAGCTCTTTTTTTAGACGAGAGTGCTCTGGACAGGATCCATTCTCTTCCGGCCATTGGCCATGTTTAACAGCTTGTATGGCAGATTTGATGGCTGCATCATCCTCCTGAGCTGCAATCAGTTCCTGTTTTGACATCTGCCCCAAGGATTTCAACTCCAGGTGAGTAGGGAAAGCATAAATATCAGGCACACAATCAGGCGAAGCTCCCAACTGATCTATATACCTCTGTGGACCGCCCGCCAAACTTGGAATGCAGATTCGTTTGCAGATGGATCTCACACCAGGCTGTGGTATGGTCTCCCATTCCTCCAAATTCTCTTCAGGCATATTCCTAGAGAGCAGGTCGGCATCTATATTGTGTCTGCCTGGTCGGTATTGGACATCAAAATCATAGGTGGATAAGGCAGAGAGCCATCTGTGCCCCACAGCACTGAGCTTGGCAGTCGACAACACGTAGGTAAGCGGGTTGTTGTCCGTCCTTACCGTAAATCTGACCCCATATAAATAATCGTGGAATTTATCCACAACTGCCCACTTAAGGGCCAGAAACTCCAACTGGTGAATAGGGTAGTTCCTCTCAGATGTCTTTAGTTTCCTGCTAGCAAAGGCGACTGGTCTCAGGCCCTCACTGTATTCTTGGTATAGAACGGCACCCAGCCCTCTCAAGCTGGCGTCTACATGCAGAACATATGGCTTGTTGGGATCCGCAAAGGCCAACACAGGTGCATGTGTAAGGCAGTGGATAATCTTGTGGAAAGCCTCTGTGCAGGACTGGTCCCATCTCTCACCGAAGGGCTCGGACTCTTTGAGGTAAGTCTTTGTGTTGTCTTTCTCAGTTTTCTTGCCCCGCTGGGTCAGAGCATAGCCTTTTGTGAGCTCAGACAATGGCCTTACTATGGCTGCATAATTGGCGATGAAACGGCGGTAGTAGCCACAAAATCCCAAGAAGGATTGAAGAGCCTTTAGGTGCATAGGCTGTGGCCAACTTGTAACTGCCTCGATCTTGTCTGGGTCAGGCGATACTCCATCGGCCGACACAATATGTCCAAGGTATTTTACTTTTGGGAGACAGAATTGACATTTGTCGAATGAGATCTTCAATCCAACCTCTGCCAGACGATCAAGGACTTTAAGAAGTCTCTCTTCGTGTTCTTCTAAAGTTCGGCCGAATACAATCAAGTCATCGAGGTAGACAAGGACTTCGAGCAGATTCATGTCACCCACAGCCTTCTCCATTAATCTTTGGAATGTGGCTGGGGCTCCAGTTATTCCCTGTGGCATCCGCTCAAACTGAAAGAAACCCAAGGGGCAGATGAATGCAGTCTTTTCCTTGTCTTCCTCGGCCATGGCGATTTGGTAGTAACCGCTTCGCAGATCAAGAACGGTGAACCACTTGCTTCCAGTCATTGAATCCAACACATCATCAATACAAGGTGTTGTGTACTGATCGGGGATTGTACGGCTGTTTAACAATCGGTAGTCTATGCACATTCTCACAGCTCCATTCTTCTTGCGAACAATCACAATGGGAGATGCGTATGGACTACGAGACTCCTTTATGATCCCTGCCTTTAACAGTTCTTGGAGGTGTTTTCTCACATCTTCCAGGTCAGCTGGAGCCAGGCGACGAGAGCGCTCCCTGAACGGCCGTGGATCTGACATCCGAATTGTGTGTTCCACCCCCTTGGCCAATCCAACATCCCATTCATGTAATGAGAACACCTGGGACCTTGTGGATAACTTTTGACGGAGTCTTTCTTTCCACTCCTCTGAGACAGGCGAGTCTCTGAAGTTGATCAGGTTCACATCAAATTCTGTGTCAGCTGCCTTGGAAGGTGAAAGAGGAGTGACTGCATCTATCAGATACATATGTCCGATAACTGTTCCAACTGGTATGGCTGTCTCTGTTAAGGACTCATTTTGGACCAAGATTCTGAAATGATTGACGTTCACCTCTTCGCTGGGCACCACCATGGGCTGAAATAGCACACCTGCTGGGAGTGGAGCTACTGGAGACGAATCAACCATCAAGATTTCTTTGTCAACTGGAAGCTTGTACTCAACTCTACAGACGGCAGTACAGTCGCCACCAGGGGGCAGAGTCAGTGGGCCAGGGCCTTGCCATAACACACAGCCAATATCACCCTCCTCTTCAAGGACTGTGGCCGTGCTAGGTGAGGTTAGATTGTTTTCTTTGTAACTTGCTTGTATCCCCAGTGTCTGCGTGATGTCAATGCCATTGTTCTTACACTGCTGTACGAGATGTCGGATGTGGCTGGCATTTGTCCCCACAATGATAGGAGTCTGGTCTGCAGTTCGGGGCTGGGGGCAGATAAGAGCAAGAACTGTCACCGTCTGGTCGGCACCTGCAACCTTTGCTGGATATTCAATGTCGACTACTACATACCCACGGTAAGGATAACTGATCTCAGATTCGCTTAATCCCCACAGGGCTAAACCAGACACTGGGCGTATTGGGACATCAGACAGGTAAGTTTGATACCAAGACTCAAAGATAATGGTGACCTGTGAGCCACTATCCAGCAAGGCATCACAGCTATATCCATTTACTTTCACAGGTACTATGCTGGGTGGACCAATCAAGCCTTCAGGGAGACCAGCTGCCTCAGAGGAGGTAACAACACTTTTCTTGACCTCACAGTTAGCTACATTGGTGGTGGTGGTATCCCCAGACTGCTGTCTGTCTTTAGTCATCTTTAGAGCATGAATTAGCTTTCTGATCACTTTGGCTTGATTCTCAGGGTTTCGGCATTTTGTGGCAAAATGTCCGTTCTCACCACACCTATAGCAGAAATTATCTTCTGACCTTTTAGGGGCTCCCTTGGGCGAGTTTGGAACCTGTTTAGAAGCCTCCATGGTTGAAATAGTGACTGCAGCATCAGGCTCAGGCATCTTGTTGCTGGTTTTCTGTTTTAGTCGTTTCACTTGTTTTTTCAAGGCAGCCAGCTCGGCATCTTGCCGGTTCTCAGAGCCAGTTGGTGCACTAATGGTTTTAACCTCCCTGTAATCGTCTTTGACTGCAGTGGATTTGGTCACTACTGATGCAACCATTGACTTTAGCTCTTTTAATTCTGCCTTTAAATTCTGGATCTCAGTTTGCCGTGAATCCACTTCTGAATTAGCATGAACTTGATGTACAGAGGCACTGAGCTTCTTTCTAGCGGTTTCGTACTCTTCCTCAGCACGGATCTCAGTCAACAGCTGTAGAAAATTTGGGGGTGCAGCCTTCCTTTCTCTCAAGCGCAGCTGGATCAGCATCAGGTCTGAGGCGATAGCACCCCTCAGCAGTTGCTCCAGTCTGGCTAGATCCTTACAGCCAGCAGGTAGACCCCCTCTTTGAATCACCTTAGCTAGAGACCTCTCTAGACGTCGAAGGAAATCTGATAGTTTCTCCCCTTTTTGCTGTTGCATCAATCGGAAAGCAAAGTAGAGATCATCACCTGACTCAGCACTTCCAAAAGCACTTTCAAGCGCTTCCAAACACTCTTTCGGGCTGGCATCAGGATTAATGTGGCGTGCTGCTTTCACAATTTCAAGTGCGGGCCCCTTTAAACTTCCAATAAGTCTGCGTCTTTTTTCTCTATCAGAGCCTTCAGTCTCCTCCACTAAAAGCCATGCTTGCTCCAGCCAATGATCAAATGGTTCCTCACCGGGTGGCGTTGGTAGAGCTCCTGAGAACATGCGTAGTCGACCATAACTTCCTCCATCAGCTGGTTTACTTGTCTTTTCCAACAGATCTCCGACAGCGCGAAGGATGGATTCAGTGGAGCTAGTAGGTGGGGGTGTACTAGGGAATAATGATTTGAGGTCCTCCATAGTTTTCCCTTCAGCTTGCAGCAACCCTTTAAGTTTACTATTAAACTCTTCAGCAGCCGTCTGAGCCTCTCCAATAATGATAACAGGCCACATCTCGCCACCCTTAACAGGCATAACTTCAGAAGGAACCCTCTCCTCTTGCACAGTCTCTTTACTCTCGCACAAAACCATCCGTTGGTTTAGTTCTGCACTGAAGTTTCTTCCTCGGACACGCACCCGTCCTAGCGACTTAATAGTTCCCAGTGTTTCTTCTACCTCACTGATCTCTACATCTTCTGGGACGATGGTCATAAGTGCATAAGTCTCATCCAAACCCTCACCACGGCACCAGCGTTTTAACTCTGACACTAGTTCAGTTTTTTCCATGTTGATACTGGTTGTAAAGCTTAGTAACTTAAGTCGGTGTCTTTACCTTTTAACTTTTTTTTTCTTTTTTTTTTTTTTTACAGAAAAATCCAAGACTATCCCAGCGGTGCCTCCATTTTATGTAGCGCAGCCCTCAGTATTTATATTAACAAGGGCAGGGCTTTTGGGTTCTGTTAATGTATTAATTAAATGTGTTAACCCTAATTAACTCAATTTAGATATTATCTTGGATTTCTCTTTTAAAATACACACATGAAATGTTTTCTTTACCTGACTATGAATTTACCTTTCTTAAGTTATATTACTAATAAAGATTTTAACCGTGTGTCTAGATATGTCTTTACCCAAATAAAACAATAACCTCTTTCCAAGTAAATAATAAAATAACACAACACAAAGTTTAAGAAAATATCTCTTAGTTATTTACTCAAAAAATAAGTTATTATCTCAAAAGAAATAAACAAATTAAATAAAAAATATAATTGTTCTTTTTAAACCTTCAACATAAAATGTTCCTCTTTTTTCAAAATAAAATACTGTAATTGAATAGTCTCTCTTACTTACACAACAATGTAAACAATGTCAATACTGTACCATACAAATGCACAGAATTCAATGTAAACTATGAACCCTCTTGTTAAAACAACAAATGTAAACACAGTCAATACTGTATCATGTATAAATGCACAGAAAACAATTTAAACTCTATTAACCCTCAAATGGATTAATTCAGAAAACCTCAATATACCTTTAACACTTAAATCAGACTTTTTTTTGTGGGCCCACAACACCTTAATGCAATCTAAAGCCGGCAACCAAAGTTATTATGAAACTAAAATACCGTAGCAGGCCTGATGCGTTGCTCGTGTTCGTAGTGGCCCAAAAACGTAATGGCCGCTTCACTCGTCACCGAGCAAACAAAATGAAAGGTACCTTGAAATAATGTTTCTATCCCAGCCTTTCACCAACAGTCACGGGTGCAGTCTCATCATCCGATCAGCCTTACAACACGAACTCGATCTCCATTTTAACACCACGTCTAGTAAAACTCACGAGTGAAGTCCTGGTTGCTTTAAACTCTGTGTGAGTCCTCTTCTCTGTCTTCAGATCGAAAACAGCAGATAAACTCCTCAAACTGTTCAACGGAGAGTCAAACTTTAACTATAAAATATCGTTCACTTGTGATGAACTGACTTCACCATATGTTTCTCAAGTAACGCAGCGTTAGCATTAGCAATAGCACAAAAGTAAACAGTCTTTGAACTTCGTGTAGAAATTCCTCCCGTTTCTCAATATGCACCTTGTCACTCTTTTCATATGGTTGTCGTGCAAACAATCACCAGAAACAAGTTACATTTTGATTTGTGCACTAATAGTTTTACATTTTAAACTCAGAAAATCTCTGTGTCACGCTCACTCTGCTGTTCCACTCTCCTTCACTCTCGTCTCTCTCTCGTCTCTCCCGCTGCAAAACCACACCCCTCACTCTACTGCCGATCGTCATTAACTCCATAAATGCTGGTTTAGACAGTTTTCAGAAACACTTTAACTTTTAATTAAAACAATAAACATACAATCATTTTTAAACTGCTTTTAACATTTTTAAACATAACTTATTAAATTAACTTAAACCTTTTTAAATCACACTATTTATATACTCTTAATAAATGATACTACAAGCATCACTTATTACTTCATGTTTTTAACTGGGTTACATACTTACCAGACTACAGTTGGGTTCATGTGAAACTGCAAAACACAAGATTTACAATGATGTATCACACAGTCTGATTGGACTTTGTTTTGATGTTTGTTTTATGTCTGTAAACTACATATACACACCTTTAATTTGATATAAAACAAAAGACAATAGCTTCATATTTGACTGATATACAAAGATATTTGTACATGCAGTTTACCAAATGATTTACAGGCCTTTTGCAATGACCTCAACAAGGCCGATTTGACCCCTGTTCCCTCGAGCTGTGAGTAACATACAACAATGAGCTTGGGTTCATGTGAAACCGCAAAACACAAGCTTTACAATGATGTATCACACAGTCTGATTGGACTTTGTTTTGATTAAAAATTAAGAAATTTGTACATGCAACTTTACCATTGTGATTCACAGGCCTTGTGGCCTAAAACAGGCTCAACTGTAACTCTTCTCCTTCCTGTTAGGAACAACACACAGTAAAGTCACTCATATGTCTGTAAACTACACATACACACCTTTAATTTGATATAAAACAAAAGACAATAGCTTCAGATTTGACTGATATACAAAGATATTTGTACATGCAGTTTACCAAATGATTTACAGGCCTTTTGCAATGACCTCAACAAGGCCGATTTGACCCCTGTTCCTTCGAGCTGTGAGTAACATACAACAATGAGCTTGGGTTCATGTGAAACTGCAAAACACAAGCATTACAATGATGTATCACACAATCTGATTGGACTTTTGTTTTAATTAAAAATTAAGAAATTTGTACATGCAACTTTACCATTGTGATTCACAGGCCTTGTGGCCTAAAACAGGCTCAACTGTAACTCTTCTCCTTCCTGTTAGGAACAACACACAGTAAAGTCACTCATATGTCTGTAAACTACACATACACACCTTTAATTTGATATAAAACAAAAGACAATAGCTTCAGATTTGACTGATATACAAAGATATTTGTACATGCAGTTTACCAAATGATTTACAGGCCTTTTGCAATGACCTCAGCAAGGCCGATTTGACCCCTGTTCCCTTGAGCTGTGAGTAACATACAACAATGAGCTTGGGTTCATGTGAAACCGCAAAACACAAGCTTTACAATGATGTATCACACAGTCTGATTGGACTTTGTTTTGATTAAAAATTAAGAAATTTGTACATGCAACTTTACCATTGTGATTCACAGGCCTTGTGGCCTAAAACAGGCTCAACTGTAACTCTTCTCCTTCCTGTTAGGAACAACACACAGTAAAGTCACTCATATGTCTGTAAACTACACATACACACCTTTAATTTGATATAAAACAAAAGACAATAGCTTCAGATTTGACTGATATACACAGATTTTTGTACAGGCAATTTACCAAATAATTTACTGGCCTTTTGCAATGACCTCAGCAAGGCCGATTTGACCCCTGTTCCCTTGAGCTGTGAGTAACATACAACAATGAGCTTGGGTTCATGTGAAACTGCAAAACACAAGCTTTACAATGATGTATCACACAGTCTGATTGGAATTTGTTTTGATTAAAAATTAAGAAATTTGTACATGCAACTTTACCATTGTGATTCACAGGCCTTGTGGCCTAAAACAGGCTCAACTGTAACTCTTCTCCTTCATGTTTGGAACAACACACTCAAGAAAGTCACTCATATGTCTGTAAACTACTGGAGGAACCGGACTTCCAGGAGGGAAGGCCGCCCTGTCAGGCCCGCCTCGGAGTCACCTCTCTGGGCTAGGGAGGTAGGGACGTGTGCCCTGGAGGAACCGGACTTCCAGGAGGGAGGGCCGCCCTGTCAGGCCCGCCTCGGAGTCACCTCTCTGGGCTACGGATACGAGATACGGCGTACCACCGCCTGACTTTTAAACGCCCGTAGCTCCGGCGCACTAAGTCCCAGGACTTTGCCCTTTGGGTCGATTGCTCCACCGGAGGGGACCTTTCCAACGAGCCAACCCGCGTCTCTCTAACCCCAAGCCCGGCCGAGATACGGCGGTCCCTCCGCGGATTTTCCCACGGCCGCAGCTCGGGCGCCTTTGCTCGGATCGACTCGCCCTTTGAGTCGGTTGCTCCACTGGAGGGGACCTTTCCAACGAGCCAACCCGCTTCTTTCTAACCCTAAGCCCGGGCGAGATACGGCGTACCACCGCCTGACCTTTAAACGCCCGTAACTCGGGCGCCTTTGCTCGGATGAACTCGTCCCTCGGGTCGGTTGCTCTACCGGAGCAACCCTTTCCAACGAGCCAACCCGCTTTTCTCTAACCCTAAGCCCGGGAGAGATACGGCGTACCACCGCCTGACCTTTAAACGCCCGTACCTCGGGCGCCTTTGCTCGGATGAACTCGTCCCTCGGGTCGGTTGCTCTACCGGAGCGACCCTTTTCAACGAGCCAACCCGCTTCTCTCTAACCCTAAGCCCGGGCGAGATACGGGGTACCACCGCCTGACCTTTAAACGGCCGTAACTCGGGCGCCTTTGCTCGTATAAACTCGTCCCTCGGGTCGGTTGCTCTACCGGAGCGGCCCTTTCCAACGAGCCAACCCGCTTCTCTCTAACCCTAAGCCCGGCCGAGATACAGGGTACCACCGCCTGACCTTTAAACGGCCGTAACTCGGGCGCCTTTGCTCGGATGAACTCGTCCCTCGGGTCGGTTGCTCTACCGGAGCGGCCCTTTCCAACGAGCCAACCCGCTTCTCTCTAACACTAAGCCCGGCCGAGATACGGGGTACCACCGCCTGACATTTAAACGGCCGTAGCTCCGGCGCACTAAGTCCCAGGACTTCGCCCGTCGGGTCGGATGCTCTACCCGAGGGGAGATTTCCAACGAGCCAACCCGCATCTCTCTAACCCTAAGCACGGCCGAGATACGGAGTACCACCCATTGATATTCCCACGGCCGTAGCCCCGGAGCCCTTTGCCGCAGCCCTTCGGGACACCCAGCCTCGGACGCCCCGCGGAAGGACCTTTCCAACGAGCCAACCCGCGCCTCTCTAACCCTTTCCCCGGCCGAGATACGACCCCGAGGACGGTGGCCCCTCTACCCGACCACAGTGCACCCGAGGCCGGCCTCGGAACCCGCCACGGACACCCTGGAGCCCGTACCCGGCGCACCGTTCGGTCCCGGGCACCCACTCTTAAGCACTCCCCCCCGGCCTAAGCCCCATACTCCCGGCCCCTCTGGAGAACCAAACCGTTGGTCAACCCGAAACGATCTCCAACCGTTGGTCAACCCGAAAGTACTTCCAGCAGTTGGTCAACCCGAAAGTTTCTCCAGCCGTTGGTCAACCCCATCGACTTAGGTTCTGGAGCGGCAATAAATACGTAAGATAGCATTTAAAAACGTTTAAAAATAGATGCATTTGTTTAAAGCAAAGCATTTATTTACTTACCAGACTACAGTTGGGTTCATGTGAAACTGCAAAACACAAGATTTACAATGATGTATCACACAGTCTGATTGGACTTTGTTTTGATTAAAAATTAAGAAATTTGTACATGCAACTTTGCCATTGTGATTCACAGGCCTTGTGGCCTAAAACAGGCTCAACTGTAACTCTTCTCCTTCCTGTTAGGAACAACACACAGTAAAGTCACTCATATGTCTGTAAACTACACACACACACCTTTAATTTGATATAAAACAAAAGACAATAGCTTCAGATTTGACTGATATACAAAGATATTTGTACATGCAGTTTACCAAATGATTTACAGGCCTTTTGCAATGACCTCAGCAAGGCCGATTTGACCCCTGTTCCCTCGAGCTGTGAGTAACATACAACAATGAGCTTGGGTTCATGTGAAACCGCAAAACACAAGCTTTACAATGATGTATCACACAGTCTGATTGGACTTTGTTTTGATTAAAAATTAAGAAATTTGTACATGCAACTTTACCATTGTGATTCACAGGCCTTGTGGCCTAAAACAGGCTCAACTGTAACTCTTCTCCTTCCTGTTAGGAACAACACACAGTAAAGTCACTCATATGTCTGTAAACTACACATACACACCTTTAATTTGATATAAAACAAAAGACAATAGCTTCAGATTTGACTGATATACACAGATTTTTGTACAGGCAATTTACCAAATAATTTACTGGCCTTTTGCAATGACCTCAACAAGGCCGATTTGACCCCTGTTATCTCGAGCTGTGAGTAACATACAACAATGAGCTTGGGTTCATGTGAAACTGCAAAACACAAGCTTTACAATGATGTATCACACAGTCTGATTGGAATTTGTTTTGATTAAAAATTAAGAAATTTGTCCATGCAACTTTACCATTGTGATTCACAGGCCTTGTGGCCTAAAACAGGCTCAACTGTAACTCTTCTCCTTCATGTTAGGAACAACACACAGTAAAGTCGCTCATATGCCTGTAAATTTCACATACACACCTTTAATTTGATATAAAACAAAAGACAATAGTTTCAGATTTGACTGATATACAAAGATATTTGTACATGCAGTTTACCAAATGATTTACAGGCCTTTTGCAATGACCTCAACAAGGCCGATTTGACCCCTGTTCCCTCGAGCTGTGAGTAACATACAACAATGAGCTTGGGTTCATGTGAAACCGCAAAACACAAGCTTTACAATGATGTATCACACAGTCTGATTGGACTTTGTTTTGATTAAAAATTAAGAAATTTGTACATGCAACTTTACCATTGTGATTCACAGGCCTTGTGGCCTAAAACAGGCTCAACTGTAACTCTTCTCCTTCCTGTTAGGAACAACACACAGTAAAGTCACTCATATGTCTGTAAACTACACATACACACCTTTAATTTGATATAAAACGAAAGACAATAGCTTCAGATTTGACTGATATACACAGATTTTTGTACAGGCAATTTACCAAATAATTTACTGGCCTTTTGCAATGACCTCAACAAGGCCGATTTGACCCCTGTTATCTCGAGCTGTGAGTAACATACAACAATGAGCTTGGGTTCATGTGAAACTGCAAAACACTGCGCGAGCCACCCGACCGGGGTCTACGATCCCCCGTTTCCGAGATATCGGCCAATGAACTGCCGGGCGCCGTATCTCGGCCGGGGAAGGTCCGACGGACTCGGGGCCGGGCTCGTCGGAAAGGTCTCGCCCGGGGCTTTCCGACGAGACCGGCCTGGGGTCCGTGCGACCCCGGGGGCCCGAGATACTTCCGGTCGAAAATTCGAATTTCGTTACCGCGCTGCTCCGGCGCCCCGGGTCCGGGGCCTTCGCCCTTCGGGTGGGTGGCTCCGCCGCGGGGGGCCTTTCGAACGAGCCCACCCGCGCGTCGCTAGCCCTTTCCGGGGCCGAGATACGGCCGCCCCCCGCGGTATTTTCCCACGGCCGTTTCTCGGGCGCCTCGGGTCCGGGGCCTTCGCCCTTCGGGTCGGCGGCTCCGCCCGAGGGGCCCTTTCCGATGAGCCCTTCCTCGAGTCTCTGGCCCTTTCCCGGGCCGAGATACGGCGGATGGTTGCGGAATTTCCGCTCGTCCGGAGCTCCGGCGCCCCTAGCGTCCGCCTCGGAGGTCACGCGGCCGGTCTCGTTCGAAAGGTCCGTCCCGGGGCTTTCCGACGAGCCCGGCCTCGAGTCCGTGCGACCCCGCCCGCCGGAGATACGTCCGGTCGAAGCTCGCGGAGATTCCGACGGCCGTATCTCGGGCGCCCCGGGTCCGGGGCCTTCGCCCTTCAGGTCGGTTGCTCCACGCGAGGGGACCTTTCGAACGAGCCTACCCGCGAGCCTCTAGCCCTTTCCCCGGCCGAGGCACAACGGTCCCCCTGCGGATTTTCCCACGGCCGCAGCTCGGGCGCCTTTGCTCAGATCGACTCGCCCTTTGGGTCGTTTGCTCCACTGGAGGGGACCTTTCCAACGAGCCAACCCGCTTCTCTCTAACCCTAAGCCCGGCCGAGATACGGGGTACCACCGCCTGACCTTTAAACGGCCGTAGCTCCGGCGCACTAAGTCCCAGGACTTCGCCCGTCGGGTTGGTTGCTCTACCCGAGGGGAGCTTTCCAACGAGCCAACACGCATCTCTCTACCCTAAGCCCGGCCGAGATACGGAGTACCACCCATTGATATTCCCACGGCCGTAGCCCCGGAGCCCTTCGCCGCAGCCCTTCGGGACACCCACCCTCGGACGCTCCGCGGAGGGACCTTTACAACGAGCCAACCCGCGCCTCTCTAACCCTTTCCCCGGCCGAGATACGACCCCGAGGACGGTGGCCCCTCTACCCGACCACAGTGCACCCGAGGCCGGCCTCGGAACCCGCCACGGACACCCTGGAGCCCGTACCCGGCGCACCGTTCGGTCCCGGGCACCCACTCTTAAGCACTCCCCCCCGGCCTAAGTCCTATACTCCCGGCCCCTCTGGAGAACCAAACCGTTGGTCAACCCGAAACGATCTCCAACCGTTGGTCAACCCGAAAGTACTTCCAGCAGTTGGTCAACCCGAAAGTTTCTCCAGCCGTTGGTCAACCCCATCGACTTAGGTTCTGGAGCGGCAATAAATACGTAAGATAGCATTTAAAAACGTTTAAAAATAGATGCATTTGTTTAAAGCAAAGCATTTATTTACTTACCAGACTACAGTTGGGTTCATGTGAAACTGCAAAACACAAGATTTACAATGATGTATCACACAGTCTGATTGGACTTTGTTTTGATGTTTGTTTTATGTCTGTAAACTACATATACACACCTTTAATTTGATATAAAACAAAAGACAATAGCTTCAGATTTGACTGATATACAAAGATATTTGTACATGCAGTTTACCAAATGATTTACAGGCCTTTTGCAATGACCTCAACAAGGCCGATTTGACCCCTGTTCCCTCGAGCTGTGAGTAACATACAACAATGAGCTTGGGTTCATGTGAAACTGCAAAACACAAGCATTACAATGATGTATCAAACAATCTGAATGGACTTTTGTTTTAATTAAAAATTAAGAAATTTGTACATGCAACTTTACCATTGTGATTCACAGGCCTTGTGGCCTAAAACAGGCTCAACTGTAACTTTTCTCCTTCCTGTTAGGAACAACACACTCAAGAAAGTCACTCATATGTCTGTAAACTACTGGAGGAACCGGACTTCCAGGAGGGAAGGCCGCCCTGTCAGGCCCGCCTCGGAGTCACCTCTCTGGGCTACGGAGGTAGGGACGTGTGCCCTGGAGGAACCGGACTTCCAGGAGGGAGGGCCGCCCTGTCAGGCCCGCCTCGGAGTCACCTCTCTGGGCTACGGATACGAGATACGGCGTACCACCGCCTGACTTTTAAACGCCCGTAGCTCCGGCGCACTAAGTCCCAGGACTTTGCCCTTTGGGTCGATTGCTCCACCGGAGGGGACCTTTCCAACGAGCCAACCCGCGTCTCTCTAACCCCAAGCCCGGCCGAGATACGGCGGTCCCTCCGCGGATTTTCCCACGGCCGCAGCTCGGGCGCCTTTGCTCGGATCGACTCGCCCTTTGGGTCAGTTGCTTCACTGGAGGGGACCTTTCCAATGAGCCAACCCGCTTCTTTATAACCCTAAGCCCGGGCGAGATACGGCGTACCACCGCCTGACCTTTAAACGCCCGTAACTCGGGCGCCTTTGCTCGGATGAACTCGTCCCTCGGGTCGGTTGCTCTACCGGAGCAACCCTTTCCAACGAGCCAACCCGCTTCTCTCTAACCCTAAGCCCGGGCGAGATACGGCGTACCACCGCCTGACCTTTAAACGCCCGTAACTCGGGCGCCTTTGCTCGGATAAACTCGTCCCTCGGGTCGGTTGCTCTACCGGAGCGGCCCTTTCCAACGAGCCAACCCGCTTCTCTCTAACCCTAAGCCCGGCCGAGATACAGGGTACCACCGCCTGACTTTTAAACGCCCGTAACTCGGGCGCCTTTGCTCGGATGAACTCGTCCCTCGGGTCGCTTGCTCTACCGGAGCGACCCTTTTCAACGAGCCAACCCGCTTCTCTCTAACCCTAAGCCCGGGCGAGATACGGGGTACCACCGCCTGACTTTTAAACGGCCGTAACTCGGGCGCCTTTGCTCGGATAAACTCGTCCCTCGGGTCGGTTGCTCTACCGGAGCGGCCCTTTCCAACGAGCCAACCCGCATCTCTCTAACCCTAAGCCCGGCCGAGATACAGGGTACCACCGCCTGACCTTTAAACGGCCGTAACTCGGGCGCCTTTGCTCGGATGAACTCGTCCCTCGGGTCGGTTGCTCTACCGGAGCGGCCCTTTCCAACGAGCCAACCCGCTTCTCTCTAACACTAAGCCCGGCCGAGATACGGGGTACCACCGCCTGACCTTTAAACGGCCGTAGCTCCGGCGCACTAAGTCCCAGGACTTCGCCCGTCGGGTCGGTTGCTCTACCCGAGGGGAGATTTCCAACGAGCCAACCCGCATCTATCTAACCCTAAGCACGGCCGAGATACGGAGTACCACCCATTGATATTCCCACGGCCGTAGCCCCGGAGCCCTTTGCCGCAGCCCTTCGGGACACCCACCCTCGGACGCCCCGCGGAGGGACCTTTCCAACGAGCCAACCCGCGCCTCTCTAACCCTTTCCCCGGCCGAGATACGACCCCGAGGACGGTGGCCCCTCTACCCGACCACAGTTCACCCGAGGCCGGCCTCGGAACCCGCCACGGACACCCTGGAGCCCGTACCCGGCGCACCGTTCGGTCCTGGGCACCCACTCTTAAGCACTCCCCCCCGGCCTAAGCCCCATACTCCCGGCCCCTCTGGAGAACCAAACCGTTGGTCAACCCGAAACGATCTCCAACCGTTGGTCAACCCGAAAGTACTTCCAGCAGTTGGTCAACCCGAAAGTTTCTCCAGCCGTTGGTCAACCCCATCGACTTAGGTTCTGGAGCGGCAATAAATACGTAAGATAGCATTTAAAAACGTTTAAAAATAGATGCATTTGTTTAAAGCAAAGCATTTATTTACTTACCAGACTACAGTTGGGTTCATGTGAAACTGCAAAACACAAGATTTACAATGATGTATCACACAGTCTGATTGGACTTTGTTTTGATTAAAAATCAAGAAATTTGTACATGCAACTTTGCCATTGTGATTCACAGGCCTTGTGGCCTAAAACAGGCTCAACTGTAACTCTTCTCCTTCCTGTTAGGAACAACACACAGTAAAGTCACTCATATGTCTGTAAACTACACACACACACCTTTAATTTGATATAAAACAAAAGACAATAGCTTCAGATTTGACTGATATACAAAGATATTTGTACATGCAGTTTACCAAATGATTTACAGGCCTTTTGCAATGACCTCAGCAAGGCCGATTTGACCCCTGTTCCCTCGAGCTGTGAGTAACATACAACAATGAGCTTGGGTTCATGTGAAACCGCAAAACACAAGCTTTACAATGATGTATCACACAGTCTGATTGGACTTTGTTTTGATTAAAAATTAAGAAATTTGTACATGCAACTTTACCATTGTGATTCACAGGCCTTGTGGCCTAAAACAGGCTCAACTGTAACTCTTCTCCTTCCTGTTAGGAACAACACACAGTAAAGTCACTCATATGTCTGTAAACTACACATACACACCTTTAATTTGATATAAAACAAAAGACAATAGCTTCAGATTTGACTGATATACACAGATTTTTGTACAGGCAATTTACCAAATAATTTACTGGCCTTTTGCAATGACCTCAACAAGGCCGATTTGACCCCTGTTATCTCGAGCTGTGAGTAACATACAACAATGAGCTTGGGTTCATGTGAAACTGCAAAACACAAGCTTTACAATGATGTATCACACAGTCTGATTGGAATTTGTTTTGATTAAAAATTAAGAAATTTGTACATGCAACTTTACCATTGTGATTCACAGGCCTTGTGGCCTAAAACAGGCTCAACTGTAACTCTTCTCCTTCATGTTAGGAACAACACACAGTAAAGTCGCTCATATGCCTGTAAATTTCACATACACACCTTTAATTTGATATAAAACAAAAGACAATAGCTTCAGATTTGGCTTTCCGACGAGACCGGCCTGGGGTCCGTGCGACCCCGGGGGCCCGAGATACTTCCGGTCGAAAATTCGAATTTCGTTACCGCGCTGCTCCGGCGCCCCGGGTCCGGGGCCTTCGCCCTTCGGGTGGGTGGCTCCGCCGCGGGGGGCCTTTCGAACGAGCCCACCCGCGCGTCGCTAGCCCTTTCCGGGGCCGAGATACGGCCGCCCCCCGCGGTATTTTCCCACGGCCGTTTCTCGGGCGCCTCGGGTCCGGGGCCTTCGCCCTTCGGGTCGGCGGCTCCGCCCGAGGGGCCCTTTCCGATGAGCCCTTCCTCGAGTCTCTGGCCCTTTCCCGGGCCGAGATACGGCGGATGGTTGCGGAATTTCCGCTCGTCCGGAGCTCCGGCGCCCCTAGCGTCCGCCTCGGAGGTCACGCGGCCGGTCTCGTTCGAAAGGTCCGTCCCGGGGCTTTCCGACGAGCCCGGCCTCGAGTCCGTGCGACCCCGCCCGCCGGAGATACGTCCGGTCGAAGCTCGCGGAGATTCCGACGGCCGTATCTCGGGCGCCCCGGGTCCGGGGCCTTCGCCCTTCAGGTCGGTTGCTCCACGCGAGGGGACCTTTCGAACGAGCCTACCCGCGAGCCTCTAGCCCTTTCCCCGGCCGAGGCACAACGGTCCCCCTGCGGATTTTCCCACGGCCGCAGCTCGGGCGCCTTTGCTCAGATCGACTCGCCCTTTGGGTCGTTTGCTCCACTGGAGGGGACCTTTCCAACGAGCCAACCCGCTTCTCTCTAACCCTAAGCCCGGCCGAGATACGGGGTACCACCGCCTGACCTTTAAACGGCCGTAGCTCCGGCGCACTAAGTCCCAGGACTTCGCCCGTCGGGTTGGTTGCTCTACCCGAGGGGAGCTTTCCAACGAGCCAACACGCATCTCTCTACCCTAAGCCCGGCCGAGATACGGAGTACCACCCATTGATATTCCCACGGCCGTAGCCCCGGAGCCCTTCGCCGCAGCCCTTCGGGACACCCACCCTCGGACGCTCCGCGGAGGGACCTTTACAACGAGCCAACCCGCGCCTCTCTAACCCTTTCCCCGGCCGAGATACGACCCCGAGGACGGTGGCCCCTCTACCCGACCACAGTGCACCCGAGGCCGGCCTCGGAACCCGCCACGGACACCCTGGAGCCCGTACCCGGCGCACCGTTCGGTCCCGGGCACCCACTCTTAAGCACTCCCCCCCGGCCTAAGTCCTATACTCCCGGCCCCTCTGGAGAACCAAACCGTTGGTCAACCCGAAACGATCTCCAACCGTTGGTCAACCCGAAAGTACTTCCAGCAGTTGGTCAACCCGAAAGTTTCTCCAGCCGTTGGTCAACCCCATCGACTTAGGTTCTGGAGCGGCAATAAATACGTAAGATAGCATTTAAAAACGTTTAAAAATAGATGCATTTGTTTAAAGCAAAGCATTTATTTACTTACCAGACTACAGTTGGGTTCATGTGAAACTGCAAAACACAAGATTTACAATGATGTATCACACAGTCTGATTGGACTTTGTTTTGATGTTTGTTTTATGTCTGTAAACTACATATACACACCTTTAATTTGATATAAAACAAAAGACAATAGCTTCAGATTTGACTGATATACAAAGATATTTGTACATGCAGTTTACCAAATGATTTACAGGCCTTTTGCAATGACCTCAACAAGGCCGATTTGACCCCTGTTCCCTCGAGCTGTGAGTAACATACAACAATGAGCTTGGGTTCATGTGAAACTGCAAAACACAAGCATTACAATGATGTATCAAACAATCTGAATGGACTTTTGTTTTAATTAAAAATTAAGAAATTTGTACATGCAACTTTACCATTGTGATTCACAGGCCTTGTGGCCTAAAACAGGCTCAACTGTAACTTTTCTCCTTCCTGTTAGGAACAACACACTCAAGAAAGTCACTCATATGTCTGTAAACTACTGGAGGAACCGGACTTCCAGGAGGGAAGGCCGCCCTGTCAGGCCCGCCTCGGAGTCACCTCTCTGGGCTACGGAGGTAGGGACGTGTGCCCTGGAGGAACCGGACTTCCAGGAGGGAGGGCCGCCCTGTCAGGCCCGCCTCGGAGTCACCTCTCTGGGCTACGGATACGAGATACGGCGTACCACCGCCTGACTTTTAAACGCCCGTAGCTCCGGCGCACTAAGTCCCAGGACTTTGCCCTTTGGGTCGATTGCTCCACCGGAGGGGACCTTTCCAACGAGCCAACCCGCGTCTCTCTAACCCCAAGCCCGGCCGAGATACGGCGGTCCCTCCGCGGATTTTCCCACGGCCGCAGCTCGGGCGCCTTTGCTCGGATCGACTCGCCCTTTGGGTCAGTTGCTTCACTGGAGGGGACCTTTCCAATGAGCCAACCCGCTTCTTTATAACCCTAAGCCCGGGCGAGATACGGCGTACCACCGCCTGACCTTTAAACGCCCGTAACTCGGGCGCCTTTGCTCGGATGAACTCGTCCCTCGGGTCGGTTGCTCTACCGGAGCAACCCTTTCCAACGAGCCAACCCGCTTCTCTCTAACCCTAAGCCCGGGCGAGATACGGCGTACCACCGCCTGACCTTTAAATGCCCGTAACTCGGGCGCCTTTGCTCGGATAAACTCGTCCCTCGGGTCGGTTGCTCTACCGGAGCGGCCCTTTCCAACGAGCCAACCCGCTTCTCTCTAACCCTAAGCCCGGCCGAGATACAGGGTACCACCGCCTGACTTTTAAACGCCCGTAACTCGGGCGCCTTTGCTCGGATGAACTCGTCCCTCGGGTCGCTTGCTCTACCGGAGCGACCCTTTTCAACGAGCCAACCCGCTTCTCTCTAACCCTAAGCCCGGGCGAGATACGGGGTACCACCGCCTGACTTTTAAACGGCCGTAACTCGGGCGCCTTTGCTCGGATAAACTCGTCCCTCGGGTCGGTTGCTCTACCGGAGCGGCCCTTTCCAACGAGCCAACCCGCATCTCTCTAACCCTAAGCCCGGCCGAGATACAGGGTACCACCGCCTGACCTTTAAACGGCCGTAACTCGGGCGCCTTTGCTCGGATGAACTCGTCCCTCGGGTCGGTTGCTCTACCGGAGCGGCCCTTTCCAACGAGCCAACCCGCTTCTCTCTAACACTAAGCCCGGCCGAGATACGGGGTACCACCGCCTGACCTTTAAACGGCCGTAGCTCCGGCGCACTAAGTCCCAGGACTTCGCCCGTCGGGTCGGTTGCTCTACCCGAGGGGAGATTTCCAACGAGCCAACCCGCATCTATCTAACCCTAAGCACGGCCGAGATACGGAGTACCACCCATTGATATTCCCACGGCCGTAGCCCCGGAGCCCTTTGCCGCAGCCCTTCGGGACACCCACCCTCGGACGCCCCGCGGAGGGACCTTTCCAACGAGCCAACCCGCGCCTCTCTAACCCTTTCCCCGGCCGAGATACGACCCCGAGGACGGTGGCCCCTCTACCCGACCACAGTTCACCCGAGGCCGGCCTCGGAACCCGCCACGGACACCCTGGAGCCCGTACCCGGCGCACCGTTCGGTCCTGGGCACCCACTCTTAAGCACTCCCCCCCGGCCTAAGCCCCATACTCCCGGCCCCTCTGGAGAACCAAACCGTTGGTCAACCCGAAACGATCTCCAACCGTTGGTCAACCCGAAAGTACTTCCAGCAGTTGGTCAACCCGAAAGTTTCTCCAGCCGTTGGTCAACCCCATCGACTTAGGTTCTGGAGCGGCAATAAATACGTAAGATAGCATTTAAAAACGTTTAAAAATAGATGCATTTGTTTAAAGCAAAGCATTTATTTACTTACCAGACTACAGTTGGGTTCATGTGAAACTGCAAAACACAAGATTTACAATGATGTATCACACAGTCTGATTGGACTTTGTTTTGATTAAAAATCAAGAAATTTGTACATGCAACTTTGCCATTGTGATTCACAGGCCTTGTGGCCTAAAACAGGCTCAACTGTAACTCTTCTCCTTCCTGTTAGGAACAACACACAGTAAAGTCACTCATATGTCTGTAAACTACACACACACACCTTTAATTTGATATAAAACAAAAGACAATAGCTTCAGATTTGACTGATATACAAAGATATTTGTACATGCAGTTTACCAAATGATTTACAGGCCTTTTGCAATGACCTCAGCAAGGCCGATTTGACCCCTGTTCCCTCGAGCTGTGAGTAACATACAACAATGAGCTTGGGTTCATGTGAAACCGCAAAACACAAGCTTTACAATGATGTATCACACAGTCTGATTGGACTTTGTTTTGATAAAAAATTAAGAAATTTGTACATGCAACTTTACCATTGTGATTCACAGGCCTTGTGGCCTAAAACAGGCTCAACTGTAACTCTTCTCCTTCCTGTTAGGAACAACACACAGTAAAGTCACTCATATGTCTGTAAACTACACATACACACCTTTAATTT
This sequence comes from Paramisgurnus dabryanus, assembly GCF_030506205.2. NCBI lineage: Eukaryota > Metazoa > Chordata > Actinopteri > Cypriniformes > Cobitidae > Paramisgurnus > Paramisgurnus dabryanus. The sequence continues at coordinate 216,017 of NC_133356.1, read as the reverse complement.
GATATAAAACAAAAGACAATAGCTTCAGATTTGACTGATATACACAGATTTTTGTACAGGCAATTTACCAAATAATTTACTGGCCTTTTGCAATGACCTCAACAAGGCCGATTTGACCCCTGTTATCTCGAGCTGTGAGTAACATACAACAATGAGCTTGGGTTCATGTGAAACTGCAAAACACAAGCTTTACAATGATGTATCACACAGTCTGATTGGAATTTGTTTTGATTAAAAATTAAGAAATTTGTACATGCAACTTTACCATTGTGATTCACAGGCCTTGTGGCCTAAAACAGGCTCAACTGTAACTCTTCTCCTTCATGTTAGGAACAACACACAGTAAAGTCGCTCATATGCCTGTAAATTTCACATACACACCTTTAATTTGATATAAAACAAAAGACAATAGCTTCAGATTTGGCTTTCCGACGAGACCGGCCTGGGGTCCGTGCGACCCCGGGGGCCCGAGATACTTCCGGTCGAAAATTCGAATTTCGTTACCGCGCTGCTCCGGCGCCCCGGGTCCGGGGCCTTCGCCCTTCGGGTGGGTGGCTCCGCCGCGGGGGGCCTTTCGAACGAGCCCACCCGCGCGTCGCTAGCCCTTTCCGGGGCCGAGATACGGCCGCCCCCCGCGGTATTTTCCCACGGCCGTTTCTCGGGCGCCTCGGGTCCGGGGCCTTCGCCCTTCGGGTCGGCGGCTCCGCCCGAGGGGCCCTTTCCGATGAGCCCTTCCTCGAGTCTCTGGCCCTTTCCCGGGCCGAGATACGGCGGATGGTTGCGGAATTTCCGCTCGTCCGGAGCTCCGGCGCCCCTAGCGTCCGCCTCGGAGGTCACGCGGCCGGTCTCGTTCGAAAGGTCCGTCCCGGGGCTTTCCGACGAGCCCGGCCTCGAGTCCGTGCGACCCCGCCCGCCGGAGATACGTCCGGTCGAAGCTCGCGGAGATTCCGACGGCCGTATCTCGGGCGCCCCGGGTCCGGGGCCTTCGCCCTTCAGGTCGGTTGCTCCACGCGAGGGGACCTTTCGAACGAGCCTACCCGCGAGCCTCTAGCCCTTTCCCCGGCCGAGGCACAACGGTCCCCCTGCGGATTTTCCCACGGCCGCAGCTCGGGCGCCTTTGCTCAGATCGACTCGCCCTTTGGGTCGTTTGCTCCACTGGAGGGGACCTTTCCAACGAGCCAACCCGCTTCTCTCTAACCCTAAGCCCGGCCGAGATACGGGGTACCACCGCCTGACCTTTAAACGGCCGTAGCTCCGGCGCACTAAGTCCCAGGACTTCGCCCGTCGGGTTGGTTGCTCTACCCGAGGGGAGCTTTCCAACGAGCCAACACGCATCTCTCTACCCTAAGCCCGGCCGAGATACGGAGTACCACCCATTGATATTCCCACGGCCGTAGCCCCGGAGCCCTTCGCCGCAGCCCTTCGGGACACCCACCCTCGGACGCTCCGCGGAGGGACCTTTACAACGAGCCAACCCGCGCCTCTCTAACCCTTTCCCCGGCCGAGATACGACCCCGAGGACGGTGGCCCCTCTACCCGACCACAGTGCACCCGAGGCCGGCCTCGGAACCCGCCACGGACACCCTGGAGCCCGTACCCGGCGCACCGTTCGGTCCCGGGCACCCACTCTTAAGCACTCCCCCCCGGCCTAAGTCCTATACTCCCGGCCCCTCTGGAGAACCAAACCGTTGGTCAACCCGAAACGATCTCCAACCGTTGGTCAACCCGAAAGTACTTCCAGCAGTTGGTCAACCCGAAAGTTTCTCCAGCCGTTGGTCAACCCCATCGACTTAGGTTCTGGAGCGGCAATAAATACGTAAGATAGCATTTAAAAACGTTTAAAAATAGATGCATTTGTTTAAAGCAAAGCATTTATTTACTTACCAGACTACAGTTGGGTTCATGTGAAACTGCAAAACACAAGATTTACAATGATGTATCACACAGTCTGATTGGACTTTGTTTTGATGTTTGTTTTATGTCTGTAAACTACATATACACACCTTTAATTTGATATAAAACAAAAGACAATAGCTTCAGATTTGACTGATATACAAAGATATTTGTACATGCAGTTTACCAAATGATTTACAGGCCTTTTGCAATGACCTCAACAAGGCCGATTTGACCCCTGTTCCCTCGAGCTGTGAGTAACATACAACAATGAGCTTGGGTTCATGTGAAACTGCAAAACACAAGCATTACAATGATGTATCAAACAATCTGAATGGACTTTTGTTTTAATTAAAAATTAAGAAATTTGTACATGCAACTTTACCATTGTGATTCACAGGCCTTGTGGCCTAAAACAGGCTCAACTGTAACTTTTCTCCTTCCTGTTAGGAACAACACACTCAAGAAAGTCACTCATATGTCTGTAAACTACTGGAGGAACCGGACTTCCAGGAGGGAAGGCCGCCCTGTCAGGCCCGCCTCGGAGTCACCTCTCTGGGCTACGGAGGTAGGGACGTGTGCCCTGGAGGAACCGGACTTCCAGGAGGGAGGGCCGCCCTGTCAGGCCCGCCTCGGAGTCACCTCTCTGGGCTACGGATACGAGATACGGCGTACCACCGCCTGACTTTTAAACGCCCGTAGCTCCGGCGCACTAAGTCCCAGGACTTTGCCCTTTGGGTCGATTGCTCCACCGGAGGGGACCTTTCCAACGAGCCAACCCGCGTCTCTCTAACCCCAAGCCCGGCCGAGATACGGCGGTCCCTCCGCGGATTTTCCCACGGCCGCAGCTCGGGCGCCTTTGCTCGGATCGACTCGCCCTTTGGGTCAGTTGCTTCACTGGAGGGGACCTTTCCAATGAGCCAACCCGCTTCTTTATAACCCTAAGCCCGGGCGAGATACGGCGTACCACCGCCTGACCTTTAAACGCCCGTAACTCGGGCGCCTTTGCTCGGATGAACTCGTCCCTCGGGTCGGTTGCTCTACCGGAGCAACCCTTTCCAACGAGCCAACCCGCTTCTCTCTAACCCTAAGCCCGGGCGAGATACGGCGTACCACCGCCTGACCTTTAAACGCCCGTAACTCGGGCGCCTTTGCTCGGATAAACTCGTCCCTCGGGTCGGTTGCTCTACCGGAGCGGCCCTTTCCAACGAGCCAACCCGCTTCTCTCTAACCCTAAGCCCGGCCGAGATACAGGGTACCACCGCCTGACTTTTAAACGCCCGTAACTCGGGCGCCTTTGCTCGGATGAACTCGTCCCTCGGGTCGCTTGCTCTACCGGAGCGACCCTTTTCAACGAGCCAACCCGCTTCTCTCTAACCCTAAGCCCGGGCGAGATACGGGGTACCACCGCCTGACTTTTAAACGGCCGTAACTCGGGCGCCTTTGCTCGGATAAACTCGTCCCTCGGGTCGGTTGCTCTACCGGAGCGGCCCTTTCCAACGAGCCAACCCGCATCTCTCTAACCCTAAGCCCGGCCGAGATACAGGGTACCACCGCCTGACCTTTAAACGGCCGTAACTCGGGCGCCTTTGCTCGGATGAACTCGTCCCTCGGGTCGGTTGCTCTACCGGAGCGGCCCTTTCCAACGAGCCAACCCGCTTCTCTCTAACACTAAGCCCGGCCGAGATACGGGGTACCACCGCCTGACCTTTAAACGGCCGTAGCTCCGGCGCACTAAGTCCCAGGACTTCGCCCGTCGGGTCGGTTGCTCTACCCGAGGGGAGATTTCCAACGAGCCAACCCGCATCTATCTAACCCTAAGCACGGCCGAGATACGGAGTACCACCCATTGATATTCCCACGGCCGTAGCCCCGGAGCCCTTTGCCGCAGCCCTTCGGGACACCCACCCTCGGACGCCCCGCGGAGGGACCTTTCCAACGAGCCAACCCGCGCCTCTCTAACCCTTTCCCCGGCCGAGATACGACCCCGAGGACGGTGGCCCCTCTACCCGACCACAGTTCACCCGAGGCCGGCCTCGGAACCCGCCACGGACACCCTGGAGCCCGTACCCGGCGCACCGTTCGGTCCTGGGCACCCACTCTTAAGCACTCCCCCCCGGCCTAAGCCCCATACTCCCGGCCCCTCTGGAGAACCAAACCGTTGGTCAACCCGAAACGATCTCCAACCGTTGGTCAACCCGAAAGTACTTCCAGCAGTTGGTCAACCCGAAAGTTTCTCCAGCCGTTGGTCAACCCCATCGACTTAGGTTCTGGAGCGGCAATAAATACGTAAGATAGCATTTAAAAACGTTTAAAAATAGATGCATTTGTTTAAAGCAAAGCATTTATTTACTTACCAGACTACAGTTGGGTTCATGTGAAACTGCAAAACACAAGATTTACAATGATGTATCACACAGTCTGATTGGACTTTGTTTTGATGTTTGTTTTATGTCTGTAAACTACATATACACACCTTTAATTTGATATAAAACAAAAGACAATAGCTTCAGATTTGACTGATATACAAAGATATTTGTACATGCAGTTTACCAAATGATTTACAGGCCTTTTGCAATGACCTCAACAAGGCCGATTTGACCCCTGTTCCCTCGAGCTGTGAGTAACATTCAACAATGAGCTTGGGTTCATGTGAAACCGCAAAACACAAGCTTTACAATGATGTATCACACAGTCTGATTGGACTTTGTTTTGATTAAAAATTAAGAAATTTGTACATGCAACTTTACCATTGTGATTCACAGGCCTTGTGGCCTAAAACAGGCTCAACTGTAACTCTTCTTCTTCCTGTTAGGAACAACACACAGTAAAGTCACTCATAACACAAGCTTTACAATGATGTATCACACAGTCTGATTGGAATTTGTTTTGATTAAAAATTAAGAAATTTGTACATGCAACTTTACCATTGTGATTCACAGGCCTTGTGGCCTAAAACAGGCTCAACTGTAACTCTTCTCCTTCATGTTAGGAACAACACACAGTAAAGTCGCTCATATGCCTGTAAATTTCACATACACACCTTTAATTTGATATAAAACAAAAGACAATAGCTTCAGATTTGACTGATATACAAAGATATTTGTACATGCAGTTTACCAAATGATTTACAGGCCTTTTGCAATGACCTCAACAAGGCCGATTTGACCCCTGTTCCCTCGAGCTGTGAGTAACATACAACAATGAGCTTGGGTTCATGTGAAACTGCAAAACACAAGCATTACAATGATGTATCACACAATCTGATTGGACTTTTGTTTTAATTAAAAATTAAGAAATTTGTACATGCAACTTTACCATTGTGATTCACAGGCCTTGTGGCCTAAAACAGGCTCAACTGTAACTCTTCTCCTTCCTGTTAGGAACAACACACTCAAGAAAGTCACTCATATGTCTGTAAACTACTGGAGGAACCGGACTTCCAGGAGGGAGGGCCGCCCTGTCAGGCCCGCCTCGGAGTCACCTCTCTGGGCTACGGAGGTAGGGACGTGTGCCCTGGAGCGACCCTTTTCTCTACCGGAGCGACCCTTTTCAACGAGCCAACCCGCTTCTCTCTAACCCTAAGCCCGGGCGAGATACGGGGTACCACCGCCTGACCTTTAAACGGCCGTAACTCGGGCGCCTTTGCTCGGATAAACTCGTCCCTCGGGTCGGTTGCTCTACCGGAGCGGCCCTTTCCAACGAGCCAACCCGCATCTCTCTAACCCTAAGCCCGGCCGAGATACAGGGTACCACCGCCTGACCTTTAAACGGCCGTAACTCGGGCGCCTTTGCTCGGATGAACTCGTCCCTCGGGTCGGTTGCTCTACCGGAGCGGCCCTTTCCAACGAGCCAACCCGCTTCTCTCTAACACTAAGCCCGGCCGAGATACGGGGTACCACCGCCTGACCTTTAAACGGCCGTAGCTCCGGCGCACTAAGTCCCAGGACTTCGCCCGTCGGGTCGGTTGCTCTACCCGAGGGGAGATTTCCAACGAGCCAACCCGCATCTATCTAACCCTAAGCACGGCCGAGATACGGAGTACCACCCATTGATATTCCCACGGCCGTAGCCCCGGAGCCCTTTGCCGCAGCCCTTCGGGACACCCACCCTCGGACGCCCCGCGGAGGGACCTTTCCAACGAGCCAACCCGCGCCTCTCTAACCCTTTCCCCGGCCGAGATACGACCCCGAGGACGGTGGCCCCTCTACCCGACCACAGTTCACCCGAGGCCGGCCTCGGAACCCGCCACGGACACCCTGGAGCCCGTACCCGGCGCACCGTTCGGTCCTGGGCACCCACTCTTAAGCACTCCCCCCCGGCCTAAGCCCCATACTCCCGGCCCCTCTGGAGAACCAAACCGTTGGTCAACCCGAAACGATCTCCAACCGTTGGTCAACCCGAAAGTACTTCCAGCAGTTGGTCAACCCGAAAGTTTCTCCAGCCGTTGGTCAACCCCATCGACTTAGGTTCTGGAGCGGCAATAAATACGTAAGATAGCATTTAAAAACGTTTAAAAATAGATGCATTTGTTTAAAGCAAAGCATTTATTTACTTACCAGACTACAGTTGGGTTCATGTGAAACTGCAAAACACAAGATTTACAATGATGTATCACACAGTCTGATTGGACTTTGTTTTGATTAAAAATCAAGAAATTTGTACATGCAACTTTGCCATTGTGATTCACAGGCCTTGTGGCCTAAAACAGGCTCAACTGTAACTCTTCTCCTTCCTGTTAGGAACAACACACAGTAAAGTCACTCATATGTCTGTAAACTACACACACACACCTTTAATTTGATATAAAACAAAAGACAATAGCTTCAGATTTGACTGATATACAAAGATATTTGTACATGCAGTTTACCAAATGATTTACAGGCCTTTTGCAATGACCTCAGCAAGGCCGATTTGACCCCTGTTCCCTCGAGCTGTGAGTAACATACAACAATGAGCTTGGGTTCATGTGAAACCGCAAAACACAAGCTTTACAATGATGTATCACACAGTCTGATTGGACTTTGTTTTGATTAAAAATTAAGAAATTTGTACATGCAACTTTACCATTGTGATTCACAGGCCTTGTGGCCTAAAACAGGCTCAACTGTAACTCTTCTCCTTCATGTTAGGAACAACACACAGTAAAGTCGCTCATATGCCTGTAAATTTCACATACACACCTTTAATTTGATATAAAACAAAAGACAATAGCTTCAGATTTGGCTTTCCGACGAGACCGGCCTGGGGTCCGTGCGACCCCGGGGGCCCGAGATACTTCCGGTCGAAAATTCGAATTTCGTTACCGCGCTGCTCCGGCGCCCCGGGTCCGGGGCCTTCGCCCTTCGGGTGGGTGGCTCCGCCGCGGGGGGCCTTTCGAACGAGCCCACCCGCGCGTCGCTAGCCCTTTCCGGGGCCGAGATACGGCCGCCCCCCGCGGTATTTTCCCACGGCCGTTTCTCGGGCGCCTCGGGTCCGGGGCCTTCGCCCTTCGGGTCGGCGGCTCCGCCCGAGGGGCCCTTTCCGATGAGCCCTTCCTCGAGTCTCTGGCCCTTTCCCGGGCCGAGATACGGCGGATGGTTGCGGAATTTCCGCTCGTCCGGAGCTCCGGCGCCCCTAGCGTCCGCCTCGGAGGTCACGCGGCCGGTCTCGTTCGAAAGGTCCGTCCCGGGGCTTTCCGACGAGCCCGGCCTCGAGTCCGTGCGACCCCGCCCGCCGGAGATACGTCCGGTCGAAGCTCGCGGAGATTCCGACGGCCGTATCTCGGGCGCCCCGGGTCCGGGGCCTTCGCCCTTCAGGTCGGTTGCTCCACGCGAGGGGACCTTTCGAACGAGCCTACCCGCGAGCCTCTAGCCCTTTCCCCGGCCGAGGCACAACGGTCCCCCTGCGGATTTTCCCACGGCCGCAGCTCGGGCGCCTTTGCTCAGATCGACTCGCCCTTTGGGTCGTTTGCTCCACTGGAGGGGACCTTTCCAACGAGCCAACCCGCTTCTCTCTAACCCTAAGCCCGGCCGAGATACGGGGTACCACCGCCTGACCTTTAAACGGCCGTAGCTCCGGCGCACTAAGTCCCAGGACTTCGCCCGTCGGGTTGGTTGCTCTACCCGAGGGGAGCTTTCCAACGAGCCAACACGCATCTCTCTACCCTAAGCCCGGCCGAGATACGGAGTACCACCCATTGATATTCCCACGGCCGTAGCCCCGGAGCCCTTCGCCGCAGCCCTTCGGGACACCCACCCTCGGACGCTCCGCGGAGGGACCTTTACAACGAGCCAACCCGCGCCTCTCTAACCCTTTCCCCGGCCGAGATACGACCCCGAGGACGGTGGCCCCTCTACCCGACCACAGTGCACCCGAGGCCGGCCTCGGAACCCGCCACGGACACCCTGGAGCCCGTACCCGGCGCTCCGTTCGGTCCCGGGCACCCACTCTTAAGCACTCCCCCCCGGCCTAAGTCCTATACTCCCGGCCCCTCTGGAGAACCAAACCGTTGGTCAACCCGAAACGATCTCCAACCGTTGGTCAACCCGAAAGTACTTCCAGCAGTTGGTCAACCCGAAAGTTTCTCCAGCCGTTGGTCAACCCCATCGACTTAGGTTCTGGAGCGGCAATAAATACGTAAGATAGCATTTAAAAACGTTTAAAAATAGATGCATTTGTTTAAAGCAAAGCATTTATTTACTTACCAGACTACAGTTGGGTTCATGTGAAACTGCAAAACACAAGATTTACAATGATGTATCACACAGTCTGATTGGACTTTGTTTTGATGTTTGTTTTATGTCTGTAAACTACATATACACACCTTTAATTTGATATAAAACAAAAGACAATAGCTTCAGATTTGACTGATATACAAAGATATTTGTACATGCAGTTTACCAAATGATTTACAGGCCTTTTGCAATGACCTCAACAAGGCCGATTTGACCCCTGTTCCCTCGAGCTGTGAGTAACATTCAACAATGAGCTTGGGTTCATGTGAAACCGCAAAACACAAGCTTTACAATGATGTATCACACAGTCTGATTGGACTTTGTTTTGATTAAAAATTAAGAAATTTGTACATGCAACTTTACCATTGTGATTCACAGGCCTTGTGGCCTAAAACAGGCTCAACTGTAACTCTTCTTCTTCCTGTTAGGAACAACACACAGTAAAGTCACTCATAACACAAGCTTTACAATGATGTATCACACAGTCTGATTGGAATTTGTTTTGATTAAAAATTAAGAAATTTGTACATGCAACTTTACCATTGTGATTCACAGGCCTTGTGGCCTAAAACAGGCTCAACTGTAACTCTTCTCCTTCATGTTAGGAACAACACACAGTAAAGTCGCTCATATGCCTGTAAATTTCACATACACACCTTTAATTTGATATAAAACAAAAGACAATAGCTTCAGATTTGACTGATATACAAAGATATTTGTACATGCAGTTTACCAAATGATTTACAGGCCTTTTGCAATGACCTCAACAAGGCCGATTTGACCCCTGTTCCCTCGAGCTGTGAGTAACATACAACAATGAGCTTGGGTTCATGTGAAACCGCAAAACACAAGCTTTACAATGATGTATCACACAGTCTGATTGGACTTTGTTTTGATTAAAATTAAGAAATTTGTACATGCAACTTTACCATTGTGATTCACAGGCCTTGTGGCCTAAAACAGGCTCAACTGTAACTCTTCTCCTTCCTGTTAGGAACAACACACAGTAAAGTCACTCATATTTCTGTAAACTACACATACACACCTTTAATTTGATATAAAACGAAAGACAATAGCTTCAGATTTGACTGATATACACAGATTTTTGTACAGGCAATTTACCAAATAATTTACTGGCCTTTTGCAATGACCTCAACAAGGCCGATTTGACCCCTGTTATCTCGAGCTGTGAGTAACATACAATAATGAGCTTGGGTTCATGTCTACGATCCCCCGTTTCCGAGATATCGGCCAATGAACTGCCGGGCGCCGTATCTCGGCCGGGGAAGGTCCGACGGACTCGGGGCCGGGCTCGTCGGAAAGGTCTCGCCCGGGGCTTTCCGACGAGACCGGCCTGGGGTCCGTGCGACCCCGGGGGCCCGAGATACTTCCGGTCGAAAATTCGAATTTCGTTACCGCGCTGCTCCGGCGCCCCGGGTCCGGGGCCTTCGCCCTTCGGGTGGGTGGCTCCGCCGCGGGGGGCCTTTTGAACGAGCCCACCCGCGCGTCGCTAGCCCTTTCCAGGGCCGAGATACGGCCGCCCCCCGCGGTATTTTCCCACGGCCGTTTCTCGGGCGCCTCGGGTCCGGGGCCTTCGCCCTTCGGGTCGGCGGCTCCGCCCGAGGGGCCCTTTCCGATGAGCCCTTCCTCGAGTCTCTGGCCCTTTCCCGGGCCGAGATACGGCGGATCGTTGCGGAATTTTCGCTCGTCCGGAGCTCCGGCGCCCCTAGCGTCCGCCTCGGAGGTCACGCGGCCGGTCTCGTTCGAAAGGTCCGTCCCGGGGCTTTCCGACGAGCCCGGCCTCGAGTCCGTGCGACCCCGCCCGCCGGAGATACGTCCGGTCGAAGCTCGCGGAGATTCCGACGGCCGTATCTCGGGCGCCCCGGGTCCGGGGCCTTCGCCCTTCGGGTCGGTTGCTCCACGCGAGGGGACCTTTCGAACGAGCCTACCCGCGAGCCTCTAGCCCTTTCCCCGGCCGAGGCACAACGGTCCCCCTGCGGATTTTCCCACGGCCGCAGCTCGGGCGCCTTTGCTCGGATCGACTCGCCCTTTGGGTCGTTTGCTCCACTGGAGGGGACCTTTCCAACGAGCCAACCCGCTTCTCTCTAACCCTAAGCCCGGCCGAGATACGGGGTACCACCGCCTGACCTTTAAACGGCCGTAGCTCCGGCGCACTAAGTCCCAGGACTTCGCCCGTCGGGTTGGTTGCTCTACCCGAGGGGAGCTTTCCAACGAGCCAACACGCATCTCTCTACCCTAAGCCCGGCCGAGATACGGAGTACCACCCATTGATATTCCCACGGCCGTAGCCCCGGAGCCCTTCGCCGCAGCCCTTCGGGACACCCACCCTCGGACGCTCCGCGGAGGGACCTTTACAACGAGCCAACCCGCGCCTCTCTAACCCTTTCCCCGGCCGAGATACGACCCCGAGGACGGTGGCCCCTCTACCCGACCACAGTGCACCCGAGGCCGGCCTCGGAACCCGCCACGGACACCCTGGAGCCCGTACCCGGCGCACCGTTCGGTCCCGGGCACCCACTCTTAAGCACTCCCCCCCGGCCTAAGTCCTATACTCCCGGCCCCTCTGGAGAACCAAACCGTTGGTCAACCCGAAACGATCTCCAACCGTTGGTCAACCCGAAAGTACTTCCAGCAGTTGGTCAACCCGAAAGTTTCTCCAGCCGTTGGTCAACCCCATCGACTTAGGTTCTGGAGCGGCAATAAATACGTAAGATAGCATTTAAAAACGTTTAAAAATAGATGCATTTGTTTAAAGCAAAGCATTTATTTACTTACCAGACTACAGTTGGGTTCATGTGAAACTGCAAAACACAAGATTTACAATGATGTATCACACAGTCTGATTGGACTTTGTTTTGATGTTTGTTTTATGTCTGTAAACTACATATACACACCTTTAATTTGATATAAAACAAAAGACAATAGCTTCAGATTTGACTGATGTACAAAGATATTTGTACATGCAGTTTACCAAATGATTTACAGGCCTTTTGCAATGACCTCAACAAGGCCGATTTGACCCCTGTTCCCTCGAGCTGTGAGTAACATACAACAATGAGCTTGGGTTCATGTGAAACTGCAAAACACAAGCATTACAATGATGTATCAAACAATCTGAATGGACTTTTGTTTTAATTAAAAATTAAGAAATTTGTACATGCAACTTTACCATTGTGATTCACAGGCCTTGTGGCCTAAAACAGGCTCAACTGTAACTTTTCTCCTTCCTGTTAGGAACAACACACTCAAGAAAGTCACTCATATGTCTGTAAACTACTGGAGGAACCGGACTTCCAGGAGGGAAGGCCGCCCTGTCAGGCCCGCCTCGGAGTCACCTCTCTGGGCTACGGAGGTAGGGACGTGTGCCCTGGAGGAACCGGACTTCCAGGAGGGAGGGCCGCCCTGTCAGGCCCGCCTCGGAGTCACCTCTCTGGGCTACGGATACGAGATACGGCGTACCACCGCCTGACTTTTAAACGCCCGTAGCTCCGGCGCACTAAGTCCCAGGACTTTGCCCTTTGGGTCGATTGCTCCACCGGAGGGGACCTTTCCAACGAGCCAACCCGCGTCTCTCTAACCCCAAGCCCGGCCGAGATACGGCGGTCCCTCCGCGGATTTTCCCACGGCCGCAGCTCGGGCGCCTTTGCTCGGATCGACTCGCCCTTTGGGTCAGTTGCTTCACTGGAGGGGACCTTTCCAATGAGCCAACCCGCTTCTTTATAACCCTAAGCCCGGGCGAGATACGGCGTACCACCGCCTGACCTTTAAACGCCCGTAACTCGGGCGCCTTTGCTCGGATGAACTCGTCCCTCGGGTCGGTTGCTCTACCGGAGCAACCCTTTCCAACGAGCCAACCCGCTTCTCTCTAACCCTAAGCCCGGGCGAGATACGGCGTACCACCGCCTGACCTTTAAACGCCCGTAACTCGGGCGCCTTTGCTCGGATAAACTCGTCCCTCGGGTCGGTTGCTCTACCGGAGCGGCCCTTTCCAACGAGCCAACCCGCTTCTCTCTAACCCTAAGCCCGGCCGAGATACAGGGTACCACCGCCTGACTTTTAAACGCCCGTAACTCGGGCGCCTTTGCTCGGATGAACTCGTCCCTCGGGTCGCTTGCTCTACCGGAGCGACCCTTTTCAACGAGCCAACCCGCTTCTCTCTAACCCTAAGCCCGGGCGAGATACGGGGTACCACCGCCTGACTTTTAAACGGCCGTAACTCGGGCGCCTTTGCTCGGATAAACTCGTCCCTCGGGTCGGTTGCTCTACCGGAGCGGCCCTTTCCAACGAGCCAACCCGCATCTCTCTAACCCTAAGCCCGGCCGAGATACAGGGTACCACCGCCTGACCTTTAAACGGCCGTAACTCGGGCGCCTTTGCTCGGATGAACTCGTCCCTCGGGTCGGTTGCTCTACCGGAGCGGCCCTTTCCAACGAGCCAACCCGCTTCTCTCTAACACTAAGCCCGGCCGAGATACGGGGTACCACCGCCTGACCTTTAAACGGCCGTAGCTCCGGCGCACTAAGTCCCAGGACTTCGCCCGTCGGGTCGGTTGCTCTACCCGAGGGGAGATTTCCAACGAGCCAACCCGCATCTATCTAACCCTAAGCACGGCCGAGATACGGAGTACCACCCATTGATATTCCCACGGCCGTAGCCCCGGAGCCCTTTGCCGCAGCCCTTCGGGACACCCACCCTCGGACGCCCCGCGGAGGGACCTTTCCAACGAGCCAACCCGCGCCTCTCTAACCCTTTCCCCGGCCGAGATACGACCCCGAGGACGGTGGCCCCTCTACCCGACCACAGTTCACCCGAGGCCGGCCTCGGAACCCGCCACGGACACCCTGGAGCCCGTACCCGGCGCACCGTTCGGTCCTGGGCACCCACTCTTAAGCACTCCCCCCCGGCCTAAGCCCCATACTCCCGGCCCCTCTGGAGAACCAAACCGTTGGTCAACCCGAAACGATCTCCAACCGTTGGTCAACCCGAAAGTACTTCCAGCAGTTGGTCAACCCGAAAGTTTCTCCAGCCGTTGGTCAACCCCATCGACTTAGGTTCTGGAGCGGCAATAAATACGTAAGATAGCATTTAAAAACGTTTAAAAATAGATGCATTTGTTTAAAGCAAAGCATTTATTTACTTACCAGACTACAGTTGGGTTCATGTGAAACTGCAAAACACAAGATTTACAATGATGTATCACACAGTCTGATTGGACTTTGTTTTGATTAAAAATCAAGAAATTTGTACATGCAACTTTGCCATTGTGATTCACAGGCCTTGTGGCCTAAAACAGGCTCAACTGTAACTCTTCTCCTTCCTGTTAGGAACAACACACAGTAAAGTCACTCATATGTCTGTAAACTACACACACACACCTTTAATTTGATATAAAACAAAAGACAATAGCTTCAGATTTGACTGATATACAAAGATATTTGTACATGCAGTTTACCAAATTATTTACAGGCCTTTTGCAATGACCTCAGCAAGGCCGATTTGACCCCTGTTCCCTCGAGCTGTGAGTAACATACAACAATGAGCTTGGGTTCATGTGAAACCGCAAAACACAAGCTTTACAATGATGTATCACACAGTCTGATTGGACTTTGTTTTGATTAAAAATTAAGAAATTTGTACATGCAACTTTACCATTGTGATTCACAGGCCTTGTGGCCTAAAACAGGCTCAACTGTAACTCTTCTCCTTCCTGTTAGGAACAACACACAGTAAAGTCACTCATATGTCTGTAAACTACACATACACACCTTTAATTTGATATAAAACAAAAGACAATAGCTTCAGATTTGACTGATATACACAGATTTTTGTACAGGCAATTTACCAAATAATTTACTGGCCTTTTGCAATGACCTCAACAAGGCCGATTTGACCCCTGTTATCTCGAGCTGTGAGTAACATACAACAATGAGCTTGGGTTCATGTGAAACTGCAAAACACAAGCTTTACAATGATGTATCACACAGTCTGATTGGAATTTGTTTTGATTAAAAATTAAGAAATTTGTACATGCAACTTTACCATTGTGATTCACAGGCCTTGTGGCCTAAAACAGGCTCAACTGTAACTCTTCTCCTTCATGTTAGGAACAACACACAGTAAAGTCGCTCATATGCCTGTAAATTTCACATACACACCTTTAATTTGATATAAAACAAAAGACAATAGCTTCAGATTTGGCTTTCCGACGAGACCGGCCTGGGGTCCGTGCGACCCCGGGGGCCCGAGATACTTCCGGTCGAAAATTCGAATTTCGTTACCGCGCTGCTCCGGCGCCCCGGGTCCGGGGCCTTCGCCCTTCGGGTGGGTGGCTCCGCCGCGGGGGGCCTTTCGAACGAGCCCACCCGCGCGTCGCTAGCCCTTTCCGGGGCCGAGATACGGCCGCCCCCCGCGGTATTTTCCCACGGCCGTTTCTCGGGCGCCTCGGGTCCGGGGCCTTCGCCCTTCGGGTCGGCGGCTCCGCCCGAGGGGCCCTTTCCGATGAGCCCTTCCTCGAGTCTCTGGCCCTTTCCCGGGCCGAGATACGGCGGATGGTTGCGGAATTTCCGCTCGTCCGGAGCTCCGGCGCCCCTAGCGTCCGCCTCGGAGGTCACGCGGCCGGTCTCGTTCGAAAGGTCCGTCCCGGGGCTTTCCGACGAGCCCGGCCTCGAGTCCGTGCGACCCCGCCCGCCGGAGATACGTCCGGTCGAAGCTCGCGGAGATTCCGACGGCCGTATCTCGGGCGCCCCGGGTCCGGGGCCTTCGCCCTTCAGGTCGGTTGCTCCACGCGAGGGGACCTTTCGAACGAGCCTACCCGCGAGCCTCTAGCCCTTTCCCCGGCCGAGGCACAACGGTCCCCCTGCGGATTTTCCCACGGCCGCAGCTCGGGCGCCTTTGCTCAGATCGACTCGCCCTTTGGGTCGTTTGCTCCACTGGAGGGGACCTTTCCAACGAGCCAACCCGCTTCTCTCTAACCCTAAGCCCGGCCGAGATACGGGGTACCACCGCCTGACCTTTAAACGGCCGTAGCTCCGGCGCACTAAGTCCCAGGACTTCGCCCGTCGGGTTGGTTGCTCTACCCGAGGGGAGCTTTCCAACGAGCCAACACGCATCTCTCTACCCTAAGCCCGGCCGAGATACGGAGTACCACCCATTGATATTCCCACGGCCGTAGCCCCGGAGCCCTTCGCCGCAGCCCTTCGGGACACCCACCCTCGGACGCTCCGCGGAGGGACCTTTACAACGAGCCAACCCGCGCCTCTCTAACCCTTTCCCCGGCCGAGATACGACCCCGAGGACGGTGGCCCCTCTACCCGACCACAGTGCACCCGAGGCCGGCCTCGGAACCCGCCACGGACACCCTGGAGCCCGTACCCGGCGCACCGTTCGGTCCCGGGCACCCACTCTTAAGCACTCCCCCCCGGCCTAAGTCCTATACTCCCGGCCCCTCTGGAGAACCAAACCGTTGGTCAACCCGAAACGATCTCCAACCGTTGGTCAACCCGAAAGTACTTCCAGCAGTTGGTCAACCCGAAAGTTTCTCCAGCCGTTGGTCAACCCCATCGACTTAGGTTCTGGAGCGGCAATAAATACGTAAGATAGCATTTAAAAACGTTTAAAAATAGATGCATTTGTTTAAAGCAAAGCATTTATTTACTTACCAGACTACAGTTGGGTTCATGTGAAACTGCAAAACACAAGATTTACAATGATGTATCACACAGTCTGATTGGACTTTGTTTTGATGTTTGTTTTATGTCTGTAAACTACATATACACACCTTTAATTTGATATAAAACAAAAGACAATAGCTTCAGATTTGACTGATATACAAAGATATTTGTACATGCAGTTTACCAAATGATTTACAGGCCTTTTGCAATGACCTCAACAAGGCCGATTTGACCCCTGTTCCCTCGAGCTGTGAGTAACATACAACAATGAGCTTGGGTTCATGTGAAACTGCAAAACACAAGCATTACAATGATGTATCAAACAATCTGAATGGACTTTTGTTTTAATTAAAAATTAAGAAATTTGTACATGCAACTTTACCATTGTGATTCACAGGCCTTGTGGCCTAAAACAGGCTCAACTGTAACTTTTCTCCTTCCTGTTAGGAACAACACACTCAAGAAAGTCACTCATATGTCTGTAAACTACTGGAGGAACCGGACTTCCAGGAGGGAAGGCCGCCCTGTCAGGCCCGCCTCGGAGTCACCTCTCTGGGCTACGGAGGTAGGGACGTGTGCCCTGGAGGAACCGGACTTCCAGGAGGGAGGGCCGCCCTGTCAGGCCCGCCTCGGAGTCACCTCTCTGGGCTACGGATACGAGATACGGCGTACCACCGCCTGACTTTTAAACGCCCGTAGCTCCGGCGCACTAAGTCCCAGGACTTTGCCCTTTGGGTCGATTGCTCCACCGGAGGGGACCTTTCCAAC
This sequence comes from Paramisgurnus dabryanus, assembly GCF_030506205.2. Lineage (NCBI taxonomy): Eukaryota > Metazoa > Chordata > Actinopteri > Cypriniformes > Cobitidae > Paramisgurnus > Paramisgurnus dabryanus. The sequence continues at coordinate 198,949 of NC_133356.1, read as the reverse complement.
GAGCCAACCCGCGTCTCTCTAACCCCAAGCCCGGCCGAGATACGGCGGTCCCTCCGCGGATTTTCCCACGGCCGCAGCTCGGGCGCCTTTGCTCGGATCGACTCGCCCTTTGGGTCAGTTGCTTCACTGGAGGGGACCTTTCCAATGAGCCAACCCGCTTCTTTATAACCCTAAGCCCGGGCGAGATACGGCGTACCACCGCCTGACCTTTAAACGCCCGTAACTCGGGCGCCTTTGCTCGGATGAACTCGTCCCTCGGGTCGGTTGCTCTACCGGAGCAACCCTTTCCAACGAGCCAACCCGCTTCTCTCTAACCCTAAGCCTGGGCGAGATACGGCGTACCACCGCCTGACCTTTAAACGCCCGTAACTCGGGCGCCTTTGCTCGGATAAACTCGTCCCTCGGGTCGGTTGCTCTACCGGAGCGGCCCTTTCCAACGAGCCAACCCGCTTCTCTCTAACCCTAAGCCCGGCCGAGATACAGGGTACCACCGCCTGACTTTTAAACGCCCGTAACTCGGGCGCCTTTGCTCGGATGAACTCGTCCCTCGGGTCGCTTGCTCTACCGGAGCGACCCTTTTCAACGAGCCAACCCGCTTCTCTCTAACCCTAAGCCCGGGCGAGATACGGGGTACCACCGCCTGACTTTTAAACGGCCGTAACTCGGGCGCCTTTGCTCGGATAAACTCGTCCCTCGGGTCGGTTGCTCTACCGGAGCGGCCCTTTCCAACGAGCCAACCCGCATCTCTCTAACCCTAAGCCCGGCCGAGATACAGGGTACCACCGCCTGACCTTTAAACGGCCGTAACTCGGGCGCCTTTGCTCGGATGAACTCGTCCCTCGGGTCGGTTGCTCTACCGGAGCGGCCCTTTCCAACGAGCCAACCCGCTTCTCTCTAACACTAAGCCCGGCCGAGATACGGGGTACCACCGCCTGACCTTTAAACGGCCGTAGCTCCGGCGCACTAAGTCCCAGGACTTCGCCCGTCGGGTCGGTTGCTCTACCCGAGGGGAGATTTCCAACGAGCCAACCCGCATCTATCTAACCCTAAGCACGGCCGAGATACGGAGTACCACCCATTGATATTCCCACGGCCGTAGCCCCGGAGCCCTTTGCCGCAGCCCTTCGGGACACCCACCCTCGGACGCCCCGCGGAGGGACCTTTCCAACGAGCCAACCCGCGCCTCTCTAACCCTTTCCCCGGCCGAGATACGACCCCGAGGACGGTGGCCCCTCTACCCGACCACAGTTCACCCGAGGCCGGCCTCGGAACCCGCCACGGACACCCTGGAGCCCGTACCCGGCGCACCGTTCGGTCCTGGGCACCCACTCTTAAGCACTCCCCCCCGGCCTAAGCCCCATACTCCCGGCCCCTCTGGAGAACCAAACCGTTGGTCAACCCGAAACGATCTCCAACCGTTGGTCAACCCGAAAGTACTTCCAGCAGTTGGTCAACCCGAAAGTTTCTCCAGCCGTTGGTCAACCCCATCGACTTAGGTTCTGGAGCGGCAATAAATACGTAAGATAGCATTTAAAAACGTTTAAATATAGATGCATTTGTTTAAAGCAAAGCATTTATTTACTTACCAGACTACAGTTGGGTTCATGTGAAACTGCAAAACACAAGATTTACAATGATGTATCACACAGTCTGATTGGACTTTGTTTTGATGTTTGTTTTATGTCTGTAAACTACATATACACACCTTTAATTTGATATAAAACAAAAGACAATAGCTTCAGATTTGACTGATATACAAAGATATTTGTACATGCAGTTTACCAAATGATTTACAGGCCTTTTGCAATGACCTCAACAAGGCCGATTTGACCCCTGTTCCCTCGAGCTGTGAGTAACATTCAACAATGAGCTTGGGTTCATGTGAAACCGCAAAACACAAGCTTTACAATGATGTATCACACAGTCTGATTGGACTTTGTTTTGATTAAAAATTAAGAAATTTGTACATGCAACTTTACCATTGTGATTCACAGGCCTTGTGGCCTAAAACAGGCTCAACTGTAACTCTTCTTCTTCCTGTTAGGAACAACACACAGTAAAGTCACTCATAACACAAGCTTTACAATGATGTATCACACAGTCTGATTGGAATTTGTTTTGATTAAAAATTAAGAAATTTGTACATGCAACTTTACCATTGTGATTCACAGGCCTTGTGGCCTAAAACAGGCTCAACTGTAACTCTTCTCCTTCATGTTAGGAACAACACACAGTAAAGTCGCTCATATGCCTGTAAATTTCACATACACACCTTTAATTTGATATAAAACAAAAGACAATAGCTTCAGATTTGACTGATATACAAAGATATTTGTACATGCAGTTTACCAAATGATTTACAGGCCTTTTGCAATGACCTCAACAAGGCCGATTTGACCCCTGTTCCCTCGAGCTGTGAGTAACATACAACAATGAGCTTGGGTTCATGTGAAACCGCAAAACACAAGCTTTACAATGATGTATCACACAGTCTGATTGGACTTTGTTTTGATTAAAATTAAGAAATTTGTACATGCAACTTTACCATTGTGATTCACAGGCCTTGTGGCCTAAAACAGGCTCAACTGTAACTCTTCTCCTTCCTGTTAGGAACAACACACAGTAAAGTCACTCATATTTCTGTAAACTACACATACACACCTTTAATTTGATATAAAACGAAAGACAATAGCTTCAGATTTGACTGATATACACAGATTTTTGTACAGGCAATTTACCAAATAATTTACTGGCCTTTTGCAATGACCTCAACAAGGCCGATTTGACCCCTGTTATCTCGAGCTGTGAGTAACATACAATAATGAGCTTGGGTTCATGTCTACGATCCCCCGTTTCCGAGATATCGGCCAATGAACTGCCGGGCGCCGTATCTCGGCCGGGGAAGGTCCGACGGACTCGGGGCCGGGCTCGTCGGAAAGGTCTCGCCCGGGGCTTTCCGACGAGACCGGCCTGGGGTCCGTGCGACCCCGGGGGCCCGAGATACTTCCGGTCGAAAATTCGAATTTCGTTACCGCGCTGCTCCGGCGCCCCGGGTCCGGGGCCTTCGCCCTTCGGGTGGGTGGCTCCGCCGCGGGGGGCCTTTTGAACGAGCCCACCCGCGCGTCGCTAGCCCTTTCCGGGGCCGAGATACGGCCGCCCCCCGCGGTATTTTCCCACGGCCGTTTCTCGGGCGCCTCGGGTCCGGGGCCTTCGCCCTTCGGGTCGGCGGCTCCGCCCGAGGGGCCCTTTCCGATGAGCCCTTCCTCGAGTCTCTGGCCCTTTCCCGGGCCGAGATACGGCGGATCGTTGCGGAATTTTCGCTCGTCCGGAGCTCCGGCGCCCCTAGCGTCCGCCTCGGAGGTCACGCGGCCGGTCTCGTTCGAAAGGTCCGTCCCGGGGCTTTCCGACGAGCCCGGCCTCGAGTCCGTGCGACCCCGCCCGCCGGAGATACGTCCGGTCGAAGCTCGCGGAGATTCCGACGGCCGTATCTCGGGCGCCCCGGGTCCGGGGCCTTCGCCCTTCGGGTCGGTTGCTCCACGCGAGGGGACCTTTCGAACGAGCCTACCCGCGAGCCTCTAGCCCTTTCCCCGGCCGAGGCACAACGGTCCCCCTGCGGATTTTCCCACGGCCGCAGCTCGGGCGCCTTTGCTCGGATCGACTCGCCCTTTGGGTCGTTTGCTCCACTGGAGGGGACCTTTCCAACGAGCCAACCCGCTTCTCTCTAACCCTAAGCCCGGCCGAGATACGGGGTACCACCGCCTGACCTTTAAACGGCCGTAGCTCCGGCGCACTAAGTCCCAGGACTTCGCCCGTCGGGTTGGTTGCTCTACCCGAGGGGAGCTTTCCAACGAGCCAACACGCATCTCTCTACCCTAAGCCCGGCCGAGATACGGAGTACCACCCATTGATATTCCCACGGCCGTAGCCCCGGAGCCCTTCGCCGCAGCCCTTCGGGACACCCACCCTCGGACGCTCCGCGGAGGGACCTTTACAACGAGCCAACCCGCGCCTCTCTAACCCTTTCCCCGGCCGAGATACGACCCCGAGGACGGTGGCCCCTCTACCCGACCACAGTGCACCCGAGGCCGGCCTCGGAACCCGCCACGGACACCCTGGAGCCCGTACCCGGCGCACCGTTCGGTCCCGGGCACCCACTCTTAAGCACTCCCCCCCGGCCTAAGTCCTATACTCCCGGCCCCTCTGGAGAACCAAACCGTTGGTCAACCCGAAACGATCTCCAACCGTTGGTCAACCCGAAAGTACTTCCAGCAGTTGGTCAACCCGAAAGTTTCTCCAGCCGTTGGTCAACCCCATCGACTTAGGTTCTGGAGCGGCAATAAATACGTAAGATAGCATTTAAAAACGTTTAAAAATAGATGCATTTGTTTAAAGCAAAGCATTTATTTACTTACCAGACTACAGTTGGGTTCATGTGAAACTGCAAAACACAAGATTTACAATGATGTATCACACAGTCTGATTGGACTTTGTTTTGATGTTTGTTTTATGTCTGTAAACTACATATACACACCTTTAATTTGATATAAAACAAAAGACAATAGCTTCAGATTTGACTGATATACAAAGATATTTGTACATGCAGTTTACCAAATGATTTACAGGCCTTTTGCAATGACCTCAACAAGGCCGATTTGACCCCTGTTCCCTCGAGCTGTGAGTAACATACAACAATGAGCTTGGGTTCATGTGAAACTGCAAAACACAAGCATTACAATGATGTATCAAACAATCTGAATGGACTTTTGTTTTAATTAAAAATTAAGAAATTTGTACATGCAACTTTACCATTGTGATTCACAGGCCTTGTGGCCTAAAACAGGCTCAACTGTAACTTTTCTCCTTCCTGTTAGGAACAACACACTCAAGAAAGTCACTCATATGTCTGTAAACTACTGGAGGAACCGGACTTCCAGGAGGGAAGGCCGCCCTGTCAGGCCCGCCTCGGAGTCACCTCTCTGGGCTACGGAGGTAGGGACGTGTGCCCTGGAGGAACCGGACTTCCAGGAGGGAGGGCCGCCCTGTCAGGCCCGCCTCGGAGTCACCTCTCTGGGCTACGGATACGAGATACGGCGTACCACCGCCTGACTTTTAAACGCCCGTAGCTCCGGCGCACTAAGTCCCAGGACTTTGCCCTTTGGGTCGATTGCTCCACCGGAGGGGACCTTTCCAACGAGCCAACCCGCGTCTCTCTAACCCCAAGCCCGGCCGAGATACGGCGGTCCCTCCGCGGATTTTCCCACGGCCGCAGCTCGGGCGCCTTTGCTCGGATCGACTCGCCCTTTGGGTCAGTTGCTTCACTGGAGGGGACCTTTCCAATGAGCCAACCCGCTTCTTTATAACCCTAAGCCCGGGCGAGATACGGCGTACCACCGCCTGACCTTTAAACGCCCGTAACTCGGGCGCCTTTGCTCGGATGAACTCGTCCCTCGGGTCGGTTGCTCTACCGGAGCAACCCTTTCCAACGAGCCAACCCGCTTCTCTCTAACCCTAAGCCCGGGCGAGATACGGCGTACCACCGCCTGACCTTTAAACGCCCGTAACTCGGGCGCCTTTGCTCGGATAAACTCGTCCCTCGGGTCGGTTGCTCTACCGGAGCGGCCCTTTCCAACGAGCCAACCCGCTTCTCTCTAACCCTAAGCCCGGCCGAGATACAGGGTACCACCGCCTGACTTTTAAACGCCCGTAACTCGGGCGCCTTTGCTCGGATGAACTCGTCCCTCGGGTCGCTTGCTCTACCGGAGCGACCCTTTTCAACGAGCCAACCCGCTTCTCTCTAACCCTAAGCCCGGGCGAGATACGGGGTACCACCGCCTGACTTTTAAACGGCCGTAACTCGGGCGCCTTTGCTCGGATAAACTCGTCCCTCGGGTCGGTTGCTCTACCGGAGCGGCCCTTTCCAACGAGCCAACCCGCATCTCTCTAACCCTAAGCCCGGCCGAGATACAGGGTACCACCGCCTGACCTTTAAACGGCCGTAACTCGGGCGCCTTTGCTCGGATGAACTCGTCCCTCGGGTCGGTTGCTCTACCGGAGCGGCCCTTTCCAACGAGCCAACCCGCTTCTCTCTAACACTAAGCCCGGCCGAGATACGGGGTACCACCGCCTGACCTTTAAACGGCCGTAGCTCCGGCGCACTAAGTCCCAGGACTTCGCCCGTCGGGTCGGTTGCTCTACCCGAGGGGAGATTTCCAACGAGCCAACCCGCATCTATCTAACCCTAAGCACGGCCGAGATACGGAGTACCACCCATTGATATTCCCACGGCCGTAGCCCCGGAGCCCTTTGCCGCAGCCCTTCGGGACACCCACCCTCGGACGCCCCGCGGAGGGACCTTTCCAACGAGCCAACCCGCGCCTCTCTAACCCTTTCCCCGGCCGAGATACGACCCCGAGGACGGTGGCCCCTCTACCCGACCACAGTTCACCCGAGGCCGGCCTCGGAACCCGCCACGGACACCCTGGAGCCCGTACCCGGCGCACCGTTCGGTCCTGGGCACCCACTCTTAAGCACTCCCCCCCGGCCTAAGCCCCATACTCCCGGCCCCTCTGGAGAACCAAACCGTTGGTCAACCCGAAACGATCTCCAACCGTTGGTCAACCCGAAAGTACTTCCAGCAGTTGGTCAACCCGAAAGTTTCTCCAGCCGTTGGTCAACCCCATCGACTTAGGTTCTGGAGCGGCAATAAATACGTAAGATAGCATTTAAAAACGTTTAAAAATAGATGCATTTGTTTAAAGCAAAGCATTTATTTACTTACCAGACTACAGTTGGGTTCATGTGAAACTGCAAAACACAAGATTTACAATGATGTATCACACAGTCTGATTGGACTTTGTTTTGATGTTTGTTTTATGTCTGTAAACTACATATACACACCTTTAATTTGATATAAAACAAAAGACAATAGCTTCAGATTTGACTGATATACAAAGATATTTGTACATGCAGTTTACCAAATGATTTACAGGCCTTTTGCAATGACCTCAACAAGGCCGATTTGACCCCTGTTCCCTCGAGCTGTGAGTAACATTCAACAATGAGCTTGGGTTCATGTGAAACCGCAAAACACAAGCTTTACAATGATGTATCACACAGTCTGATTGGACTTTGTTTTGATTAAAAATTAAGAAATTTGTACATGCAACTTTACCATTGTGATTCACAGGCCTTGTGGCCTAAAACAGGCTCAACTGTAACTCTTCTTCTTCCTGTTAGGAACAACACACAGTAAAGTCACTCATAACACAAGCTTTACAATGATGTATCACACAGTCTGATTGGAATTTGTTTTGATTAAAAATTAAGAAATTTGTACATGCAACTTTACCATTGTGATTCACAGGCCTTGTGGCCTAAAACAGGCTCAACTGTAACTCTTCTCCTTCATGTTAGGAACAACACACAGTAAAGTCGCTCATATGCCTGTAAATTTCACATACACACCTTTAATTTGATATAAAACAAAAGACAATAGCTTCAGATTTGACTGATATACAAAGATATTTGTACATGCAGTTTACCAAATGATTTACAGGCCTTTTGCAATGACCTCAACAAGGCCGATTTGACCCCTGTTCCCTCGAGCTGTGAGTAACATACAACAATGAGCTTGGGTTCATGTGAAACCGCAAAACACAAGCTTTACAATGATGTATCACACAGTCTGATTGGACTTTGTTTTGATTAAAATTAAGAAATTTGTACATGCAACTTTACCATTGTGATTCACAGGCCTTGTGGCCTAAAACAGGCTCAACTGTAACTCTTCTCCTTCCTGTTAGGAACAACACACAGTAAAGTCACTCATATTTCTGTAAACTACACATACACACCTTTAATTTGATATAAAACGAAAGACAATAGCTTCAGATTTGACTGATATACACAGATTTTTGCACAGGCAATTTACCAAATAATTTACTGGCCTTTTGCAATGACCTCAACAAGGCCGATTTGACCCCTGTTATCTCGAGCTGTGAGTAACATACAACAATGAGCTTGGGTTCATGTGAAACTGCAAAACACTGCGCGAGCCACCCGACCGGGGTCTACGATCCCCCGTTTCCGAGATATCGGCCAATGAACTGCCGGGCGCCGTATCTCGGCCGGGGAAGGTCCGACGGACTCGGGGCCGGGCTCGTCGGAAAGGTCTCGCCCGGGGCTTTCCGACGAGACCGGCCTGGGGTCCGTGCGACCCCGGTGGCCCGAGATACTTCCGGTCGAAAATTCGAATTTCGTTACCGCGCTGCTCCGGCGCCCCGGGTCCGGGGCCTTCGCCCTTCGGGTGGGTGGCTCCGCCGCGGGGGGCCTTTTGAACGAGCCCACCCGCGCGTCGCTAGCCCTTTCCGGGGCCGAGATACGGCCGCCCCCCGCGGTATTTTCCCACGGCCGTTTCTCGGGCGCCTCGGGTCCGGGGCCTTCGCCCTTCGGGTCGGCGGCTCCGCCCGAGGGGCCCTTTCCGATGAGCCCTTCCTCGAGTCTCTGGCCCTTTCCCGGGCCGAGATACGGCGGATCGTTGCGGAATTTTCGCTCGTCCGGAGCTCCGGCGCCCCTAGCGTCCGCCTCGGAGGTCACGCGGCCGGTCTCGTTCGAAAGGTCCGTCCCGGGGCTTTCCGACGAGCCCGGCCTCGAGTCCGTGCGACCCCGCCCGCCGGAGATACGTCCGGTCGAAGCTCGCGGAGATTCCGACGGCCGTATCTCGGGCGCCCCGGGTCCGGGGCCTTCGCCCTTCGGGTCGGTTGCTCCACGCGAGGGGACCTTTCGAACGAGCCTACCCGCGAGCCTCTAGCCCTTTCCCCGGCCGAGGCACAACGGTCCCCCTGCGGATTTTCCCACGGCCGCAGCTCGGGCGCCTTTGCTCGGATCGACTCGCCCTTTGGGTCGTTTGCTCCACTGGAGGGGACCTTTCCAACGAGCCAACCCGCTTCTCTCTAACCCTAAGCCCGGCCGAGATACGGGGTACCACCGCCTGACCTTTAAACGGCCGTAGCTCCGGCGCACTAAGTCCCAGGACTTCGCCCGTCGGGTTGGTTGCTCTACCCGAGGGGAGCTTTCCAACGAGCCAACACGCATCTCTCTACCCTAAGCCCGGCCGAGATACGGAGTACCACCCATTGATATTCCCACGGCCGTAGCCCCGGAGCCCTTCGCCGCAGCCCTTCGGGACACCCACCCTCGGACGCTCCGCGGAGGGACCTTTACAACGAGCCAACCCGCGCCTCTCTAACCCTTTCCCCGGCCGAGATACGACCCCGAGGACGGTGGCCCCTCTACCCGACCACAGTGCACCCGAGGCCGGCCTCGGAACCCGCCACGGACACCCTGGAGCCCGTACCCGGCGCACCGTTCGGTCCCGGGCACCCACTCTTAAGCACTCCCCCCCGGCCTAAGTCCTATACTCCCGGCCCCTCTGGAGAACCAAACCGTTGGTCAACCCGAAACGATCTCCAACCGTTGGTCAACCCGAAAGTACTTCCAGCAGTTGGTCAACCCGAAAGTTTCTCCAGCCGTTGGTCAACCCCATCGACTTAGGTTCTGGAGCGGCAATAAATACGTAAGATAGCATTTAAAAACGTTTAAAAATAGATGCATTTGTTTAAAGCAAAGCATTTATTTACTTACCAGACTACAGTTGGGTTCATGTGAAACTGCAAAACACAAGATTTACAATGATGTATCACACAGTCTGATTGGACTTTGTTTTGATGTTTGTTTTATGTCTGTAAACTACATATACACACCTTTAATTTGATATAAAACAAAAGACAATAGCTTCAGATTTGACTGATATACAAAGATATTTGTACATGCAGTTTACCAAATGATTTACAGGCCTTTTGCAATGACCTCAACAAGGCCGATTTGACCCCTGTTCCCTCGAGCTGTGAGTAACATACAACAATGAGCTTGGGTTCATGTGAAACTGCAAAACACAAGCATTACAATGATGTATCAAACAATCTGAATGGACTTTTGTTTAAATTAAAAATTAAGAAATTTGTACATGCAACTTTACCATTGTGATTCACAGGCCTTGTGGCCTAAAACAGGCTCAACTGTAACTTTTCTCCTTCCTGTTAGGAACAACACACTCAAGAAAGTCACTCATATGTCTGTAAACTACTGGAGGAACCGGACTTCCAGGAGGGAAGGCCGCCCTGTCAGGCCCGCCTCGGAGTCACCTCTCTGGGCTACGGAGGTAGGGACGTGTGCCCTGGAGGAACCGGACTTCCAGGAGGGAGGGCCGCCCTGTCAGGCCCGCCTCGGAGTCACCTCTCTGGGCTACGGATACGAGATACGGCGTACCACCGCCTGACTTTTAAACGCCCGTAGCTCCGGCGCACTAAGTCCCAGGACTTTGCCCTTTGGGTCGATTGCTCCACCGGAGGGGACCTTTCCAACGAGCCAACCCGCGTCTCTCTAACCCCAAGCCCGGCCGAGATACGGCGGTCCCTCCGCGGATTTTCCCACGGCCGCAGCTCGGGCGCCTTTGCTCGGATCGACTCGCCCTTTGGGTCGGTTGCTCCACTGGAGGGGACCTTTCCAACGAGCCAACCCGCTTCTTTATAACCCTAAGCCCGGGCGAGATACGGCGTACCACCGCCTGACCTTTAAACGGCCGTAACTCGGGCGCCTTTGCTCGGATGAACTCGTCCCTCGGGTCGGTTGCTCTACCGGAGCGGCCCTTTCCAACGAGCCAACCCGCTTCTCTCTAACACTAAGCCCGGCCGAGATACGGGGTAACACCGCCTGACCTTTAAACGGCCGTAGCTCCGGCGCACTAAGTACATGCAACTTTACCATTGTGATTCACAGGCCTTGTGGCCTAAAACAGGCTCAACTGTAACTCTTCTCCTTCCTGTTAGGAACAACACACAGTAAAGTCTCTCATATGTCTGTAAACTACACATACACACCTTTAATTTGATATAAAACAAAAGACAATAGCTTCAGATTTGACTGATATACACAGATTTTTGTACAGGCAATTTACCAAATAATTTACTGGCCTTTTGCAATGACCTCAACAAGGCCGATTTGACCCCTGTTATCTCGAGCTGTGAGTAACATACAACAATGAGCTTGGGTTCATGTGAAACTGCAAAACACAAGCTTTACAATGATGTATCACACAGTCTGATTGGAATTTGTTTTGATTAAAAATTAAGAAATTTGTACATGCAACTTTACCATTGTGATTCACAGGCTTTGTGGCCTAAAACAGGCTCAACTGTAACTCTTCTCCTTCATGTTAGGAACAACACACAGTAAATTCGCTCATATGCCTGTAAATTTCACATACACACCTTTAATTTGATATAAAACAAAAGACAATAGCTTCAGATTTGACTGATATACAAAGATATTTGTACATGCAGTTTACCAAATGATTTACAGGCCTTTTGCAATGACCTCAACAAGGCCGATTTGACCCCTGTTCCCTCGAGCTGTGAGTAACATACAACAATGAGCTTGGGTTCATGTGAAACCGCAAAACACAAGCTTTACAATGATGTATCACACAGTCTGATTGGACTTTGTTTTGATTAAAAATTAAGAAATTTGTACATGCAACTTTACCATTGTGATTCACAGGCCTTGTGGCCTAAAACAGGCTCAACTGTAACTCTTCTCCTTCATGTTAGGAACAACACACAGTAAAGTCGCTCATATGCCTGTAAATTTCACATAAACACCTTTAATTTGATATAAAACAAAAGACAATAGCTTCAGATTTGACTGATATACAAAGATATTTGTACATGCAGTTTACCAAATGATTTACAGGCCTTTTGCAATGACCTCAACAAGGCCGATTTGACCCCTGTTCCCTCGAGCTGTGAGTAACATACAACAATGAGCTTGGGTTCATGTGAAACCGCAAAACACAAGCTTTACAATGATGTATCACACAGTCTGATTGGACTTTGTTTTGATTAAAAATTAAGAAATTTGTACATGCAACTTTACCATTGTGATTCACAGGCCTTGTGGCCTAAAACAGGCTCAACTGTAACTCTTCTCCTTCCTGTTAGGAAAAACACACAGTAAAGTCACTCATATGTCTGTAAACTACACATACACACCTTTAATTTGATATAAAACGAAAGACAATAGCTTCAGATTTGACTGATATACACAGATTTTTGTACAGGCAATTTACCAAATAATTTACTGGCCTTTTGCAATGACCTCAACAAGGCCGATTTGACCCCTGTTATCTCGAGCTGTGAGTAACATACAACAATGAGCTTGGGTTCATGTGAAACTGCAAAACACTGCGCGAGCCACCCGACCGGGGTCTACGATCCCCCGTTTCCGAGATATCGGCCAATGAACTGCCGGGCGCCGTTTCTCGGCCGGGGAAGGTCCGACGGACTCGGGGCCTGGCTCGTCGGAAAGGTCTCGCCCGGGGCTTTCCGACGAGACCAGCCTGGGGTCCGTGCGACCCCGGGGGCCCGAGATACTTCCGGTCGAAAATTCGAATTTCGTTACCGCGCTGCTCCGGCGCCCCGGGTCCGGGGCCTTCGCCCTTCGGGTGGGTGGCTCCGCCGCGGGGGGCCTTTCGAACGAGCCCACCCGCGCGTCGCTAGCCCTTTCCGGGGCCGAGATACGGCCGCCCCCCGCGGTATTTTCCCACGGCCGTTTCTCGGGCGCCTCGGGTCCGGGGCCTTCGCCCTTCGGGTCGGCGGCTCCGCCCGAGGGGCCCTTTCCGATGAGCCCTTCCTCGAGTCTCTGGCCCTTTCCCGGGCCGAGATACGGCCGATCGTTGCGGAATTTTCGCTCGTCCAGAGCTCCGGCGCCCCTAGCGTCCGCCTCGGAGGTCACGCGGCCGGTCTCGTTCGAAAGGTCCGTCCCGGGGCTTTCCGACGAGCCCGGCCTCGAGTCCGTGCGACCCCGTCCGCCGGAGATACGTCCGGTCGAAGCTCGTGGAGATTCCGACGGCCGTATCTCGGGCGCCCCGGGTCCGGGGCCTTCGCCCTTCGGGTCGGTTGCTCCACGCGAGGGGACCTTTCGAACGAGCCTACCCGCGAGCCTCTAGCCCTTTCCCCGGCCGAGGCACAACGGTCCCCCTGCGGATTTTCCCACGGCCGCAGCTCGGGCGCCTTTGCTCGGATCGACTCGCCCTTTGGGTCGTTTGCTCCACTGGAGGGGACCTTTCCAACGAGCCAACCCGCTTCTCTCTAACCCTAAGCCCGGCCGAGATACGGGGTACCACCGCCTGACCTTTAAACGGCCGTAGCTCCGGCGCACTAAGTCCCAGGACTTCGCCCGTCGGGTTGGTTGCTCTACCCGAGGGGAGCTTTCCAACGAGCCAACACGCATCTCCGCCGGAGATACGTCCGGTCGAAGCTCGTGGAGATTCCGACGGCCGTATCTCGGGCGCCCCGGGTCCGGGGCCTTCGCCCTTCGGGTCAGTTGCTCCACGCGAGGGGACCTTTCGAACGAGCCTACCCGCGAGCCTCTAGCCCTTTCCCCGGCCGAGGCACAACGGTCCCCCTGCGGATTTTCCCACGGCCGCAGCTCGGGCGCCTTTGCTCGGATCGACTCGCCCTTTGGGTCGTTTGCTCCACTGGAGGGGACCTTTCCAACGAGCCAACCCGCTTCTCTCTAACCCTAAGCCCGGCCGAGATACGGGGTACCACCGCCTGACCTTTAAACGGCCGTAGCTCCGGCGCACTAAGTCCCAGGACTTCGCCCGTCGGGTTGGTTGCTCTACCCGAGGGGAGCTTTCCAACGAGCCAACACGCATCTCTCTACCCTAAGCCCGGCCGAGATACGGAGTACCACCCATTGATATTCCCACGGCCGTAGCCCCGGAGCCCTTCGCCGCAGCCCTTCGGGACACCCACCCTCGGACGCTCCGCGGAGGGACCTTTACAACGAGCCAACCCGCGCCTCTCTAACCCTTTCCCCGGCCGAGATACGACCCCGAGGACGGTGGCCCCTCTACCCGACCACAGTGCACCCGAGGCCGGCCTCGGAACCCGCCACGGACACCCTGGAGCCCGTACCCGGCGCACCGTTCGGTCCCGGGCACCCACTCTTAAGCACTCCCCCCCGGCCTAAGTCCTATACTCCCGGCCCCTCTGGAGAACCAAACCGTTGGTCAACCCGAAACGATCTCCAACCGTTGGTCAACCCGAAAGTACTTCCAGCAGTTGGTCAACCCGAAAGTTTCTCCAGCCGTTGGTCAACCCCATCGACTTAGGTTCTGGAGCGGCAATAAATACGTAAGATAGCATTTAAAAACGTTTAAAAATAGATGCATTTGTTTAAAGCAAAGCATTTATTTACTTACCAGACTACAGTTGGGTTCATGTGAAACTGCAAAACACAAGATTTACAATGATGTATCACACAGTCTGATTGGACTTTGTTTTGATGTTTGTTTTATGTCTGTAAACTACATATACACACCTTTAATTTGATATAAAACAAAAGACAATAGCTTCAGATTTGACTGATATACAAAGATATTTGTACATGCAGTTTACCAAATGATTTACAGGCCTTTTGCAATGACCTCAACAAGGCCGATTTGACCCCTGTTCCCTCGAGCTGTGAGTAACATACAACAATGAGCTTGGGTTCATGTGAAACCGCAAAACACAAGCTTTACAATGATGTATCACACAGTCTGATTGGACTTTGTTTTGATTAAAAATTAAGAAATTTGTACATGCAACTTTACTTTTGTAACTCTTCTCCTTCCTGTTAGGAACAACACACAGTAAAGTCACTCATATGTCTGTAAACTACACATACACACCTTTAATTTGATATAAAACAAAAGACAATAGCTTCAGATTTGACTGATATACAAAGATATTTGTACATGCAGTTTACCAAATGATTTACAGGCCTTTTGCAATGACCTCAACAAGGCCGATTTGACCCCTGTTCCCTCGAGCTGTGAGTAACATACAACAATGAGCTTGGGTTCATGTGAAACTGCAAAACACAAGCATTACAATAATGTATCACACAATCTGATTGGACTTTTGTTTTAATTAAAAATTAAGAAATTTGTACATGCAACTTTACCATTGTGATTCACAGGCCTTGTGGCCTAAAACAGGCTCAACTGTAACTCTTCTCCTTCCTGTTAGGAACAACACACTCAAGAAAGTCACTCATATGTCTGTAAAATACTGGAGGAACCGGACTTCCAGGAGGGAAGGCCGCCCTGTCAGGCCCGACTCGGAGTCACCTCTCTGGGCTACGGAGGTAGGGACGTGTGCCCTGGAGGAACCGGACTTCCAGGAGGAAGGGCCGCCCTGTCAGGCCCGCCTCGGAGTCACCTCTCTGGGCTACGGATACGAGATACGGCGTACCACCGCCGGACTTTTAAACGCCCGTAGCTCCGGCGCACTAAGTCCCAGGACTTTGCCCTTTGGGTCGATTGCTCCACCGGAGGGGACCTTTCCAACGAGCCAACCCGCGTCTCTCTAACCCCAAGCCCGGCCGAGATACGGCGGTCCCTCCACGGATTTTCCCACGGCCGCAGCTCGGGCGCCTTTGCTCGGATCGACGCGCCCTTTGGGTCGGTTGCTCCACTGGAGGGGACCTTTCCAACGAGCCAACCCGCTTCTTTATAACCCTAAGCCCGGGCGAGATACGGCGTACCACCGCCTGACCTTTAAACGCCCGTAACTCGGGCGCCTTTGCTCGGATAAACTCGTCCCTCGGGTCGGTTGCTCTACCGGAGCGGCCCTTTCCAACGAGCCAACCCGCTTCTCTCTAACCCTAAGCCCGGCCGAGATACAGGGTACCACCGCCTGACTTTTAAACGCCCGTAACTCGGGCGCCTTTGCTCGGATGAACTCGTCCCTCGGGTCGGTTGCTCTACCGGAGCGGCCCTTTTCAACGAGCCAACCCGCTTCTCTCTAACACTAAGCCCGGCCGAGATACGGGGTACCACCGCCTGACCTTTAAACGGCCGTAGCTCCGGCGCACTAAGTCCCTGGACTTCGCCCGTCGGGTCGGTTGCTCTACCCGACGGGAGATTTCCAACGAGCCAACCCGCATCTTTCTAACCCTAAGCACGGCCGAGATACGGAGTACCACCCATTGATATTCCCACGGCCGTAGCCCCGGAGCCCTTTGCCGCAGCCCTTCGGGACACCCACCCTCGGACGCCCCGCGGAGGGACCTTTCCAACGAGCCAACCCGCGCCTCTCTAACCCTTTCCCCGACCGAGATACGACCCCGAGGACGGTGGCCCCTCTACCCGACCACAGTGCACCCGGGGCCGGCCTCGGAACCCGCCACGGACACCCTGGAGCCCGTACCCGGCGCACCGTTCGGTCCTGGGCACCCACTCTTAAGCACTCCCCCCCGGCCTAAGCCCCATACTCCCGGCCCCTCTGGAGAACCAAACCGTTGGTCAACCCGAAATGATCTCCAACCGTTGGTCAACCCGAAAGTACTTCCAGCAGTTGGTCAACCCGAAAGTTTCTCCAGCCGTTGGTCAACCCCATCGACTTAGGTTCTGGAGCGGCAATAAATACGTAAGATAGCATTTAAAAACGTTTAAAAATAGATGCATTTGTTTAAATCAAAGCATTTATTTACTTACCAGACTACAGTTGGGTTCATGTGAAACTGCAAAACACAAGATTTACAATGATGTATCACACAGTCTGATTGGACTTTGTTTTGATTAAAAATTAAGAAATTTGTACATGCAACTTTACCATTGTGATTCACAGGCCTTGTGGCCTAAAACAGGCTCAACTGTAACTCTTCTCCTTCCTGTTAGGAACAACACACAGTAAAGTCACTCATATGTCTGTAAACTACACATACACACCTTTAATTTGATATAAAACAAAAGACAATAGCTTCAGATTTGACTGATATACAAAGATATTTGTACATGCAGTTTACCAAATGATTTACTGGCCTTTTGCAATGACCTCAACAAGGCCGATTTGACCCCTGTTATCTCGAGCTGTAAGTAACATACAACAATGAGCTTGGGTTCATGTGAAACTGCAAAACACAAGCTTTACAATGATGTATCACACAGTCTGATTGGAATTTGTTTTGATTAAAAATTAAGAAATTTGTACATGCAACTTTACCATTGTGATTCACAGGCCTTGTGGCCTAAAACAGGCTCAACTGTAACTCTTCTCCTTCATGTTAGGAACAACACACAGTAAAGTCGCTCATATGCCTGTAAATTTCACATACACACCTTTAATTTGATATAAAACAAAAGACAATAGCTTCAGATTTGACTGATATACAAAGATATTTGTACATGCAGTTTACCAAATGATTTACAGGCCTTTTGCAATGACCTCAACAAGGCCGATTTGACCCCTGTTCCCTCGAGCTGTGAGTAACATACAACAATGAGCTTGGGTTCATGTGAAACTGCAAAACACAAGCATTACAATGATGTATCACACAATCTGATTGGACTTTTGTTTTAATTAAAAATTAAGAAATTTGTACATGCAACTTTACCATTGTGATTCACAGGCCTTGTGGCCTAAAACAGGCTCAACTGTAACTCTTCTCCTTCCTGTTAGGAACAACACACTCAAGAAAGTCACTCATATGTCTGTAAACTACTGGAGGAACCGGACTTCCAGGAGGGAGGGCCGCCCTGTCAGGCCCGCCTCGGAGTCACCTCTCTGGGCTACGGAGGTAGGGACGTGTGCCCTGGAGCGACCCTTTTCTCTACCGGAGCGACCCTTTTCAACGAGCCAACCCGCTTCTCTCTAACCCTAAGCCCGGGCGAGATACGGGGTACCACCGCCTGACCTTTAAACGGCCGTAACTCGGGCGCCTTTGCTCGGATAAACTCGTCCCTCGGGTCGGTTGCTCTACCGGAGCGGCCCTTTCCAACGAGCCAACCCGCATCTCTCTAACCCTAAGCCCGTCCGAGATATAGGGTACCACCGCCTGACCTTTAAACGGCCGTAACTCGGGCGCCTTTGCTCGGATGAACTCGTCCCTCGGGTCGGTTGCTCTACCGGAGCGGCCCTTTCCAACGAGCCAACCCGCTTCTCTCTAACACTAAGCCCGGCCGAGATACGGGGTACCACCCCCTGACCTTTAAACGGCCGTAGCTCCGGCGCACTAAGTCCCAGGACTTCGCCCGTCGGGTCGGTTGCTCTACCCGAGGGGAGATTTCCAACGAGCCAACCCGCATCTTTCTAACCCTAAGCACGGCCGAGATACGGAGTACCACCCATTGATATTCCCACGGCCGTAGCCCCGGAGCCCTTTGCCGCAGCCCTTCGGGACACCCACCCTCGGACGCCCCGCGGAGGGACCTTTCCAACGAGCCAACCCGCGCCTCTCTAACCCTTTCCCCGACCGAGATACGACCCCGAGGACGGTGGCCCCTCTACCCGACCACAGTGCACCCGGGGCCGGCCTCGGAACCCGCCACGGACACCCTGGAGCCCGTACCCGGCGCACCGTTCGGTCCTGGGCACCCACTCTTAAGCACTCCCCCCCGGCCTAAGCCCCATACTCCCGGCCCCTCTGGAGAACCAAACCGTTGGTCAACCCGAAACGATCTCCAACCGTTGGTCAACCCGAAAGTACTTCCAGCAGTTGGTCAACCCGAAAGTTTCTCCAGCCGTTGGTCAACCCCATCGACTTAGGTTCTGGAGCGGCAATAAATACGTAAGATAGCATTTAAAAACGTTTAAAAATAGATGCATTTGTTTAAAGCAAAGCATTTATTTACTTACCAGACTACAGTTGGGTTCATGTGAAACTGCAAAACACAAGATTTACAATGATGTATCACACAGTCTGATTGGACTTTGTTTTGATTAAAAATTAAGAAATTTGTACATGCAACTTTACCATTGTGATTCACAGGCCTTGTGGCCTAAAACAGGCTCAACTGTAACTCTTCTCCTTCCTGTTAGGAACAACACACAGTAAAGTCACTCATATGTCTGTAAACTACACATACACACCTTTAATTTGATATAAAACAAAAGACAATAGCTTCAGATTTGACTGATATACAAAGATATTTGTACATGCAGTTTACCAAATGATTTACAGGCCTTTTGCAATGACCTCAACAAGGCCGATTTGACCCCTGTTCCCTCGAGCTGTAAGTAACATACAACAATGAGCTTGGGTTCATGTGAAACTGCAAAACACAAGCATTACAATGATGTATCACACAATCTGATTGGACTTTTGTTTTAATTAAAAATTAAGAAATTTGTACATGCAACTTTACCATTGTGATTCACAGGCCTTGTGGCCTAAAACAGGCTCAACTGTAACTCTTCTCCTTCCTGTTAGGAACAACACACTCAAGAAAGTCACTCATATGTCTGTAAACTACTGGAGGAACCGGACTTCCAGGAGGGAAGGCCGCCCTGTCAGGCCCGACTCGGAGTCACCTCTCTGGGCTACGGAGGTAGGGACGTGTGCCCTGGAGGAACCGGACTTCCAGGAGGGAGGGCCGCCCTGTCAGGCCCGCCTCGGAGTCACCTCTCTGGGCTACGGATACGAGATACGGCGTACCACCGCCTGACTTTTAAACGCCCGTAGCTCCGGCGCACTAAGTCCCAGGACTTTGCCCTTTGGGTCGATTGCTCCACCGGAGGGGACCTTTCCAACGAGCCAACCCGCGTCTCTCTAACCCCAAGCCCGGCCGAGATACGGCGGTCCCTCTGCGGATTTTCCCACGGCCGCAGCTCGGGCGCCTTTGCTCGGATCGACGCGCCCTTTGGGTCGGTTGCTCCACTGGAGGGGACCTTTCCAACGAGCCAACCCGCTTCTTTATAACCCTAAGCCCGGGCGAGATACGGCGTACCACCGCCTGACCTTTAAACGCCCGTAACTCGGGCGCCTTTGCTCGGATAAACTCGTCCCTCGGGTCGGTTGCTCTACCGGAGCGGCCCTTTCCAACGAGCCAACCCGCTTCTCTCTAACCCTAAGCCCGGCCGAGATACAGGGTACCACCGCCTGACTTTTAAACGCCCGTAACTCGGGCGCCTTTGCTCGGATGAACTCGTCCCTCGGGTCGCTTGCTCTACCGGAGCGACCCTTTTCAACGAGCCAACCCGCTTCTCTCTAACCCTAAGCCCGGGCGAGATACGGGGTACCACCGCCTGACTTTTAAACGGCCGTAACTCGGGCGCCTTTGCTCGGATAAACTCGTCCCTCGGGTCGGTTGCTCTACCGGAGCGGCCCTTTCCAACGAGCCAACCCGCATCTCTCTAACCCTAAGCCCGGCCGAGATACAGGGTACCACCGCCTGACCTTTAAACGGCCGTAACTCGGGCGCCTTTGCTCGGATGAACTCGTCCCTCGGGTCGGTTGCTCTACCGGAGCGGCCCTTTCCAACGAGCCAACCCGCTTCTCTCTAACACTAAGCCCGGCCGAGATACGGGGTACCACCCCCTGACCTTTAAACGGCCGTAGCTCCGGCGCACTAAGTCCCAGGACTTCGCCCGTCGGGTCGGTTGCTCTACCCGAGGGGAGATTTCCAACGAGCCAACCCGCATCTTTCTAACCCTAAGCACGGCCGAGATACGGAGTACCACCCATTGATATTCCCACGGCCGTAGCCCCGGAGCCGTTTGCCGCAGCCCTTCGGGACACCCACCCTCGGACGCCCCGCGGAGGGACCTTTTCAACGAGCCAACCCGCGCCTCTCTAACCCTTTCCCCGGCCGAGATACGACCCCGAGGACGGTGGCCCCTCTACCCGACCACAGTGCACCCGGGGCCGGCCTCGGAACCCGCCACGGACACCCTGGAGCCCGTACCCGGCGCACCGTTCGGTCCTGGGCACCCACTCTTAAGCACTCCCCCCCGGCCTAAGCCCCATACTCCCGGCCCCTCTGGAGAACCAAACCGTTGGTCAACCCGAAACGATCTCCAACCGTTGGTCAACCCGAAAGTACTTCCAGCAGTTGGTCAACCCGAAAGTTTCTCCAGCCGTTGGTCAACCCCATCGACTTAGGTTCTGGAGCGGCAATAAATACGTAAGATAGCATTTAAAAACGTTTAAAAATAGATGCATTTGTTTAAAGCAAAGCATTTATTTACTTACCAGACTACAGTTGGGTTCATGTGAAACTGCAAAACACAAGATTTACAATGATGTATCACACAGTCTGATTGGACTTTGTTTTGATTAAAAATTAAGAAATTTGTACATGCAACTTTACCATTGTGATTCACAGGCCTTGTGGCCTAAAACAGGCTCAACTGTAACTCTTCTCCTTCCTGTTAGGAACAACACACAGTAAAGTCACTCATATGTCTGTAAACTACACATACACACCTTTAATTTGATATAAAACAAAAGACAATAGCTTCAGATTTGACTGATATACAAAGATATTTGTACATGCAGTTTACCAAATGATTTACAGGCCTTTTGCAATGACCTCAACAAGGCCGATTTGACCCCTGTTCCCTCGAGCTGTGAGTAACATACAACAATGAGCTTGGGTTCATGTGAAACCGCAAAACACAAGCTTTACAATGATGTATCACACAGTCTGATTGGACTTTGTTTTGATTAAAAATTAAGAAATTTGTACATGCAACTTTACCATTGTGATTCACAGGCCTTGTGGCCTAAAACAGGCTCAACTGTAACTCTTCTCCTTCCTGTTAGGAACAACACACAGTAAAGTCACTCATATGTCTGTAAACTACACATACACACCTTTAATTTGATATAAAACAAAAGACAATAGCTTCAGATTTGACTGATATACAAAGATATTTGTACATGCAGTTTACCAAATGATTTACTGGCCTTTTGCAATGACCTCAACAAGGCCGATTTGACCCCTGTTATCTCGAGCTGTGAGTAACATACAACAATGAGCTTGGGTTCATGTGAAACTGCAAAACACAAGCTTTACAATGATGTATCACACAGTCTGATTGGAATTTGTTTTGATTAAAAATTAAGAAATTTGTACATGCAACTTTACCATTGTGATTCACAGGCCTTGTGGCCTAAAACAGGCTCAACTGTAACTCTTCTCCTTCATGTTAGGAACAACACACAGTAAAGTCGCTCATATGCCTGTAAATTTCACATACACACCTTTAATTTGATATAAAACAAAAGACAATAGCTTCAGATTTGACTGATATACAAAGATATTTGTACATGCAGTTTACCAAATGATTTACAGGCCTTTTGCAATGACCTCAACAAGGCCGATTTGACCCCTGTTCCCTCGAGCTGTGAGTAACATACAACAATGAGCTTGGGTTCATGTGAAACCGCAAAACACAAGCTTTACAATGATGTATCACACAGTCTGATTGGACTTTGTTTTGATTAAAAATTAAGAAATTTGTACATGCAACTTTACCATTGTGATTCACAGGCCTTGTGGCCTAAAACAGGCTCAACTGTAACTCTTCTCCTTCATGTTAGGAACAACACACAGTAAAGTCGCTCATATGCCTGTAAATTTCACATACACACCTTTAATTTGATATAAAACAAAAGACAATAGCTTCAGATTTGACTGATATACAAAGATATTTGTACATGCAGTTTACCAAATGATTTACAGGCCTTTTGCAATTACCTCAACAAGGCCGATTTGACCCCTGTTCCCTCGAGCTGTGAGTAACATACAACAATGAGCTTGGGTTCATGTGAAACCGCAAAACACAAGCTTTACAATGATGTACACACAGTCTGATTGGACTTTGTTTTGATTAAAAATTAAGAAATTTGTACATGCAACTTTACCATTGTGATTCACAGGCCTTGTGGCCTAAAACAGGCTCAACTGTAACTCTTCTCCTTCCTGTTAGGAACAACACACAGTAAAGTCACTCATATGTCTGTAAACTACACATACACACCTTTAATTTGATATAAAACAAAAGACAATAGCTTCAGATTTGACTGATATACAAAGATATTTGTACATGCAGTTTACCAAATGATTTACAGGCCTTTTGCAATGACCTCAACAAGGCCGATTTGACCCCTGTTATCTCGAGCTGTGAGTAACATACAACAATGAGCTTGGGTTCATGTGAAACTGCAAAACACTGCGCGAGCCACCCGACCGGGGTCTACGATCCCCCGTTTCCGAGATATCAGCCAATGAACTGCCGGGCGCCGTATC
This sequence comes from Paramisgurnus dabryanus, assembly GCF_030506205.2. NCBI lineage: Eukaryota > Metazoa > Chordata > Actinopteri > Cypriniformes > Cobitidae > Paramisgurnus > Paramisgurnus dabryanus. The sequence goes on along the minus strand of NC_133356.1, from coordinate 175,809 downwards.
TCGGCCGGGGAAGGTCCGACGGACTCAGGGCCGGGCTCGTCGGAAAGGTCTCGCCCGGGGCTTTCCGACGAGACCAGCCTGGGGTCCGTGCGACCCCGGGGGCCCGAGATACTTCCGGTCGAAAATTCGAATTTCGTTACCGCGCTGCTCCGGCGCCCCGGGTCCGGGGCCTTCGCCCTTCGGGTGGGTGGCTCCGCCGCGGGGGGCCTTTCGAACGAGCCCACCCGCGCGTCGTTAGCCCTTTCCGGGGCCGAGATACGGCCGCCCCCCGCGGTATTTTCCCACGGCCGTTTCTCGGGCGCCTCGGGTCCGGGGCCTTCGCCCTTCGGGTCGGCGGCTCCGCCCGAGGGGCCCTTTCCGATGAGCCCTTCCTCGAGTCTCTGGCCCTTTCCCGGGCCGAGATACGGCGGATCGTTGCGGATTTTTCGCTCGTCCGGAGCTCCGGCGCCCCTAGCGTCCGCCTCGGAGGTCACGCGGCCGGTCTCGTTCGAAAGGTCCGTCCCGGGGCTTTCCGACGAGCCCGGCCTCGAGTCCGTGCGACCCCGCCCGCCGGAGATACGTCCGGTCGAAGCTCGCGGAGATTCCGACGGCCGTATCTCGGGCGCCCCGGGTCCGGGGCCTTCGCCCTTCGGGTCGGTTGCTCCACGCGAGGGGACCTTTCGAACGAGCCTACCCGCGAGCCTCTAGCCCTTTCCCCGGCCGAGGCACAACGGTCCCCCTGCGGATTTTCCCACGGCCGCAGCTCGGGCGCCTTTGCTCGGATCGACTCGCCCTTTGGGTCGTTTGCTCCACTGGAGGGGACCTTTCCAACGAGCCAACCCGCTTCTCTCTAACCCTAAGCCCGGCCGAGATACGGGGTACCACCGCCTGACCTTTAAACGGCCGTAGCTCCGGCGCACTAAGTCCCAGGACTTCGCCCGTCGGGTTGGTTGCTCTACCCGAGGGGAGCTTTCCAACGAGCCAACACGCATCTCTCTACCCTAAGCCCGGCCGAGATACGGAGTACCACCCATTGATATTCCCACGGCCGTAGCCCCGGAGCCCTTTGCCGCAGCCCTTCGGGACACCCACCCTCGGACGCTCCGCGGAGGGACCTTTACAACGAGCCAACCCGCGCCTCTCTAACCCTTTCCCCGGCCGAGATACGACCCCGAGGACGGTGGCCCCTCTACCCGACCACAGTGCACCCGAGGCCGGCCTCGGAACCCGCCACGGACACCCTGGAGCCCGTACCCGGCGCACCGTTCGGTCCCGGGCACCCACTCTTAAGCACTCCCCCCCGGCCTAAGTCCTATACTCCCGGCCCCTCTGGAGAACCAAACCGTTGGTCAACCCGAAACGATCTCCAACCGTTGGTCAACCCGAAAGTACTTCCAGCAGTTGGTCAACCCGAAAGTTTCTCCAGCCGTTGGTCAACCCCATCGACTTAGGTTCTGGAGCAGCAATAAATACGTAAGATAGCATTTAAAAACGTTTAAAAATAGATGCATTTGTTTAAAGCAAAGCATTTATTTACTTACCAGACTACAGTTGGGTTCATGTGAAACTGCAAAACACAAGATTTACAATGATGTATCACACAGTCTGATTGGACTTTGTTTTGATGTTTGTTTTATGTCTGTAAACTACATATACACACCTTTAATTTGATATAAAACAAAAGACAATAGCTTCAGATTTGACTGATATACAAAGATATTTGTACATGCAGTTTACCAAATGATTTACAGGCCTTTTGCAATGACCTCAACAAGGCCGATTTGACCCCTGTTCCCTCGAGCTGTGAGTAACATACAACAATGAGCTTGGGTTCATGTGAAACCGCAAAACACAAGCTTTACAATGATGTATCACACAGTCTGATTGGACTTTGTTTTGATTAAAAATTAAGAAATTTGTACATGCAACTTTACTTTTGTAACTCTTCTCCTTCCTGTTAGGAACAACACACAGTAAAGTCACTCATATGTCTGTAAACTACAAATACACACCTTTAATTTGATATAAAACAAAAGACAATAGCTTCAGATTTGACTGATATACAAAGATATTTGTACATGCAGTTTACCAAATGATTTACAGGCCTTTTGCAATGACCTCAACAAGGCCGATTTGACCCCTGTTCCCTCGAGCTGTGAGTAACATACAACAATGAGCTTGGGTTCATGTGAAACTGCAAAACACAAGCATTACAATGATGTATCACAAAATCTGATTGGACTTTTGTTTTAATTAAAAATTAAGAAATTTGTACATGCAACTTTACCATTGTGATTCACAGGCCTTGTGGCCTAAAACAGGCTCAATTGTAACTCTTCTCCTTCCTGTTAGGAACAACACACTCAAGAAAGTCACTCATATGTCTGTAAACTACTGGAGGAACCGGACTTCCAGGAGGGAAGGCCGCCCTGTCAGGCCCGCCTCGGAGTCACCTCTCTGGGCTACGGAGGTAGGGACGTGTGCCCTGGAGGAACCGGACATCCAGGAGGGAGGGCCGCCCTGTCAGGCCCGCCTCGGAGTCACCTCTCTGGGCTACGGATACGAGATACGGCGTACCACCGCCTGACTTTTAAACGCCCGTAGCTCCGGCGCACTAAGTCCCAGGACTTTGCCCTTTGGGTCGATTGCTCCACCGGAGGGGACCTTTCCAACGAGCCAACCCGCTTCTTTATAACCCTAAGCCCGGGCGAGATACGGCGTACCACCGCCTGACCTTTAAACGCCCGTAACTCGGGCACCTTTGCTCGGATAAGCTCCTCCCTCGGGTCGGTTGCTCTACCGGAGCGGCCCTTTCCAACGAGCCAACCCGCTTCTCTCTAACCCTAAGCCCGGCCGAGATACAGGGTACCACCGCCTGACTTTTAAACGCCCGTAACTCGGGCGCCTTTGCTCGGATGAACTCGTCCCTCGGGTCGCTTGCTCTACCGGAGCGACCCTTTTCAACGAGCCAACCCGCTTCTCTCTAACCCTAAGCCCGGGCGAGATACGGGGTACCACCGCCTGACCTTTAAACGGCCGTAACTCGGGCGCCTTTGCTCGGATAAACTCGTCCCTCGGGTCGGTTGCTCTACCGGAGCGGCCCTTTCCAACGAGCCAACCCGCATCTCTCTAACCCTAAGCCCGGCCGAGATACAGGGTACCACCGCCTGACCTTTAAACGGCCGTAACTCGGGCGCCTTTGCTCGGATGAACTCGTCCCTCGGGTCGGTTGCTCTACCGGAGCGGCCCTTTCCAACGAGCCAACCCGCTTCTCTCTAACACTAAGCCCGGCCGAGATACGGGGTACCACCGCCTGACCTTTAACCGGCCGTAGCTCCGGCGCACTAAGTCCCAGGACTTCGCCCGTCGGGTTGGTTGCTCTACCCGAGGGGAGATTTCCAACGAGCCAACCCGCATCTCTCTAACCCTAAGCACGGCCGAGATACGGAGTACCACCCATTGATATTCCCACGGCCGTAGCCCCGGAGCCCTTTGCCGCAGCCCTTCGGGACACCCACCCTCGGACGCCCCGCGGAGGGACCTTTTCAACGAGCCAACCCGCGCCTCTCTAACCCTTTCCCCGGCCGAGATACGACCCCGAGGACGGTGGCCCCTCTACCCGACCACAGTGCACCCGAGGCCGGCCTCGGAACCCGCCACGGACACCCTGGAGCCCGTACCCGGCGCACCGTTCGGTCCTGGGCACCCACTCTTAAGCACTCCCCCCCGGCCTAAGCCCCATACTCCCGGCCCCTCTGGAGAACCAAACCGTTGGTCAACCCGAAACGATCTCCAACCGTTGGTCAACCCGAAAGTACTTCCAGCAGTTGGTCAACCCGAAAGTTTCTCCAGCCGTTGGTCAACCCCATCGACTTAGGTTCTGGAGCGGCAATAAATACGTAAGATAGCATTTAAAAACGTTTAAAAATAGATGCATTTGTTTAAAGCAAAGCATTTATTTACTTACCAGACTACAGTTGGGTTCATGTGAAACTGCAAAACACAAGCTTTACAATGATGTATCACACAGTCTGATTGGACTTTGTTTTGATTAAAAATTAAGAAATTTGTACATGCAACTTTACCATTGTGATTAGGGTTAGGGTTAGGTTTTTCGGAAAGTTACAACATCTCCCCCCTATTCGGAGCTCGTCCGAAAAGGTTTGGAATAGGGAGAATGAGGTGGTTGCACGGGCCGACGCATGTTAGACTATACCATGTCGCCTGTGATCGTCTCCCATCTAGGAGCAGTGCCTTTATCGGCTTCAGGCCACGTAGATAATTTGTTTTTGTGTATTTCTGAGGAATCCTGTTTTTGCTTCAGATCTACATTATTTGTTTTTGTCTTTTCTTTATAACTTAGACTGTAGTTTGTTGTAATGTTTGTATATTGCTTTGTTTTGTATCTAGGAAGGATTTAAGGTAAATCTTGTATAGAGCTTTTTATTTAGATACTATGTCTATGGTGCTTGACTTTAGAATTAGCCAAGATACAGGTATATTTTAAAGAAGTCTAGGTTTCCTGACCTTAGGTTTAGGGGCAGGTTTAGGTTAAGTGTAGTGATTACTATTTGTCCCGATGGTGCCTGACTTTGGGGTTAGGGCAAGTTAAGGTAAGGGGTAGTTGGTTTTAATGTTTAAGAAGTACTGACCTTGGGTTTAGGGATTTGTATTTTAGATCCCGACTCTTTAGAGTTTGAACTATGACCGTCTCGGTTTTGAAAAGTCTCACCGGCTCGTGTTGTGCGTACCATCTAGTTTTCGGTATAATTACGCTACATCGGGCATTTTGCATATGCGTTTAAGGTCTGATTTATACTGTAGTTGTCAGAGTACTTCAGGGGATTTTACCTTAGCCGTCTCAGCGTTTAAAGCGTTTCTTGCTGTAGTTCTCAAAAACTTTTGATTCAAAGGGTTTTTTCATTTTGAATCCTATCCCTCCAGAGGCATTCCTCACCAATGCGAGGGAAAATTTCAAGACACCTCGTCAGTAGTGCTTTCATCTCGAGTCATCAGGTGTTTCGGGCTTTCAGCACTATACACCTTCATCGAGATGTGCCCCGCCCGGGTGATCAATCCCGAGCGTGTGTCTTGTAGCCAATTACTATACAAGTGATCAGACTCTCAATTGGTGAGGTTGGAGTCTGAAATATAAATACCAGATTATTGCCTTATAGATAAAAGGTTATTTTGTGGATTCTAATAAGAGATTTCAACCTATATTGCATCTGGTTTTTATTAACTGTACTGTGCTGCGTCGCAGTGATGCACCTTTAATCCTGCTTTATACTATTTTTGGCAATATAAACCGTTTTTATTTTCTTTAAATTGTTGTTTTGAGTTCACATTTATCTTTGTTTTTTATTATCATATCTCTTATTTTGACAGATTTTTCATTAGGTGGTTTTGAATTATGTGTATGAGTTGGCTATACAAATAAACTTGCCTTGCCAATCTACAGTTTAAGACTCTGTTAATACGAGAAACTGATCCTGAGTGTCATGCTAAACCACGTGCTATCGTATGCCTCGATCCAAAAGATCATTTCCTAACGAAAATCCAATTAATCCTGTTTAAAAAGTAATGATACAGTGATGTTATGTCTACCTGTCACCATTAAAAGTGCTGATGTTGATCCTTTGTGGGTCTCAGTTCGATGTTTTGCACGTGTTGTCCCGTGGAACCTGCTTTGTGATGATAACAGAAGTGTAATGAGTTTTAATAAAGTTGGAACGATCGAGTGGCGCCCTCTGGTGGTTACTTTAGGGAACTACAGTCCCAAAACGTATGTTTGAATGCCTTTTAAAGCTGCTGGCTATGCTTTTCATTTAAAATTGAAATAAATCATTTTATTTTACTACTCGATATGGTCTAAGGAATTTGTAAAGCGTTTCCTTTATTTATTTATTATAAAAAACAAGGGAATTAAACGTGTCGCTTTTTTGAATGTACAATTCATTAACCTAGAGCAATTACTCCTGGGTTTGAGCTGAGTTTTCCAGATGTTGGGTTTAGGGTTTGGTGTTAGGTGAGGGGAATAAACATGTATTTATTATTATTTTTAGGGGTTCTAAAAATTATTTTTAATTTTTGGGGTTTAGGGATTAAGTGTGGTGGGCCACTAATCTCAGTTTATCGTACTCCTTTTAGGGTTTTTGGGGTTAGGGTTTATGAGGAGGTCAGGGGATTATATTTGTAGGATTATTTACTTATTATTTATTTCTAATCGACGATGAGGACTATAATAAGTTTTACATTATATGAGTCTTCTGCGTCCAGAAAAAGATCTTACTTAAGGAACGAACCAGGAAATGTAAGCCTGTCTAGGTCTCACATCGCCCAAAGAACCTGTCTAGGTTCGGTTCGTTTTCCCTTCCCGCCTATCCCCCACCGAGAACGGAAGAGGGAGAGACGGGAGGGAATGAAGATCTCCATCTGGGCGATTTTCTGGCCTGGATGTTGTAAGATCGTGCGCGTGAACATGGTATGTCAAGTCCGATGGCTCTGGCAAAGGGTTAGGTTTTTCGGAAAGTTACAACATCTCCCCCCTATTCGGAGCTCGTCCGAAAAGGTTTGGAATAGGGAGAATGAGGTGGGTGCACGGGCCGACGCATGTTAGACTATACCATGTCGCCTGTGATCGTCTCCCATCTAGGAGCAGTGCCTTTATCGGCTTCAGGCCACGTAGATAATTTGTTTTTGTGTATTTCTGAGGAATCCTGTTTTTGCTTCAGATCTACATTATTTGTTTTTGTCTTTTCTTTATAACTTAGACTGTAGTTTGTTGTAATGTTTGTATATTGCTTTGTTTTGTATCTAGGAAGGATTTAAGGTAAATCTTGTATAGAGCTTTTTATTTAGATACTATGTCTATGGTGCTTGACTTTAGAATTAGCCAAGATACAGGTATATATTAAAGAAGTCTAGGTTTCCTGACCTTGGGTTTAGGGGCAGGTTTAGGTTAAGTGTAGTGATTACTATTTGTCCCGATGGTGCCTGACTTTGGGGTTAGGGCAAGTTAAGGTAAGGGGTAGTTGGTTTTAATGTTTAAGAAGTACTGACCTTGGGTTTAGGGATTTGTATTTTAGATCCCGACTCTTTAGGGGTTGAACTATGACCTTCTCGGTTTTGAAAAGTCTCACTGGCTCGTGTTGTGCGTACCATCTAGTTTTCGGTATAATTACGCTACATCGGGCATTTTGCATATGCGTTTAAGGTCTGATTTATACTGTAGTTGTCAGAGTACTTCAGGGGATTTTACCTTAGCCGTCTCAGCGTTTAAAGCGTTTCTTGCTGTAGTTCTCAAAAACTTTTGATTCAAAGGGTTTTTTCATTTTGAATCCTATCCCTCCAGAGGCATTCCTCACCAATGCGAGGGAAAATTTCAAGACACCTCGTCAGTAGTGCTTTCATCTCGAGTCATCAGGTGTTTCGGGCTTTCAGCACTATACACCTTCATCGAGATGTGCCCCGCCCGGGTGATCAATCCCGAGCGTGTGTCTTGTAGCCAATTACTATAGAAGTGATCAGACTCTCAATTGGTGAGGTTGGAGTCTGAAATATAAATACCAGATTATTGCCTTATAGATAAAAGGTTATTTTGTGGATTCTAATAAGAGATTTCAACCTATATTGCATCTGGTTTTTATTAACTGTACTGTGCTGCGTCGCAGTGATGCACCTTTAATCCTGCTTTATACTATTTTTGGCAATATAAACCGTTTTTATTTTCTTTAAATTGTTGTTTTGAGTTCACATTTATCTTTGTTTTTTATTATCATATCTCTTATTTTGACAGATTTTTCATTAGGTGGTTTTGAATTATGTGTATGAGTTGGCTATACAAATAAACTTGCCTTGCCAATCTACAGTTTAAGACTCTGTTAATACGAGAAACTGATCCTGAGTGTCATGCTAAGCCACGTGCTATCGTATGCCTCGATCCAAAAAATCATTTCCTAACGAAAATCCAATTAATCCTGTTTAAAAAGTAATGATACAGTGATGTTATGTCTACCTGTCACCATTAAAAGTGCTGATGTTGATCCTTTGTGGGTCTCAGTTCGATGTTTTGCACGTGTTGTCCCGTGGAACCTGCTTTGTGATGATAACAGAAGTGTAATGAGTTTTAATAAAGTTGGAACGATCGAGTGGCGCCCTCTGGTGGTTACTTTAGGGAACTACAGTCCCAAAACGTATGTTTGAATGCCTTTTAAAGCTGCTGGCTATGCTTTTCATTTAAAATTGAAATAAATCATTTTATTTTACTACTCGATATGGTCCAAGGAATTTGTAAAGCGTTTCCTTTATTTATTTATTATAAAAAACAAGGGAATTAAACGTGTCGCTTTTTTGAATGTACAATTCATTAACCTAGAGCAATTACTCCTGGGTTTGAGCTGAGTTTTCCAGATGTTGGGTTTAGGGTTTGGTGTTAGGTGAGGGGAATAAACATGTATTTATTATTATTTTTAGGGGTTCTAAAAATTATTTTTAATTTTTGGGGTTTAGGGATTAAGTGTGGTGGGCCACTAATCTCAGTTTATCGTACTCCTTTTAGGGTTTTTGGGGTTAGGGTTTATGAGGAGGTCAGGGGATTATATTTGTAGGATTATTTACTTATTATTTATTTCTAATCGACGATGAGGACTATAATAAGTTTTACATTATATGAGTCTTCTGCGTCCAGAAAAAGATCTTACTTAAGGAACGAACCAGGAAATGTAAGCCTGTCTAGGTCTCACATCGCCCAAAGAACCTGTCTAGGTTCGGTTCGTTTTCCCTTCCCGCCTATCCCCCACCGAGAACGGAAGAGGGAGAGACGGGAGGGAATGAAGATCTCCATCTGGGCGATTTTCTGGCCTGGATGTTGTAAGATCGTGCGCGTGAACATGGTATGTCAAGTCCGATGGCTCTGGCAAAGGGTTAGGTTTTTCGGAAAGTTACAACATCTCCCCCCTATTCGGAGCTCGTCCGAAAAGGTTTGGAATAGGGAGAATGAGGTGGGTGCACGGGCCGACGCATGTTAGACTATACCATGTCGCCTGTGATCGTCTCCCATCTAGGAGCAGTGCCTTTATCGGCTTCAGGCCACGTAGATAATTTGTTTTTGTGTATTTCTGAGGAATCCTGTTTTTGCTTCAGATCTACATTATTTGTTTTTGTCTTTTCTTTATAACTTAGACTGTAGTTTGTTGTAATGTTTGTATATTGCTTTGTTTTGTATCTAGGAAGGATTTAAGGTAAATCTTGTATAGAGCTTTTTATTTAGATACTATGTCTATGGTGCTTGACTTTAGAATTAGCCAAGATACAGGTATATTTTAAAGAAGTCTAGGTTTCCTGACCTTAGGTTTAGGGGCAGGTTTAGGTTAAGTGTAGTGATTACTATTTGTCCCGATGGTGCCTGACTTTGGGGTTAGGGCAAGTTAAGGTAAGGGGTAGTTGGTTTTAATGTTTAAGAAGTACTGACCTTGGGTTTAGGGATTTGTATTTTAGATCCCGACTCTTTAGGGGTTGAACTATGACCGTCTCGGTTTTGAAAAGTCTCACCGGCTCGTGTTGTGCGTACCATCTAGTTTTCGGTATAATTACGCTACATCGGGCATTTTGCATATGCGTTTAAGGTCTGATTTATACTGTAGTTGTCAGAGTACTTCAGGGGATTTTACCTTAGCCGTCTCAGCGTTTAAAGCGTTTCTTGCTGTAGTTCTCAAAAACTTTTGATTCAAAGGGTTTTTTCATTTTGAATCCTATCCCTCCAGAGGCATTCCTCACCAATGCGAGGGAAAATTTCAAGACACCTCGTCAGTAGTGCTTTCATCTCGAGTCATCAGGTGTTTCGGGCTTTCAGCACTATACACCTTCATCGAGATGTGCCCCGCCCGGGTGATCAATCCCGAGCGTGTGTCTTGTAGCCAATTACTATACAAGTGATCAGACTCTCAATTGGTGAGGTTGGAGTCTGAAATATAAATACCAGATTATTGCCTTATAGATAAAAGGTTATTTTGTGGATTCTAATAAGAGATTTCAACCTATATTGCATCTGGTTTTTATTAACTGTACTGTGCTGCGTCGCAGTGATGCACCTTTAATCCTGCTTTATACTATTTTTGGCAATATAAACCGTTTTTATTTTCTTTAAATTGTTGTTTTGAGTTCACATTTATCTTTGTTTTTTATTATCATGTCTCTTATTTTGACAGATTTTTAATTAGGTGGTTTTGAATTATGTGTATGAGTTGGCTATACAAATAAACTTGCCTTGCCAATCTACAGTTTAAGACTCTGTTAATACGAGAAACTGATCCTGAGTGTCATGCTAAGCCACGTGCTATCGTATGCCTCGATCCAAAAGATCATTTCCAAACGAAAATCCAATTAATCCTGTTTAAAAAGTAATGATACAGTGATGATATGTCTACCTGTCACCTTTAAAAGTGCTGATGTTGATCCTTTGTGGGTCTCAGTTCGATGTTTTGCACGTGTTGTCCCGTGGAACCTGCTTTGTGATGATAACAGAAGTGTAATGAGTTTTAATAAAGATGGAACGATCGAGTGGCGCCCTCTGGCGGTTACTTTAGGGAACTACAGTTCCAAAACGTAGGTTTAAATGCCTTTTAAAGCTGCTGGCTATGCTTTTCATTTAAAATTGAAATAAATCATTTTATTTTACTACTCGATATGGTCTAAGGAATTTGTAAAGCGTTTCCTTTATTTATTTATTATAAAAAACAAGGGAATTAAACGTGTCGCTTTTTTGAATGTACAATTCATTAACCTAGAGCAATTACTCCTGGGTTTGAGCTGAGTTTTCCAGATGTTGGGTTTAGGGTTTGGTGTTAGGTGAGGGGAATAAACATGTATTTATTATTATTTTTAGGGGTTCTAAAAATTATTTTTAATTTTTGGGGTTTAGGGATTAAGTGTGGTGGGCCACTAATCTCAGTTTATCGTACTCCTTTTAGGGTTTTTGGGGTTAGGGTTTATGAGGAGGTCAGGGGATTATATTTGTAGGATTATTTACTTATTATTTATTTCTAATCGACGATGAGGACTATAATAAGTTTTACATTATATGAGTCTTCTGCGTCCAGAAAAAGATCTTACTTAAGGAACGAACCAGGAAATGTAAGCCTGTCTAGGTCTCACATCGCCCAAAGAACCTGTCTAGGTTCGGTTCGTTTTCCCTTCCCGCCTCTCCCCCACCGAGAACGGAAGAGGGAGAGACGGGAGGGAATGAAGATCTCCATCTGGGCGATTTTCTGGCCTGGATGTTGTAAGATCGTGCGCGTGAACATGGTATGTCAAGTCCGATGGCTCTGGCAAAGGGTTAGGTTTTTCGGAAAGTTACAACATCTCCCCCCTATTCGGAGCTCGTCCGAAAAGGTTTGGAATAGGGAGAATGAGGTGGGTGCACGGGCCGACGCATGTTAGACTATACCATGTCGCCTGTGATCGTCTCCCATCTAGGAGCAGTGCCTTTATCGGCTTCAGGCCACGTAGATAATTTGTTTTTGTGTATTTCTGAGGAATCCTGTTTTTGCTTCAGATCTACATTATTTGTTTTTGTCTTTTCTTTATAACTTAGACTGTAGTTTGTTGTAATGTTTGTATATTGCTTTGTTTTGTATCTAGGAAGGATTTAAGGTAAATCTTGTATAGAGCTTTTTATTTAGATACTATGTCTATGGTGCTTGACTTTAGAATTAGCCAAGATACAGGTATATTTTAAAGAAGTCTAGGTTTCCTGACCTTAGGTTTAGGGGCAGGTTTAGGTTAAGTGTAGTGATTACTATTTGTCCCGATGGTGCCTGACTTTGGGGTTAGGGCAAGTTAAGGTAAGGGGTAGTTGGTTTTAATGTTTAAGAAGTACTGACCTTGGGTTTAGGGATTTGTATTTTAGATCCCGACTCTTTAGAGTTTGAACTATGACCGTCTCGGTTTTGAAAAGTCTCACCGGCTCGTGTTGTGCGTACCATCTAGTTTTCGGTATAATTACGCTACATCGGGCATTTTGCATATGCGTTTAAGGTCTGATTTATACTGTAGTTGTCAGAGTACTTCAGGGGATTTTACCTTAGCCGTCTCAGCGTTTAAAGCGTTTCTTGCTGTAGTTCTCAAAAACTTTTGATTCAAAGGGTTTTTTCATTTTGAATCCTATCCCTCCAGAGGCATTCCTCACCAATGCGAGGGGAAATTTCAAGACACCTCGTCAGTAGTGCTTTCATCTCGAGTCATCAGGTGTTTCGGGCTTTCAGCACTATACACCTTCATCGAGATGTGCCCCGCCCGGGTGATCAATCCCGAGCGTGTGTCTTGTAGCCAATTACTATACAAGTGATCAGACTCTCAATTGGTGAGGTTGGAGTCTGAAATATAAATACCAGATTATTGCCTTATAGATAAAAGGTTATTTTGTGGATTCTAATAAGAGATTTCAACCTATATTGCATCTGGTTTTTATTAACTGTACTGTGCTGCGTCGCAGTGATGCACCTTTAATCCTGCTTTATACTATTTTTGGCAATATAAACCGTTTTTATTTTCTTTAAATTGTTGTTTTGAGTTCACATTTATCTTTGTTTTTTATTATCATATCTCTTATTTTGACAGATTTTTCATTAGGTGGTTTTGAATTATGTGTATGAGTTGGCTATACAAATAAACTTGCCTTGCCAATCTACAGTTTAAGACTCTGTTAATACGAGAAACTGATCCTGAGTGTCATGCTAAACCACGTGCTATCGTATGCCTCGATCCAAAAGATCATTTCCTAACGAAAATCCAATTAATCCTGTTTAAAAAGTAATGATACAGTGATGTTATGTCTACCTGTCACCATTAAAAGTGCTGATGTTGATCCTTTGTGGGTCTCAGTTCGATGTTTTGCACGTGTTGTCCCGTGGAACCTGCTTTGTGATGATAACAGAAGTGTAATGAGTTTTAATAAAGTTGGAACGATCGAGTGGCGCCCTCTGGTGGTTACTTTAGGGAACTACAGTCCCAAAACGTATGTTTGAATGCCTTTTAAAGCTGCTGGCTATGCTTTTCATTTAAAATTGAAATAAATCATTTTATTTTACTACTCGATATGGTCTAAGGAATTTGTAAAGCGTTTCCTTTATTTATTTATTATAAAAAACAAGGGAATTAAACGTGTCGCTTTTTTGAATGTACAATTCATTAACCTAGAGCAATTACTCCTGGGTTTGAGCTGAGTTTTCCAGATGTTGGGTTTAGGGTTTGGTGTTAGGTGAGGGGAATAAACATGTATTTATTATTATTTTTAGGGGTTCTAAAAATTATTTTTAATTTTTGGGGTTTAGGGATTAAGTGTGGTGGGCCACTAATCTCAGTTTATCGTACTCCTTTTAGGGTTTTTGGGGTTAGGGTTTATGAGGAGGTCAGGGGATTATATTTGTAGGATTATTTACTTATTATTTATTTCTAATCGACGATGAGGACTATAATAAGTTTTACATTATATGAGTCTTCTGCGTCCAGAAAAAGATCTTACTTAAGGAACGAACCAGGAAATGTAAGCCTGTCTAGGTCTCACATCGCCCAAAGAACCTGTCTAGGTTCGGTTCGTTTTCCCTTCCCGCCTATCCCCCACCGAGAACGGAAGAGGGAGAGACGGGAGGGAATGAAGATCTCCATCTGGGCGATTTTCTGGCCTGGATGTTGTAAGATCGTGCGCGTGAACATGGTATGTCAAGTCCGATGGCTCTGGCAAAGGGTTAGGTTTTTCGGAAAGTTACAACATCTCCCCCCTATTCGGAGCTCGTCCGAAAAGGTTTGGAATAGGGAGAATGAGGTGGGTGCACGGGCCGACGCATGTTAGACTATACCATGTCGCCTGTGATCGTCTCCCATCTAGGAGCAGTGCCTTTATCGGCTTCAGGCCACGTAGATAATTTGTTTTTGTGTATTTCTGAGGAATCCTGTTTTTGCTTCAGATCTACATTATTTGTTTTTGTCTTTTCTTTATAACTTAGACTGTAGTTTGTTGTAATGTTTGTATATTGCTTTGTTTTGTATCTAGGAAGGATTTAAGGTAAATCTTGTATAGAGCTTTTTATTTAGATACTATGTCTATGGTGCTTGACTTTAGAATTAGCCAAGATACAGGTATATATTAAAGAAGTCTAGGTTTCCTGACCTTGGGTTTAGGGGCAGGTTTAGGTTAAGTGTAGTGATTACTATTTGTCCCGATGGTGCCTGACTTTGGGGTTAGGGCAAGTTAAGGTAAGGGGTAGTTGGTTTTAATGTTTAAGAAGTACTGACCTTGGGTTTAGGGATTTGTATTTTAGATCCCGACTCTTTAGGGGTTGAACTATGACCGTCTCGGTTTTGAAAAGTCTCACTGGCTCGTGTTGTGCGTACCATCTAGTTTTCGGTATAATTACGCTACATCGGGCATTTTGCATATGCGTTTAAGGTCTGATTTATACTGTAGTTGTCAGAGTACTTCAGGGGATTTTACCTTAGCCGTCTCAGCGTTTAAAGCGTTTCTTGCTGTAGTTCTCAAAAACTTTTGATTCAAAGGGTTTTTTCATTTTGAATCCTATCCCTCCAGAGGCATTCCTCACCAATGCGAGGGAAAATTTCAAGACACCTCGTCAGTAGTGCTTTCATCTCGAGTCATCAGGTGTTTCGGGCTTTCAGCACTATACACCTTCATCGAGATGTGCCCCGCCCGGGTGATCAATCCCGAGCGTGTGTCTTGTAGCCAATTACTATACAAGTGATCAGACTCTCAATTGGTGAGGTTGGAGTCTGAAATATAAATACCAGATTATTGCCTTATAGATAAAAGGTTATTTTGTGGATTCTAATAAGAGATTTCAACCTATATTGCATCTGGTTTTTATTAACTGTACTGTGCTGCGTCGCAGTGATGCACCTTTAATCCTGCTTTATACTATTTTTGGCAATATAAACCGTTTTTATTTTCTTTAAATTGTTGTTTTGAGTTCACATTTATCTTTGTTTTTTATTATCATATCTCTTATTTTGACAGATTTTTCATTAGGTGGTTTTGAATTATGTGTATGAGTTGGCTATACAAATAAACTTGCCTTGCCAATCTACAGTTTAAGACTCTGTTAATACGAGAAACTGATCCTGAGTGTCATGCTAAGCCACGTGCTATCGTATGCCTCGATCCAAAAAATCATTTCCTAACGAAAATCCAATTAATCCTGTTTAAAAAGTAATGATACAGTGATGTTATGTCTACCTGTCACCATTAAAAGTGCTGATGTTGATCCTTTGTGGGTCTCAGTTCGATGTTTTGCACGTGTTGTCCCGTGGAACCTGCTTTGTGATGATAACAGAAGTGTAATGAGTTTTAATAAAGTTGGAACGATCGAGTGGCGCCCTCTGGTGGTTACTTTAGGGAACTACAGTCCCAAAACGTATGTTTGAATGCCTTTTAAAGCTGCTGGCTATGCTTTTCATTTAAAATTGAAATAAATCATTTTATTTTACTACTCGATATGGTCCAAGGAATTTGTAAAGCGTTTCCTTTATTTATTTATTATAAAAAACAAGGGAATTAAACGTGTCGCTTTTTTGAATGTACAATTCATTAACCTAGAGCAATTACTCCTGGGTTTGAGCTGAGTTTTCCAGATGTTGGGTTTAGGGTTTGGTGTTAGGTGAGGGGAATAAACATGTATTTATTATTATTTTTAGGGGTTCTAAAAATTATTTTTAATTTTTGGGGTTTAGGGATTAAGTGTGGTGGGCCACTAATCTCAGTTTATCGTACTCCTTTTAGGGTTTTTGGGGTTAGGGTTTATGAGGAGGTCAGGGGATTATATTTGTAGGATTATTTACTTATTATTTATTTCTAATCGACGATGAGGACTATAATAAGTTTTACATTATATGAGTCTTCTGCGTCCAGAAAAAGATCTTACTTAAGGAACGAACCAGGAAATGTAAGCCTGTCTAGGTCTCACATCGCCCAAAGAACCTGTCTAGGTTCGGTTCGTTTTCCCTTCCCGCCTATCCCCCACCGAGAACGGAAGAGGGAGAGACGGGAGGGAATGAAGATCTCCATCTGGGCGATTTTCTGGCCTGGATGTTGTAAGATCGTGCGCGTGAACATGGTATGTCAAGTCCGATGGCTCTGGCAAAGGGTTAGGTTTTTCGGAAAGTTACAACATCTCCCCCCTATTCGGAGCTCGTCCGAAAAGGTTTGGAATAGGGAGAATGAGGTGGGTGCACGGGCCGACGCATGTTAGACTATACCATGTCGCCTGTGATCGTCTCCCATCTAGGAGCAGTGCCTTTATCGGCTTCAGGCCACGTAGATAATTTGTTTTTGTGTATTTCTGAGGAATCCTGTTTTTGCTTCAGATCTACATTATTTGTTTTTGTCTTTTCTTTATAACTTAGACTGTAGTTTGTTGTAATGTTTGTATATTGCTTTGTTTTGTATCTAGGAAGGATTTAAGGTAAATCTTGTATAGAGCTTTTTATTTAGATACTATGTCTATGGTGCTTGACTTTAGAATTAGCCAAGATACAGGTATATTTTAAAGAAGTCTAGGTTTCCTGACCTTAGGTTTAGGGGCAGGTTTAGGTTAAGTGTAGTGATTACTATTTGTCCCGATGGTGCCTGACTTTGGGGTTAGGGCAAGTTAAGGTAAGGGGTAGTTGGTTTTAATGTTTAAGAAGTACTGACCTTGGGTTTAGGGATTTGTATTTTAGATCCCGACTCTTTAGGGGTTGAACTATGACCGTCTCGGTTTTGAAAAGTCTCACCGGCTCGTGTTGTGCGTACCATCTAGTTTTCGGTATAATTACGCTACATCGGGCATTTTGCATATGCGTTTAAGGTCTGATTTATACTGTAGTTGTCAGAGTACTTCAGGGGATTTTACCTTAGCCGTCTCAGCGTTTAAAGCGTTTCTTGCTGTAGTTCTCAAAAACTTTTGATTCAAAGGGTTTTTTCATTTTGAATCCTATCCCTCCAGAGGCATTCCTCACCAATGCGAGGGAAAATTTCAAGACACCTCGTCAGTAGTGCTTTCATCTCGAGTCATCAGGTGTTTCGGGCTTTCAGCACTATACACCTTCATCGAGATGTGCCCCGCCCGGGTGATCAATCCCGAGCGTGTGTCTTGTAGCCAATTACTATACAAGTGATCAGACTCTCAATTGGTGAGGTTGGAGTCTGAAATATAAATACCAGATTATTGCCTTATAGATAAAAGGTTATTTTGTGGATTCTAATAAGAGATTTCAACCTATATTGCATCTGGTTTTTATTAACTGTACTGTGCTGCGTCGCAGTGATGCACCTTTAATCCTGCTTTATACTATTTTTGGCAATATAAACCGTTTTTATTTTCTTTAAATTGTTGTTTTGAGTTCACATTTATCTTTGTTTTTTATTATCATGTCTCTTATTTTGACAGATTTTTAATTAGGTGGTTTTGAATTATGTGTATGAGTTGGCTATACAAATAAACTTGCCTTGCCAATCTACAGTTTAAGACTCTGTTAATACGAGAAACTGATCCTGAGTGTCATGCTAAGCCACGTGCTATCGTATGCCTCGATCCAAAAGATCATTTCCAAACGAAAATCCAATTAATCCTGTTTAAAAAGTAATGATACAGTGATGATATGTCTACCTGTCACCTTTAAAAGTGCTGATGTTGATCCTTTGTGGGTCTCAGTTCGATGTTTTGCACGTGTTGTCCCGTGGAACCTGCTTTGTGATGATAACAGAAGTGTAATGAGTTTTAATAAAGATGGAACGATCGAGTGGCGCCCTCTGGCGGTTACTTTAGGGAACTACAGTTCCAAAACGTAGGTTTAAATGCCTTTTAAAGCTGCTGGCTATGCTTTTCATTTAAAATTGAAATAAATCATTTTATTTTACTACTCGATATGGTCTAAGGAATTTGTAAAGCGTTTCCTTTATTTATTTATTATAAAAAACAAGGGAATTAAACGTGTCGCTTTTTTGAATGTACAATTCATTAACCTAGAGCAATTACTCCTGGGTTTGAGCTGAGTTTTCCAGATGTTGGGTTTAGGGTTTGGTGTTAGGTGAGGGGAATAAACATGTATTTATTATTATTTTTAGGGGTTCTAAAAATTATTTTTAATTTTTGGGGTTTAGGGATTAAGTGTGGTGGGCCACTAATCTCAGTTTATCGTACTCCTTTTAGGGTTTTTGGGGTTAGGGTTTATGAGGAGGTCAGGGGATTATATTTGTAGGATTATTTACTTATTATTTATTTCTAATCGACGATGAGGACTATAATAAGTTTTACATTATATGAGTCTTCTGCGTCCAGAAAAAGATCTTACTTAAGGAACGAACCAGGAAATGTAAGCCTGTCTAGGTCTCACATCGCCCAAAGAACCTGTCTAGGTTCGGTTCGTTTTCCCTTCCCGCCTATCCCCCACCGAGAACGGAAGAGGGAGAGACGGGAGGGAATGAAGATCTCCATCTGGGCGATTTTCTGGCCTGGATGTTGTAAGATCGTGCGCGTGAACATGGTATGTCAAGTCCGATGGCTCAGGCAAAGGGTTAGGTTTTTCGGAAAGTTACAACATCTCCCCCCTATTCGGAGCTCGTCCGAAAAGGTTTGGAATAGGGAGAATGAGGTGGGTGCACGGGCCGACGCATGTTAGACTATACCATGTCGCCTGTGATCGTCTCCCATCTAGGAGCAGTGCCTTTATCGGCTTCAGGCCACGTAGATAATTTGTTTTTGTGTATTTCTGAGGAATCCTGTTTTTGCTTCAGATCTACATTATTTGTTTTTGTCTTTTCTTTATAACTTAGACTGTAGTTTGTTGTAATGTTTGTATATTGCTTTGTTTTGTATCTAGGAAGGATTTAAGGTAAATCTTGTATAGAGCTTTTTATTTAGATACTATGTCTATGGTGCTTGACTTTAGAATTAGCCAAGATACAGGTATATTTTAAAGAAGTCTAGGTTTCCTGACCTTAGGTTTAGGGGCAGGTTTAGGTTAAGTGTAGTGATTACTATTTGTCCCGATGGTGCCTGACTTTGGGGTTAGGGCAAGTTAAGGTAAGGGGTAGTTGGTTTTAATGTTTAAGAAGTACTGACCTTGGGTTTAGGGATTTGTATTTTAGATCCCGACTCTTTAGAGTTTGAATTTTGACCGTCTCGGTTTTGAAAAGTCTCACCGGCTCGTGTTGTGCGTATCATCTAGTTTTCGGTATAATTACGCTTACATCGGGCATTTTGCATATGCGTTTAAGGTCTGATTTATACTGTAGTTGTCAGAGTACTTCAGGGGATTTTACCTTAGCCGTCTCAGCGTTTAAAGCGTTTCTTGCTGTAGTTCTCAAAAACTTTTGATTCAAAGGGTTTTTTAATTTTGAATCCTATCCCTCCAGAGGCATTCCTCACCAATGCGAGGGAAAATTTCAAGACACCTCGTCAGTAGTGCTTTCATCTCGAGTCATCAGGTGTTTCGGGCTTTCAGCACTATACACCTTCATCGAGATGTGCCCCGCCCGGGTGATCAATCCCGAGCGTGTGTCTTGTAGCCAATTACTATACAAGTGATCAGACTCTCAATTGGTGAGGTTGGAGTCTGAAATATAAATACCAGATTATTGCCTTATGGATAAAAGGTTATTTTGTGGATTCTAATAAGAGATTTCAACCTATATTGCATCTGGTTTTTATTAACTGTACTGTGCTGCGTCGCAGTGATGCACCTTTAATCATGCTTTATACTATTTTAGGCAATATAAACCGTTTTTATTTTCTTTAAATTGTTGTTTTGAGTTCACGTGTATCTTTGTTTTTTATTATTATGTCTCTTACTTTGACAGATTTTTCATTAGGTGGTTTTGAATTATGTGTATGAGTTGGCTATACAAATAAACTTGCCTTGCCAATCTACAGTTTAAGACTCTGTTAATACGAGAAACTGATCCTGAGTGTCATGCTAAGCCACGTGCTATCGTATGCCTCGATCCAAAAGATCATTTCCAAACGAAAATCCAATTAATCCCGTTTAAAAAGTAATGATACAGTGATGTTATGTCTACCTGTCACCATTAAAAGTGCTGATGTTGATCCTTTGTGGGTCTCAGTTCGATGTTTTGCACGTGTTGTCCCGTGGAACCTGCTTTGTGATGATAACAGAAGTGTAATGAGTTTTAATAAAGATGGAACGATCGGGTGGCGCCCTCTGGTGGTTACTTTAGGGAACTACAGTCCCAAAACGTATGTTTGAATGCCTTTTAAAGCTGCTGGCTATGCTTTTCATTTAAAATTGAAATAAATCATTTTATTTTACTACTCGATATGGTCTAAGGAATTTGTAAAGCGTTTCCTTTATTTATTTATTATAAAAAACAAGGGAATTAAACGTGTCGCTTTTTTGAATGTACAATTCATTAACCTAGAGCAATTACTCCTGGGTTTGAGCTGAGTTTTCCAGATGTTGGGTTTAGGGTTTGGTGTTAGGTGAGGGGAATAAACATGTATTTATTATTATTTTTAGGGGTTCTAAAAATTATTTTTAATTTTTGGGGTTTAGGGATTAAGTGTGGTGGGCCACTAATCTCAGTTTATCGTACTCCTTTTAGGGTTTTTGGGGTTAGGGTTTATGAGGAGGTCAGGGGATTATATTTGTAGGATTATTTACTTATTATTTATTTCTAATCGACGATGAGGACTATAATAAGTTTTACATTATATGAGTCTTCTGCGTCCAGAAAAAGATCTTACTTAAGGAACGAACCAGGAAATGTAAGCCTGTCTAGGTCTCACATCGCCCAAAGAACCTGTCTAGGTTCGGTTCGTTTTCCCTTCCCGCCTATCCCCCACCGAGAACGGAAGAGGGAGAGACGGGAGGGAATGAAGATCTCCATCTGGGCGATTTTCTGGCCTGGATGTTGTAAGATCGTGCGCGTGAACATGGTATGTCAAGTCCGATGGCTCTGGCAAAGGGTTAGGTTTTTCGGAAAGTTACAACATCTCCCCCCTATTCGGAGCTCGTCCGAAAAGGTTTGGAATAGGGAGAATGAGGTGGGTGCACGGGCCGACGCATGTTAGACTATACCATGTCGCCTGTGATCGTCTCCCATCTAGGAGCAGTGCCTTTATCGGCTTCAGGCCACGTAGATAATTTGTTTTTGTGTATTTCTGAGGAATCCTGTTTTTGCTTCAGATCTACATTATTTGTTTTTGTCTTTTCTTTATAACTTAGACTGTAGTTTGTTGTAATGTTTGTATATTGCTTTGTTTTGTATCTAGGAAGGATTTAAGGTAAATCTTGTATAGAGCTTTTTATTTAGATACTATGTCTATGGTGCTTGACTTTAGAATTAGCCAAGATACAGGTATATTTTAAAGAAGTCTAGGTTTCCTGACCTTAGGTTTAGGGGCAGGTTTAGGTTAAGTGTAGTGATTACTATTTGTCCCGATGGTGCCTGACTTTGGGGTTAGGGCAAGTTAAGGTAAGGGGTAGTTGGTTTTAATGTTTAAGAAGTACTGACCTTGGGTTTAGGGATTTGTATTTTAGATCCCGACTCTTTAGAGTTTGAATTTTGACCGTCTCGGTTTTGAAAAGTCTCACCGGCTCGTGTTGTGCGTATCATCTAGGGTTAGGGTTAGGTTAGAGTTAGGCCAAAGCCAGACCCAAGGTCCAACTTGGAAAGCACTGGCCATCGTTCAACTGGCCGCCTCAGGTAAGTTCCCATTATCACACCAAAAGCCCAAAATAGTATGCACAAGCACTCACACTAATTCCTTTTTTGGTAAATAAATCCACATTTGTGGTTAGTGAGCTTAGGGCTGCTTTTTGCAGGTTTTGTGACGTTGGGGTTAGGGTTTGTGTTCAGGTGAGAGGATCTAAATGGATCTACTTCAATCACCATCCACAATAAAGGTTTCCAGATGATGTTATGCTGGTGTTCGAGAGAAGACTTGGTCTGTAAGCCTGTATCACGCGACGTTTCGACAGCTTTTCGTGTCTTCTTCAGGCGAGGCTTGATTTTTAGAATTATTAAAGAGGACTCAACACCGTTCTTCTTGTGGAGACTGACTCAAATTGGGCCCAACACTATTCCAAAATTTTCAGAAGGACATTCAACATCGTCCAATGACAGAGACTAATACCAGAACGGTTTTCTACACTGCGTTCCTGACATAAGACCATACACACCGTCCCAAAGTGTGCCTCCATCTTATTTTAGACGTGAGATCTCCCTTAAAAATCCATCCTATACTTACTTTCCCTATTTTGGGCCGATAGGAGATTTTTAGGTGGGTCTTTAATGTCTCTTTTTCAGTGGAAACCAGTTCTAAAACGAGTGCTCCATGTCATTCTTCGTGTTGAGCAACGTTCTTACTAATTTTGATCCCAGTGGAGACTGCTCTGAATGAGTTCTCAACACTTCTTATATGGTGGAGTTTAAATAACACACATAAATATTTTTTTATTGTGTGTCTGAAATTTTAATTTTGAATGTAAAACCTCTTTAATAATTTTACACGCTCTACACACTGTGTTTGGTGGAGCTAATAATTTTCCTCTGTCTCAGTGTCCATCTGTGTGGGTCTTTATATATCTGAGAAGGGCGTGGCTTCTCTCTTTCTATTTTCCAACGTCAAATAAAATTTTAAGAAGCATATTTTTGCATTTTACTTGTAATACTATAATGAAACTATTAGCACAATAATGCAAACCACACTTTTCAAGGTCCAGAGAGCGAGGCACTCGCTAGGTTAGGTTAGAGTTAGGCCAAAGCCAGACCCAAGGTCCAACTTGGAAAGCACTGGCCATCGTTCAACTGGCCGCCTCAGGTAAGTTCCCATTATCACACCAAAAGCCCAAAATAGTATGCACAAGCACTCACACTAATTCCTTTTTTGGTAAATAAATCCACATTTGTGGTTAGTGAGCTTAGGGCTGCTTTTTGCAGGTTTTGTGACGTTGGGGTTAGGGTTTGTGTTCAGGTGAGAGGATCTAAATGGATCTACTTCAATCACCATCCACAATAAAGGTTTCCAGATGATGTTATGCTGGTGTTCGAGAGAAGACTTGGTCTGTAAGCCTGTATCACGCGACGTTTCGACAGCTTTTCGTGTCTTCTTCAGGCGAGGCTTGATTTTTAGAATTATTAAAGAGGACTCAACACCGTTCTTCTTGTGGAGACTGACTCAAATTGGGCCCAACACTATTCCAAAATTTTCAGAAGGACATTCAACATCGTCCAATGACAGAGACTAATACCAGAACGGTTTTCTACACTGCGTTCCTGACATAAGACCATACACACCGTCCCAAAGTGTGCCTCCATCTTATTTTAGACGTGAGATCTCCCTTAAAAATCCATCCTATACTTACTTTCCCTATTTTGGGCCGATAGGAGATTTTTAGGTGGGTCTTTAATGTCTCTTTTTCAGTGGAAACCAGTTCTAAAACGAGTGCTCCATGTCATTCTTCGTGTTGAGCAACGTTCTTACTAATTTTGATCCCAGTGGAGACTGCTCTGAATGAGTTCTCAACACTTCTTATATGGTGGAGTTTAAATAACACACATAAATATTTTTTTATTGTGTGTCTGAAATTTTAATTTTGAATGTAAAACCTCTTTAATAATTTTACACGCTCTACACACTGTGTTTGGTGGAGCTAATAATTTTCCTCTGTCTCAGTGTCCATCTGTGTGGGTCTTTATATATCTGAGAAGGGCGTGGCTTCTCTCTTTCTATTTTCCAACGTCAAATAAAATTTTAAGAAGCATATTTTTGCATTTTACTTGTAATACTATAATGAAACTATTAGCACAATAATGCAAACCACACTTTTCAAGGTCCAGAGAGCGAGGCACTCGCTAGGTTAGGTTAGAGTTAGGCCAAAGCCAGACCCAAGGTCCAACTTGGAAAGCACTGGCCATCGTTCAACTGGCCGCCTCAGGTAAGTTCCCATTATCACACCAAAAGCCCAAAATAGTATGCACAAGCACTCACACTAATTCCTTTTTTGGTAAATAAATCCACATTTGTGGTTAGTGAGCTTAGGGCTGCTTTTTGCAGGTTTTGTGACGTTGGGGTTAGGGTTTGTGTTCAGGTGAGAGGATCTAAATGGATCTACTTCAATCACCATCCACAATAAAGGTTTCCAGATGATGTTATGCTGGTGTTCGAGAGAAGACTTGGTCTGTAAGCCTGTATCACGCGACGTTTCGACAGCTTTTCGTGTCTTCTTCAGGCGAGGCTTGATTTTTAGAATTATTAAAGAGGACTCAACACCGTTCTTCTTGTGGAGACTGACTCAAATTGGGCCCAACACTATTCCAAAATTTTCAGAAGGACATTCAACATCGTCCAATGACAGAGACTAATACCAGAACGGTTTTCTACACTGCGTTCCTGACATAAGACCATACACACCGTCCCAAAGTGTGCCTCCATCTTATTTTAGACGTGAGATCTCCCTTAAAAATCCATCCTATACTTACTTTCCCTATTTTGGGCCGATAGGAGATTTTTAGGTGGGTCTTTAATGTCTCTTTTTCAGTGGAAACCAGTTCTAAAACGAGTGCTCCATGTCATTCTTCGTGTTGAGCAACGTTCTTACTAATTTTGATCCCAGTGGAGACTGCTCTGAATGAGTTCTCAACACTTCTTATATGGTGGAGTTTAAATAACACACATAAATATTTTTTTATTGTGTGTCTGAAATTTTAATTTTGAATGTAAAACCTCTTTAATAATTTTACACGCTCTACACACTGTGTTTGGTGGAGCTAATAATTTTCCTCTGTCTCAGTGTCCATCTGTGTGGGTCTTTATATATCTGAGAAGGGCGTGGCTTCTCTCTTTCTATTTTCCAACGTCAAATAAAATTTTAAGAAGCATATTTTTGCATTTTACTTGTAATACTATAATGAAACTATTAGCACAATAATGCAAACCACACTTTTCAAGGTCCAGAGAGCAAGGCACTCGCTAGGTTAGGTTAGAGTTAGGCCAAAGCCAGACCCAAGGTCCAACTTGGAAAGCACTGGCCATCGTTCAACTGGCCGCCTCAGGTAAGTTCCCATTATCACACCAAAAGCCCAAAATAGTATGCACAAGCACTCACACTAATTCCTTTTTTGGTAAATAAATCCACATTTGTGGTTAGTGAGCTTAGGGCTGCTTTTTGCAGGTTTTGTGACGTTGGGGTTAGGGTTTGTGTTCAGGTGAGAGGATCTAAATGGATCTACTTCAATCACCATCCACAATAAAGGTTTCCAGATGATGTTATGCTGGTGTTCGAGAGAAGACTTGGTCTGTAAGCCTGTATCACGCGACGTTTCGACAGCTTTTCGTGTCTTCTTCAGGCGAGGCTTGATTTTTAGAATTATTAAAGAGGACTCAACACCGTTCTTCTTGTGGAGACTGACTCAAATTGGGCCCAACACTATTCCAAAATTTTCAGAAGGACATTCAACATCGTCCAATGACAGAGACTAATACCAGAACGGTTTTCTACACTGCGTTCCTGACATAAGACCATACACACCGTCCCAAAGTGTGCCTCCATCTTATTTTAGACGTGAGATCTCCCTTAAAAATCCATCCTATACTTACTTTCCCTATTTTGGGCCGATAGGAGATTTTTAGGTGGGTCTTTAATGTCTCTTTTTCAGTGGAAACCAGTTCTAAAACGAGTGCTCCATGTCATTCTTCGTGTTGAGCAACGTTCTTACTAATTTTGATCCCAGTGGAGACTGCTCTGAATGAGTTCTCAACACTTCTTATATGGTGGAGTTTAAATAACACACATAAATATTTTTTTATTGTGTGTCTGAAATTTTAATTTTGAATGTAAAACCTCTTTAATAATTTTACACGCTCTACACACTGTGTTTGGTGGAGCTAATAATTTTCCTCTGTCTCAGTGTCCATCTGTGTGGGTCTTTATATATCTGAGAAGGGCGTGGCTTCTCTCTTTCTATTTTCCAACGTCAAATAAAATTTTAAGAAGCATATTTTTGCATTTTACTTGTAATACTATAATGAAACTATTAGCACAATAATGCAAACCACACTTTTCAAGGTCCAGAGAGCGAGGCACTCGCTAGGTTAGGTTAGAGTTAGGCCAAAGCCAGACCCAAGGTCCAACTTGGAAAGCACTGGCCATCGTTCAACTGGCCGCCTCAGGTAAGTTCCCATTATCACACCAAAAGCCCAAAATAGTATGCACAAGCACTCACACTAATTCCTTTTTTGGTAAATAAATCCACATTTGTGGTTAGTGAGCTTAGGGCTGCTTTTTGCAGGTTTTGTGACGTTGGGGTTAGGGTTTGTGTTCAGGTGAGAGGATCTAAATGGATCTACTTCAATCACCATCGTTAGGGTTAGGGTTAGGGTTAGGGTTAGGGTTAGGAGTTAGGTTAGTCCAGAGTCCAGACAAGTCCAGACCCGGTTGTGCATGGGCCATCAAGCTCTGACCACTCCAGACAATCCAATGGACACCCCAGGAACCAGAGAAGCCCCCCGCTCCCCATCATACAAAAATATGCAATATTCACACATCAATAGATCTCTGAATGGGCAGTAAGAAAGAGGAAAGTCCATCCTTTGGTGTAACCTGTACGTAGAGAGAATGAGAGAGACCATGACCAATCCACCACCGTGTACCTAGAAAAGCCTCCAGGACCTCTGTGTTTAGATTATGTGTCTGAAGAAGGACATTTTTATTTTGTTCAGTGTGTTCAAATGATCTTTTATTGTGTAAAGGAAATATAATGTCAAAATGAATTTTTAAAGGAGTACTGCATCCCATTATAAGTCAATGGTGCCCCAGATACAAAGTGTGTTAAAATCAGTATATGGGGTTCTAGTCTCTAATGATGTGGATTTTAGGTGTATAGTGTTAGTCAGACACAGTGTATCCCCCCATAAGGGTTGTATTCATATTGTGTTTGATATATATAGAGAGAGGGCTGGTGCACTTGGGTTAAACCTCAGGCCCCTGTGATGTTGGGGTTAGAAAAGGGAGAGGTTCAGGGTTCTAATGAACTTGGTGTAAAGACTCTCATAGGGGTGGTGTAATTGGGGTTAGTGCCCAGA
Source organism: Paramisgurnus dabryanus (assembly GCF_030506205.2). Taxonomy (NCBI): domain Eukaryota; kingdom Metazoa; phylum Chordata; class Actinopteri; order Cypriniformes; family Cobitidae; genus Paramisgurnus; species Paramisgurnus dabryanus. Next base: position 148,735 of record NC_133356.1, on the reverse strand, counting down.
CTCCTGTGATGTTGGGGTTAGAAAAGGGAGGGGTTTGGGGTTCTAATGAATTAATGTAAAAACTCCCATAGGGGTGGTGTAATTGGGGTTAGTGCCCAGGCCCCTGTGATGTTGGGGTTTGAGAAAGGGTAGGTGTGGTGTTCTAGAAGTTAAGGAGGCTGTAGTGTTGAGAAATCACAATATGTGTGACCTGGATTGGGTTTAGGCACAGAAGGTGTGGTGCATCGACCCTTGTGATTGGGGTATGGGCCTAATTCAAGGTCAATCAGTGAGGTTATCCGTGTGTAAATTGGTATGGTCTCCCCCGTCTCTGAAAGCATACAGAGAAAAAATGTGTGTTAAGAACATATACAAATCATTAGTCAGATTTTTCATGATGATGCATCTTTCAGCAAATAATATATAATATATAAAGGGAGACCTCTGCATGGCGTGTCTGTTGTAAAGAAGACAGTGGGCCTAAAAGGAAAGCATAGCGAGTTAGCTCAGAAACTAGGCCTCATTGAGACCTCTAGGAAAATCTGTATTCAGTTTTTTAATCCACAAACTCTCTGTTTTCAATCTGTCCCTAAGAGACCAGCGTGGATCTGATTGCAAGCCTGTCACTTTGAGTTCTTTAAGTCCATGTTTTAGGAAATGTTGTACTAAGTGTCTGCGTTTATCAATTTTGTGGATGATATTGTGTACATGTTGATAAACTCTAGTGTTGATTTGATTTTTGGTTTGTCCAACATACTGCTTTTGACACTTATTACAGAAAATCAGATACACACAATTAGCCGAGTGGGAGGACAGAGACTGTTTTAGCTCAAAAATTTGTTGTGTAAACCTATTACGTACCCAACGCTTATAGGTGTAATATTTACAGGTTCCAGCTTTGCTTTTAGTTAAGGGTTTAGACACCTTACTATGAACTAATTTGTCAAGAAGATTTTTATTTCTGCAATGGGCAGCAATAGGTTTATGTTTCTGTAAGCAATTAGTGGAATCTGTAAATTTGAAAAAGTTTTCCTTAATACTCTTATTAAGTTGGATACTTTGATTGCAAAATCTAGAGACCATGGGTATAATCTTAGTCCTAGGTGGGTTATCAGTTACCGTGGCCTTTTTGGGTTTAAGAAAAGACTTGTGTATACTTCTCAGAAAGGATCTAGAGTAATTTCTCTGTCTCAAAGCTGCAAAGAGTGTTTTAGTAGCTATGTCAAATTGAGATTTCTCTGTGCATATCCTGTGAAATCTGAGTAGTTGTGATTTGATTATACCCCTAAAGGTGTGTTTGGGGTGAAAACTAGATTTGTGTAACAGACAGTGTGTGTCTGTGTCTTTAAAGTATACTTTGAAGTCTAATCTGTTAGTGATGTTAGGTTATGAATCTGGCTTAAAGCCAGGCCAAAGCCAGACCAACGGTCCAACTCGGAAGCACTGGCCATCGTTCAACTGGCCGCCTCAGGTAAGTTCCCATTATCACACCAACAGCCCAAAATAGTATGCACAAGCACTCACAATATCCTACTTTTTGGAAAATAAATCCACCTTGGTGGTTAGTGAGCTTAGGGCTGCTTTTTGCAGGTTTTGTGACGTTGGGGTTAGGGTTTGTGTTCAGGTGAGAGGTGGGTCTTTAATGTCTCTTTTTCAGTGGAAACCAATTCTAAAACGAGTGCTCCATGTCATTCTTCGTGTTGAGCAACGTTCTTACTAATTTTGATCCCAGTGGAGACTGCTCTGAATGAGTTCTCGACACTTTTTATGTGGTGGAGTTTAAATAACACACATAAATATTTTTTTATTGTGTGTCTAAAATTTTAATTTTAGATGTAAAACCTCTTTAATAATTTTACACGCTCTACACACTGTGTTTGGTGGAGCTAATAATTTTCCTCTGTCTCAGTGTCCATCTGTGTGGGTCTTTATATATCTGAGAAGGGCGTGGCTTCTCTCTTTCTATTTTCCAACGTCAAATAAAATTTTGAGAAGCATATTTTTGCATTTTACTTGTAATACCATTATGAAACCATTGGTACAACAATGTAAACCACACTTTTCAAGGTCCAGAGAGCGAGGCACTCGCATGAGTTAGGTTATGAATCTGGCTTAAAGCCAGGCCAAAGCCAGACCAACGGTCCAACTCGGAAGCACTGGCCATCGTTCAACTGGCCGCCTCAGGTAAGTTCCCATTATCACACCAACAGCCCAAAATAGTATGCACAAGCACTCACAATATCCTACTTTTTGGAAAATAAATCCACCTTGGTGGTTAGTGAGCTTAGGGCTGCTTTTTGCAGGTTTTGTGACGTTGGGGTTAGGGTTTGTGTTCAGGTGAGAGGATCTAAATGGATCTACTTCAATCACCATCCACAATAAAGGTTTCCAGATGATGTTATGCTGGTGTTCGAGAGAAGACTTGGTCTGTAAGCCTGTATCACGCGACGTTTCGACAGCTTTTCGTGTCTTCTTCAGGCGAGGCTTGATTTTTAGAATTATTAAAGAGGACTCAACACCGTTCTTCTTGTGGAGACGGTTAGGGTTAGGGTTAGGGTTAGGGTTAGGGTTAGGTTAGGTTAGGTTAGGGTTAGGTTAGGAGAGAGATTAGGCCAAAGCCAGACAATCTGACCTGGTTGTGTACTGGCCATCGCTCAACTGGCCACCTCAGGTAAGTGTCTATCATCATACCAATAGTACACAAGCACTCACATGAATATTTAGTGAGCTCAAGGTTGAGCCTTCTAGGTTTCGTGGTGTTGGGGTTAGAGTTTGTGTTGGGTTAGTCCATCTGTATGCCCATTTCGCGACGTTTCGACATTTTTGTGTCTTCTTCAGGCGAGGCTGTAGTCGGTACCTCTCGTGTGGAGAGCTCATCAACACTTAAATAGGGTGTGAAAAATATTAAACTAAATTTGGTAAGTATAATATTGTGCTCTCATCACTTCTTTGATGAGGACTTGACGAATTAACACCCTTTTGAATTTTTAACTACCCCTTTAACCCTTTAATAACACCAATATACACTCTGAGAAGCAAATCGTTGCTTTACTCATAATACTACCAGCACAATGACAAAAACTACACTTTTCAAGGCCCAGAGAACGAGGCACTGACTGGGTTAGGAGAGAGATTAGGCCAAAGCCAGACAATCTGACCTGGTTGTGTACTGGCCATCGCTCAACTGGCCACCTCAGGTAAGTATCTATCATCATACCAATAGTACACAAGCACTCACATGAATATTTAGTGAGCTCAAGGTTGAGCCTTCTAGGTTTCGTGGTGTTGGGGTTAGAGTTTGTGTTGGGTTAGTCCATCTGTATGCCCATTTCGCGACGTTTCGACATTTTTGTGTCTTCTTCAGGCGAGGCTGTAGTCGGTACCTCTCGTGTGGAGAGCTCATCAACACTTAAATAGGGTGTGAAAAATATTAAACTAAATTTGGTAAGTATAATATTGTGCTCTCATCACTTCTTTGATGAGGACTTGACGAATTAACACCCTTTTGAATTTTTAACTACCCCTTTAACCCTTTAATAACACCAATATACACTCTGAGAAGCAAATCGTTGCTTTACTCATAATACTACCAGCACAATGACAAAAACTACACTTTTCAAGGCCCAGAGAACGAGGCACTGACTGGGTTAGGAGAGAGATTAGGCCAAAGCCAGACAATCTGACCTGGTTGTGTACTGGCCATCGCTCAACTGGCCACCTCAGGTAAGTATCTATCATCATACCAATAGTACACAAGCACTCACATGAATATTTAGTGAGCTCAAGGTTGAGCCTTCTAGGTTTCGTGGTGTTGGGGTTAGAGTTTGTGTTGGGTTAGTCCATCTGTATGCCCATTTCGCGACGTTTCGACATTTTTGTGTCTTCTTCAGGCGAGGCTGTAGTCGGTACCTCTCGTGTGGAGAGCTCATCAACACTTAAATAGGGTGTGAAAAATATTAAACTAAATTTGGTAAGTATAATATTGTGCTCTCATCACTTCTTTGATGAGGACTTGACGAATTAACACCCTTTTGAATTTTTAACTACCCCTTTAACCCTTTAATAACACCAATATACACTCTGAGAAGCAAATCGTTGCTTTACTCATAATACTACCAGCACAATGACAAAAACTACACTTTTCAAGGCCCAGAGAACGAGGCACTGACTGGGTTAGGAGAGAGATTAGGCCAAAGCCAGACAATCTGACCTGGTTGTGTACTGGCCATCGCTCAACTGGCCACCTCAGGTAAGTATCTATCATCATACCAATAGTACACAAGCACTCACATGAATATTTAGTGAGCTCAAGGTTGAGCCTTCTAGGTTTCGTGGTGTTGGGGTTAGAGTTTGTGTTGGGTTAGTCCATCTGTATGCCCATTTCGCGACGTTTCGACATTTTTGTGTCTTCTTCAGGCGAGGCTGTAGTCGGTACCTCTCGTGTGGAGAGCTCATCAACACTTAAATAGGGTGTGAAAAATATTAAACTAAATTTGGTAAGTATAATATTGTGCTCTCATCACTTCTTTGATGAGGACTTGACGAATTAACACCCTTTTGAATTTTTAACTACCCCTTTAACCCTTTAATAACACCAATATACACTCTGAGAAGCAAATCGTTGCTTTACTCATAATACTACCAGCACAATGACAAAAACTACACTTTTCAAGGCCCAGAGAACGAGGCACTGACTGGGTTAGGAGAGAGATTAGGCCAAAGCCAGACAATCTGACCTGGTTGTGTACTGGCCATCGCTCAACTGGCCACCTCAGGTAAGTATCTATCATCATACCAATAGTACACAAGCACTCACATGAATATTTAGTGAGCTCAAGGTTGAGCCTTCTAGGTTTCGTGGTGTTGGGGTTAGAGTTTGTGTTGGGTTAGTCCATCTGTATGCCCATTTCGCGACGTTTCGACATTTTTGTGTCTTCTTCAGGCGAGGCTGTAGTCGGTACCTCTCGTGTGGAGAGCTCATCAACACTTAAATAGGGTGTGAAAAATATTAAACTAAATTTGGTAAGTATAATATTGTGCTCTCATCACTTCTTTGATGAGGACTTGACGAATTAACACCCTTTTGAATTTTTAACTACCCCTTTAACCCTTTAATAACACCAATATACACTCTGAGAAGCAAATCGTTGCTTTACTCATAATACTACCAGCACAATGACAAAAACTACACTTTTCAAGGCCCAGAGAACGAGGCACTGACTGGGTTAGGAGAGAGATTAGGCCAAAGCCAGACAATCTGACCTGGTTGTGTACTGGCCATCGCTCAACTGGCCACCTCAGGTAAGTATCTATCATCATACCAATAGTACACAAGCACTCACATGAATATTTAGTGAGCTCAAGGTTGAGCCTTCTAGGTTTCGTGGTGTTGGGGTTAGAGTTTGTGTTGGGTTAGTCCATCTGTATGCCCATTTCGCGACGTTTCGACATTTTTGTGTCTTCTTCAGGCGAGGCTGTAGTCGGTACCTCTCGTGTGGAGAGCTCATCAACACTTAAATAGGGTGTGAAAAATATTAAACTAAATTTGGTAAGTATAATATTGTGCTCTCATCACTTCTTTGATGAGGACTTGACGAATTAACACCCTTTTGAATTTTTAACTACCCCTTTAACCCTTTAATAACACCAATATACACTCTGAGAAGCAAATCGTTGCTTTACTCATAATACTACCAGCACAATGACAAAAACTACACTTTTCAAGGCCCAGAGAACGAGGCACTGACTGGGTTAGGAGAGAGATTAGGCCAAAGCCAGACAATCTGACCTGGTTGTGTACTGGCCATCGCTCAACTGGCCACCTCAGGTAAGTATCTATCATCATACCAATAGTACACAAGCACTCACATGAATATTTAGTGAGCTCAAGGTTGAGCCTTCTAGGTTTCGTGGTGTTGGGGTTAGAGTTTGTGTTGGGTTAGTCCATCTGTATGCCCATTTCGCGACGTTTCGACATTTTTGTGTCTTCTTCAGGCGAGGCTGTAGTCGGTACCTCTCGTGTGGAGAGCTCATCAACACTTAAATAGGGTGTGAAAAATATTAAACTAAATTTGGTAAGTATAATATTGTGCTCTCATCACTTCTTTGATGAGGACTTGACGAATTAACACCCTTTTGAATTTTTAACTACCCCTTTAACCCTTTAATAACACCAATATACACTCTGAGAAGCAAATCGTTGCTTTACTCATAATACTACCAGCACAATGACAAAAACTACACTTTTCAAGGCCCAGAGAACGAGGCACTGACTGGGTTAGGAGAGAGATTAGGCCAAAGCCAGACAATCTGACCTGGTTGTGTACTGGCCATCGCTCAACTGGCCACCTCAGGTAAGTATCTATCATCATACCAATAGTACACAAGCACTCACATGAATATTTAGTGAGCTCAAGGTTGAGCCTTCTAGGTTTCGTGGTGTTGGGGTTAGAGTTTGTGTTGGGTTAGTCCATCTGTATGCCCATTTCGCGACGTTTCGACATTTTTGTGTCTTCTTCAGGCGAGGCTGTAGTCGGTACCTCTCGTGTGGAGAGCTCATCAACACTTAAATAGGGTGTGAAAAATATTAAACTAAATTTGGTAAGTATAATATTGTGCTCTCATCACTTCTTTGATGAGGACTTGACGAATTAACACCCTTTTGAATTTTTAACTACCCCTTTAACCCTTTAATAACACCAATATACACTCTGAGAAGCAAATCGTTGCTTTACTCATAATACTACCAGCACAATGACAAAAACTACACTTTTCAAGGCCCAGAGAACGAGGCACTGACTGGGTTAGGAGAGAGATTAGGCCAAAGCCAGACAATCTGACCTGGTTGTGTACTGGCCATCGCTCAACTGGCCACCTCAGGTAAGTATCTATCATCATACCAATAGTACACAAGCACTCACATGAATATTTAGTGAGCTCAAGGTTGAGCCTTCTAGGTTTCGTGGTGTTGGGGTTAGAGTTTGTGTTGGGTTAGTCCATCTGTATGCCCATTTCGCGACGTTTCGACATTTTTGTGTCTTCTTCAGGCGAGGCTGTAGTCGGTACCTCTCGTGTGGAGAGCTCATCAACACTTAAATAGGGTGTGAAAAATATTAAACTAAATTTGGTAAGTATAATATTGTGCTCTCATCACTTCTTTGATGAGGACTTGACGAATTAACACCCTTTTGAATTTTTAACTACCCCTTTAACCCTTTAATAACACCAATATACACTCTGAGAAGCAAATCGTTGCTTTACTCATAATACTACCAGCACAATGACAAAAACTACACTTTTCAAGGCCCAGAGAACGAGGCACTGACTGGGTTAGGAGAGAGATTAGGCCAAAGCCAGACAATCTGACCTGGTTGTGTACTGGCCATCGCTCAACTGGCCACCTCAGGTAAGTATCTATCATCATACCAATAGTACACAAGCACTCACATGAATATTTAGTGAGCTCAAGGTTGAGCCTTCTAGGTTTCGTGGTGTTGGGGTTAGAGTTTGTGTTGGGTTAGTCCATCTGTATGCCCATTTCGCGACGTTTCGACATTTTTGTGTCTTCTTCAGGCGAGGCTGTAGTCGGTACCTCTCGTGTGGAGAGCTCATCAACACTTAAATAGGGTGTGAAAAATATTAAACTAAATTTGGTAAGTATAATATTGTGCTCTCATCACTTCTTTGATGAGGACTTGACGAATTAACACCCTTTTGAATTTTTAACTACCCCTTTAACCCTTTAATAACACCAATATACACTCTGAGAAGCAAATCGTTGCTTTACTCATAATACTACCAGCACAATGACAAAAACTACACTTTTCAAGGCCCAGAGAACGAGGCACTGACTGGGTTAGGAGAGAGATTAGGCCAAAGCCAGACAATCTGACCTGGTTGTGTACTGGCCATCGCTCAACTGGCCACCTCAGGTAAGTATCTATCATCATACCAATAGTACACAAGCACTCACATGAATATTTAGTGAGCTCAAGGTTGAGCCTTCTAGGTTTCGTGGTGTTGGGGTTAGAGTTTGTGTTGGGTTAGTCCATCTGTATGCCCATTTCGCGACGTTTCGACATTTTTGTGTCTTCTTCAGGCGAGGCTGTAGTCGGTACCTCTCGTGTGGAGAGCTCATCAACACTTAAATAGGGTGTGAAAAATATTAAACTAAATTTGGTAAGTATAATATTGTGCTCTCATCACTTCTTTGATGAGGACTTGACGAATTAACACCCTTTTGAATTTTTAACTACCCCTTTAACCCTTTAATAACACCAATATACACTCTGAGAAGCAAATCGTTGCTTTACTCATAATACTACCAGCACAATGACAAAAACTACACTTTTCAAGGCCCAGAGAACGAGGCACTGACTGGGTTAGGAGAGAGATTAGGCCAAAGCCAGACAATCTGACCTGGTTGTGTACTGGCCATCGCTCAACTGGCCACCTCAGGTAAGTATCTATCATCATACCAATAGTACACAAGCACTCACATGAATATTTAGTGAGCTCAAGGTTGAGCCTTCTAGGTTTCGTGGTGTTGGGGTTAGAGTTTGTGTTGGGTTAGTCCATCTGTATGCCCATTTCGCGACGTTTCGACATTTTTGTGTCTTCTTCAGGCGAGGCTGTAGTCGGTACCTCTCGTGTGGAGAGCTCATCAACACTTAAATAGGGTGTGAAAAATATTAAACTAAATTTGGTAAGTATAATATTGTGCTCTCATCACTTCTTTGATGAGGACTTGACGAATTAACACCCTTTTGAATTTTTAACTACCCCTTTAACCCTTTAATAACACCAATATACACTCTGAGAAGCAAATCGTTGCTTTACTCATAATACTACCAGCACAATGACAAAAACTACACTTTTCAAGGCCCAGAGAACGAGGCACTGACTGGGTTAGGAGAGAGATTAGGCCAAAGCCAGACAATCTGACCTGGTTGTGTACTGGCCATCGCTCAACTGGCCACCTCAGGTAAGTATCTATCATCATACCAATAGTACACAAGCACTCACATGAATATTTAGTGAGCTCAAGGTTGAGCCTTCTAGGTTTCGTGGTGTTGGGGTTAGAGTTTGTGTTGGGTTAGTCCATCTGTATGCCCATTTCGCGACGTTTCGACATTTTTGTGTCTTCTTCAGGCGAGGCTGTAGTCGGTACCTCTCGTGTGGAGAGCTCATCAACACTTAAATAGGGTGTGAAAAATATTAAACTAAATTTGGTAAGTATAATATTGTGCTCTCATCACTTCTTTGATGAGGACTTGACGAATTAACACCCTTTTGAATTTTTAACTACCCCTTTAACCCTTTAATAACACCAATATACACTCTGAGAAGCAAATCGTTGCTTTACTCATAATACTACCAGCACAATGACAAAAACTACACTTTTCAAGGCCCAGAGAACGAGGCACTGACTGGGTTAGGAGAGAGATTAGGCCAAAGCCAGACAATCTGACCTGGTTGTGTACTGGCCATCGCTCAACTGGCCACCTCAGGTAAGTATCTATCATCATACCAATAGTACACAAGCACTCACATGAATATTTAGTGAGCTCAAGGTTGAGCCTTCTAGGTTTCGTGGTGTTGGGGTTAGAGTTTGTGTTGGGTTAGTCCATCTGTATGCCCATTTCGCGACGTTTCGACATTTTTGTGTCTTCTTCAGGCGAGGCTGTAGTCGGTACCTCTCGTGTGGAGAGCTCATCAACACTTAAATAGGGTGTGAAAAATATTAAACTAAATTTGGTAAGTATAATATTGTGCTCTCATCACTTCTTTGATGAGGACTTGACGAATTAACACCCTTTTGAATTTTTAACTACCCCTTTAACCCTTTAATAACACCAATATACACTCTGAGAAGCAAATCGTTGCTTTACTCATAATACTACCAGCACAATGACAAAAACTACACTTTTCAAGGCCCAGAGAACGAGGCACTGACTGGGTTAGGAGAGAGATTAGGCCAAAGCCAGACAATCTGACCTGGTTGTGTACTGGCCATCGCTCAACTGGCCACCTCAGGTAAGTATCTATCATCATACCAATAGTACACAAGCACTCACATGAATATTTAGTGAGCTCAAGGTTGAGCCTTCTAGGTTTCGTGGTGTTGGGGTTAGAGTTTGTGTTGGGTTAGTCCATCTGTATGCCCATTTCGCGACGTTTCGACATTTTTGTGTCTTCTTCAGGCGAGGCTGTAGTCGGTACCTCTCGTGTGGAGAGCTCATCAACACTTAAATAGGGTGTGAAAAATATTAAACTAAATTTGGTAAGTATAATATTGTGCTCTCATCACTTCTTTGATGAGGACTTGACGAATTAACACCCTTTTGAATTTTTAACTACCCCTTTAACCCTTTAATAACACCAATATACACTCTGAGAAGCAAATCGTTGCTTTACTCATAATACTACCAGCACAATGACAAAAACTACACTTTTCAAGGCCCAGAGAACGAGGCACTGACTGGGTTAGGAGAGAGATTAGGCCAAAGCCAGACAATCTGACCTGGTTGTGTACTGGCCATCGCTCAACTGGCCACCTCAGGTAAGTATCTATCATCATACCAATAGTACACAAGCACTCACATGAATATTTAGTGAGCTCAAGGTTGAGCCTTCTAGGTTTCGTGGTGTTGGGGTTAGAGTTTGTGTTGGGTTAGTCCATCTGTATGCCCATTTCGCGACGTTTCGACATTTTTGTGTCTTCTTCAGGCGAGGCTGTAGTCGGTACCTCTCGTGTGGAGAGCTCATCAACACTTAAATAGGGTGTGAAAAATATTAAACTAAATTTGGTAAGTATAATATTGTGCTCTCATCACTTCTTTGATGAGGACTTGACGAATTAACACCCTTTTGAATTTTTAACTACCCCTTTAACCCTTTAATAACACCAATATACACTCTGAGAAGCAAATCGTTGCTTTACTCATAATACTACCAGCACAATGACAAAAACTACACTTTTCAAGGCCCAGAGAACGAGGCACTGACTGGGTTAGGAGAGAGATTAGGCCAAAGCCAGACAATCTGACCTGGTTGTGTACTGGCCATCGCTCAACTGGCCACCTCAGGTAAGTATCTATCATCATACCAATAGTACACAAGCACTCACATGAATATTTAGTGAGCTCAAGGTTGAGCCTTCTAGGTTTCGTGGTGTTGGGGTTAGAGTTTGTGTTGGGTTAGTCCATCTGTATGCCCATTTCGCGACGTTTCGACATTTTTGTGTCTTCTTCAGGCGAGGCTGTAGTCGGTACCTCTCGTGTGGAGAGCTCATCAACACTTAAATAGGGTGTGAAAAATATTAAACTAAATTTGGTAAGTATAATATTGTGCTCTCATCACTTCTTTGATGAGGACTTGACGAATTAACACCCTTTTGAATTTTTAACTACCCCTTTAACCCTTTAATAACACCAATATACACTCTGAGAAGCAAATCGTTGCTTTACTCATAATACTACCAGCACAATGACAAAAACTACACTTTTCAAGGCCCAGAGAACGAGGCACTGACTGGGTTAGGAGAGAGATTAGGCCAAAGCCAGACAATCTGACCTGGTTGTGTACTGGCCATCGCTCAACTGGCCACCTCAGGTAAGTATCTATCATCATACCAATAGTACACAAGCACTCACATGAATATTTAGTGAGCTCAAGGTTGAGCCTTCTAGGTTTCGTGGTGTTGGGGTTAGAGTTTGTGTTGGGTTAGTCCATCTGTATGCCCATTTCGCGACGTTTCGACATTTTTGTGTCTTCTTCAGGCGAGGCTGTAGTCGGTACCTCTCGTGTGGAGAGCTCATCAACACTTAAATAGGGTGTGAAAAATATTAAACTAAATTTGGTAAGTATAATATTGTGCTCTCATCACTTCTTTGATGAGGACTTGACGAATTAACACCCTTTTGAATTTTTAACTACCCCTTTAACCCTTTAATAACACCAATATACACTCTGAGAAGCAAATCGTTGCTTTACTCATAATACTACCAGCACAATGACAAAAACTACACTTTTCAAGGCCCAGAGAACGAGGCACTGACTGGGTTAGGAGAGAGATTAGGCCAAAGCCAGACAATCTGACCTGGTTGTGTACTGGCCATCGCTCAACTGGCCACCTCAGGTAAGTATCTATCATCATACCAATAGTACACAAGCACTCACATGAATATTTAGTGAGCTCAAGGTTGAGCCTTCTAGGTTTCGTGGTGTTGGGGTTAGAGTTTGTGTTGGGTTAGTCCATCTGTATGCCCATTTCGCGACGTTTCGACATTTTTGTGTCTTCTTCAGGCGAGGCTGTAGTCGGTACCTCTCGTGTGGAGAGCTCATCAACACTTAAATAGGGTGTGAAAAATATTAAACTAAATTTGGTAAGTATAATATTGTGCTCTCATCACTTCTTTGATGAGGACTTGACGAATTAACACCCTTTTGAATTTTTAACTACCCCTTTAACCCTTTAATAACACCAATATACACTCTGAGAAGCAAATCGTTGCTTTACTCATAATACTACCAGCACAATGACAAAAACTACACTTTTCAAGGCCCAGAGAACGAGGCACTGACTGGGTTAGGAGAGAGATTAGGCCAAAGCCAGACAATCTGACCTGGTTGTGTACTGGCCATCGCTCAACTGGCCACCTCAGGTAAGTATCTATCATCATACCAATAGTACACAAGCACTCACATGAATATTTAGTGAGCTCAAGGTTGAGCCTTCTAGGTTTCGTGGTGTTGGGGTTAGAGTTTGTGTTGGGTTAGTCCATCTGTATGCCCATTTCGCGACGTTTCGACATTTTTGTGTCTTCTTCAGGCGAGGCTGTAGTCGGTACCTCTCGTGTGGAGAGCTCATCAACACTTAAATAGGGTGTGAAAAATATTAAACTAAATTTGGTAAGTATAATATTGTGCTCTCATCACTTCTTTGATGAGGACTTGACGAATTAACACCCTTTTGAATTTTTAACTACCCCTTTAACCCTTTAATAACACCAATATACACTCTGAGAAGCAAATCGTTGCTTTACTCATAATACTACCAGCACAATGACAAAAACTACACTTTTCAAGGCCCAGAGAACGAGGCACTGACTGGGTTAGGAGAGAGATTAGGCCAAAGCCAGACAATCTGACCTGGTTGTGTACTGGCCATCGCTCAACTGGCCACCTCAGGTAAGTATCTATCATCATACCAATAGTACACAAGCACTCACATGAATATTTAGTGAGCTCAAGGTTGAGCCTTCTAGGTTTCGTGGTGTTGGGGTTAGAGTTTGTGTTGGGTTAGTCCATCTGTATGCCCATTTCGCGACGTTTCGACATTTTTGTGTCTTCTTCAGGCGAGGCTGTAGTCGGTACCTCTCGTGTGGAGAGCTCATCAACACTTAAATAGGGTGTGAAAAATATTAAACTAAATTTGGTAAGTATAATATTGTGCTCTCATCACTTCTTTGATGAGGACTTGACGAATTAACACCCTTTTGAATTTTTAACTACCCCTTTAACCCTTTAATAACACCAATATACACTCTGAGAAGCAAATCGTTGCTTTACTCATAATACTACCAGCACAATGACAAAAACTACACTTTTCAAGGCCCAGAGAACGAGGCACTGACTGGGTTAGGAGAGAGATTAGGCCAAAGCCAGACAATCTGACCTGGTTGTGTACTGGCCATCGCTCAACTGGCCACCTCAGGTAAGTATCTATCATCATACCAATAGTACACAAGCACTCACATGAATATTTAGTGAGCTCAAGGTTGAGCCTTCTAGGTTTCGTGGTGTTGGGGTTAGAGTTTGTGTTGGGTTAGTCCATCTGTATGCCCATTTCGCGACGTTTCGACATTTTTGTGTCTTCTTCAGGCGAGGCTGTAGTCGGTACCTCTCGTGTGGAGAGCTCATCAACACTTAAATAGGGTGTGAAAAATATTAAACTAAATTTGGTAAGTATAATATTGTGCTCTCATCACTTCTTTGATGAGGACTTGACGAATTAACACCCTTTTGAATTTTTAACTACCCCTTTAACCCTTTAATAACACCAATATACACTCTGAGAAGCAAATCGTTGCTTTACTCATAATACTACCAGCACAATGACAAAAACTACACTTTTCAAGGCCCAGAGAACGAGGCACTGACTGGGTTAGGAGAGAGATTAGGCCAAAGCCAGACAATCTGACCTGGTTGTGTACTGGCCATCGCTCAACTGGCCACCTCAGGTAAGTATCTATCATCATACCAATAGTACACAAGCACTCACATGAATATTTAGTGAGCTCAAGGTTGAGCCTTCTAGGTTTCGTGGTGTTGGGGTTAGAGTTTGTGTTGGGTTAGTCCATCTGTATGCCCATTTCGCGACGTTTCGACATTTTTGTGTCTTCTTCAGGCGAGGCTGTAGTCGGTACCTCTCGTGTGGAGAGCTCATCAACACTTAAATAGGGTGTGAAAAATATTAAACTAAATTTGGTAAGTATAATATTGTGCTCTCATCACTTCTTTGATGAGGACTTGACGAATTAACACCCTTTTGAATTTTTAACTACCCCTTTAACCCTTTAATAACACCAATATACACTCTGAGAAGCAAATCGTTGCTTTACTCATAATACTACCAGCACAATGACAAAAACTACACTTTTCAAGGCCCAGAGAACGAGGCACTGACTGGGTTAGGAGAGAGATTAGGCCAAAGCCAGACAATCTGACCTGGTTGTGTACTGGCCATCGCTCAACTGGCCACCTCAGGTAAGTATCTATCATCATACCAATAGTACACAAGCACTCACATGAATATTTAGTGAGCTCAAGGTTGAGCCTTCTAGGTTTCGTGGTGTTGGGGTTAGAGTTTGTGTTGGGTTAGTCCATCTGTATGCCCATTTCGCGACGTTTCGACATTTTTGTGTCTTCTTCAGGCGAGGCTGTAGTCGGTACCTCCTCGTGTGGAGAGCTCATCAACACTTAAATAGGGTGTGAAAAATATTAAACTAAATTTGGTAAGTATAATATTGTGCTCTCATCACTTCTTTGATGAGGACTTGACGAATTAACACCCTTTTGAATTTTTAACTACCCCTTTAACCCTTTAATAACACCAATATACACTCTGAGAAGCAAATCGTTGCTTTACTCATAATACTACCAGCACAATGACAAAAACTACACTTTTCAAGGCCCAGAGAACGAGGCACTGACTGGGTTAGGAGAGAGATTAGGCCAAAGCCAGACAATCTGACCTGGTTGTGTACTGGCCATCGCTCAACTGGCCACCTCAGGTAAGTATCTATCATCATACCAATAGTACACAAGCACTCACATGAATATTTAGTGAGCTCAAGGTTGAGCCTTCTAGGTTTCGTGGTGTTGGGGTTAGAGTTTGTGTTGGGTTAGTCCATCTGTATGCCCATTTCGCGACGTTTCGACATTTTTGTGTCTTCTTCAGGCGAGGCTGTAGTCGGTACCTCTCGTGTGGAGAGCTCATCAACACTTAAATAGGGTGTGAAAAATATTAAACTAAATTTGGTAAGTATAATATTGTGCTCTCATCACTTCTTTGATGAGGACTTGACGAATTAACACCCTTTTGAATTTTTAACTACCCCTTTAACCCTTTAATAACACCAATATACACTCTGAGAAGCAAATCGTTGCTTTACTCATAATACTACCAGCACAATGACAAAAACTACACTTTTCAAGGCCCAGAGAACGAGGCACTGACTGGGTTAGGAGAGAGATTAGGCCAAAGCCAGACAATCTGACCTGGTTGTGTACTGGCCATCGCTCAACTGGCCACCTCAGGTAAGTATCTATCATCATACCAATAGTACACAAGCACTCACATGAATATTTAGTGAGCTCAAGGTTGAGCCTTCTAGGTTTCGTGGTGTTGGGGTTAGAGTTTGTGTTGGGTTAGTCCATCTGTATGCCCATTTCGCGACGTTTCGACATTTTTGTGTCTTCTTCAGGCGAGGCTGTAGTCGGTACCTCTCGTGTGGAGAGCTCATCAACACTTAAATAGGGTGTGAAAAATATTAAACTAAATTTGGTAAGTATAATATTGTGCTCTCATCACTTCTTTGATGAGGACTTGACGAATTAACACCCTTTTGAATTTTTAACTACCCCTTTAACCCTTTAATAACACCAATATACACTCTGAGAAGCAAATCGTTGCTTTACTCATAATACTACCAGCACAATGACAAAAACTACACTTTTCAAGGCCCAGAGAACGAGGCACTGACTGGGTTAGGAGAGAGATTAGGCCAAAGCCAGACAATCTGACCTGGTTGTGTACTGGCCATCGCTCAACTGGCCACCTCAGGTAAGTATCTATCATCATACCAATAGTACACAAGCACTCACATGAATATTTAGTGAGCTCAAGGTTGAGCCTTCTAGGTTTCGTGGTGTTGGGGTTAGAGTTTGTGTTGGGTTAGTCCATCTGTATGCCCATTTCGCGACGTTTCGACATTTTTGTGTCTTCTTCAGGCGAGGCTGTAGTCGGTACCTCTCGTGTGGAGAGCTCATCAACACTTAAATAGGGTGTGAAAAATATTAAACTAAATTTGGTAAGTATAATATTGTGCTCTCATCACTTCTTTGATGAGGACTTGACGAATTAACACCCTTTTGAATTTTTAACTACCCCTTTAACCCTTTAATAACACCAATATACACTCTGAGAAGCAAATCGTTGCTTTACTCATAATACTACCAGCACAATGACAAAAACTACACTTTTCAAGGCCCAGAGAACGAGGCACTGACTGGGTTAGGAGAGAGATTAGGCCAAAGCCAGACAATCTGACCTGGTTGTGTACTGGCCATCGCTCAACTGGCCACCTCAGGTAAGTATCTATCATCATACCAATAGTACACAAGCACTCACATGAATATTTAGTGAGCTCAAGGTTGAGCCTTCTAGGTTTCGTGGTGTTGGGGTTAGAGTTTGTGTTGGGTTAGTCCATCTGTATGCCCATTTCGCGACGTTTCGACATTTTTGTGTCTTCTTCAGGCGAGGCTGTAGTCGGTACCTCTCGTGTGGAGAGCTCATCAACACTTAAATAGGGTGTGAAAAATATTAAACTAAATTTGGTAAGTATAATATTGTGCTCTCATCACTTCTTTGATGAGGACTTGACGAATTAACACCCTTTTGAATTTTTAACTACCCCTTTAACCCTTTAATAACACCAATATACACTCTGAGAAGCAAATCGTTGCTTTACTCATAATACTACCAGCACAATGACAAAAACTACACTTTTCAAGGCCCAGAGAACGAGGCACTGACTGGGTTAGGAGAGAGATTAGGCCAAAGCCAGACAATCTGACCTGGTTGTGTACTGGCCATCGCTCAACTGGCCACCTCAGGTAAGTATCTATCATCATACCAATAGTACACAAGCACTCACATGAATATTTAGTGAGCTCAAGGTTGAGCCTTCTAGGTTTCGTGGTGTTGGGGTTAGAGTTTGTGTTGGGTTAGTCCATCTGTATGCCCATTTCGCGACGTTTCGACATTTTTGTGTCTTCTTCAGGCGAGGCTGTAGTCGGTACCTCTCGTGTGGAGAGCTCATCAACACTTAAATAGGGTGTGAAAAATATTAAACTAAATTTGGTAAGTATAATATTGTGCTCTCATCACTTCTTTGATGAGGACTTGACGAATTAACACCCTTTTGAATTTTTAACTACCCCTTTAACCCTTTAATAACACCAATATACACTCTGAGAAGCAAATCGTTGCTTTACTCATAATACTACCAGCACAATGACAAAAACTACACTTTTCAAGGCCCAGAGAACGAGGCACTGACTGGGTTAGGAGAGAGATTAGGCCAAAGCCAGACAATCTGACCTGGTTGTGTACTGGCCATCGCTCAACTGGCCACCTCAGGTAAGTATCTATCATCATACCAATAGTACACAAGCACTCACATGAATATTTAGTGAGCTCAAGGTTGAGCCTTCTAGGTTTCGTGGTGTTGGGGTTAGAGTTTGTGTTGGGTTAGTCCATCTGTATGCCCATTTCGCGACGTTTCGACATTTTTGTGTCTTCTTCAGGCGAGGCTGTAGTCGGTACCTCTCGTGTGGAGAGCTCATCAACACTTAAATAGGGTGTGAAAAATATTAAACTAAATTTGGTAAGTATAATATTGTGCTCTCATCACTTCTTTGATGAGGACTTGACGAATTAACACCCTTTTGAATTTTTAACTACCCCTTTAACCCTTTAATAACACCAATATACACTCTGAGAAGCAAATCGTTGCTTTACTCATAATACTACCAGCACAATGACAAAAACTACACTTTTCAAGGCCCAGAGAACGAGGCACTGACTGGGTTAGGAGAGAGATTAGGCCAAAGCCAGACAATCTGACCTGGTTGTGTACTGGCCATCGCTCAACTGGCCACCTCAGGTAAGTATCTATCATCATACCAATAGTACACAAGCACTCACATGAATATTTAGTGAGCTCAAGGTTGAGCCTTCTAGGTTTCGTGGTGTTGGGGTTAGAGTTTGTGTTGGGTTAGTCCATCTGTATGCCCATTTCGCGACGTTTCGACATTTTTGTGTCTTCTTCAGGCGAGGCTGTAGTCGGTACCTCTCGTGTGGAGAGCTCATCAACACTTAAATAGGGTGTGAAAAATATTAAACTAAATTTGGTAAGTATAATATTGTGCTCTCATCACTTCTTTGATGAGGACTTGACGAATTAACACCCTTTTGAATTTTTAACTACCCCTTTAACCCTTTAATAACACCAATATACACTCTGAGAAGCAAATCGTTGCTTTACTCATAATACTACCAGCACAATGACAAAAACTACACTTTTCAAGGCCCAGAGAACGAGGCACTGACTGGGTTAGGAGAGAGATTAGGCCAAAGCCAGACAATCTGACCTGGTTGTGTACTGGCCATCGCTCAACTGGCCACCTCAGGTAAGTATCTATCATCATACCAATAGTACACAAGCACTCACATGAATATTTAGTGAGCTCAAGGTTGAGCCTTCTAGGTTTCGTGGTGTTGGGGTTAGAGTTTGTGTTGGGTTAGTCCATCTGTATGCCCATTTCGCGACGTTTCGACATTTTTGTGTCTTCTTCAGGCGAGGCTGTAGTCGGTACCTCTCGTGTGGAGAGCTCATCAACACTTAAATAGGGTGTGAAAAATATTAAACTAAATTTGGTAAGTATAATATTGTGCTCTCATCACTTCTTTGATGAGGACTTGACGAATTAACACCCTTTTGAATTTTTAACTACCCCTTTAACCCTTTAATAACACCAATATACACTCTGAGAAGCAAATCGTTGCTTTACTCATAATACTACCAGCACAATGACAAAAACTACACTTTTCAAGGCCCAGAGAACGAGGCACTGACTGGGTTAGGAGAGAGATTAGGCCAAAGCCAGACAATCTGACCTGGTTGTGTACTGGCCATCGCTCAACTGGCCACCTCAGGTAAGGTATCTATCATCATACCAATAGTACACAAGCACTCACATGAATATTTAGTGAGCTCAAGGTTGAGCCTTCTAGGTTTCGTGGTGTTGGGGTTAGAGTTTGTGTTGGGTTAGTCCATCTGTATGCCCATTTCGCGACGTTTCGACATTTTTGTGTCTTCTTCAGGCGAGGCTGTAGTCGGTACCTCTCGTGTGGAGAGCTCATCAACACTTAAATAGGGTGTGAAAAATATTAAACTAAATTTGGTAAGTATAATATTGTGCTCTCATCACTTCTTTGATGAGGACTTGACGAATTAACACCCTTTTGAATTTTTAACTACCCCTTTAACCCTTTAATAACACCAATATACACTCTGAGAAGCAAATCGTTGCTTTACTCATAATACTACCAGCACAATGACAAAAACTACACTTTTCAAGGCCCAGAGAACGAGGCACTGACTGGGTTAGGAGAGAGATTAGGCCAAAGCCAGACAATCTGACCTGGTTGTGTACTGGCCATCGCTCAACTGGCCACCTCAGGTAAGTATCTATCATCATACCAATAGTACACAAGCACTCACATGAATATTTAGTGAGCTCAAGGTTGAGCCTTCTAGGTTTCGTGGTGTTGGGGTTAGAGTTTGTGTTGGGTTAGTCCATCTGTATGCCCATTTCGCGACGTTTCGACATTTTTGTGTCTTCTTCAGGCGAGGCTGTAGTCGGTACCTCTCGTGTGGAGAGCTCATCAACACTTAAATAGGGTGTGAAAAATATTAAACTAAATTTGGTAAGTATAATATTGTGCTCTCATCACTTCTTTGATGAGGACTTGACGAATTAACACCCTTTTGAATTTTTAACTACCCCTTTAACCCTTTAATAACACCAATATACACTCTGAGAAGCAAATCGTTGCTTTACTCATAATACTACCAGCACAATGACAAAAACTACACTTTTCAAGGCCCAGAGAACGAGGCACTGACTGGGTTAGGAGAGAGATTAGGCCAAAGCCAGACAATCTGACCTGGTTGTGTACTGGCCATCGCTCAACTGGCCACCTCAGGTAAGTATCTATCATCATACCAATAGTACACAAGCACTCACATGAATATTTAGTGAGCTCAAGGTTGAGCCTTCTAGGTTTCGTGGTGTTGGGGTTAGAGTTTGTGTTGGGTTAGTCCATCTGTATGCCCATTTCGCGACGTTTCGACATTTTTGTGTCTTCTTCAGGCGAGGCTGTAGTCGGTACCTCTCGTGTGGAGAGCTCATCAACACTTAAATAGGGTGTGAAAAATATTAAACTAAATTTGGTAAGTATAATATTGTGCTCTCATCACTTCTTTGATGAGGACTTGACGAATTAACACCCTTTTGAATTTTTAACTACCCCTTTAACCCTTTAATAACACCAATATACACTCTGAGAAGCAAATCGTTGCTTTACTCATAATACTACCAGCACAATGACAAAAACTACACTTTTCAAGGCCCAGAGAACGAGGCACTGACTGGGTTAGGAGAGAGATTAGGCCAAAGCCAGACAATCTGACCTGGTTGTGTACTGGCCATCGCTCAACTGGCCACCTCAGGTAAGTATCTATCATCATACCAATAGTACACAAGCACTCACATGAATATTTAGTGAGCTCAAGGTTGAGCCTTCTAGGTTTCGTGGTGTTGGGGTTAGAGTTTGTGTTGGGTTAGTCCATCTGTATGCCCATTTCGCGACGTTTCGACATTTTTGTGTCTTCTTCAGGCGAGGCTGTAGTCGGTACCTCTCGTGTGGAGAGCTCATCAACACTTAAATAGGGTGTGAAAAATATTAAACTAAATTTGGTAAGTATAATATTGTGCTCTCATCACTTCTTTGATGAGGACTTGACGAATTAACACCCTTTTGAATTTTTAACTACCCCTTTAACCCTTTAATAACACCAATATACACTCTGAGAAGCAAATCGTTGCTTTACTCATAATACTACCAGCACAATGACAAAAACTACACTTTTCAAGGCCCAGAGAACGAGGCACTGACTGGGTTAGGAGAGAGATTAGGCCAAAGCCAGACAATCTGACCTGGTTGTGTACTGGCCATCGCTCAACTGGCCACCTCAGGTAAGTATCTATCATCATACCAATAGTACACAAGCACTCACATGAATATTTAGTGAGCTCAAGGTTGAGCCTTCTAGGTTTCGTGGTGTTGGGGTTAGAGTTTGTGTTGGGTTAGTCCATCTGTATGCCCATTTCGCGACGTTTCGACATTTTTGTGTCTTCTTCAGGCGAGGCTGTAGTCGGTACCTCTCGTGTGGAGAGCTCATCAACACTTAAATAGGGTGTGAAAAATATTAAACTAAATTTGGTAAGTATAATATTGTGCTCTCATCACTTCTTTGATGAGGACTTGACGAATTAACACCCTTTTGAATTTTTAACTACCCCTTTAACCCTTTAATAACACCAATATACACTCTGAGAAGCAAATCGTTGCTTTACTCATAATACTACCAGCACAATGACAAAAACTACACTTTTCAAGGCCCAGAGAACGAGGCACTGACTGGGTTAGGAGAGAGATTAGGCCAAAGCCAGACAATCTGACCTGGTTGTGTACTGGCCATCGCTCAACTGGCCACCTCAGGTAAGTATCTATCATCATACCAATAGTACACAAGCACTCACATGAATATTTAGTGAGCTCAAGGTTGAGCCTTCTAGGTTTCGTGGTGTTGGGGTTAGAGTTTGTGTTGGGTTAGTCCATCTGTATGCCCATTTCGCGACGTTTCGACATTTTTGTGTCTTCTTCAGGCGAGGCTGTAGTCGGTACCTCTCGTGTGGAGAGCTCATCAACACTTAAATAGGGTGTGAAAAATATTAAACTAAATTTGGTAAGTATAATATTGTGCTCTCATCACTTCTTTGATGAGGACTTGACGAATTAACACCCTTTTGAATTTTTAACTACCCCTTTAACCCTTTAATAACACCAATATACACTCTGAGAAGCAAATCGTTGCTTTACTCATAATACTACCAGCACAATGACAAAAACTACACTTTTCAAGGCCCAGAGAACGAGGCACTGACTGGGTTAGGAGAGAGATTAGGCCAAAGCCAGACAATCTGACCTGGTTGTGTACTGGCCATCGCTCAACTGGCCACCTCAGGTAAGTATCTATCATCATACCAATAGTACACAAGCACTCACATGAATATTTAGTGAGCTCAAGGTTGAGCCTTCTAGGTTTCGTGGTGTTGGGGTTAGAGTTTGTGTTGGGTTAGTCCATCTGTATGCCCATTTCGCGACGTTTCGACATTTTTGTGTCTTCTTCAGGCGAGGCTGTAGTCGGTACCTCTCGTGTGGAGAGCTCATCAACACTTAAATAGGGTGTGAAAAATATTAAACTAAATTTGGTAAGTATAATATTGTGCTCTCATCACTTCTTTGATGAGGACTTGACGAATTAACACCCTTTTGAATTTTTAACTACCCCTTTAACCCTTTAATAACACCAATATACACTCTGAGAAGCAAATCGTTGCTTTACTCATAATACTACCAGCACAATGACAAAAACTACACTTTTCAAGGCCCAGAGAACGAGGCACTGACTGGGTTAGGAGAGAGATTAGGCCAAAGCCAGACAATCTGACCTGGTTGTGTACTGGCCATCGCTCAACTGGCCACCTCAGGTAAGTATCTATCATCATACCAATAGTACACAAGCACTCACATGAATATTTAGTGAGCTCAAGGTTGAGCCTTCTAGGTTTCGTGGTGTTGGGGTTAGAGTTTGTGTTGGGTTAGTCCATCTGTATGCCCATTTCGCGACGTTTCGACATTTTTGTGTCTTCTTCAGGCGAGGCTGTAGTCGGTACCTCTCGTGTGGAGAGCTCATCAACACTTAAATAGGGTGTGAAAAATATTAAACTAAATTTGGTAAGTATAATATTGTGCTCTCATCACTTCTTTGATGAGGACTTGACGAATTAACACCCTTTTGAATTTTTAACTACCCCTTTAACCCTTTAATAACACCAATATACACTCTGAGAAGCAAATCGTTGCTTTACTCATAATACTACCAGCACAATGACAAAAACTACACTTTTCAAGGCCCAGAGAACGAGGCACTGACTGGGTTAGGAGAGAGATTAGGCCAAAGCCAGACAATCTGACCTGGTTGTGTACTGGCCATCGCTCAACTGGCCACCTCAGGTAAGTATCTATCATCATACCAATAGTACACAAGCACTCACATGAATATTTAGTGAGCTCAAGGTTGAGCCTTCTAGGTTTCGTGGTGTTGGGGTTAGAGTTTGTGTTGGGTTAGTCCATCTGTATGCCCATTTCGCGACGTTTCGACATTTTTGTGTCTTCTTCAGGCGAGGCTGTAGTCGGTACCTCTCGTGTGGAGAGCTCATCAACACTTAAATAGGGTGTGAAAAATATTAAACTAAATTTGGTAAGTATAATATTGTGCTCTCATCACTTCTTTGATGAGGACTTGACGAATTAACACCCTTTTGAATTTTTAACTACCCCTTTAACCCTTTAATAACACCAATATACACTCTGAGAAGCAAATCGTTGCTTTACTCATAATACTACCAGCACAATGACAAAAACTACACTTTTCAAGGCCCAGAGAACGAGGCACTGACTGGGTTAGGAGAGAGATTAGGCCAAAGCCAGACAATCTGACCTGGTTGTGTACTGGCCATCGCTCAACTGGCCACCTCAGGTAAGTATCTATCATCATACCAATAGTACACAAGCACTCACATGAATATTTAGTGAGCTCAAGGTTGAGCCTTCTAGGTTTCGTGGTGTTGGGGTTAGAGTTTGTGTTGGGTTAGTCCATCTGTATGCCCATTTCGCGACGTTTCGACATTTTTGTGTCTTCTTCAGGCGAGGCTGTAGTCGGTACCTCTCGTGTGGAGAGCTCATCAACACTTAAATAGGGTGTGAAAAATATTAAACTAAATTTGGTAAGTATAATATTGTGCTCTCATCACTTCTTTGATGAGGACTTGACGAATTAACACCCTTTTGAATTTTTAACTACCCCTTTAACCCTTTAATAACACCAATATACACTCTGAGAAGCAAATCGTTGCTTTACTCATAATACTACCAGCACAATGACAAAAACTACACTTTTCAAGGCCCAGAGAACGAGGCACTGACTGGGTTAGGAGAGAGATTAGGCCAAAGCCAGACAATCTGACCTGGTTGTGTACTGGCCATCGCTCAACTGGCCACCTCAGGTAAGTATCTATCATCATACCAATAGTACACAAGCACTCACATGAATATTTAGTGAGCTCAAGGTTGAGCCTTCTAGGTTTCGTGGTGTTGGGGTTAGAGTTTGTGTTGGGTTAGTCCATCTGTATGCCCATTTCGCGACGTTTCGACATTTTTGTGTCTTCTTCAGGCGAGGCTGTAGTCGGTACCATCTCGTGTGGAGAGCTCATCAACACTTAAATAGGGTGTGAAAAATATTAAACTAAATTTGGTAAGTATAATATTGTGCTCTCATCACTTCTTTGATGAGGACTTGACGAATTAACACCCTTTTGAATTTTTAACTACCCCTTTAACCCTTTAATAACACCAATATACACTCTGAGAAGCAAATCGTTGCTTTACTCATAATACTACCAGCACAATGACAAAAACTACACTTTTCAAGGCCCAGAGAACGAGGCACTGACTGGGTTAGGAGAGAGATTAGGCCAAAGCCAGACAATCTGACCTGGTTGTGTACTGGCCATCGCTCAACTGGCCACCTCAGGTAAGTATCTATCATCATACCAATAGTACACAAGCACTCACATGAATATTTAGTGAGCTCAAGGTTGAGCCTTCTAGGTTTCGTGGTGTTGGGGTTAGAGTTTGTGTTGGGTTAGTCCATCTGTATGCCCATTTCGCGACGTTTCGACATTTTTGTGTCTTCTTCAGGCGAGGCTGTAGTCGGTACCTCTCGTGTGGAGAGCTCATCAACACTTAAATAGGGTGTGAAAAATATTAAACTAAATTTGGTAAGTATAATATTGTGCTCTCATCACTTCTTTGATGAGGACTTGACGAATTAACACCCTTTTGAATTTTTAACTACCCCTTTAACCCTTTAATAACACCAATATACACTCTGAGAAGCAAATCGTTGCTTTACTCATAATACTACCAGCACAATGACAAAAACTACACTTTTCAAGGCCCAGAGAACGAGGCACTGACTGGGTTAGGAGAGAGATTAGGCCAAAGCCAGACAATCTGACCTGGTTGTGTACTGGCCATCGCTCAACTGGCCACCTCAGGTAAGTATCTATCATCATACCAATAGTACACAAGCACTCACATGAATATTTAGTGAGCTCAAGGTTGAGCCTTCTAGGTTTCGTGGTGTTGGGGTTAGAGTTTGTGTTGGGTTAGTCCATCTGTATGCCCATTTCGCGACGTTTCGACATTTTTGTGTCTTCTTCAGGCGAGGCTGTAGTCGGTACCTCTCGTGTGGAGAGCTCATCAACACTTAAATAGGGTGTGAAAAATATTAAACTAAATTTGGTAAGTATAATATTGTGCTCTCATCACTTCTTTGATGAGGACTTGACGAATTAACACCCTTTTGAATTTTTAACTACCCCTTTAACCCTTTAATAACACCAATATACACTCTGAGAAGCAAATCGTTGCTTTACTCATAATACTACCAGCACAATGACAAAAACTACACTTTTCAAGGCCCAGAGAACGAGGCACTGACTGGGTTAGGAGAGAGATTAGGCCAAAGCCAGACAATCTGACCTGGTTGTGTACTGGCCATCGCTCAACTGGCCACCTCAGGTAAGTATCTATCATCATACCAATAGTACACAAGCACTCACATGAATATTTAGTGAGCTCAAGGTTGAGCCTTCTAGGTTTCGTGGTGTTGGGGTTAGAGTTTGTGTTGGGTTAGTCCATCTGTATGCCCATTTCGCGACGTTTCGACATTTTTGTGTCTTCTTCAGGCGAGGCTGTAGTCGGTACCTCTCGTGTGGAGAGCTCATCAACACTTAAATAGGGTGTGAAAAATATTAAACTAAATTTGGTAAGTATAATATTGTGCTCTCATCACTTCTTTGATGAGGACTTGACGAATTAACACCCTTTTGAATTTTTAACTACCCCTTTAACCCTTTAATAACACCAATATACACTCTGAGAAGCAAATCGTTGCTTTACTCATAATACTACCAGCACAATGACAAAAACTACACTTTTCAAGGCCCAGAGAACGAGGCACTGACTGGGTTAGGAGAGAGATTAGGCCAAAGCCAGACAATCTGACCTGGTTGTGTACTGGCCATCGCTCAACTGGCCACCTCAGGTAAGTATCTATCATCATACCAATAGTACACAAGCACTCACATGAATATTTAGTGAGCTCAAGGTTGAGCCTTCTAGGTTTCGTGGTGTTGGGGTTAGAGTTTGTGTTGGGTTAGTCCATCTGTATGCCCATTTCGCGACGTTTCGACATTTTTGTGTCTTCTTCAGGCGAGGCTGTAGTCGGTACCTCTCGTGTGGAGAGCTCATCAACACTTAAATAGGGTGTGAAAAATATTAAACTAAATTTGGTAAGTATAATATTGTGCTCTCATCACTTCTTTGATGAGGACTTGACGAATTAACACCCTTTTGAATTTTTAACTACCCCTTTAACCCTTTAATAACACCAATATACACTCTGAGAAGCAAATCGTTGCTTTACTCATAATACTACCAGCACAATGACAAAAACTACACTTTTCAAGGCCCAGAGAACGAGGCACTGACTGGGTTAGGAGAGAGATTAGGCCAAAGCCAGACAATCTGACCTGGTTGTGTACTGGCCATCGCTCAACTGGCCACCTCAGGTAAGTATCTATCATCATACCAATAGTACACAAGCACTCACATGAATATTTAGTGAGCTCAAGGTTGAGCCTTCTAGGTTTCGTGGTGTTGGGGTTAGAGTTTGTGTTGGGTTAGTCCATCTGTATGCCCATTTCGCGACGTTTCGACATTTTTGTGTCTTCTTCAGGCGAGGCTGTAGTCGGTACCTCTCGTGTGGAGAGCTCATCAACACTTAAATAGGGTGTGAAAAATATTAAACTAAATTTGGTAAGTATAATATTGTGCTCTCATCACTTCTTTGATGAGGACTTGACGAATTAACACCCTTTTGAATTTTTAACTACCCCTTTAACCCTTTAATAACACCAATATACACTCTGAGAAGCAAATCGTTGCTTTACTCATAATACTACCAGCACAATGACAAAAACTACACTTTTCAAGGCCCAGAGAACGAGGCACTGACTGGGTTAGGAGAGAGATTAGGCCAAAGCCAGACAATCTGACCTGGTTGTGTACTGGCCATCGCTCAACTGGCCACCTCAGGTAAGTATCTATCATCATACCAATAGTACACAAGCACTCACATGAATATTTAGTGAGCTCAAGGTTGAGCCTTCTAGGTTTCGTGGTGTTGGGGTTAGAGTTTGTGTTGGGTTAGTCCATCTGTATGCCCATTTCGCGACGTTTCGACATTTTTGTGTCTTCTTCAGGCGAGGCTGTAGTCGGTACCTCTCGTGTGGAGAGCTCATCAACACTTAAATAGGGTGTGAAAAATATTAAACTAAATTTGGTAAGTATAATATTGTGCTCTCATCACTTCTTTGATGAGGACTTGACGAATTAACACCCTTTTGAATTTTTAACTACCCCTTTAACCCTTTAATAACACCAATATACACTCTGAGAAGCAAATCGTTGCTTTACTCATAATACTACCAGCACAATGACAAAAACTACACTTTTCAAGGCCCAGAGAACGAGGCACTGACTGGGTTAGGAGAGAGATTAGGCCAAAGCCAGACAATCTGACCTGGTTGTGTACTGGCCATCGCTCAACTGGCCACCTCAGGTAAGTATCTATCATCATACCAATAGTACACAAGCACTCACATGAATATTTAGTGAGCTCAAGGTTGAGCCTTCTAGGTTTCGTGGTGTTGGGGTTAGAGTTTGTGTTGGGTTAGTCCATCTGTATGCCCATTTCGCGACGTTTCGACATTTTTGTGTCTTCTTCAGGCGAGGCTGTAGTCGGTACCTCTCGTGTGGAGAGCTCATCAACACTTAAATAGGGTGTGAAAAATATTAAACTAAATTTGGTAAGTATAATATTGTGCTCTCATCACTTCTTTGATGAGGACTTGACGAATTAACACCCTTTTGAATTTTTAACTACCCCTTTAACCCTTTAATAACACCAATATACACTCTGAGAAGCAAATCGTTGCTTTACTCATAATACTACCAGCACAATGACAAAAACTACACTTTTCAAGGCCCAGAGAACGAGGCACTGACTGGGTTAGGAGAGAGATTAGGCCAAAGCCAGACAATCTGACCTGGTTGTGTACTGGCCATCGCTCAACTGGCCACCTCAGGTAAGTATCTATCATCATACCAATAGTACACAAGCACTCACATGAATATTTAGTGAGCTCAAGGTTGAGCCTTCTAGGTTTCGTGGTGTTGGGGTTAGAGTTTGTGTTGGGTTAGTCCATCTGTATGCCCATTTCGCGACGTTTCGACATTTTTGTGTCTTCTTCAGGCGAGGCTGTAGTCGGTACCTCTCGTGTGGAGAGCTCATCAACACTTAAATAGGGTGTGAAAAATATTAAACTAAATTTGGTAAGTATAATATTGTGCTCTCATCACTTCTTTGATGAGGACTTGACGAATTAACACCCTTTTGAATTTTTAACTACCCCTTTAACCCTTTAATAACACCAATATACACTCTGAGAAGCAAATCGTTGCTTTACTCATAATACTACCAGCACAATGACAAAAACTACACTTTTCAAGGCCCAGAGAACGAGGCACTGACTGGGTTAGGAGAGAGATTAGGCCAAAGCCAGACAATCTGACCTGGTTGTGTACTGGCCATCGCTCAACTGGCCACCTCAGGTAAGTATCTATCATCATACCAATAGTACACAAGCACTCACATGAATATTTAGTGAGCTCAAGGTTGAGCCTTCTAGGTTTCGTGGTGTTGGGGTTAGAGTTTGTGTTGGGTTAGTCCATCTGTATGCCCATTTCGCGACGTTTCGACATTTTTGTGTCTTCTTCAGGCGAGGCTGTAGTCGGTACCTCTCGTGTGGAGAGCTCATCAACACTTAAATAGGGTGTGAAAAATATTAAACTAAATTTGGTAAGTATAATATTGTGCTCTCATCACTTCTTTGATGAGGACTTGACGAATTAACACCCTTTTGAATTTTTAACTACCCCTTTAACCCTTTAATAACACCAATATACACTCTGAGAAGCAAATCGTTGCTTTACTCATAATACTACCAGCACAATGACAAAAACTACACTTTTCAAGGCCCAGAGAACGAGGCACTGACTGGGTTAGGAGAGAGATTAGGCCAAAGCCAGACAATCTGACCTGGTTGTGTACTGGCCATCGCTCAACTGGCCACCTCAGGTAAGTATCTATCATCATACCAATAGTACACAAGCACTCACATGAATATTTAGTGAGCTCAAGGTTGAGCCTTCTAGGTTTCGTGGTGTTGGGGTTAGAGTTTGTGTTGGGTTAGTCCATCTGTATGCCCATTTCGCGACGTTTCGACATTTTTGTGTCTTCTTCAGGCGAGGCTGTAGTCGGTACCTCTCGTGTGGAGAGCTCATCAACACTTAAATAGGGTGTGAAAAATATTAAACTAAATTTGGTAAGTATAATATTGTGCTCTCATCACTTCTTTGATGAGGACTTGACGAATTAACACCCTTTTGAATTTTTAACTACCCCTTTAACCCTTTAATAACACCAATATACACTCTGAGAAGCAAATCGTTGCTTTACTCATAATACTACCAGCACAATGACAAAAACTACACTTTTCAAGGCCCAGAGAACGAGGCACTGACTGGGTTAGGAGAGAGATTAGGCCAAAGCCAGACAATCTGACCTGGTTGTGTACTGGCCATCGCTCAACTGGCCACCTCAGGTAAGTATCTATCATCATACCAATAGTACACAAGCACTCACATGAATATTTAGTGAGCTCAAGGTTGAGCCTTCTAGGTTTCGTGGTGTTGGGGTTAGAGTTTGTGTTGGGTTAGTCCATCTGTATGCCCATTTCGCGACGTTTCGACATTTTTGTGTCTTCTTCAGGCGAGGCTGTAGTCGGTACCTCTCGTGTGGAGAGCTCATCAACACTTAAATAGGGTGTGAAAAATATTAAACTAAATTTGGTAAGTATAATATTGTGCTCTCATCACTTCTTTGATGAGGACTTGACGAATTAACACCCTTTTGAATTTTTAACTACCCCTTTAACCCTTTAATAACACCAATATACACTCTGAGAAGCAAATCGTTGCTTTACTCATAATACTACCAGCACAATGACAAAAACTACACTTTTCAAGGCCCAGAGAACGAGGCACTGACTGGGTTAGGAGAGAGATTAGGCCAAAGCCAGACAATCTGACCTGGTTGTGTACTGGCCATCGCTCAACTGGCCACCTCAGGTAAGTATCTATCATCATACCAATAGTACACAAGCACTCACATGAATATTTAGTGAGCTCAAGGTTGAGCCTTCTAGGTTTCGTGGTGTTGGGGTTAGAGTTTGTGTTGGGTTAGTCCATCTGTATGCCCATTTCGCGACGTTTCGACATTTTTGTGTCTTCTTCAGGCGAGGCTGTAGTCGGTACCTCTCGTGTGGAGAGCTCATCAACACTTAAATAGGGTGTGAAAAATATTAAACTAAATTTGGTAAGTATAATATTGTGCTCTCATCACTTCTTTGATGAGGACTTGACGAATTAACACCCTTTTGAATTTTTAACTACCCCTTTAACCCTTTAATAACACCAATATACACTCTGAGAAGCAAATCGTTGCTTTACTCATAATACTACCAGCACAATGACAAAAACTACACTTTTCAAGGCCCAGAGAACGAGGCACTGACTGGGTTAGGAGAGAGATTAGGCCAAAGCCAGACAATCTGACCTGGTTGTGTACTGGCCATCGCTCAACTGGCCACCTCAGGTAAGTATCTATCATCATACCAATAGTACACAAGCACTCACATGAATATTTAGTGAGCTCAAGGTTGAGCCTTCTAGGTTTCGTGGTGTTGGGGTTAGAGTTTGTGTTGGGTTAGTCCATCTGTATGCCCATTTCGCGACGTTTCGACATTTTTGTGTCTTCTTCAGGCGAGGCTGTAGTCGGTACCTCTCGTGTGGAGAGCTCATCAACACTTAAATAGGGTGTGAAAAATATTAAACTAAATTTGGTAAGTATAATATTGTGCTCTCATCACTTCTTTGATGAGGACTTGACGAATTAACACCCTTTTGAATTTTTAACTACCCCTTTAACCCTTTAATAACACCAATATACACTCTGAGAAGCAAATCGTTGCTTTACTCATAATACTACCAGCACAATGACAAAAACTACACTTTTCAAGGCCCAGAGAACGAGGCACTGACTGGGTTAGGAGAGAGATTAGGCCAAAGCCAGACAATCTGACCTGGTTGTGTACTGGCCATCGCTCAACTGGCCACCTCAGGTAAGTATCTATCATCATACCAATAGTACACAAGCACTCACATGAATATTTAGTGAGCTCAAGGTTGAGCCTTCTAGGTTTCGTGGTGTTGGGGTTAGAGTTTGTGTTGGGTTAGTCCATCTGTATGCCCATTTCGCGACGTTTCGACATTTTTGTGTCTTCTTCAGGCGAGGCTGTAGTCGGTACCTCTCGTGTGGAGAGCTCATCAACACTTAAATAGGGTGTGAAAAATATTAAACTAAATTTGGTAAGTATAATATTGTGCTCTCATCACTTCTTTGATGAGGACTTGACGAATTAACACCCTTTTGAATTTTTAACTACCCCTTTAACCCTTTAATAACACCAATATACACTCTGAGAAGCAAATCGTTGCTTTACTCATAATACTACCAGCACAATGACAAAAACTACACTTTTCAAGGCCCAGAGAACGAGGCACTGACTGGGTTAGGAGAGAGATTAGGCCAAAGCCAGACAATCTGACCTGGTTGTGTACTGGCCATCGCTCAACTGGCCACCTCAGGTAAGTATCTATCATCATACCAATAGTACACAAGCACTCACATGAATATTTAGTGAGCTCAAGGTTGAGCCTTCTAGGTTTCGTGGTGTTGGGGTTAGAGTTTGTGTTGGGTTAGTCCATCTGTATGCCCATTTCGCGACGTTTCGACATTTTTGTGTCTTCTTCAGGCGAGGCTGTAGTCGGTACCTCTCGTGTGGAGAGCTCATCAACACTTAAATAGGGTGTGAAAAATATTAAACTAAATTTGGTAAGTATAATATTGTGCTCTCATCACTTCTTTGATGAGGACTTGACGAATTAACACCCTTTTGAATTTTTAACTACCCCTTTAACCCTTTAATAACACCAATATACACTCTGAGAAGCAAATCGTTGCTTTACTCATAATACTACCAGCACAATGACAAAAACTACACTTTTCAAGGCCCAGAGAACGAGGCACTGACTGGGTTAGGAGAGAGATTAGGCCAAAGCCAGACAATCTGACCTGGTTGTGTACTGGCCATCGCTCAACTGGCCACCTCAGGTAAGTATCTATCATCATACCAATAGTACACAAGCACTCACATGAATATTTAGTGAGCTCAAGGTTGAGCCTTCTAGGTTTCGTGGTGTTGGGGTTAGAGTTTGTGTTGGGTTAGTCCATCTGTATGCCCATTTCGCGACGTTTCGACATTTTTGTGTCTTCTTCAGGCGAGGCTGTAGTCGGTACCTCTCGTGTGGAGAGCTCATCAACACTTAAATAGGGTGTGAAAAATATTAAACTAAATTTGGTAAGTATAATATTGTGCTCTCATCACTTCTTTGATGAGGACTTGACGAATTAACACCCTTTTGAATTTTTAACTACCCCTTTAACCCTTTAATAACACCAATATACACTCTGAGAAGCAAATCGTTGCTTTACTCATAATACTACCAGCACAATGACAAAAACTACACTTTTCAAGGCCCAGAGAACGAGGCACTGACTGGGTTAGGAGAGAGATTAGGCCAAAGCCAGACAATCTGACCTGGTTGTGTACTGGCCATCGCTCAACTGGCCACCTCAGGTAAGTATCTATCATCATACCAATAGTACACAAGCACTCACATGAATATTTAGTGAGCTCAAGGTTGAGCCTTCTAGGTTTCGTGGTGTTGGGGTTAGAGTTTGTGTTGGGTTAGTCCATCTGTATGCCCATTTCGCGACGTTTCGACATTTTTGTGTCTTCTTCAGGCGAGGCTGTAGTCGGTACCTCTCGTGTGGAGAGCTCATCAACACTTAAATAGGGTGTGAAAAATATTAAACTAAATTTGGTAAGTATAATATTGTGCTCTCATCACTTCTTTGATGAGGACTTGACGAATTAACACCCTTTTGAATTTTTAACTACCCCTTTAACCCTTTAATAACACCAATATACACTCTGAGAAGCAAATCGTTGCTTTACTCATAATACTACCAGCACAATGACAAAAACTACACTTTTCAAGGCCCAGAGAACGAGGCACTGACTGGGTTAGGAGAGAGATTAGGCCAAAGCCAGACAATCTGACCTGGTTGTGTACTGGCCATCGCTCAACTGGCCACCTCAGGTAAGTATCTATCATCATACCAATAGTACACAAGCACTCACATGAATATTTAGTGAGCTCAAGGTTGAGCCTTCTAGGTTTCGTGGTGTTGGGGTTAGAGTTTGTGTTGGGTTAGTCCATCTGTATGCCCATTTCGCGACGTTTCGACATTTTTGTGTCTTCTTCAGGCGAGGCTGTAGTCGGTACCTCTCGTGTGGAGAGCTCATCAACACTTAAATAGGGTGTGAAAAATATTAAACTAAATTTGGTAAGTATAATATTGTGCTCTCATCACTTCTTTGATGAGGACTTGACGAATTAACACCCTTTTGAATTTTTAACTACCCCTTTAACCCTTTAATAACACCAATATACACTCTGAGAAGCAAATCGTTGCTTTACTCATAATACTACCAGCACAATGACAAAAACTACACTTTTCAAGGCCCAGAGAACGAGGCACTGACTGGGTTAGGAGAGAGATTAGGCCAAAGCCAGACAATCTGACCTGGTTGTGTACTGGCCATCGCTCAACTGGCCACCTCAGGTAAGTATCTATCATCATACCAATAGTACACAAGCACTCACATGAATATTTAGTGAGCTCAAGGTTGAGCCTTCTAGGTTTCGTGGTGTTGGGGTTAGAGTTTGTGTTGGGTTAGTCCATCTGTATGCCCATTTCGCGACGTTTCGACATTTTTGTGTCTTCTTCAGGCGAGGCTGTAGTCGGTACCTCTCGTGTGGAGAGCTCATCAACACTTAAATAGGGTGTGAAAAATATTAAACTAAATTTGGTAAGTATAATATTGTGCTCTCATCACTTCTTTGATGAGGACTTGACGAATTAACACCCTTTTGAATTTTTAACTACCCCTTTAACCCTTTAATAACACCAATATACACTCTGAGAAGCAAATCGTTGCTTTACTCATAATACTACCAGCACAATGACAAAAACTACACTTTTCAAGGCCCAGAGAACGAGGCACTGACTGGGTTAGGAGAGAGATTAGGCCAAAGCCAGACAATCTGACCTGGTTGTGTACTGGCCATCGCTCAACTGGCCACCTCAGGTAAGTATCTATCATCATACCAATAGTACACAAGCACTCACATGAATATTTAGTGAGCTCAAGGTTGAGCCTTCTAGGTTTCGTGGTGTTGGGGTTAGAGTTTGTGTTGGGTTAGTCCATCTGTATGCCCATTTCGCGACGTTTCGACATTTTTGTGTCTTCTTCAGGCGAGGCTGTAGTCGGTACCTCTCGTGTGGAGAGCTCATCAACACTTAAATAGGGTGTGAAAAATATTAAACTAAATTTGGTAAGTATAATATTGTGCTCTCATCACTTCTTTGATGAGGACTTGACGAATTAACACCCTTTTGAATTTTTAACTACCCCTTTAACCCTTTAATAACACCAATATACACTCTGAGAAGCAAATCGTTGCTTTACTCATAATACTACCAGCACAATGACAAAAACTACACTTTTCAAGGCCCAGAGAACGAGGCACTGACTGGGTTAGGAGAGAGATTAGGCCAAAGCCAGACAATCTGACCTGGTTGTGTACTGGCCATCGCTCAACTGGCCACCTCAGGTAAGTATCTATCATCATACCAATAGTACACAAGCACTCACATGAATATTTAGTGAGCTCAAGGTTGAGCCTTCTAGGTTTCGTGGTGTTGGGGTTAGAGTTTGTGTTGGGTTAGTCCATCTGTATGCCCATTTCGCGACGTTTCGACATTTTTGTGTCTTCTTCAGGCGAGGCTGTAGTCGGTACCTCTCGTGTGGAGAGCTCATCAACACTTAAATAGGGTGTGAAAAATATTAAACTAAATTTGGTAAGTATAATATTGTGCTCTCATCACTTCTTTGATGAGGACTTGACGAATTAACACCCTTTTGAATTTTTAACTACCCCTTTAACCCTTTAATAACACCAATATACACTCTGAGAAGCAAATCGTTGCTTTACTCATAATACTACCAGCACAATGACAAAAACTACACTTTTCAAGGCCCAGAGAACGAGGCACTGACTGGGTTAGGAGAGAGATTAGGCCAAAGCCAGACAATCTGACCTGGTTGTGTACTGGCCATCGCTCAACTGGCCACCTCAGGTAAGTATCTATCATCATACCAATAGTACACAAGCACTCACATGAATATTTAGTGAGCTCAAGGTTGAGCCTTCTAGGTTTCGTGGTGTTGGGGTTAGAGTTTGTGTTGGGTTAGTCCATCTGTATGCCCATTTCGCGACGTTTCGACATTTTTGTGTCTTCTTCAGGCGAGGCTGTAGTCGGTACCTCTCGTGTGGAGAGCTCATCAACACTTAAATAGGGTGTGAAAAATATTAAACTAAATTTGGTAAGTATAATATTGTGCTCTCATCACTTCTTTGATGAGGACTTGACGAATTAACACCCTTTTGAATTTTTAACTACCCCTTTAACCCTTTAATAACACCAATATACACTCTGAGAAGCAAATCGTTGCTTTACTCATAATACTACCAGCACAATGACAAAAACTACACTTTTCAAGGCCCAGAGAACGAGGCACTGACTGGGTTAGGAGAGAGATTAGGCCAAAGCCAGACAATCTGACCTGGTTGTGTACTGGCCATCGCTCAACTGGCCACCTCAGGTAAGTATCTATCATCATACCAATAGTACACAAGCACTCACATGAATATTTAGTGAGCTCAAGGTTGAGCCTTCTAGGTTTCGTGGTGTTGGGGTTAGAGTTTGTGTTGGGTTAGTCCATCTGTATGCCCATTTCGCGACGTTTCGACATTTTTGTGTCTTCTTCAGGCGAGGCTGTAGTCGGTACCTCTCGTGTGGAGAGCTCATCAACACTTAAATAGGGTGTGAAAAATATTAAACTAAATTTGGTAAGTATAATATTGTGCTCTCATCACTTCTTTGATGAGGACTTGACGAATTAACACCCTTTTGAATTTTTAACTACCCCTTTAACCCTTTAATAACACCAATATACACTCTGAGAAGCAAATCGTTGCTTTACTCATAATACTACCAGCACAATGACAAAAACTACACTTTTCAAGGCCCAGAGAACGAGGCACTGACTGGGTTAGGAGAGAGATTAGGCCAAAGCCAGACAATCTGACCTGGTTGTGTACTGGCCATCGCTCAACTGGCCACCTCAGGTAAGTATCTATCATCATACCAATAGTACACAAGCACTCACATGAATATTTAGTGAGCTCAAGGTTGAGCCTTCTAGGTTTCGTGGTGTTGGGGTTAGAGTTTGTGTTGGGTTAGTCCATCTGTATGCCCATTTCGCGACGTTTCGACATTTTTGTGTCTTCTTCAGGCGAGGCTGTAGTCGGTACCTCT
This sequence comes from Paramisgurnus dabryanus, assembly GCF_030506205.2. Taxonomy (NCBI): domain Eukaryota; kingdom Metazoa; phylum Chordata; class Actinopteri; order Cypriniformes; family Cobitidae; genus Paramisgurnus; species Paramisgurnus dabryanus. The sequence goes on along the minus strand of NC_133356.1, from coordinate 111,176 downwards.
CGTGTGGAGAGCTCATCAACACTTAAATAGGGTGTGAAAAATATTAAACTAAATTTGGTAAGTATAATATTGTGCTCTCATCACTTCTTTGATGAGGACTTGACGAATTAACACCCTTTTGAATTTTTAACTACCCCTTTAACCCTTTAATAACACCAATATACACTCTGAGAAGCAAATCGTTGCTTTACTCATAATACTACCAGCACAATGACAAAAACTACACTTTTCAAGGCCCAGAGAACGAGGCACTGACTGGGTTAGGAGAGAGATTAGGCCAAAGCCAGACAATCTGACCTGGTTGTGTACTGGCCATCGCTCAACTGGCCACCTCAGGTAAGTATCTATCATCATACCAATAGTACACAAGCACTCACATGAATATTTAGTGAGCTCAAGGTTGAGCCTTCTAGGTTTCGTGGTGTTGGGGTTAGAGTTTGTGTTGGGTTAGTCCATCTGTATGCCCATTTCGCGACGTTTCGACATTTTTGTGTCTTCTTCAGGCGAGGCTGTAGTCGGTACCTCTCGTGTGGAGAGCTCATCAACACTTAAATAGGGTGTGAAAAATATTAAACTAAATTTGGTAAGTATAATATTGTGCTCTCATCACTTCTTTGATGAGGACTTGACGAATTAACACCCTTTTGAATTTTTAACTACCCCTTTAACCCTTTAATAACACCAATATACACTCTGAGAAGCAAATCGTTGCTTTACTCATAATACTACCAGCACAATGACAAAAACTACACTTTTCAAGGCCCAGAGAACGAGGCACTGACTGGGTTAGGAGAGAGATTAGGCCAAAGCCAGACAATCTGACCTGGTTGTGTACTGGCCATCGCTCAACTGGCCACCTCAGGTAAGTATCTATCATCATACCAATAGTACACAAGCACTCACATGAATATTTAGTGAGCTCAAGGTTGAGCCTTCTAGGTTTCGTGGTGTTGGGGTTAGAGTTTGTGTTGGGTTAGTCCATCTGTATGCCCATTTCGCGACGTTTCGACATTTTTGTGTCTTCTTCAGGCGAGGCTGTAGTCGGTACCTCTCGTGTGGAGAGCTCATCAACACTTAAATAGGGTGTGAAAAATATTAAACTAAATTTGGTAAGTATAATATTGTGCTCTCATCACTTCTTTGATGAGGACTTGACGAATTAACACCCTTTTGAATTTTTAACTACCCCTTTAACCCTTTAATAACACCAATATACACTCTGAGAAGCAAATCGTTGCTTTACTCATAATACTACCAGCACAATGACAAAAACTACACTTTTCAAGGCCCAGAGAACGAGGCACTGACTGGGTTAGGAGAGAGATTAGGCCAAAGCCAGACAATCTGACCTGGTTGTGTACTGGCCATCGCTCAACTGGCCACCTCAGGTAAGTATCTATCATCATACCAATAGTACACAAGCACTCACATGAATATTTAGTGAGCTCAAGGTTGAGCCTTCTAGGTTTCGTGGTGTTGGGGTTAGAGTTTGTGTTGGGTTAGTCCATCTGTATGCCCATTTCGCGACGTTTCGACATTTTTGTGTCTTCTTCAGGCGAGGCTGTAGTCGGTACCTCTCGTGTGGAGAGCTCATCAACACTTAAATAGGGTGTGAAAAATATTAAACTAAATTTGGTAAGTATAATATTGTGCTCTCATCACTTCTTTGATGAGGACTTGACGAATTAACACCCTTTTGAATTTTTAACTACCCCTTTAACCCTTTAATAACACCAATATACACTCTGAGAAGCAAATCGTTGCTTTACTCATAATACTACCAGCACAATGACAAAAACTACACTTTTCAAGGCCCAGAGAACGAGGCACTGACTGGGTTAGGAGAGAGATTAGGCCAAAGCCAGACAATCTGACCTGGTTGTGTACTGGCCATCGCTCAACTGGCCACCTCAGGTAAGTATCTATCATCATACCAATAGTACACAAGCACTCACATGAATATTTAGTGAGCTCAAGGTTGAGCCTTCTAGGTTTCGTGGTGTTGGGGTTAGAGTTTGTGTTGGGTTAGTCCATCTGTATGCCCATTTCGCGACGTTTCGACATTTTTGTGTCTTCTTCAGGCGAGGCTGTAGTCGGTACCTCTCGTGTGGAGAGCTCATCAACACTTAAATAGGGTGTGAAAAATATTAAACTAAATTTGGTAAGTATAATATTGTGCTCTCATCACTTCTTTGATGAGGACTTGACGAATTAACACCCTTTTGAATTTTTAACTACCCCTTTAACCCTTTAATAACACCAATATACACTCTGAGAAGCAAATCGTTGCTTTACTCATAATACTACCAGCACAATGACAAAAACTACACTTTTCAAGGCCCAGAGAACGAGGCACTGACTGGGTTAGGAGAGAGATTAGGCCAAAGCCAGACAATCTGACCTGGTTGTGTACTGGCCATCGCTCAACTGGCCACCTCAGGTAAGTATCTATCATCATACCAATAGTACACAAGCACTCACATGAATATTTAGTGAGCTCAAGGTTGAGCCTTCTAGGTTTCGTGGTGTTGGGGTTAGAGTTTGTGTTGGGTTAGTCCATCTGTATGCCCATTTCGCGACGTTTCGACATTTTTGTGTCTTCTTCAGGCGAGGCTGTAGTCGGTACCTCTCGTGTGGAGAGCTCATCAACACTTAAATAGGGTGTGAAAAATATTAAACTAAATTTGGTAAGTATAATATTGTGCTCTCATCACTTCTTTGATGAGGACTTGACGAATTAACACCCTTTTGAATTTTTAACTACCCCTTTAACCCTTTAATAACACCAATATACACTCTGAGAAGCAAATCGTTGCTTTACTCATAATACTACCAGCACAATGACAAAAACTACACTTTTCAAGGCCCAGAGAACGAGGCACTGACTGGGTTAGGAGAGAGATTAGGCCAAAGCCAGACAATCTGACCTGGTTGTGTACTGGCCATCGCTCAACTGGCCACCTCAGGTAAGTATCTATCATCATACCAATAGTACACAAGCACTCACATGAATATTTAGTGAGCTCAAGGTTGAGCCTTCTAGGTTTCGTGGTGTTGGGGTTAGAGTTTGTGTTGGGTTAGTCCATCTGTATGCCCATTTCGCGACGTTTCGACATTTTTGTGTCTTCTTCAGGCGAGGCTGTAGTCGGTACCTCTCGTGTGGAGAGCTCATCAACACTTAAATAGGGTGTGAAAAATATTAAACTAAATTTGGTAAGTATAATATTGTGCTCTCATCACTTCTTTGATGAGGACTTGACGAATTAACACCCTTTTGAATTTTTAACTACCCCTTTAACCCTTTAATAACACCAATATACACTCTGAGAAGCAAATCGTTGCTTTACTCATAATACTACCAGCACAATGACAAAAACTACACTTTTCAAGGCCCAGAGAACGAGGCACTGACTGGGTTAGGAGAGAGATTAGGCCAAAGCCAGACAATCTGACCTGGTTGTGTACTGGCCATCGCTCAACTGGCCACCTCAGGTAAGTATCTATCATCATACCAATAGTACACAAGCACTCACATGAATATTTAGTGAGCTCAAGGTTGAGCCTTCTAGGTTTCGTGGTGTTGGGGTTAGAGTTTGTGTTGGGTTAGTCCATCTGTATGCCCATTTCGCGACGTTTCGACATTTTTGTGTCTTCTTCAGGCGAGGCTGTAGTCGGTACCTCTCGTGTGGAGAGCTCATCAACACTTAAATAGGGTGTGAAAAATATTAAACTAAATTTGGTAAGTATAATATTGTGCTCTCATCACTTCTTTGATGAGGACTTGACGAATTAACACCCTTTTGAATTTTTAACTACCCCTTTAACCCTTTAATAACACCAATATACACTCTGAGAAGCAAATCGTTGCTTTACTCATAATACTACCAGCACAATGACAAAAACTACACTTTTCAAGGCCCAGAGAACGAGGCACTGACTGGGTTAGGAGAGAGATTAGGCCAAAGCCAGACAATCTGACCTGGTTGTGTACTGGCCATCGCTCAACTGGCCACCTCAGGTAAGTATCTATCATCATACCAATAGTACACAAGCACTCACATGAATATTTAGTGAGCTCAAGGTTGAGCCTTCTAGGTTTCGTGGTGTTGGGGTTAGAGTTTGTGTTGGGTTAGTCCATCTGTATGCCCATTTCGCGACGTTTCGACATTTTTGTGTCTTCTTCAGGCGAGGCTGTAGTCGGTACCTCTCGTGTGGAGAGCTCATCAACACTTAAATAGGGTGTGAAAAATATTAAACTAAATTTGGTAAGTATAATATTGTGCTCTCATCACTTCTTTGATGAGGACTTGACGAATTAACACCCTTTTGAATTTTTAACTACCCCTTTAACCCTTTAATAACACCAATATACACTCTGAGAAGCAAATCGTTGCTTTACTCATAATACTACCAGCACAGGTTAGGTTAGGGTTAGGGTTAGGTTAGGAGAGAGATTAGGCCAAAGCCAGACAATCTGACCTGGTTGTGTACTGGCCATCGCTCAACTGGCCACCTCAGGTAAGTATTTATCATCATACCAATAGTACACAAGCACTCACATGAATATTTAGTGAGCTCAGGGTTGAGCCTTCTAGGTTTCGTGGTGTTGGGGTTAGAGTTTGTGTTGGGTTAGTCCATCTGTATGCCCATTTCGCGACGTTTCGACATTTTTGTGTCTTCTTCAGGCGAGGCTGTAGTCGGTACCTCTCGTGTGGAGAGCTCATCAACACTTAAATAGGGTGTGAAAAATATTAAACTAAATTTGGTAAGTATAATATTGTGCTCTCATCACTTCTTTGATGAGGACTTGACGAATTAACACCCTTTTGAATTTTTAACTACCCCTTTAACTCTTTTATAACACCAAAATACACTCTGAGAAGCAAATCGTTGCTTTACTCATAATACTACCAGCACAATGACAAAAACCACACTTTTCAAGGCCCAGAGAACGAGGCACTGACTGGGTTAGGAGAGAGATTAGGCCAAAGCCAGACAATCTGACCTGGTTGTGTACTGGCCATCGCTCAACTGGCCACCTCAGGTAAGTATTTATCATCATACCAATAGTACACAAGCACTCACATGAATATTTAGTGAGCTCAGGGTTGAGCCTTCTAGGTTTCGTGGTGTTGGGGTTAGAGTTTGTGTTGGGTTAGTCCATCTGTATGCCCATTTCGCGACGTTTCGACATTTTTGTGTCTTCTTCAGGCGAGGCTGTAGTCGGTACCTCTCGTGTGGAGAGCTCATCAACACTTAAATAGGGTGTGAAAAATATTAAACTAAATTTGGTAAGTATAATATTGTGCTCTCATCACTTCTTTGATGAGGACTTGACGAATTAACACCCTTTTGAATTTTTAACTACCCCTTTAACTCTTTTATAACACCAAAATACACTCTGAGAAGCAAATCGTTGCTTTACTCATAATACTACCAGCACAATGACAAAAACCACACTTTTCAAGGCCCAGAGAACGAGGCACTGACTGGGTTAGGAGAGAGATTAGGCCAAAGCCAGACAATCTGACCTGGTTGTGTACTGGCCATCGCTCAACTGGCCACCTCAGGTAAGTATTTATCATCATACCAATAGTACACAAGCACTCACATGAATATTTAGTGAGCTCAGGGTTGAGCCTTCTAGGTTTCGTGGTGTTGGGGTTAGAGTTTGTGTTGGGTTAGTCCATCTGTATGCCCATTTCGCGACGTTTCGACATTTTTGTGTCTTCTTCAGGCGAGGCTGTAGTCGGTACCTCTCGTGTGGAGAGCTCATCAACACTTAAATAGGGTGTGAAAAATATTAAACTAAATTTGGTAAGTATAATATTGTGCTCTCATCACTTCTTTGATGAGGACTTGACGAATTAACACCCTTTTGAATTTTTAACTACCCCTTTAACTCTTTTATAACACCAAAATACACTCTGAGAAGCAAATCGTTGCTTTACTCATAATACTACCAGCACAATGACAAAAACCACACTTTTCAAGGCCCAGAGAACGAGGCACTGACTGGGTTAGGAGAGAGATTAGGCCAAAGCCAGACAATCTGACCTGGTTGTGTACTGGCCATCGCTCAACTGGCCACCTCAGGTAAGTATTTATCATCATACCAATAGTACACAAGCACTCACATGAATATTTAGTGAGCTCAGGGTTGAGCCTTCTAGGTTTCGTGGTGTTGGGGTTAGAGTTTGTGTTGGGTTAGTCCATCTGTATGCCCATTTCGCGACGTTTCGACATTTTTGTGTCTTCTTCAGGCGAGGCTGTAGTCGGTACCTCTCGTGTGGAGAGCTCATCAACACTTAAATAGGGTGTGAAAAATATTAAACTAAATTTGGTAAGTATAATATTGTGCTCTCATCACTTCTTTGATGAGGACTTGACGAATTAACACCCTTTTGAATTTTTAACTACCCCTTTAACTCTTTTATAACACCAAAATACACTCTGAGAAGCAAATCGTTGCTTTACTCATAATACTACCAGCACAATGACAAAAACCACACTTTTCAAGGCCCAGAGAACGAGGCACTGACTGGGTTAGGAGAGAGATTAGGCCAAAGCCAGACAATCTGACCTGGTTGTGTACTGGCCATCGCTCAACTGGCCACCTCAGGTAAGTATTTATCATCATACCAATAGTACACAAGCACTCACATGAATATTTAGTGAGCTCAGGGTTGAGCCTTCTAGGTTTCGTGGTGTTGGGGTTAGAGTTTGTGTTGGGTTAGTCCATCTGTATGCCCATTTCGCGACGTTTCGACATTTTTGTGTCTTCTTCAGGCGAGGCTGTAGTCGGTACCTCTCGTGTGGAGAGCTCATCAACACTTAAATAGGGTGTGAAAAATATTAAACTAAATTTGGTAAGTATAATATTGTGCTCTCATCACTTCTTTGATGAGGACTTGACGAATTAACACCCTTTTGAATTTTTAACTACCCCTTTAACTCTTTTATAACACCAAAATACACTCTGAGAAGCAAATCGTTGCTTTACTCATAATACTACCAGCACAATGACAAAAACCACACTTTTCAAGGCCCAGAGAACGAGGCACTGACTGGGTTAGGAGAGAGATTAGGCCAAAGCCAGACAATCTGACCTGGTTGTGTACTGGCCATCGCTCAACTGGCCACCTCAGGTAAGTATTTATCATCATACCAATAGTACACAAGCACTCACATGAATATTTAGTGAGCTCAGGGTTGAGCCTTCTAGGTTTCGTGGTGTTGGGGTTAGAGTTTGTGTTGGGTTAGTCCATCTGTATGCCCATTTCGCGACGTTTCGACATTTTTGTGTCTTCTTCAGGCGAGGCTGTAGTCGGTACCTCTCGTGTGGAGAGCTCATCAACACTTAAATAGGGTGTGAAAAATATTAAACTAAATTTGGTAAGTATAATATTGTGCTCTCATCACTTCTTTGATGAGGACTTGACGAATTAACACCCTTTTGAATTTTTAACTACCCCTTTAACTCTTTTATAACACCAAAATACACTCTGAGAAGCAAATCGTTGCTTTACTCATAATACTACCAGCACAATGACAAAAACCACACTTTTCAAGGCCCAGAGAACGAGGCACTGACTGGGTTAGGAGAGAGATTAGGCCAAAGCCAGACAATCTGACCTGGTTGTGTACTGGCCATCGCTCAACTGGCCACCTCAGGTAAGTATTTATCATCATACCAATAGTACACAAGCACTCACATGAATATTTAGTGAGCTCAGGGTTGAGCCTTCTAGGTTTCGTGGTGTTGGGGTTAGAGTTTGTGTTGGGTTAGTCCATCTGTATGCCCATTTCGCGACGTTTCGACATTTTTGTGTCTTCTTCAGGCGAGGCTGTAGTCGGTACCTCTCGTGTGGAGAGCTCATCAACACTTAAATAGGGTGTGAAAAATATTAAACTAAATTTGGTAAGTATAATATTGTGCTCTCATCACTTCTTTGATGAGGACTTGACGAATTAACACCCTTTTGAATTTTTAACTACCCCTTTAACTCTTTTATAACACCAAAATACACTCTGAGAAGCAAATCGTTGCTTTACTCATAATACTACCAGCACAATGACAAAAACCACACTTTTCAAGGCCCAGAGAACGAGGCACTGACTGGGTTAGGAGAGAGATTAGGCCAAAGCCAGACAATCTGACCTGGTTGTGTACTGGCCATCGCTCAACTGGCCACCTCAGGTAAGTATTTATCATCATACCAATAGTACACAAGCACTCACATGAATATTTAGTGAGCTCAGGGTTGAGCCTTCTAGGTTTCGTGGTGTTGGGGTTAGAGTTTGTGTTGGGTTAGTCCATCTGTATGCCCATTTCGCGACGTTTCGACATTTTTGTGTCTTCTTCAGGCGAGGCTGTAGTCGGTACCTCTCGTGTGGAGAGCTCATCAACACTTAAATAGGGTGTGAAAAATATTAAACTAAATTTGGTAAGTATAATATTGTGCTCTCATCACTTCTTTGATGAGGACTTGACGAATTAACACCCTTTTGAATTTTTAACTACCCCTTTAACTCTTTTATAACACCAAAATACACTCTGAGAAGCAAATCGTTGCTTTACTCATAATACTACCAGCACAATGACAAAAACCACACTTTTCAAGGCCCAGAGAACGAGGCACTGACTGGGTTAGGAGAGAGATTAGGCCAAAGCCAGACAATCTGACCTGGTTGTGTACTGGCCATCGCTCAACTGGCCACCTCAGGTAAGTATTTATCATCATACCAATAGTACACAAGCACTCACATGAATATTTAGTGAGCTCAGGGTTGAGCCTTCTAGGTTTCGTGGTGTTGGGGTTAGAGTTTGTGTTGGGTTAGTCCATCTGTATGCCCATTTCGCGACGTTTCGACATTTTTGTGTCTTCTTCAGGCGAGGCTGTAGTCGGTACCTCTCGTGTGGAGAGCTCATCAACACTTAAATAGGGTGTGAAAAATATTAAACTAAATTTGGTAAGTATAATATTGTGCTCTCATCACTTCTTTGATGAGGACTTGACGAATTAACACCCTTTTGAATTTTTAACTACCCCTTTAACTCTTTTATAACACCAAAATACACTCTGAGAAGCAAATCGTTGCTTTACTCATAATACTACCAGCACAATGACAAAAACCACACTTTTCAAGGCCCAGAGAACGAGGCACTGACTGGGTTAGGAGAGAGATTAGGCCAAAGCCAGACAATCTGACCTGGTTGTGTACTGGCCATCGCTCAACTGGCCACCTCAGGTAAGTATTTATCATCATACCAATAGTACACAAGCACTCACATGAATATTTAGTGAGCTCAGGGTTGAGCCTTCTAGGTTTCGTGGTGTTGGGGTTAGAGTTTGTGTTGGGTTAGTCCATCTGTATGCCCATTTCGCGACGTTTCGACATTTTTGTGTCTTCTTCAGGCGAGGCTGTAGTCGGTACCTCTCGTGTGGAGAGCTCATCAACACTTAAATAGGGTGTGAAAAATATTAAACTAAATTTGGTAAGTATAATATTGTGCTCTCATCACTTCTTTGATGAGGACTTGACGAATTAACACCCTTTTGAATTTTTAACTACCCCTTTAACTCTTTTATAACACCAAAATACACTCTGAGAAGCAAATCGTTGCTTTACTCATAATACTACCAGCACAATGACAAAAACCACACTTTTCAAGGCCCAGAGAACGAGGCACTGACTGGGTTAGGAGAGAGATTAGGCCAAAGCCAGACAATCTGACCTGGTTGTGTACTGGCCATCGCTCAACTGGCCACCTCAGGTAAGTATTTATCATCATACCAATAGTACACAAGCACTCACATGAATATTTAGTGAGCTCAGGGTTGAGCCTTCTAGGTTTCGTGGTGTTGGGGTTAGAGTTTGTGTTGGGTTAGTCCATCTGTATGCCCATTTCGCGACGTTTCGACATTTTTGTGTCTTCTTCAGGCGAGGCTGTAGTCGGTACCTCTCGTGTGGAGAGCTCATCAACACTTAAATAGGGTGTGAAAAATATTAAACTAAATTTGGTAAGTATAATATTGTGCTCTCATCACTTCTTTGATGAGGACTTGACGAATTAACACCCTTTTGAATTTTTAACTACCCCTTTAACTCTTTTATAACACCAAAATACACTCTGAGAAGCAAATCGTTGCTTTACTCATAATACTACCAGCACAATGACAAAAACCACACTTTTCAAGGCCCAGAGAACGAGGCACTGACTGGGTTAGGAGAGAGATTAGGCCAAAGCCAGACAATCTGACCTGGTTGTGTACTGGCCATCGCTCAACTGGCCACCTCAGGTAAGTATTTATCATCATACCAATAGTACACAAGCACTCACATGAATATTTAGTGAGCTCAGGGTTGAGCCTTCTAGGTTTCGTGGTGTTGGGGTTAGAGTTTGTGTTGGGTTAGTCCATCTGTATGCCCATTTCGCGACGTTTCGACATTTTTGTGTCTTCTTCAGGCGAGGCTGTAGTCGGTACCTCTCGTGTGGAGAGCTCATCAACACTTAAATAGGGTGTGAAAAATATTAAACTAAATTTGGTAAGTATAATATTGTGCTCTCATCACTTCTTTGATGAGGACTTGACGAATTAACACCCTTTTGAATTTTTAACTACCCCTTTAACTCTTTTATAACACCAAAATACACTCTGAGAAGCAAATCGTTGCTTTACTCATAATACTACCAGCACAATGACAAAAACCACACTTTTCAAGGCCCAGAGAACGAGGCACTGACTGGGTTAGGAGAGAGATTAGGCCAAAGCCAGACAATCTGACCTGGTTGTGTACTGGCCATCGCTCAACTGGCCACCTCAGGTAAGTATTTATCATCATACCAATAGTACACAAGCACTCACATGAATATTTAGTGAGCTCAGGGTTGAGCCTTCTAGGTTTCGTGGTGTTGGGGTTAGAGTTTGTGTTGGGTTAGTCCATCTGTATGCCCATTTCGCGACGTTTCGACATTTTTGTGTCTTCTTCAGGCGAGGCTGTAGTCGGTACCTCTCGTGTGGAGAGCTCATCAACACTTAAATAGGGTGTGAAAAATATTAAACTAAATTTGGTAAGTATAATATTGTGCTCTCATCACTTCTTTGATGAGGACTTGACGAATTAACACCCTTTTGAATTTTTAACTACCCCTTTAACTCTTTTATAACACCAAAATACACTCTGAGAAGCAAATCGTTGCTTTACTCATAATACTACCAGCACAATGACAAAAACCACACTTTTCAAGGCCCAGAGAACGAGGCACTGACTGGGTTAGGAGAGAGATTAGGCCAAAGCCAGACAATCTGACCTGGTTGTGTACTGGCCATCGCTCAACTGGCCACCTCAGGTAAGTATTTATCATCATACCAATAGTACACAAGCACTCACATGAATATTTAGTGAGCTCAGGGTTGAGCCTTCTAGGTTTCGTGGTGTTGGGGTTAGAGTTTGTGTTGGGTTAGTCCATCTGTATGCCCATTTCGCGACGTTTCGACATTTTTGTGTCTTCTTCAGGCGAGGCTGTAGTCGGTACCTCTCGTGTGGAGAGCTCATCAACACTTAAATAGGGTGTGAAAAATATTAAACTAAATTTGGTAAGTATAATATTGTGCTCTCATCACTTCTTTGATGAGGACTTGACGAATTAACACCCTTTTGAATTTTTAACTACCCCTTTAACTCTTTTATAACACCAAAATACACTCTGAGAAGCAAATCGTTGCTTTACTCATAATACTACCAGCACAATGACAAAAACCACACTTTTCAAGGCCCAGAGAACGAGGCACTGACTGGGTTAGGAGAGAGATTAGGCCAAAGCCAGACAATCTGACCTGGTTGTGTACTGGCCATCGCTCAACTGGCCACCTCAGGTAAGTATTTATCATCATACCAATAGTACACAAGCACTCACATGAATATTTAGTGAGCTCAGGGTTGAGCCTTCTAGGTTTCGTGGTGTTGGGGTTAGAGTTTGTGTTGGGTTAGTCCATCTGTATGCCCATTTCGCGACGTTTCGACATTTTTGTGTCTTCTTCAGGCGAGGCTGTAGTCGGTACCTCTCGTGTGGAGAGCTCATCAACACTTAAATAGGGTGTGAAAAATATTAAACTAAATTTGGTAAGTATAATATTGTGCTCTCATCACTTCTTTGATGAGGACTTGACGAATTAACACCCTTTTGAATTTTTAACTACCCCTTTAACTCTTTTATAACACCAAAATACACTCTGAGAAGCAAATCGTTGCTTTACTCATAATACTACCAGCACAATGACAAAAACCACACTTTTCAAGGCCCAGAGAACGAGGCACTGACTGGGTTAGGAGAGAGATTAGGCCAAAGCCAGACAATCTGACCTGGTTGTGTACTGGCCATCGCTCAACTGGCCACCTCAGGTAAGTATTTATCATCATACCAATAGTACACAAGCACTCACATGAATATTTAGTGAGCTCAGGGTTGAGCCTTCTAGGTTTCGTGGTGTTGGGGTTAGAGTTTGTGTTGGGTTAGTCCATCTGTATGCCCATTTCGCGACGTTTCGACATTTTTGTGTCTTCTTCAGGCGAGGCTGTAGTCGGTACCTCTCGTGTGGAGAGCTCATCAACACTTAAATAGGGTGTGAAAAATATTAAACTAAATTTGGTAAGTATAATATTGTGCTCTCATCACTTCTTTGATGAGGACTTGACGAATTAACACCCTTTTGAATTTTTAACTACCCCTTTAACTCTTTTATAACACCAAAATACACTCTGAGAAGCAAATCGTTGCTTTACTCATAATACTACCAGCACAATGACAAAAACCACACTTTTCAAGGCCCAGAGAACGAGGCACTGACTGGGTTAGGAGAGAGATTAGGCCAAAGCCAGACAATCTGACCTGGTTGTGTACTGGCCATCGCTCAACTGGCCACCTCAGGTAAGTATTTATCATCATACCAATAGTACACAAGCACTCACATGAATATTTAGTGAGCTCAGGGTTGAGCCTTCTAGGTTTCGTGGTGTTGGGGTTAGAGTTTGTGTTGGGTTAGTCCATCTGTATGCCCATTTCGCGACGTTTCGACATTTTTGTGTCTTCTTCAGGCGAGGCTGTAGTCGGTACCTCTCGTGTGGAGAGCTCATCAACACTTAAATAGGGTGTGAAAAATATTAAACTAAATTTGGTAAGTATAATATTGTGCTCTCATCACTTCTTTGATGAGGACTTGACGAATTAACACCCTTTTGAATTTTTAACTACCCCTTTAACTCTTTTATAACACCAAAATACACTCTGAGAAGCAAATCGTTGCTTTACTCATAATACTACCAGCACAATGACAAAAACCACACTTTTCAAGGCCCAGAGAACGAGGCACTGACTGGGTTAGGAGAGAGATTAGGCCAAAGCCAGACAATCTGACCTGGTTGTGTACTGGCCATCGCTCAACTGGCCACCTCAGGTAAGTATTTATCATCATACCAATAGTACACAAGCACTCACATGAATATTTAGTGAGCTCAGGGTTGAGCCTTCTAGGTTTCGTGGTGTTGGGGTTAGAGTTTGTGTTGGGTTAGTCCATCTGTATGCCCATTTCGCGACGTTTCGACATTTTTGTGTCTTCTTCAGGCGAGGCTGTAGTCGGTACCTCTCGTGTGGAGAGCTCATCAACACTTAAATAGGGTGTGAAAAATATTAAACTAAATTTGGTAAGTATAATATTGTGCTCTCATCACTTCTTTGATGAGGACTTGACGAATTAACACCCTTTTGAATTTTTAACTACCCCTTTAACTCTTTTATAACACCAAAATACACTCTGAGAAGCAAATCGTTGCTTTACTCATAATACTACCAGCACAATGACAAAAACCACACTTTTCAAGGCCCAGAGAACGAGGCACTGACTGGGTTAGGAGAGAGATTAGGCCAAAGCCAGACAATCTGACCTGGTTGTGTACTGGCCATCGCTCAACTGGCCACCTCAGGTAAGTATTTATCATCATACCAATAGTACACAAGCACTCACATGAATATTTAGTGAGCTCAGGGTTGAGCCTTCTAGGTTTCGTGGTGTTGGGGTTAGAGTTTGTGTTGGGTTAGTCCATCTGTATGCCCATTTCGCGACGTTTCGACATTTTTGTGTCTTCTTCAGGCGAGGCTGTAGTCGGTACCTCTCGTGTGGAGAGCTCATCAACACTTAAATAGGGTGTGAAAAATATTAAACTAAATTTGGTAAGTATAATATTGTGCTCTCATCACTTCTTTGATGAGGACTTGACGAATTAACACCCTTTTGAATTTTTAACTACCCCTTTAACTCTTTTATAACACCAAAATACACTCTGAGAAGCAAATCGTTGCTTTACTCATAATACTACCAGCACAATGACAAAAACCACACTTTTCAAGGCCCAGAGAACGAGGCACTGACTGGGTTAGGAGAGAGATTAGGCCAAAGCCAGACAATCTGACCTGGTTGTGTACTGGCCATCGCTCAACTGGCCACCTCAGGTAAGTATTTATCATCATACCAATAGTACACAAGCACTCACATGAATATTTAGTGAGCTCAGGGTTGAGCCTTCTAGGTTTCGTGGTGTTGGGGTTAGAGTTTGTGTTGGGTTAGTCCATCTGTATGCCCATTTCGCGACGTTTCGACATTTTTGTGTCTTCTTCAGGCGAGGCTGTAGTCGGTACCTCTCGTGTGGAGAGCTCATCAACACTTAAATAGGGTGTGAAAAATATTAAACTAAATTTGGTAAGTATAATATTGTGCTCTCATCACTTCTTTGATGAGGACTTGACGAATTAACACCCTTTTGAATTTTTAACTACCCCTTTAACTCTTTTATAACACCAAAATACACTCTGAGAAGCAAATCGTTGCTTTACTCATAATACTACCAGCACAATGACAAAAACCACACTTTTCAAGGCCCAGAGAACGAGGCACTGACTGGGTTAGGAGAGAGATTAGGCCAAAGCCAGACAATCTGACCTGGTTGTGTACTGGCCATCGCTCAACTGGCCACCTCAGGTAAGTATTTATCATCATACCAATAGTACACAAGCACTCACATGAATATTTAGTGAGCTCAGGGTTGAGCCTTCTAGGTTTCGTGGTGTTGGGGTTAGAGTTTGTGTTGGGTTAGTCCATCTGTATGCCCATTTCGCGACGTTTCGACATTTTTGTGTCTTCTTCAGGCGAGGCTGTAGTCGGTACCTCTCGTGTGGAGAGCTCATCAACACTTAAATAGGGTGTGAAAAATATTAAACTAAATTTGGTAAGTATAATATTGTGCTCTCATCACTTCTTTGATGAGGACTTGACGAATTAACACCCTTTTGAATTTTTAACTACCCCTTTAACTCTTTTATAACACCAAAATACACTCTGAGAAGCAAATCGTTGCTTTACTCATAATACTACCAGCACAATGACAAAAACCACACTTTTCAAGGCCCAGAGAACGAGGCACTGACTGGGTTAGGAGAGAGATTAGGCCAAAGCCAGACAATCTGACCTGGTTGTGTACTGGCCATCGCTCAACTGGCCACCTCAGGTAAGTATTTATCATCATACCAATAGTACACAAGCACTCACATGAATATTTAGTGAGCTCAGGGTTGAGCCTTCTAGGTTTCGTGGTGTTGGGGTTAGAGTTTGTGTTGGGTTAGTCCATCTGTATGCCCATTTCGCGACGTTTCGACATTTTTGTGTCTTCTTCAGGCGAGGCTGTAGTCGGTACCTCTCGTGTGGAGAGCTCATCAACACTTAAATAGGGTGTGAAAAATATTAAACTAAATTTGGTAAGTATAATATTGTGCTCTCATCACTTCTTTGATGAGGACTTGACGAATTAACACCCTTTTGAATTTTTAACTACCCCTTTAACTCTTTTATAACACCAAAATACACTCTGAGAAGCAAATCGTTGCTTTACTCATAATACTACCAGCACAATGACAAAAACCACACTTTTCAAGGCCCAGAGAACGAGGCACTGACTGGGTTAGGAGAGAGATTAGGCCAAAGCCAGACAATCTGACCTGGTTGTGTACTGGCCATCGCTCAACTGGCCACCTCAGGTAAGTATTTATCATCATACCAATAGTACACAAGCACTCACATGAATATTTAGTGAGCTCAGGGTTGAGCCTTCTAGGTTTCGTGGTGTTGGGGTTAGAGTTTGTGTTGGGTTAGTCCATCTGTATGCCCATTTCGCGACGTTTCGACATTTTTGTGTCTTCTTCAGGCGAGGCTGTAGTCGGTACCTCTCGTGTGGAGAGCTCATCAACACTTAAATAGGGTGTGAAAAATATTAAACTAAATTTGGTAAGTATAATATTGTGCTCTCATCACTTCTTTGATGAGGACTTGACGAATTAACACCCTTTTGAATTTTTAACTACCCCTTTAACTCTTTTATAACACCAAAATACACTCTGAGAAGCAAATCGTTGCTTTACTCATAATACTACCAGCACAATGACAAAAACCACACTTTTCAAGGCCCAGAGAACGAGGCACTGACTGGGTTAGGAGAGAGATTAGGCCAAAGCCAGACAATCTGACCTGGTTGTGTACTGGCCATCGCTCAACTGGCCACCTCAGGTAAGTATTTATCATCATACCAATAGTACACAAGCACTCACATGAATATTTAGTGAGCTCAGGGTTGAGCCTTCTAGGTTTCGTGGTGTTGGGGTTAGAGTTTGTGTTGGGTTAGTCCATCTGTATGCCCATTTCGCGACGTTTCGACATTTTTGTGTCTTCTTCAGGCGAGGCTGTAGTCGGTACCTCTCGTGTGGAGAGCTCATCAACACTTAAATAGGGTGTGAAAAATATTAAACTAAATTTGGTAAGTATAATATTGTGCTCTCATCACTTCTTTGATGAGGACTTGACGAATTAACACCCTTTTGAATTTTTAACTACCCCTTTAACTCTTTTATAACACCAAAATACACTCTGAGAAGCAAATCGTTGCTTTACTCATAATACTACCAGCACAATGACAAAAACCACACTTTTCAAGGCCCAGAGAACGAGGCACTGACTGGGTTAGGAGAGAGATTAGGCCAAAGCCAGACAATCTGACCTGGTTGTGTACTGGCCATCGCTCAACTGGCCACCTCAGGTAAGTATTTATCATCATACCAATAGTACACAAGCACTCACATGAATATTTAGTGAGCTCAGGGTTGAGCCTTCTAGGTTTCGTGGTGTTGGGGTTAGAGTTTGTGTTGGGTTAGTCCATCTGTATGCCCATTTCGCGACGTTTCGACATTTTTGTGTCTTCTTCAGGCGAGGCTGTAGTCGGTACCTCTCGTGTGGAGAGCTCATCAACACTTAAATAGGGTGTGAAAAATATTAAACTAAATTTGGTAAGTATAATATTGTGCTCTCATCACTTCTTTGATGAGGACTTGACGAATTAACACCCTTTTGAATTTTTAACTACCCCTTTAACTCTTTTATAACACCAAAATACACTCTGAGAAGCAAATCGTTGCTTTACTCATAATACTACCAGCACAATGACAAAAACCACACTTTTCAAGGCCCAGAGAACGAGGCACTGACTGGGTTAGGAGAGAGATTAGGCCAAAGCCAGACAATCTGACCTGGTTGTGTACTGGCCATCGCTCAACTGGCCACCTCAGGTAAGTATTTATCATCATACCAATAGTACACAAGCACTCACATGAATATTTAGTGAGCTCAGGGTTGAGCCTTCTAGGTTTCGTGGTGTTGGGGTTAGAGTTTGTGTTGGGTTAGTCCATCTGTATGCCCATTTCGCGACGTTTCGACATTTTTGTGTCTTCTTCAGGCGAGGCTGTAGTCGGTACCTCTCGTGTGGAGAGCTCATCAACACTTAAATAGGGTGTGAAAAATATTAAACTAAATTTGGTAAGTATAATATTGTGCTCTCATCACTTCTTTGATGAGGACTTGACGAATTAACACCCTTTTGAATTTTTAACTACCCCTTTAACTCTTTTATAACACCAAAATACACTCTGAGAAGCAAATCGTTGCTTTACTCATAATACTACCAGCACAATGACAAAAACCACACTTTTCAAGGCCCAGAGAACGAGGCACTGACTGGGTTAGGAGAGAGATTAGGCCAAAGCCAGACAATCTGACCTGGTTGTGTACTGGCCATCGCTCAACTGGCCACCTCAGGTAAGTATTTATCATCATACCAATAGTACACAAGCACTCACATGAATATTTAGTGAGCTCAGGGTTGAGCCTTCTAGGTTTCGTGGTGTTGGGGTTAGAGTTTGTGTTGGGTTAGTCCATCTGTATGCCCATTTCGCGACGTTTCGACATTTTTGTGTCTTCTTCAGGCGAGGCTGTAGTCGGTACCTCTCGTGTGGAGAGCTCATCAACACTTAAATAGGGTGTGAAAAATATTAAACTAAATTTGGTAAGTATAATATTGTGCTCTCATCACTTCTTTGATGAGGACTTGACGAATTAACACCCTTTTGAATTTTTAACTACCCCTTTAACTCTTTTATAACACCAAAATACACTCTGAGAAGCAAATCGTTGCTTTACTCATAATACTACCAGCACAATGACAAAAACCACACTTTTCAAGGCCCAGAGAACGAGGCACTGACTGGGTTAGGAGAGAGATTAGGCCAAAGCCAGACAATCTGACCTGGTTGTGTACTGGCCATCGCTCAACTGGCCACCTCAGGTAAGTATTTATCATCATACCAATAGTACACAAGCACTCACATGAATATTTAGTGAGCTCAGGGTTGAGCCTTCTAGGTTTCGTGGTGTTGGGGTTAGAGTTTGTGTTGGGTTAGTCCATCTGTATGCCCATTTCGCGACGTTTCGACATTTTTGTGTCTTCTTCAGGCGAGGCTGTAGTCGGTACCTCTCGTGTGGAGAGCTCATCAACACTTAAATAGGGTGTGAAAAATATTAAACTAAATTTGGTAAGTATAATATTGTGCTCTCATCACTTCTTTGATGAGGACTTGACGAATTAACACCCTTTTGAATTTTTAACTACCCCTTTAACTCTTTTATAACACCAAAATACACTCTGAGAAGCAAATCGTTGCTTTACTCATAATACTACCAGCACAATGACAAAAACCACACTTTTCAAGGCCCAGAGAACGAGGCACTGACTGGGTTAGGAGAGAGATTAGGCCAAAGCCAGACAATCTGACCTGGTTGTGTACTGGCCATCGCTCAACTGGCCACCTCAGGTAAGTATTTATCATCATACCAATAGTACACAAGCACTCACATGAATATTTAGTGAGCTCAGGGTTGAGCCTTCTAGGTTTCGTGGTGTTGGGGTTAGAGTTTGTGTTGGGTTAGTCCATCTGTATGCCCATTTCGCGACGTTTCGACATTTTTGTGTCTTCTTCAGGCGAGGCTGTAGTCGGTACCTCTCGTGTGGAGAGCTCATCAACACTTAAATAGGGTGTGAAAAATATTAAACTAAATTTGGTAAGTATAATATTGTGCTCTCATCACTTCTTTGATGAGGACTTGACGAATTAACACCCTTTTGAATTTTTAACTACCCCTTTAACTCTTTTATAACACCAAAATACACTCTGAGAAGCAAATCGTTGCTTTACTCATAATACTACCAGCACAATGACAAAAACCACACTTTTCAAGGCCCAGAGAACGAGGCACTGACTGGGTTAGGAGAGAGATTAGGTCAAAGCCAGACAATCTGACCTGGTTGTGTACTGGCCATCGCTCAACTGGCCACCTCAGGTAAGTATTTATCATCATACCAATAGTACACAAGCACTCACATGAATATTTAGTGAGCTCAGGGTTGAGCCTTCTAGGTTTCGTGGTGTTGGGGTTAGAGTTTGTGTTGGGTTAGTCCATCTGTATGCCCATTTCGCGACGTTTCGACATTTTTGTGTCTTCTTCAGGCGAGGCTGTAGTCGGTACCTCTCGTGTGGAGAGCTCATCAACACTTAAATAGGGTGTGAAAAATATTAAACTAAATTTGGTAAGTATAATATTGTGCTCTCATCACTTCTTTGATGAGGACTTGACGAATTAACACCCTTTTGAATTTTTAACTACCCCTTTAACTCTTTTATAACACCAAAATACACTCTGAGAAGCAAATCGTTGCTTTACTCATAATACTACCAGCACAATGACAAAAACCACACTTTTCAAGGCCCAGAGAACGAGGCACTGACTGGGTTAGGAGAGAGATTAGGCCAAAGCCAGACAATCTGACCTGGTTGTGTACTGGCCATCGCTCAACTGGCCACCTCAGGTAAGTATTTATCATCATACCAATAGTACACAAGCACTCACATGAATATTTAGTGAGCTCAGGGTTGAGCCTTCTAGGTTTCGTGGTGTTGGGGTTAGAGTTTGTGTTGGGTTAGTCCATCTGTATGCCCATTTCGCGACGTTTCGACATTTTTGTGTCTTCTTCAGGCGAGGCTGTAGTCGGTACCTCTCGTGTGGAGAGCTCATCAACACTTAAATAGGGTGTGAAAAATATTAAACTAAATTTGGTAAGTATAATATTGTGCTCTCATCACTTCTTTGATGAGGACTTGACGAATTAACACCCTTTTGAATTTTTAACTACCCCTTTAACTCTTTTATAACACCAAAATACACTCTGAGAAGCAAATCGTTGCTTTACTCATAATACTACCAGCACAATGACAAAAACCACACTTTTCAAGGCCCAGAGAACGAGGCACTGACTGGGTTAGGAGAGAGATTAGGCCAAAGCCAGACAATCTGACCTGGTTGTGTACTGGCCATCGCTCAACTGGCCACCTCAGGTAAGTATTTATCATCATACCAATAGTACACAAGCACTCACATGAATATTTAGTGAGCTCAGGGTTGAGCCTTCTAGGTTTCGTGGTGTTGGGGTTAGAGTTTGTGTTGGGTTAGTCCATCTGTATGCCCATTTCGCGACGTTTCGACATTTTTGTGTCTTCTTCAGGCGAGGCTGTAGTCGGTACCTCTCGTGTGGAGAGCTCATCAACACTTAAATAGGGTGTGAAAAATATTAAACTAAATTTGGTAAGTATAATATTGTGCTCTCATCACTTCTTTGATGAGGACTTGACGAATTAACACCCTTTTGAATTTTTAACTACCCCTTTAACTCTTTTATAACACCAAAATACACTCTGAGAAGCAAATCGTTGCTTTACTCATAATACTACCAGCACAATGACAAAAACCACACTTTTCAAGGCCCAGAGAACGAGGCACTGACTGGGTTAGGAGAGAGATTAGGCCAAAGCCAGACAATCTGACCTGGTTGTGTACTGGCCATCGCTCAACTGGCCACCTCAGGTAAGTATTTATCATCATACCAATAGTACACAAGCACTCACATGAATATTTAGTGAGCTCAGGGTTGAGCCTTCTAGGTTTCGTGGTGTTGGGGTTAGAGTTTGTGTTGGGTTAGTCCATCTGTATGCCCATTTCGCGACGTTTCGACATTTTTGTGTCTTCTTCAGGCGAGGCTGTAGTCGGTACCTCTCGTGTGGAGAGCTCATCAACACTTAAATAGGGTGTGAAAAATATTAAACTAAATTTGGTAAGTATAATATTGTGCTCTCATCACTTCTTTGATGAGGACTTGACGAATTAACACCCTTTTGAATTTTTAACTACCCCTTTAACTCTTTTATAACACCAAAATACACTCTGAGAAGCAAATCGTTGCTTTACTCATAATACTACCAGCACAATGACAAAAACCACACTTTTCAAGGCCCAGAGAACGAGGCACTGACTGGGTTAGGAGAGAGATTAGGCCAAAGCCAGACAATCTGACCTGGTTGTGTACTGGCCATCGCTCAACTGGCCACCTCAGGTAAGTATTTATCATCATACCAATAGTACACAAGCACTCACATGAATATTTAGTGAGCTCAGGGTTGAGCCTTCTAGGTTTCGTGGTGTTGGGGTTAGAGTTTGTGTTGGGTTAGTCCATCTGTATGCCCATTTCGCGACGTTTCGACATTTTTGTGTCTTCTTCAGGCGAGGCTGTAGTCGGTACCTCTCGTGTGGAGAGCTCATCAACACTTAAATAGGGTGTGAAAAATATTAAACTAAATTTGGTAAGTATAATATTGTGCTCTCATCACTTCTTTGATGAGGACTTGACGAATTAACACCCTTTTGAATTTTTAACTACCCCTTTAACTCTTTTATAACACCAAAATACACTCTGAGAAGCAAATCGTTGCTTTACTCATAATACTACCAGCACAATGACAAAAACCACACTTTTCAAGGCCCAGAGAACGAGGCACTGACTGGGTTAGGAGAGAGATTAGGCCAAAGCCAGACAATCTGACCTGGTTGTGTACTGGCCATCGCTCAACTGGCCACCTCAGGTAAGTATTTATCATCATACCAATAGTACACAAGCACTCACATGAATATTTAGTGAGCTCAGGGTTGAGCCTTCTAGGTTTCGTGGTGTTGGGGTTAGAGTTTGTGTTGGGTTAGTCCATCTGTATGCCCATTTCGCGACGTTTCGACATTTTTGTGTCTTCTTCAGGCGAGGCTGTAGTCGGTACCTCTCGTGTGGAGAGCTCATCAACACTTAAATAGGGTGTGAAAAATATTAAACTAAATTTGGTAAGTATAATATTGTGCTCTCATCACTTCTTTGATGAGGACTTGACGAATTAACACCCTTTTGAATTTTTAACTACCCCTTTAACTCTTTTATAACACCAAAATACACTCTGAGAAGCAAATCGTTGCTTTACTCATAATACTACCAGCACAATGACAAAAACCACACTTTTCAAGGCCCAGAGAACGAGGCACTGACTGGGTTAGGAGAGAGATTAGGCCAAAGCCAGACAATCTGACCTGGTTGTGTACTGGCCATCGCTCAACTGGCCACCTCAGGTAAGTATTTATCATCATACCAATAGTACACAAGCACTCACATGAATATTTAGTGAGCTCAGGGTTGAGCCTTCTAGGTTTCGTGGTGTTGGGGTTAGAGTTTGTGTTGGGTTAGTCCATCTGTATGCCCATTTCGCGACGTTTCGACATTTTTGTGTCTTCTTCAGGCGAGGCTGTAGTCGGTACCTCTCGTGTGGAGAGCTCATCAACACTTAAATAGGGTGTGAAAAATATTAAACTAAATTTGGTAAGTATAATATTGTGCTCTCATCACTTCTTTGATGAGGACTTGACGAATTAACACCCTTTTGAATTTTTAACTACCCCTTTAACTCTTTTATAACACCAAAATACACTCTGAGAAGCAAATCGTTGCTTTACTCATAATACTACCAGCACAATGACAAAAACCACACTTTTCAAGGCCCAGAGAACGAGGCACTGACTGGGTTAGGAGAGAGATTAGGCCAAAGCCAGACAATCTGACCTGGTTGTGTACTGGCCATCGCTCAACTGGCCACCTCAGGTAAGTATTTATCATCATACCAATAGTACACAAGCACTCACATGAATATTTAGTGAGCTCAGGGTTGAGCCTTCTAGGTTTCGTGGTGTTGGGGTTAGAGTTTGTGTTGGGTTAGTCCATCTGTATGCCCATTTCGCGACGTTTCGACATTTTTGTGTCTTCTTCAGGCGAGGCTGTAGTCGGTACCTCTCGTGTGGAGAGCTCATCAACACTTAAATAGGGTGTGAAAAATATTAAACTAAATTTGGTAAGTATAATATTGTGCTCTCATCACTTCTTTGATGAGGACTTGACGAATTAACACCCTTTTGAATTTTTAACTACCCCTTTAACTCTTTTATAACACCAAAATACACTCTGAGAAGCAAATCGTTGCTTTACTCATAATACTACCAGCACAATGACAAAAACCACACTTTTCAAGGCCCAGAGAACGAGGCACTGACTGGGTTAGGAGAGAGATTAGGCCAAAGCCAGACAATCTGACCTGGTTGTGTACTGGCCATCGCTCAACTGGCCACCTCAGGTAAGTATTTATCATCATACCAATAGTACACAAGCACTCACATGAATATTTAGTGAGCTCAGGGTTGAGCCTTCTAGGTTTCGTGGTGTTGGGGTTAGAGTTTGTGTTGGGTTAGTCCATCTGTATGCCCATTTCGCGACGTTTCGACATTTTTGTGTCTTCTTCAGGCGAGGCTGTAGTCGGTACCTCTCGTGTGGAGAGCTCATCAACACTTAAATAGGGTGTGAAAAATATTAAACTAAATTTGGTAAGTATAATATTGTGCTCTCATCACTTCTTTGATGAGGACTTGACGAATTAACACCCTTTTGAATTTTTAACTACCCCTTTAACTCTTTTATAACACCAAAATACACTCTGAGAAGCAAATCGTTGCTTTACTCATAATACTACCAGCACAATGACAAAAACCACACTTTTCAAGGCCCAGAGAACGAGGCACTGACTGGGTTAGGAGAGAGATTAGGCCAAAGCCAGACAATCTGACCTGGTTGTGTACTGGCCATCGCTCAACTGGCCACCTCAGGTAAGTATTTATCATCATACCAATAGTACACAAGCACTCACATGAATATTTAGTGAGCTCAGGGTTGAGCCTTCTAGGTTTCGTGGTGTTGGGGTTAGAGTTTGTGTTGGGTTAGTCCATCTGTATGCCCATTTCGCGACGTTTCGACATTTTTGTGTCTTCTTCAGGCGAGGCTGTAGTCGGTACCTCTCGTGTGGAGAGCTCATCAACACTTAAATAGGGTGTGAAAAATATTAAACTAAATTTGGTAAGTATAATATTGTGCTCTCATCACTTCTTTGATGAGGACTTGACGAATTAACACCCTTTTGAATTTTTAACTACCCCTTTAACTCTTTTATAACACCAAAATACACTCTGAGAAGCAAATCGTTGCTTTACTCATAATACTACCAGCACAATGACAAAAACCACACTTTTCAAGGCCCAGAGAACGAGGCACTGACTGGGTTAGGAGAGAGATTAGGCCAAAGCCAGACAATCTGACCTGGTTGTGTACTGGCCATCGCTCAACTGGCCACCTCAGGTAAGTATTTATCATCATACCAATAGTACACAAGCACTCACATGAATATTTAGTGAGCTCAGGGTTGAGCCTTCTAGGTTTCGTGGTGTTGGGGTTAGAGTTTGTGTTGGGTTAGTCCATCTGTATGCCCATTTCGCGACGTTTCGACATTTTTGTGTCTTCTTCAGGCGAGGCTGTAGTCGGTACCTCTCGTGTGGAGAGCTCATCAACACTTAAATAGGGTGTGAAAAATATTAAACTAAATTTGGTAAGTATAATATTGTGCTCTCATCACTTCTTTGATGAGGACTTGACGAATTAACACCCTTTTGAATTTTTAACTACCCCTTTAACTCTTTTATAACACCAAAATACACTCTGAGAAGCAAATCGTTGCTTTACTCATAATACTACCAGCACAATGACAAAAACCACACTTTTCAAGGCCCAGAGAACGAGGCACTGACTGGGTTAGGAGAGAGATTAGGCCAAAGCCAGACAATCTGACCTGGTTGTGTACTGGCCATCGCTCAACTGGCCACCTCAGGTAAGTATTTATCATCATACCAATAGTACACAAGCACTCACATGAATATTTAGTGAGCTCAGGGTTGAGCCTTCTAGGTTTCGTGGTGTTGGGGTTAGAGTTTGTGTTGGGTTAGTCCATCTGTATGCCCATTTCGCGACGTTTCGACATTTTTGTGTCTTCTTCAGGCGAGGCTGTAGTCGGTACCTCTCGTGTGGAGAGCTCATCAACACTTAAATAGGGTGTGAAAAATATTAAACTAAATTTGGTAAGTATAATATTGTGCTCTCATCACTTCTTTGATGAGGACTTGACGAATTAACACCCTTTTGAATTTTTAACTACCCCTTTAACTCTTTTATAACACCAAAATACACTCTGAGAAGCAAATCGTTGCTTTACTCATAATACTACCAGCACAATGACAAAAACCACACTTTTCAAGGCCCAGAGAACGAGGCACTGACTGGGTTAGGAGAGAGATTAGGCCAAAGCCAGACAATCTGACCTGGTTGTGTACTGGCCATCGCTCAACTGGCCACCTCAGGTAAGTATTTATCATCATACCAATAGTACACAAGCACTCACATGAATATTTAGTGAGCTCAGGGTTGAGCCTTCTAGGTTTCGTGGTGTTGGGGTTAGAGTTTGTGTTGGGTTAGTCCATCTGTATGCCCATTTCGCGACGTTTCGACATTTTTGTGTCTTCTTCAGGCGAGGCTGTAGTCGGTACCTCTCGTGTGGAGAGCTCATCAACACTTAAATAGGGTGTGAAAAATATTAAACTAAATTTGGTAAGTATAATATTGTGCTCTCATCACTTCTTTGATGAGGACTTGACGAATTAACACCCTTTTGAATTTTTAACTACCCCTTTAACTCTTTTATAACACCAAAATACACTCTGAGAAGCAAATCGTTGCTTTACTCATAATACTACCAGCACAATGACAAAAACCACACTTTTCAAGGCCCAGAGAACGAGGCACTGACTGGGTTAGGAGAGAGATTAGGCCAAAGCCAGACAATCTGACCTGGTTGTGTACTGGCCATCGCTCAACTGGCCACCTCAGGTAAGTATTTATCATCATACCAATAGTACACAAGCACTCACATGAATATTTAGTGAGCTCAGGGTTGAGCCTTCTAGGTTTCGTGGTGTTGGGGTTAGAGTTTGTGTTGGGTTAGTCCATCTGTATGCCCATTTCGCGACGTTTCGACATTTTTGTGTCTTCTTCAGGCGAGGCTGTAGTCGGTACCTCTCGTGTGGAGAGCTCATCAACACTTAAATAGGGTGTGAAAAATATTAAACTAAATTTGGTAAGTATAATATTGTGCTCTCATCACTTCTTTGATGAGGACTTGACGAATTAACACCCTTTTGAATTTTTAACTACCCCTTTAACTCTTTTATAACACCAAAATACACTCTGAGAAGCAAATCGTTGCTTTACTCATAATACTACCAGCACAATGACAAAAACCACACTTTTCAAGGCCCAGAGAACGAGGCACTGACTGGGTTAGGAGAGAGATTAGGCCAAAGCCAGACAATCTGACCTGGTTGTGTACTGGCCATCGCTCAACTGGCCACCTCAGGTAAGTATTTATCATCATACCAATAGTACACAAGCACTCACATGAATATTTAGTGAGCTCAGGGTTGAGCCTTCTAGGTTTCGTGGTGTTGGGGTTAGAGTTTGTGTTGGGTTAGTCCATCTGTATGCCCATTTCGCGACGTTTCGACATTTTTGTGTCTTCTTCAGGCGAGGCTGTAGTCGGTACCTCTCGTGTGGAGAGCTCATCAACACTTAAATAGGGTGTGAAAAATATTAAACTAAATTTGGTAAGTATAATATTGTGCTCTCATCACTTCTTTGATGAGGACTTGACGAATTAACACCCTTTTGAATTTTTAACTACCCCTTTAACTCTTTTATAACACCAAAATACACTCTGAGAAGCAAATCGTTGCTTTACTCATAATACTACCAGCACAATGACAAAAACCACACTTTTCAAGGCCCAGAGAACGAGGCACTGACTGGGTTAGGAGAGAGATTAGGCCAAAGCCAGACAATCTGACCTGGTTGTGTACTGGCCATCGCTCAACTGGCCACCTCAGGTAAGTATTTATCATCATACCAATAGTACACAAGCACTCACATGAATATTTAGTGAGCTCAGGGTTGAGCCTTCTAGGTTTCGTGGTGTTGGGGTTAGAGTTTGTGTTGGGTTAGTCCATCTGTATGCCCATTTCGCGACGTTTCGACATTTTTGTGTCTTCTTCAGGCGAGGCTGTAGTCGGTACCTCTCGTGTGGAGAGCTCATCAACACTTAAATAGGGTGTGAAAAATATTAAACTAAATTTGGTAAGTATAATATTGTGCTCTCATCACTTCTTTGATGAGGACTTGACGAATTAACACCCTTTTGAATTTTTAACTACCCCTTTAACTCTTTTATAACACCAAAATACACTCTGAGAAGCAAATCGTTGCTTTACTCATAATACTACCAGCACAATGACAAAAACCACACTTTTCAAGGCCCAGAGAACGAGGCACTGACTGGGTTAGGAGAGAGATTAGGCCAAAGCCAGACAATCTGACCTGGTTGTGTACTGGCCATCGCTCAACTGGCCACCTCAGGTAAGTATTTATCATCATACCAATAGTACACAAGCACTCACATGAATATTTAGTGAGCTCAGGGTTGAGCCTTCTAGGTTTCGTGGTGTTGGGGTTAGAGTTTGTGTTGGGTTAGTCCATCTGTATGCCCATTTCGCGACGTTTCGACATTTTTGTGTCTTCTTCAGGCGAGGCTGTAGTCGGTACCTCTCGTGTGGAGAGCTCATCAACACTTAAATAGGGTGTGAAAAATATTAAACTAAATTTGGTAAGTATAATATTGTGCTCTCATCACTTCTTTGATGAGGACTTGACGAATTAACACCCTTTTGAATTTTTAACTACCCCTTTAACTCTTTTATAACACCAAAATACACTCTGAGAAGCAAATCGTTGCTTTACTCATAATACTACCAGCACAATGACAAAAACCACACTTTTCAAGGCCCAGAGAACGAGGCACTGACTGGGTTAGGAGAGAGATTAGGCCAAAGCCAGACAATCTGACCTGGTTGTGTACTGGCCATCGCTCAACTGGCCACCTCAGGTAAGTATTTATCATCATACCAATAGTACACAAGCACTCACATGAATATTTAGTGAGCTCAGGGTTGAGCCTTCTAGGTTTCGTGGTGTTGGGGTTAGAGTTTGTGTTGGGTTAGTCCATCTGTATGCCCATTTCGCGACGTTTCGACATTTTTGTGTCTTCTTCAGGCGAGGCTGTAGTCGGTACCTCTCGTGTGGAGAGCTCATCAACACTTAAATAGGGTGTGAAAAATATTAAACTAAATTTGGTAAGTATAATATTGTGCTCTCATCACTTCTTTGATGAGGACTTGACGAATTAACACCCTTTTGAATTTTTAACTACCCCTTTAACTCTTTTATAACACCAAAATACACTCTGAGAAGCAAATCGTTGCTTTACTCATAATACTACCAGCACAATGACAAAAACCACACTTTTCAAGGCCCAGAGAACGAGGCACTGACTGGGTTAGGAGAGAGATTAGGCCAAAGCCAGACAATCTGACCTGGTTGTGTACTGGCCATCGCTCAACTGGCCACCTCAGGTAAGTATTTATCATCATACCAATAGTACACAAGCACTCACATGAATATTTAGTGAGCTCAGGGTTGAGCCTTCTAGGTTTCGTGGTGTTGGGGTTAGAGTTTGTGTTGGGTTAGTCCATCTGTATGCCCATTTCGCGACGTTTCGACATTTTTGTGTCTTCTTCAGGCGAGGCTGTAGTCGGTACCTCTCGTGTGGAGAGCTCATCAACACTTAAATAGGGTGTGAAAAATATTAAACTAAATTTGGTAAGTATAATATTGTGCTCTCATCACTTCTTTGATGAGGACTTGACGAATTAACACCCTTTTGAATTTTTAACTACCCCTTTAACTCTTTTATAACACCAAAATACACTCTGAGAAGCAAATCGTTGCTTTACTCATAATACTACCAGCACAATGACAAAAACCACACTTTTCAAGGCCCAGAGAACGAGGCACTGACTGGGTTAGGAGAGAGATTAGGCCAAAGCCAGACAATCTGACCTGGTTGTGTACTGGCCATCGCTCAACTGGCCACCTCAGGTAAGTATTTATCATCATACCAATAGTACACAAGCACTCACATGAATATTTAGTGAGCTCAGGGTTGAGCCTTCTAGGTTTCGTGGTGTTGGGGTTAGAGTTTGTGTTGGGTTAGTCCATCTGTATGCCCATTTCGCGACGTTTCGACATTTTTGTGTCTTCTTCAGGCGAGGCTGTAGTCGGTACCTCTCGTGTGGAGAGCTCATCAACACTTAAATAGGGTGTGAAAAATATTAAACTAAATTTGGTAAGTATAATATTGTGCTCTCATCACTTCTTTGATGAGGACTTGACGAATTAACACCCTTTTGAATTTTTAACTACCCCTTTAACTCTTTTATAACACCAAAATACACTCTGAGAAGCAAATCGTTGCTTTACTCATAATACTACCAGCACAATGACAAAAACCACACTTTTCAAGGCCCAGAGAACGAGGCACTGACTGGGTTAGGAGAGAGATTAGGCCAAAGCCAGACAATCTGACCTGGTTGTGTACTGGCCATCGCTCAACTGGCCACCTCAGGTAAGTATTTATCATCATACCAATAGTACACAAGCACTCACATGAATATTTAGTGAGCTCAGGGTTGAGCCTTCTAGGTTTCGTGGTGTTGGGGTTAGAGTTTGTGTTGGGTTAGTCCATCTGTATGCCCATTTCGCGACGTTTCGACATTTTTGTGTCTTCTTCAGGCGAGGCTGTAGTCGGTACCATCTCGTGTGGAGAGCTCATCAACACTTAAATAGGGTGTGAAAAATATTAAACTAAATTTGGTAAGTATAATATTGTGCTCTCATCACTTCTTTGATGAGGACTTGACGAATTAACACCCTTTTGAATTTTTAACTACCCCTTTAACTCTTTTATAACACCAAAATACACTCTGAGAAGCAAATCGTTGCTTTACTCATAATACTACCAGCACAATGACAAAAACCACACTTTTCAAGGCCCAGAGAACGAGGCACTGACTGGGTTAGGAGAGAGATTAGGCCAAAGCCAGACAATCTGACCTGGTTGTGTACTGGCCATCGCTCAACTGGCCACCTCAGGTAAGTATTTATCATCATACCAATAGTACACAAGCACTCACATGAATATTTAGTGAGCTCAGGGTTGAGCCTTCTAGGTTTCGTGGTGTTGGGGTTAGAGTTTGTGTTGGGTTAGTCCATCTGTATGCCCATTTCGCGACGTTTCGACATTTTTGTGTCTTCTTCAGGCGAGGCTGTAGTCGGTACCTCTCGTGTGGAGAGCTCATCAACACTTAAATAGGGTGTGAAAAATATTAAACTAAATTTGGTAAGTATAATATTGTGCTCTCATCACTTCTTTGATGAGGACTTGACGAATTAACACCCTTTTGAATTTTTAACTACCCCTTTAACTCTTTTATAACACCAAAATACACTCTGAGAAGCAAATCGTTGCTTTACTCATAATACTACCAGCACAATGACAAAAACCACACTTTTCAAGGCCCAGAGAACGAGGCACTGACTGGGTTAGGAGAGAGATTAGGCCAAAGCCAGACAATCTGACCTGGTTGTGTACTGGCCATCGCTCAACTGGCCACCTCAGGTAAGTATTTATCATCATACCAATAGTACACAAGCACTCACATGAATATTTAGTGAGCTCAGGGTTGAGCCTTCTAGGTTTCGTGGTGTTGGGGTTAGAGTTTGTGTTGGGTTAGTCCATCTGTATGCCCATTTCGCGACGTTTCGACATTTTTGTGTCTTCTTCAGGCGAGGCTGTAGTCGGTACCTCTCGTGTGGAGAGCTCATCAACACTTAAATAGGGTGTGAAAAATATTAAACTAAATTTGGTAAGTATAATATTGTGCTCTCATCACTTCTTTGATGAGGACTTGACGAATTAACACCCTTTTGAATTTTTAACTACCCCTTTAACTCTTTTATAACACCAAAATACACTCTGAGAAGCAAATCGTTGCTTTACTCATAATACTACCAGCACAATGACAAAAACCACACTTTTCAAGGCCCAGAGAACGAGGCACTGACTGGGTTAGGAGAGAGATTAGGCCAAAGCCAGACAATCTGACCTGGTTGTGTACTGGCCATCGCTCAACTGGCCACCTCAGGTAAGTATTTATCATCATACCAATAGTACACAAGCACTCACATGAATATTTAGTGAGCTCAGGGTTGAGCCTTCTAGGTTTCGTGGTGTTGGGGTTAGAGTTTGTGTTGGGTTAGTCCATCTGTATGCCCATTTCGCGACGTTTCGACATTTTTGTGTCTTCTTCAGGCGAGGCTGTAGTCGGTACCTCTCGTGTGGAGAGCTCATCAACACTTAAATAGGGTGTGAAAAATATTAAACTAAATTTGGTAAGTATAATATTGTGCTCTCATCACTTCTTTGATGAGGACTTGACGAATTAACACCCTTTTGAATTTTTAACTACCCCTTTAACTCTTTTATAACACCAAAATACACTCTGAGAAGCAAATCGTTGCTTTACTCATAATACTACCAGCACAATGACAAAAACCACACTTTTCAAGGCCCAGAGAACGAGGCACTGACTGGGTTAGGAGAGAGATTAGGCCAAAGCCAGACAATCTGACCTGGTTGTGTACTGGCCATCGCTCAACTGGCCACCTCAGGTAAGTATTTATCATCATACCAATAGTACACAAGCACTCACATGAATATTTAGTGAGCTCAGGGTTGAGCCTTCTAGGTTTCGTGGTGTTGGGGTTAGAGTTTGTGTTGGGTTAGTCCATCTGTATGCCCATTTCGCGACGTTTCGACATTTTTGTGTCTTCTTCAGGCGAGGCTGTAGTCGGTACCTCTCGTGTGGAGAGCTCATCAACACTTAAATAGGGTGTGAAAAATATTAAACTAAATTTGGTAAGTATAATATTGTGCTCTCATCACTTCTTTGATGAGGACTTGACGAATTAACACCCTTTTGAATTTTTAACTACCCCTTTAACTCTTTTATAACACCAAAATACACTCTGAGAAGCAAATCGTTGCTTTACTCATAATACTACCAGCACAATGACAAAAACCACACTTTTCAAGGCCCAGAGAACGAGGCACTGACTGGGTTAGGAGAGAGATTAGGCCAAAGCCAGACAATCTGACCTGGTTGTGTACTGGCCATCGCTCAACTGGCCACCTCAGGTAAGTATTTATCATCATACCAATAGTACACAAGCACTCACATGAATATTTAGTGAGCTCAGGGTTGAGCCTTCTAGGTTTCGTGGTGTTGGGGTTAGAGTTTGTGTTGGGTTAGTCCATCTGTATGCCCATTTCGCGACGTTTCGACATTTTTGTGTCTTCTTCAGGCGAGGCTGTAGTCGGTACCTCTCGTGTGGAGAGCTCATCAACACTTAAATAGGGTGTGAAAAATATTAAACTAAATTTGGTAAGTATAATATTGTGCTCTCATCACTTCTTTGATGAGGACTTGACGAATTAACACCCTTTTGAATTTTTAACTACCCCTTTAACTCTTTTATAACACCAAAATACACTCTGAGAAGCAAATCGTTGCTTTACTCATAATACTACCAGCACAATGACAAAAACCACACTTTTCAAGGCCCAGAGAACGAGGCACTGACTGGGTTAGGAGAGAGATTAGGCCAAAGCCAGACAATCTGACCTGGTTGTGTACTGGCCATCGCTCAACTGGCCACCTCAGGTAAGTATTTATCATCATACCAATAGTACACAAGCACTCACATGAATATTTAGTGAGCTCAGGGTTGAGCCTTCTAGGTTTCGTGGTGTTGGGGTTAGAGTTTGTGTTGGGTTAGTCCATCTGTATGCCCATTTCGCGACGTTTCGACATTTTTGTGTCTTCTTCAGGCGAGGCTGTAGTCGGTACCTCTCGTGTGGAGAGCTCATCAACACTTAAATAGGGTGTGAAAAATATTAAACTAAATTTGGTAAGTATAATATTGTGCTCTCATCACTTCTTTGATGAGGACTTGACGAATTAACACCCTTTTGAATTTTTAACTACCCCTTTAACTCTTTTATAACACCAAAATACACTCTGAGAAGCAAATCGTTGCTTTACTCATAATACTACCAGCACAATGACAAAAACCACACTTTTCAAGGCCCAGAGAACGAGGCACTGACTGGGTTAGGAGAGAGATTAGGCCAAAGCCAGACAATCTGACCTGGTTGTGTACTGGCCATCGCTCAACTGGCCACCTCAGGTAAGTATTTATCATCATACCAATAGTACACAAGCACTCACATGAATATTTAGTGAGCTCAGGGTTGAGCCTTCTAGGTTTCGTGGTGTTGGGGTTAGAGTTTGTGTTGGGTTAGTCCATCTGTATGCCCATTTCGCGACGTTTCGACATTTTTGTGTCTTCTTCAGGCGAGGCTGTAGTCGGTACCTCTCGTGTGGAGAGCTCATCAACACTTAAATAGGGTGTGAAAAATATTAAACTAAATTTGGTAAGTATAATATTGTGCTCTCATCACTTCTTTGATGAGGACTTGACGAATTAACACCCTTTTGAATTTTTAACTACCCCTTTAACTCTTTTATAACACCAAAATACACTCTGAGAAGCAAATCGTTGCTTTACTCATAATACTACCAGCACAATGACAAAAACCACACTTTTCAAGGCCCAGAGAACGAGGCACTGACTGGGTTAGGAGAGAGATTAGGCCAAAGCCAGACAATCTGACCTGGTTGTGTACTGGCCATCGCTCAACTGGCCACCTCAGGTAAGTATTTATCATCATACCAATAGTACACAAGCACTCACATGAATATTTAGTGAGCTCAGGGTTGAGCCTTCTAGGTTTCGTGGTGTTGGGGTTAGAGTTTGTGTTGGGTTAGTCCATCTGTATGCCCATTTCGCGACGTTTCGACATTTTTGTGTCTTCTTCAGGCGAGGCTGTAGTCGGTACCTCTCGTGTGGAGAGCTCATCAACACTTAAATAGGGTGTGAAAAATATTAAACTAAATTTGGTAAGTATAATATTGTGCTCTCATCACTTCTTTGATGAGGACTTGACGAATTAACACCCTTTTGAATTTTTAACTACCCCTTTAACTCTTTTATAACACCAAAATACACTCTGAGAAGCAAATCGTTGCTTTACTCATAATACTACCAGCACAATGACAAAAACCACACTTTTCAAGGCCCAGAGAACGAGGCACTGACTGGGTTAGGAGAGAGATTAGGCCAAAGCCAGACAATCTGACCTGGTTGTGTACTGGCCATCGCTCAACTGGCCACCTCAGGTAAGTATTTATCATCATACCAATAGTACACAAGCACTCACATGAATATTTAGTGAGCTCAGGGTTGAGCCTTCTAGGTTTCGTGGTGTTGGGGTTAGAGTTTGTGTTGGGTTAGTCCATCTGTATGCCCATTTCGCGACGTTTCGACATTTTTGTGTCTTCTTCAGGCGAGGCTGTAGTCGGTACCTCTCGTGTGGAGAGCTCATCAACACTTAAATAGGGTGTGAAAAATATTAAACTAAATTTGGTAAGTATAATATTGTGCTCTCATCACTTCTTTGATGAGGACTTGACGAATTAACACCCTTTTGAATTTTTAACTACCCCTTTAACTCTTTTATAACACCAAAATACACTCTGAGAAGCAAATCGTTGCTTTACTCATAATACTACCAGCACAATGACAAAAACCACACTTTTCAAGGCCCAGAGAACGAGGCACTGACTGGGTTAGGAGAGAGATTAGGCCAAAGCCAGACAATCTGACCTGGTTGTGTACTGGCCATCGCTCAACTGGCCACCTCAGGTAAGTATTTATCATCATACCAATAGTACACAAGCACTCACATGAATATTTAGTGAGCTCAGGGTTGAGCCTTCTAGGTTTCGTGGTGTTGGGGTTAGAGTTTGTGTTGGGTTAGTCCATCTGTATGCCCATTTCGCGACGTTTCGACATTTTTGTGTCTTCTTCAGGCGAGGCTGTAGTCGGTACCTCTCGTGTGGAGAGCTCATCAACACTTAAATAGGGTGTGAAAAATATTAAACTAAATTTGGTAAGTATAATATTGTGCTCTCATCACTTCTTTGATGAGGACTTGACGAATTAACACCCTTTTGAATTTTTAACTACCCCTTTAACTCTTTTATAACACCAAAATACACTCTGAGAAGCAAATCGTTGCTTTACTCATAATACTACCAGCACAATGACAAAAACCACACTTTTCAAGGCCCAGAGAACGAGGCACTGACTGGGTTAGGAGAGAGATTAGGCCAAAGCCAGACAATCTGACCTGGTTGTGTACTGGCCATCGCTCAACTGGCCACCTCAGGTAAGTATTTATCATCATACCAATAGTACACAAGCACTCACATGAATATTTAGTGAGCTCAGGGTTGAGCCTTCTAGGTTTCGTGGTGTTGGGGTTAGAGTTTGTGTTGGGTTAGTCCATCTGTATGCCCATTTCGCGACGTTTCGACATTTTTGTGTCTTCTTCAGGCGAGGCTGTAGTCGGTACCTCTCGTGTGGAGAGCTCATCAACACTTAAATAGGGTGTGAAAAATATTAAACTAAATTTGGTAAGTATAATATTGTGCTCTCATCACTTCTTTGATGAGGACTTGACGAATTAACACCCTTTTGAATTTTTAACTACCCCTTTAACTCTTTTATAACACCAAAATACACTCTGAGAAGCAAATCGTTGCTTTACTCATAATACTACCAGCACAATGACAAAAACCACACTTTTCAAGGCCCAGAGAACGAGGCACTGACTGGGTTAGGAGAGAGATTAGGCCAAAGCCAGACAATCTGACCTGGTTGTGTACTGGCCATCGCTCAACTGGCCACCTCAGGTAAGTATTTATCATCATACCAATAGTACACAAGCACTCACATGAATATTTAGTGAGCTCAGGGTTGAGCCTTCTAGGTTTCGTGGTGTTGGGGTTAGAGTTTGTGTTGGGTTAGTCCATCTGTATGCCCATTTCGCGACGTTTCGACATTTTTGTGTCTTCTTCAGGCGAGGCTGTAGTCGGTACCTCTCGTGTGGAGAGCTCATCAACACTTAAATAGGGTGTGAAAAATATTAAACTAAATTTGGTAAGTATAATATTGTGCTCTCATCACTTCTTTGATGAGGACTTGACGAATTAACACCCTTTTGAATTTTTAACTACCCCTTTAACTCTTTTATAACACCAAAATACACTCTGAGAAGCAAATCGTTGCTTTACTCATAATACTACCAGCACAATGACAAAAACCACACTTTTCAAGGCCCAGAGAACGAGGCACTGACTGGGTTAGGAGAGAGATTAGGCCAAAGCCAGACAATCTGACCTGGTTGTGTACTGGCCATCGCTCAACTGGCCACCTCAGGTAAGTATTTATCATCATACCAATAGTACACAAGCACTCACATGAATATTTAGTGAGCTCAGGGTTGAGCCTTCTAGGTTTCGTGGTGTTGGGGTTAGAGTTTGTGTTGGGTTAGTCCATCTGTATGCCCATTTCGCGACGTTTCGACATTTTTGTGTCTTCTTCAGGCGAGGCTGTAGTCGGTACCTCTCGTGTGGAGAGCTCATCAACACTTAAATAGGGTGTGAAAAATATTAAACTAAATTTGGTAAGTATAATATTGTGCTCTCATCACTTCTTTGATGAGGACTTGACGAATTAACACCCTTTTGAATTTTTAACTACCCCTTTAACTCTTTTATAACACCAAAATACACTCTGAGAAGCAAATCGTTGCTTTACTCATAATACTACCAGCACAATGACAAAAACCACACTTTTCAAGGCCCAGAGAACGAGGCACTGACTGGGTTAGGAGAGAGATTAGGCCAAAGCCAGACAATCTGACCTGGTTGTGTACTGGCCATCGCTCAACTGGCCACCTCAGGTAAGTATTTATCATCATACCAATAGTACACAAGCACTCACATGAATATTTAGTGAGCTCAGGGTTGAGCCTTCTAGGTTTCGTGGTGTTGGGGTTAGAGTTTGTGTTGGGTTAGTCCATCTGTATGCCCATTTCGCGACGTTTCGACATTTTTGTGTCTTCTTCAGGCGAGGCTGTAGTCGGTACCTCTCGTGTGGAGAGCTCATCAACACTTAAATAGGGTGTGAAAAATATTAAACTAAATTTGGTAAGTATAATATTGTGCTCTCATCACTTCTTTGATGAGGACTTGAC
Source organism: Paramisgurnus dabryanus (assembly GCF_030506205.2). Lineage (NCBI taxonomy): Eukaryota > Metazoa > Chordata > Actinopteri > Cypriniformes > Cobitidae > Paramisgurnus > Paramisgurnus dabryanus. The sequence continues at coordinate 73,225 of NC_133356.1, read as the reverse complement.
GAATTAACACCCTTTTGAATTTTTAACTACCCCTTTAACTCTTTTATAACACCAAAATACACTCTGAGAAGCAAATCGTTGCTTTACTCATAATACTACCAGCACAATGACAAAAACCACACTTTTCAAGGCCCAGAGAACGAGGCACTGACTGGGTTAGGAGAGAGATTAGGCCAAAGCCAGACAATCTGACCTGGTTGTGTACTGGCCATCGCTCAACTGGCCACCTCAGGTAAGTATTTATCATCATACCAATAGTACACAAGCACTCACATGAATATTTAGTGAGCTCAGGGTTGAGCCTTCTAGGTTTCGTGGTGTTGGGGTTAGAGTTTGTGTTGGGTTAGTCCATCTGTATGCCCATTTCGCGACGTTTCGACATTTTTGTGTCTTCTTCAGGCGAGGCTGTAGTCGGTACCATCTCGTGTGGAGAGCTCATCAACACTTAAATAGGGTGTGAAAAATATTAAACTAAATTTGGTAAGTATAATATTGTGCTCTCATCACTTCTTTGATGAGGACTTGACGAATTAACACCCTTTTGAATTTTTAACTACCCCTTTAACTCTTTTATAACACCAAAATACACTCTGAGAAGCAAATCGTTGCTTTACTCATAATACTACCAGCACAATGACAAAAACCACACTTTTCAAGGCCCAGAGAACGAGGCACTGACTGGGTTAGGAGAGAGATTAGGCCAAAGCCAGACAATCTGACCTGGTTGTGTACTGGCCATCGCTCAACTGGCCACCTCAGGTAAGTATTTATCATCATACCAATAGTACACAAGCACTCACATGAATATTTAGTGAGCTCAGGGTTGAGCCTTCTAGGTTTCGTGGTGTTGGGGTTAGAGTTTGTGTTGGGTTAGTCCATCTGTATGCCCATTTCGCGACGTTTCGACATTTTTGTGTCTTCTTCAGGCGAGGCTGTAGTCGGTACCTCTCGTGTGGAGAGCTCATCAACACTTAAATAGGGTGTGAAAAATATTAAACTAAATTTGGTAAGTATAATATTGTGCTCTCATCACTTCTTTGATGAGGACTTGACGAATTAACACCCTTTTGAATTTTTAACTACCCCTTTAACTCTTTTATAACACCAAAATACACTCTGAGAAGCAAATCGTTGCTTTACTCATAATACTACCAGCACAATGACAAAAACCACACTTTTCAAGGCCCAGAGAACGAGGCACTGACTGGGTTAGGAGAGAGATTAGGCCAAAGCCAGACAATCTGACCTGGTTGTGTACTGGCCATCGCTCAACTGGCCACCTCAGGTAAGTATTTATCATCATACCAATAGTACACAAGCACTCACATGAATATTTAGTGAGCTCAGGGTTGAGCCTTCTAGGTTTCGTGGTGTTGGGGTTAGAGTTTGTGTTGGGTTAGTCCATCTGTATGCCCATTTCGCGACGTTTCGACATTTTTGTGTCTTCTTCAGGCGAGGCTGTAGTCGGTACCTCTCGTGTGGAGAGCTCATCAACACTTAAATAGGGTGTGAAAAATATTAAACTAAATTTGGTAAGTATAATATTGTGCTCTCATCACTTCTTTGATGAGGACTTGACGAATTAACACCCTTTTGAATTTTTAACTACCCCTTTAACTCTTTTATAACACCAAAATACACTCTGAGAAGCAAATCGTTGCTTTACTCATAATACTACCAGCACAATGACAAAAACCACACTTTTCAAGGCCCAGAGAACGAGGCACTGACTGGGTTAGGAGAGAGATTAGGCCAAAGCCAGACAATCTGACCTGGTTGTGTACTGGCCATCGCTCAACTGGCCACCTCAGGTAAGTATTTATCATCATACCAATAGTACACAAGCACTCACATGAATATTTAGTGAGCTCAGGGTTGAGCCTTCTAGGTTTCGTGGTGTTGGGGTTAGAGTTTGTGTTGGGTTAGTCCATCTGTATGCCCATTTCGCGACGTTTCGACATTTTTGTGTCTTCTTCAGGCGAGGCTGTAGTCGGTACCTCTCGTGTGGAGAGCTCATCAACACTTAAATAGGGTGTGAAAAATATTAAACTAAATTTGGTAAGTATAATATTGTGCTCTCATCACTTCTTTGATGAGGACTTGACGAATTAACACCCTTTTGAATTTTTAACTACCCCTTTAACTCTTTTATAACACCAAAATACACTCTGAGAAGCAAATCGTTGCTTTACTCATAATACTACCAGCACAATGACAAAAACCACACTTTTCAAGGCCCAGAGAACGAGGCACTGACTGGGTTAGGAGAGAGATTAGGCCAAAGCCAGACAATCTGACCTGGTTGTGTACTGGCCATCGCTCAACTGGCCACCTCAGGTAAGTATTTATCATCATACCAATAGTACACAAGCACTCACATGAATATTTAGTGAGCTCAGGGTTGAGCCTTCTAGGTTTCGTGGTGTTGGGGTTAGAGTTTGTGTTGGGTTAGTCCATCTGTATGCCCATTTCGCGACGTTTCGACATTTTTGTGTCTTCTTCAGGCGAGGCTGTAGTCGGTACCTCTCGTGTGGAGAGCTCATCAACACTTAAATAGGGTGTGAAAAATATTAAACTAAATTTGGTAAGTATAATATTGTGCTCTCATCACTTCTTTGATGAGGACTTGACGAATTAACACCCTTTTGAATTTTTAACTACCCCTTTAACTCTTTTATAACACCAAAATACACTCTGAGAAGCAAATCGTTGCTTTACTCATAATACTACCAGCACAATGACAAAAACCACACTTTTCAAGGCCCAGAGAACGAGGCACTGACTGGGTTAGGAGAGAGATTAGGCCAAAGCCAGACAATCTGACCTGGTTGTGTACTGGCCATCGCTCAACTGGCCACCTCAGGTAAGTATTTATCATCATACCAATAGTACACAAGCACTCACATGAATATTTAGTGAGCTCAGGGTTGAGCCTTCTAGGTTTCGTGGTGTTGGGGTTAGAGTTTGTGTTGGGTTAGTCCATCTGTATGCCCATTTCGCGACGTTTCGACATTTTTGTGTCTTCTTCAGGCGAGGCTGTAGTCGGTACCTCTCGTGTGGAGAGCTCATCAACACTTAAATAGGGTGTGAAAAATATTAAACTAAATTTGGTAAGTATAATATTGTGCTCTCATCACTTCTTTGATGAGGACTTGACGAATTAACACCCTTTTGAATTTTTAACTACCCCTTTAACTCTTTTATAACACCAAAATACACTCTGAGAAGCAAATCGTTGCTTTACTCATAATACTACCAGCACAATGACAAAAACCACACTTTTCAAGGCCCAGAGAACGAGGCACTGACTGGGTTAGGAGAGAGATTAGGCCAAAGCCAGACAATCTGACCTGGTTGTGTACTGGCCATCGCTCAACTGGCCACCTCAGGTAAGTATTTATCATCATACCAATAGTACACAAGCACTCACATGAATATTTAGTGAGCTCAGGGTTGAGCCTTCTAGGTTTCGTGGTGTTGGGGTTAGAGTTTGTGTTGGGTTAGTCCATCTGTATGCCCATTTCGCGACGTTTCGACATTTTTGTGTCTTCTTCAGGCGAGGCTGTAGTCGGTACCTCTCGTGTGGAGAGCTCATCAACACTTAAATAGGGTGTGAAAAATATTAAACTAAATTTGGTAAGTATAATATTGTGCTCTCATCACTTCTTTGATGAGGACTTGACGAATTAACACCCTTTTGAATTTTTAACTACCCCTTTAACTCTTTTATAACACCAAAATACACTCTGAGAAGCAAATCGTTGCTTTACTCATAATACTACCAGCACAATGACAAAAACCACACTTTTCAAGGCCCAGAGAACGAGGCACTGACTGGGTTAGGAGAGAGATTAGGCCAAAGCCAGACAATCTGACCTGGTTGTGTACTGGCCATCGCTCAACTGGCCACCTCAGGTAAGTATTTATCATCATACCAATAGTACACAAGCACTCACATGAATATTTAGTGAGCTCAGGGTTGAGCCTTCTAGGTTTCGTGGTGTTGGGGTTAGAGTTTGTGTTGGGTTAGTCCATCTGTATGCCCATTTCGCGACGTTTCGACATTTTTGTGTCTTCTTCAGGCGAGGCTGTAGTCGGTACCTCTCGTGTGGAGAGCTCATCAACACTTAAATAGGGTGTGAAAAATATTAAACTAAATTTGGTAAGTATAATATTGTGCTCTCATCACTTCTTTGATGAGGACTTGACGAATTAACACCCTTTTGAATTTTTAACTACCCCTTTAACTCTTTTATAACACCAAAATACACTCTGAGAAGCAAATCGTTGCTTTACTCATAATACTACCAGCACAATGACAAAAACCACACTTTTCAAGGCCCAGAGAACGAGGCACTGACTGGGTTAGGAGAGAGATTAGGCCAAAGCCAGACAATCTGACCTGGTTGTGTACTGGCCATCGCTCAACTGGCCACCTCAGGTAAGTATTTATCATCATACCAATAGTACACAAGCACTCACATGAATATTTAGTGAGCTCAGGGTTGAGCCTTCTAGGTTTCGTGGTGTTGGGGTTAGAGTTTGTGTTGGGTTAGTCCATCTGTATGCCCATTTCGCGACGTTTCGACATTTTTGTGTCTTCTTCAGGCGAGGCTGTAGTCGGTACCTCTCGTGTGGAGAGCTCATCAACACTTAAATAGGGTGTGAAAAATATTAAACTAAATTTGGTAAGTATAATATTGTGCTCTCATCACTTCTTTGATGAGGACTTGACGAATTAACACCCTTTTGAATTTTTAACTACCCCTTTAACTCTTTTATAACACCAAAATACACTCTGAGAAGCAAATCGTTGCTTTACTCATAATACTACCAGCACAATGACAAAAACCACACTTTTCAAGGCCCAGAGAACGAGGCACTGACTGGGTTAGGAGAGAGATTAGGCCAAAGCCAGACAATCTGACCTGGTTGTGTACTGGCCATCGCTCAACTGGCCACCTCAGGTAAGTATTTATCATCATACCAATAGTACACAAGCACTCACATGAATATTTAGTGAGCTCAGGGTTGAGCCTTCTAGGTTTCGTGGTGTTGGGGTTAGAGTTTGTGTTGGGTTAGTCCATCTGTATGCCCATTTCGCGACGTTTCGACATTTTTGTGTCTTCTTCAGGCGAGGCTGTAGTCGGTACCTCTCGTGTGGAGAGCTCATCAACACTTAAATAGGGTGTGAAAAATATTAAACTAAATTTGGTAAGTATAATATTGTGCTCTCATCACTTCTTTGATGAGGACTTGACGAATTAACACCCTTTTGAATTTTTAACTACCCCTTTAACTCTTTTATAACACCAAAATACACTCTGAGAAGCAAATCGTTGCTTTACTCATAATACTACCAGCACAATGACAAAAACCACACTTTTCAAGGCCCAGAGAACGAGGCACTGACTGGGTTAGGAGAGAGATTAGGCCAAAGCCAGACAATCTGACCTGGTTGTGTACTGGCCATCGCTCAACTGGCCACCTCAGGTAAGTATTTATCATCATACCAATAGTACACAAGCACTCACATGAATATTTAGTGAGCTCAGGGTTGAGCCTTCTAGGTTTCGTGGTGTTGGGGTTAGAGTTTGTGTTGGGTTAGTCCATCTGTATGCCCATTTCGCGACGTTTCGACATTTTTGTGTCTTCTTCAGGCGAGGCTGTAGTCGGTACCTCTCGTGTGGAGAGCTCATCAACACTTAAATAGGGTGTGAAAAATATTAAACTAAATTTGGTAAGTATAATATTGTGCTCTCATCACTTCTTTGATGAGGACTTGACGAATTAACACCCTTTTGAATTTTTAACTACCCCTTTAACTCTTTTATAACACCAAAATACACTCTGAGAAGCAAATCGTTGCTTTACTCATAATACTACCAGCACAATGACAAAAACCACACTTTTCAAGGCCCAGAGAACGAGGCACTGACTGGGTTAGGAGAGAGATTAGGCCAAAGCCAGACAATCTGACCTGGTTGTGTACTGGCCATCGCTCAACTGGCCACCTCAGGTAAGTATTTATCATCATACCAATAGTACACAAGCACTCACATGAATATTTAGTGAGCTCAGGGTTGAGCCTTCTAGGTTTCGTGGTGTTGGGGTTAGAGTTTGTGTTGGGTTAGTCCATCTGTATGCCCATTTCGCGACGTTTCGACATTTTTGTGTCTTCTTCAGGCGAGGCTGTAGTCGGTACCTCTCGTGTGGAGAGCTCATCAACACTTAAATAGGGTGTGAAAAATATTAAACTAAATTTGGTAAGTATAATATTGTGCTCTCATCACTTCTTTGATGAGGACTTGACGAATTAACACCCTTTTGAATTTTTAACTACCCCTTTAACTCTTTTATAACACCAAAATACACTCTGAGAAGCAAATCGTTGCTTTACTCATAATACTACCAGCACAATGACAAAAACCACACTTTTCAAGGCCCAGAGAACGAGGCACTGACTGGGTTAGGAGAGAGATTAGGCCAAAGCCAGACAATCTGACCTGGTTGTGTACTGGCCATCGCTCAACTGGCCACCTCAGGTAAGTATTTATCATCATACCAATAGTACACAAGCACTCACATGAATATTTAGTGAGCTCAGGGTTGAGCCTTCTAGGTTTCGTGGTGTTGGGGTTAGAGTTTGTGTTGGGTTAGTCCATCTGTATGCCCATTTCGCGACGTTTCGACATTTTTGTGTCTTCTTCAGGCGAGGCTGTAGTCGGTACCTCTCGTGTGGAGAGCTCATCAACACTTAAATAGGGTGTGAAAAATATTAAACTAAATTTGGTAAGTATAATATTGTGCTCTCATCACTTCTTTGATGAGGACTTGACGAATTAACACCCTTTTGAATTTTTAACTACCCCTTTAACTCTTTTATAACACCAAAATACACTCTGAGAAGCAAATCGTTGCTTTACTCATAATACTACCAGCACAATGACAAAAACCACACTTTTCAAGGCCCAGAGAACGAGGCACTGACTGGGTTAGGAGAGAGATTAGGCCAAAGCCAGACAATCTGACCTGGTTGTGTACTGGCCATCGCTCAACTGGCCACCTCAGGTAAGTATTTATCATCATACCAATAGTACACAAGCACTCACATGAATATTTAGTGAGCTCAGGGTTGAGCCTTCTAGGTTTCGTGGTGTTGGGGTTAGAGTTTGTGTTGGGTTAGTCCATCTGTATGCCCATTTCGCGACGTTTCGACATTTTTGTGTCTTCTTCAGGCGAGGCTGTAGTCGGTACCTCTCGTGTGGAGAGCTCATCAACACTTAAATAGGGTGTGAAAAATATTAAACTAAATTTGGTAAGTATAATATTGTGCTCTCATCACTTCTTTGATGAGGACTTGACGAATTAACACCCTTTTGAATTTTTAACTACCCCTTTAACTCTTTTATAACACCAAAATACACTCTGAGAAGCAAATCGTTGCTTTACTCATAATACTACCAGCACAATGACAAAAACCACACTTTTCAAGGCCCAGAGAACGAGGCACTGACTGGGTTAGGAGAGAGATTAGGCCAAAGCCAGACAATCTGACCTGGTTGTGTACTGGCCATCGCTCAACTGGCCACCTCAGGTAAGTATTTATCATCATACCAATAGTACACAAGCACTCACATGAATATTTAGTGAGCTCAGGGTTGAGCCTTCTAGGTTTCGTGGTGTTGGGGTTAGAGTTTGTGTTGGGTTAGTCCATCTGTATGCCCATTTCGCGACGTTTCGACATTTTTGTGTCTTCTTCAGGCGAGGCTGTAGTCGGTACCTCTCGTGTGGAGAGCTCATCAACACTTAAATAGGGTGTGAAAAATATTAAACTAAATTTGGTAAGTATAATATTGTGCTCTCATCACTTCTTTGATGAGGACTTGACGAATTAACACCCTTTTGAATTTTTAACTACCCCTTTAACTCTTTTATAACACCAAAATACACTCTGAGAAGCAAATCGTTGCTTTACTCATAATACTACCAGCACAATGACAAAAACCACACTTTTCAAGGCCCAGAGAACGAGGCACTGACTGGGTTAGGAGAGAGATTAGGCCAAAGCCAGACAATCTGACCTGGTTGTGTACTGGCCATCGCTCAACTGGCCACCTCAGGTAAGTATTTATCATCATACCAATAGTACACAAGCACTCACATGAATATTTAGTGAGCTCAGGGTTGAGCCTTCTAGGTTTCGTGGTGTTGGGGTTAGAGTTTGTGTTGGGTTAGTCCATCTGTATGCCCATTTCGCGACGTTTCGACATTTTTGTGTCTTCTTCAGGCGAGGCTGTAGTCGGTACCTCTCGTGTGGAGAGCTCATCAACACTTAAATAGGGTGTGAAAAATATTAAACTAAATTTGGTAAGTATAATATTGTGCTCTCATCACTTCTTTGATGAGGACTTGACGAATTAACACCCTTTTGAATTTTTAACTACCCCTTTAACTCTTTTATAACACCAAAATACACTCTGAGAAGCAAATCGTTGCTTTACTCATAATACTACCAGCACAATGACAAAAACCACACTTTTCAAGGCCCAGAGAACGAGGCACTGACTGGGTTAGGAGAGAGATTAGGCCAAAGCCAGACAATCTGACCTGGTTGTGTACTGGCCATCGCTCAACTGGCCACCTCAGGTAAGTATTTATCATCATACCAATAGTACACAAGCACTCACATGAATATTTAGTGAGCTCAGGGTTGAGCCTTCTAGGTTTCGTGGTGTTGGGGTTAGAGTTTGTGTTGGGTTAGTCCATCTGTATGCCCATTTCGCGACGTTTCGACATTTTTGTGTCTTCTTCAGGCGAGGCTGTAGTCGGTACCTCTCGTGTGGAGAGCTCATCAACACTTAAATAGGGTGTGAAAAATATTAAACTAAATTTGGTAAGTATAATATTGTGCTCTCATCACTTCTTTGATGAGGACTTGACGAATTAACACCCTTTTGAATTTTTAACTACCCCTTTAACTCTTTTATAACACCAAAATACACTCTGAGAAGCAAATCGTTGCTTTACTCATAATACTACCAGCACAATGACAAAAACCACACTTTTCAAGGCCCAGAGAACGAGGCACTGACTGGGTTAGGAGAGAGATTAGGCCAAAGCCAGACAATCTGACCTGGTTGTGTACTGGCCATCGCTCAACTGGCCACCTCAGGTAAGTATTTATCATCATACCAATAGTACACAAGCACTCACATGAATATTTAGTGAGCTCAGGGTTGAGCCTTCTAGGTTTCGTGGTGTTGGGGTTAGAGTTTGTGTTGGGTTAGTCCATCTGTATGCCCATTTCGCGACGTTTCGACATTTTTGTGTCTTCTTCAGGCGAGGCTGTAGTCGGTACCTCTCGTGTGGAGAGCTCATCAACACTTAAATAGGGTGTGAAAAATATTAAACTAAATTTGGTAAGTATAATATTGTGCTCTCATCACTTCTTTGATGAGGACTTGACGAATTAACACCCTTTTGAATTTTTAACTACCCCTTTAACTCTTTTATAACACCAAAATACACTCTGAGAAGCAAATCGTTGCTTTACTCATAATACTACCAGCACAATGACAAAAACCACACTTTTCAAGGCCCAGAGAACGAGGCACTGACTGGGTTAGGAGAGAGATTAGGCCAAAGCCAGACAATCTGACCTGGTTGTGTACTGGCCATCGCTCAACTGGCCACCTCAGGTAAGTATTTATCATCATACCAATAGTACACAAGCACTCACATGAATATTTAGTGAGCTCAGGGTTGAGCCTTCTAGGTTTCGTGGTGTTGGGGTTAGAGTTTGTGTTGGGTTAGTCCATCTGTATGCCCATTTCGCGACGTTTCGACATTTTTGTGTCTTCTTCAGGCGAGGCTGTAGTCGGTACCTCTCGTGTGGAGAGCTCATCAACACTTAAATAGGGTGTGAAAAATATTAAACTAAATTTGGTAAGTATAATATTGTGCTCTCATCACTTCTTTGATGAGGACTTGACGAATTAACACCCTTTTGAATTTTTAACTACCCCTTTAACTCTTTTATAACACCAAAATACACTCTGAGAAGCAAATCGTTGCTTTACTCATAATACTACCAGCACAATGACAAAAACCACACTTTTCAAGGCCCAGAGAACGAGGCACTGACTGGGTTAGGAGAGAGATTAGGCCAAAGCCAGACAATCTGACCTGGTTGTGTACTGGCCATCGCTCAACTGGCCACCTCAGGTAAGTATTTATCATCATACCAATAGTACACAAGCACTCACATGAATATTTAGTGAGCTCAGGGTTGAGCCTTCTAGGTTTCGTGGTGTTGGGGTTAGAGTTTGTGTTGGGTTAGTCCATCTGTATGCCCATTTCGCGACGTTTCGACATTTTTGTGTCTTCTTCAGGCGAGGCTGTAGTCGGTACCTCTCGTGTGGAGAGCTCATCAACACTTAAATAGGGTGTGAAAAATATTAAACTAAATTTGGTAAGTATAATATTGTGCTCTCATCACTTCTTTGATGAGGACTTGACGAATTAACACCCTTTTGAATTTTTAACTACCCCTTTAACTCTTTTATAACACCAAAATACACTCTGAGAAGCAAATCGTTGCTTTACTCATAATACTACCAGCACAATGACAAAAACCACACTTTTCAAGGCCCAGAGAACGAGGCACTGACTGGGTTAGGAGAGAGATTAGGCCAAAGCCAGACAATCTGACCTGGTTGTGTACTGGCCATCGCTCAACTGGCCACCTCAGGTAAGTATTTATCATCATACCAATAGTACACAAGCACTCACATGAATATTTAGTGAGCTCAGGGTTGAGCCTTCTAGGTTTCGTGGTGTTGGGGTTAGAGTTTGTGTTGGGTTAGTCCATCTGTATGCCCATTTCGCGACGTTTCGACATTTTTGTGTCTTCTTCAGGCGAGGCTGTAGTCGGTACCTCTCGTGTGGAGAGCTCATCAACACTTAAATAGGGTGTGAAAAATATTAAACTAAATTTGGTAAGTATAATATTGTGCTCTCATCACTTCTTTGATGAGGACTTGACGAATTAACACCCTTTTGAATTTTTAACTACCCCTTTAACTCTTTTATAACACCAAAATACACTCTGAGAAGCAAATCGTTGCTTTACTCATAATACTACCAGCACAATGACAAAAACCACACTTTTCAAGGCCCAGAGAACGAGGCACTGACTGGGTTAGGAGAGAGATTAGGCCAAAGCCAGACAATCTGACCTGGTTGTGTACTGGCCATCGCTCAACTGGCCACCTCAGGTAAGTATTTATCATCATACCAATAGTACACAAGCACTCACATGAATATTTAGTGAGCTCAGGGTTGAGCCTTCTAGGTTTCGTGGTGTTGGGGTTAGAGTTTGTGTTGGGTTAGTCCATCTGTATGCCCATTTCGCGACGTTTCGACATTTTTGTGTCTTCTTCAGGCGAGGCTGTAGTCGGTACCTCTCGTGTGGAGAGCTCATCAACACTTAAATAGGGTGTGAAAAATATTAAACTAAATTTGGTAAGTATAATATTGTGCTCTCATCACTTCTTTGATGAGGACTTGACGAATTAACACCCTTTTGAATTTTTAACTACCCCTTTAACTCTTTTATAACACCAAAATACACTCTGAGAAGCAAATCGTTGCTTTACTCATAATACTACCAGCACAATGACAAAAACCACACTTTTCAAGGCCCAGAGAACGAGGCACTGACTGGGTTAGGAGAGAGATTAGGCCAAAGCCAGACAATCTGACCTGGTTGTGTACTGGCCATCGCTCAACTGGCCACCTCAGGTAAGTATTTATCATCATACCAATAGTACACAAGCACTCACATGAATATTTAGTGAGCTCAGGGTTGAGCCTTCTAGGTTTCGTGGTGTTGGGGTTAGAGTTTGTGTTGGGTTAGTCCATCTGTATGCCCATTTCGCGACGTTTCGACATTTTTGTGTCTTCTTCAGGCGAGGCTGTAGTCGGTACCTCTCGTGTGGAGAGCTCATCAACACTTAAATAGGGTGTGAAAAATATTAAACTAAATTTGGTAAGTATAATATTGTGCTCTCATCACTTCTTTGATGAGGACTTGACGAATTAACACCCTTTTGAATTTTTAACTACCCCTTTAACTCTTTTATAACACCAAAATACACTCTGAGAAGCAAATCGTTGCTTTACTCATAATACTACCAGCACAATGACAAAAACCACACTTTTCAAGGCCCAGAGAACGAGGCACTGACTGGGTTAGGAGAGAGATTAGGCCAAAGCCAGACAATCTGACCTGGTTGTGTACTGGCCATCGCTCAACTGGCCACCTCAGGTAAGTATTTATCATCATACCAATAGTACACAAGCACTCACATGAATATTTAGTGAGCTCAGGGTTGAGCCTTCTAGGTTTCGTGGTGTTGGGGTTAGAGTTTGTGTTGGGTTAGTCCATCTGTATGCCCATTTCGCGACGTTTCGACATTTTTGTGTCTTCTTCAGGCGAGGCTGTAGTCGGTACCTCTCGTGTGGAGAGCTCATCAACACTTAAATAGGGTGTGAAAAATATTAAACTAAATTTGGTAAGTATAATATTGTGCTCTCATCACTTCTTTGATGAGGACTTGACGAATTAACACCCTTTTGAATTTTTAACTACCCCTTTAACTCTTTTATAACACCAAAATACACTCTGAGAAGCAAATCGTTGCTTTACTCATAATACTACCAGCACAATGACAAAAACCACACTTTTCAAGGCCCAGAGAACGAGGCACTGACTGGGTTAGGAGAGAGATTAGGCCAAAGCCAGACAATCTGACCTGGTTGTGTACTGGCCATCGCTCAACTGGCCACCTCAGGTAAGTATTTATCATCATACCAATAGTACACAAGCACTCACATGAATATTTAGTGAGCTCAGGGTTGAGCCTTCTAGGTTTCGTGGTGTTGGGGTTAGAGTTTGTGTTGGGTTAGTCCATCTGTATGCCCATTTCGCGACGTTTCGACATTTTTGTGTCTTCTTCAGGCGAGGCTGTAGTCGGTACCTCTCGTGTGGAGAGCTCATCAACACTTAAATAGGGTGTGAAAAATATTAAACTAAATTTGGTAAGTATAATATTGTGCTCTCATCACTTCTTTGATGAGGACTTGACGAATTAACACCCTTTTGAATTTTTAACTACCCCTTTAACTCTTTTATAACACCAAAATACACTCTGAGAAGCAAATCGTTGCTTTACTCATAATACTACCAGCACAATGACAAAAACCACACTTTTCAAGGCCCAGAGAACGAGGCACTGACTGGGTTAGGAGAGAGATTAGGCCAAAGCCAGACAATCTGACCTGGTTGTGTACTGGCCATCGCTCAACTGGCCACCTCAGGTAAGTATTTATCATCATACCAATAGTACACAAGCACTCACATGAATATTTAGTGAGCTCAGGGTTGAGCCTTCTAGGTTTCGTGGTGTTGGGGTTAGAGTTTGTGTTGGGTTAGTCCATCTGTATGCCCATTTCGCGACGTTTCGACATTTTTGTGTCTTCTTCAGGCGAGGCTGTAGTCTGGTACCTCTCGTGTGGAGAGCTCATCAACACTTAAATAGGGTGTGAAAAATATTAAACTAAATTTGGTAAGTATAATATTGTGCTCTCATCACTTCTTTGATGAGGACTTGACGAATTAACACCCTTTTGAATTTTTAACTACCCCTTTAACTCTTTTATAACACCAAAATACACTCTGAGAAGCAAATCGTTGCTTTACTCATAATACTACCAGCACAATGACAAAAACCACACTTTTCAAGGCCCAGAGAACGAGGCACTGACTGGGTTAGGAGAGAGATTAGGCCAAAGCCAGACAATCTGACCTGGTTGTGTACTGGCCATCGCTCAACTGGCCACCTCAGGTAAGTATTTATCATCATACCAATAGTACACAAGCACTCACATGAATATTTAGTGAGCTCAGGGTTGAGCCTTCTAGGTTTCGTGGTGTTGGGGTTAGAGTTTGTGTTGGGTTAGTCCATCTGTATGCCCATTTCGCGACGTTTCGACATTTTTGTGTCTTCTTCAGGCGAGGCTGTAGTCGGTACCTCTCGTGTGGAGAGCTCATCAACACTTAAATAGGGTGTGAAAAATATTAAACTAAATTTGGTAAGTATAATATTGTGCTCTCATCACTTCTTTGATGAGGACTTGACGAATTAACACCCTTTTGAATTTTTAACTACCCCTTTAACTCTTTTATAACACCAAAATACACTCTGAGAAGCAAATCGTTGCTTTACTCATAATACTACCAGCACAATGACAAAAACCACACTTTTCAAGGCCCAGAGAACGAGGCACTGACTGGGTTAGGAGAGAGATTAGGCCAAAGCCAGACAATCTGACCTGGTTGTGTACTGGCCATCGCTCAACTGGCCACCTCAGGTAAGTATTTATCATCATACCAATAGTACACAAGCACTCACATGAATATTTAGTGAGCTCAGGGTTGAGCCTTCTAGGTTTCGTGGTGTTGGGGTTAGAGTTTGTGTTGGGTTAGTCCATCTGTATGCCCATTTCGCGACGTTTCGACATTTTTGTGTCTTCTTCAGGCGAGGCTGTAGTCGGTACCTCTCGTGTGGAGAGCTCATCAACACTTAAATAGGGTGTGAAAAATATTAAACTAAATTTGGTAAGTATAATATTGTGCTCTCATCACTTCTTTGATGAGGACTTGACGAATTAACACCCTTTTGAATTTTTAACTACCCCTTTAACTCTTTTATAACACCAAAATACACTCTGAGAAGCAAATCGTTGCTTTACTCATAATACTACCAGCACAATGACAAAAACCACACTTTTCAAGGCCCAGAGAACGAGGCACTGACTGGGTTAGGAGAGAGATTAGGCCAAAGCCAGACAATCTGACCTGGTTGTGTACTGGCCATCGCTCAACTGGCCACCTCAGGTAAGTATTTATCATCATACCAATAGTACACAAGCACTCACATGAATATTTAGTGAGCTCAGGGTTGAGCCTTCTAGGTTTCGTGGTGTTGGGGTTAGAGTTTGTGTTGGGTTAGTCCATCTGTATGCCCATTTCGCGACGTTTCGACATTTTTGTGTCTTCTTCAGGCGAGGCTGTAGTCGGTACCTCTCGTGTGGAGAGCTCATCAACACTTAAATAGGGTGTGAAAAATATTAAACTAAATTTGGTAAGTATAATATTGTGCTCTCATCACTTCTTTGATGAGGACTTGACGAATTAACACCCTTTTGAATTTTTAACTACCCCTTTAACTCTTTTATAACACCAAAATACACTCTGAGAAGCAAATCGTTGCTTTACTCATAATACTACCAGCACAATGACAAAAACCACACTTTTCAAGGCCCAGAGAACGAGGCACTGACTGGGTTAGGAGAGAGATTAGGCCAAAGCCAGACAATCTGACCTGGTTGTGTACTGGCCATCGCTCAACTGGCCACCTCAGGTAAGTATTTATCATCATACCAATAGTACACAAGCACTCACATGAATATTTAGTGAGCTCAGGGTTGAGCCTTCTAGGTTTCGTGGTGTTGGGGTTAGAGTTTGTGTTGGGTTAGTCCATCTGTATGCCCATTTCGCGACGTTTCGACATTTTTGTGTCTTCTTCAGGCGAGGCTGTAGTCGGTACCTCTCGTGTGGAGAGCTCATCAACACTTAAATAGGGTGTGAAAAATATTAAACTAAATTTGGTAAGTATAATATTGTGCTCTCATCACTTCTTTGATGAGGACTTGACGAATTAACACCCTTTTGAATTTTTAACTACCCCTTTAACTCTTTTATAACACCAAAATACACTCTGAGAAGCAAATCGTTGCTTTACTCATAATACTACCAGCACAATGACAAAAACCACACTTTTCAAGGCCCAGAGAACGAGGCACTGACTGGGTTAGGAGAGAGATTAGGCCAAAGCCAGACAATCTGACCTGGTTGTGTACTGGCCATCGCTCAACTGGCCACCTCAGGTAAGTATTTATCATCATACCAATAGTACACAAGCACTCACATGAATATTTAGTGAGCTCAGGGTTGAGCCTTCTAGGTTTCGTGGTGTTGGGGTTAGAGTTTGTGTTGGGTTAGTCCATCTGTATGCCCATTTCGCGACGTTTCGACATTTTTGTGTCTTCTTCAGGCGAGGCTGTAGTCGGTACCTCTCGTGTGGAGAGCTCATCAACACTTAAATAGGGTGTGAAAAATATTAAACTAAATTTGGTAAGTATAATATTGTGCTCTCATCACTTCTTTGATGAGGACTTGACGAATTAACACCCTTTTGAATTTTTAACTACCCCTTTAACTCTTTTATAACACCAAAATACACTCTGAGAAGCAAATCGTTGCTTTACTCATAATACTACCAGCACAATGACAAAAACCACACTTTTCAAGGCCCAGAGAACGAGGCACTGACTGGGTTAGGAGAGAGATTAGGCCAAAGCCAGACAATCTGACCTGGTTGTGTACTGGCCATCGCTCAACTGGCCACCTCAGGTAAGTATTTATCATCATACCAATAGTACACAAGCACTCACATGAATATTTAGTGAGCTCAGGGTTGAGCCTTCTAGGTTTCGTGGTGTTGGGGTTAGAGTTTGTGTTGGGTTAGTCCATCTGTATGCCCATTTCGCGACGTTTCGACATTTTTGTGTCTTCTTCAGGCGAGGCTGTAGTCGGTACCTCTCGTGTGGAGAGCTCATCAACACTTAAATAGGGTGTGAAAAATATTAAACTAAATTTGGTAAGTATAATATTGTGCTCTCATCACTTCTTTGATGAGGACTTGACGAATTAACACCCTTTTGAATTTTTAACTACCCCTTTAACTCTTTTATAACACCAAAATACACTCTGAGAAGCAAATCGTTGCTTTACTCATAATACTACCAGCACAATGACAAAAACCACACTTTTCAAGGCCCAGAGAACGAGGCACTGACTGGGTTAGGAGAGAGATTAGGCCAAAGCCAGACAATCTGACCTGGTTGTGTACTGGCCATCGCTCAACTGGCCACCTCAGGTAAGTATTTATCATCATACCAATAGTACACAAGCACTCACATGAATATTTAGTGAGCTCAGGGTTGAGCCTTCTAGGTTTCGTGGTGTTGGGGTTAGAGTTTGTGTTGGGTTAGTCCATCTGTATGCCCATTTCGCGACGTTTCGACATTTTTGTGTCTTCTTCAGGCGAGGCTGTAGTCGGTACCTCTCGTGTGGAGAGCTCATCAACACTTAAATAGGGTGTGAAAAATATTAAACTAAATTTGGTAAGTATAATATTGTGCTCTCATCACTTCTTTGATGAGGACTTGACGAATTAACACCCTTTTGAATTTTTAACTACCCCTTTAACTCTTTTATAACACCAAAATACACTCTGAGAAGCAAATCGTTGCTTTACTCATAATACTACCAGCACAATGACAAAAACCACACTTTTCAAGGCCCAGAGAACGAGGCACTGACTGGGTTAGGAGAGAGATTAGGCCAAAGCCAGACAATCTGACCTGGTTGTGTACTGGCCATCGCTCAACTGGCCACCTCAGGTAAGTATTTATCATCATACCAATAGTACACAAGCACTCACATGAATATTTAGTGAGCTCAGGGTTGAGCCTTCTAGGTTTCGTGGTGTTGGGGTTAGAGTTTGTGTTGGGTTAGTCCATCTGTATGCCCATTTCGCGACGTTTCGACATTTTTGTGTCTTCTTCAGGCGAGGCTGTAGTCGGTACCTCTCGTGTGGAGAGCTCATCAACACTTAAATAGGGTGTGAAAAATATTAAACTAAATTTGGTAAGTATAATATTGTGCTCTCATCACTTCTTTGATGAGGACTTGACGAATTAACACCCTTTTGAATTTTTAACTACCCCTTTAACTCTTTTATAACACCAAAATACACTCTGAGAAGCAAATCGTTGCTTTACTCATAATACTACCAGCACAATGACAAAAACCACACTTTTCAAGGCCCAGAGAACGAGGCACTGACTGGGTTAGGAGAGAGATTAGGCCAAAGCCAGACAATCTGACCTGGTTGTGTACTGGCCATCGCTCAACTGGCCACCTCAGGTAAGTATTTATCATCATACCAATAGTACACAAGCACTCACATGAATATTTAGTGAGCTCAGGGTTGAGCCTTCTAGGTTTCGTGGTGTTGGGGTTAGAGTTTGTGTTGGGTTAGTCCATCTGTATGCCCATTTCGCGACGTTTCGACATTTTTGTGTCTTCTTCAGGCGAGGCTGTAGTCGGTACCTCTCGTGTGGAGAGCTCATCAACACTTAAATAGGGTGTGAAAAATATTAAACTAAATTTGGTAAGTATAATATTGTGCTCTCATCACTTCTTTGATGAGGACTTGACGAATTAACACCCTTTTGAATTTTTAACTACCCCTTTAACTCTTTTATAACACCAAAATACACTCTGAGAAGCAAATCGTTGCTTTACTCATAATACTACCAGCACAATGACAAAAACCACACTTTTCAAGGCCCAGAGAACGAGGCACTGACTGGGTTAGGAGAGAGATTAGGCCAAAGCCAGACAATCTGACCTGGTTGTGTACTGGCCATCGCTCAACTGGCCACCTCAGGTAAGTATTTATCATCATACCAATAGTACACAAGCACTCACATGAATATTTAGTGAGCTCAGGGTTGAGCCTTCTAGGTTTCGTGGTGTTGGGGTTAGAGTTTGTGTTGGGTTAGTCCATCTGTATGCCCATTTCGCGACGTTTCGACATTTTTGTGTCTTCTTCAGGCGAGGCTGTAGTCGGTACCTCTCGTGTGGAGAGCTCATCAACACTTAAATAGGGTGTGAAAAATATTAAACTAAATTTGGTAAGTATAATATTGTGCTCTCATCACTTCTTTGATGAGGACTTGACGAATTAACACCCTTTTGAATTTTTAACTACCCCTTTAACTCTTTTATAACACCAAAATACACTCTGAGAAGCAAATCGTTGCTTTACTCATAATACTACCAGCACAATGACAAAAACCACACTTTTCAAGGCCCAGAGAACGAGGCACTGACTGGGTTAGGAGAGAGATTAGGCCAAAGCCAGACAATCTGACCTGGTTGTGTACTGGCCATCGCTCAACTGGCCACCTCAGGTAAGTATTTATCATCATACCAATAGTACACAAGCACTCACATGAATATTTAGTGAGCTCAGGGTTGAGCCTTCTAGGTTTCGTGGTGTTGGGGTTAGAGTTTGTGTTGGGTTAGTCCATCTGTATGCCCATTTCGCGACGTTTCGACATTTTTGTGTCTTCTTCAGGCGAGGCTGTAGTCGGTACCTCTCGTGTGGAGAGCTCATCAACACTTAAATAGGGTGTGAAAAATATTAAACTAAATTTGGTAAGTATAATATTGTGCTCTCATCACTTCTTTGATGAGGACTTGACGAATTAACACCCTTTTGAATTTTTAACTACCCCTTTAACTCTTTTATAACACCAAAATACACTCTGAGAAGCAAATCGTTGCTTTACTCATAATACTACCAGCACAATGACAAAAACCACACTTTTCAAGGCCCAGAGAACGAGGCACTGACTGGGTTAGGAGAGAGATTAGGCCAAAGCCAGACAATCTGACCTGGTTGTGTACTGGCCATCGCTCAACTGGCCACCTCAGGTAAGTATTTATCATCATACCAATAGTACACAAGCACTCACATGAATATTTAGTGAGCTCAGGGTTGAGCCTTCTAGGTTTCGTGGTGTTGGGGTTAGAGTTTGTGTTGGGTTAGTCCATCTGTATGCCCATTTCGCGACGTTTCGACATTTTTGTGTCTTCTTCAGGCGAGGCTGTAGTCGGTACCTCTCGTGTGGAGAGCTCATCAACACTTAAATAGGGTGTGAAAAATATTAAACTAAATTTGGTAAGTATAATATTGTGCTCTCATCACTTCTTTGATGAGGACTTGACGAATTAACACCCTTTTGAATTTTTAACTACCCCTTTAACTCTTTTATAACACCAAAATACACTCTGAGAAGCAAATCGTTGCTTTACTCATAATACTACCAGCACAATGACAAAAACCACACTTTTCAAGGCCCAGAGAACGAGGCACTGACTGGGTTAGGAGAGAGATTAGGCCAAAGCCAGACAATCTGACCTGGTTGTGTACTGGCCATCGCTCAACTGGCCACCTCAGGTAAGTATTTATCATCATACCAATAGTACACAAGCACTCACATGAATATTTAGTGAGCTCAGGGTTGAGCCTTCTAGGTTTCGTGGTGTTGGGGTTAGAGTTTGTGTTGGGTTAGTCCATCTGTATGCCCATTTCGCGACGTTTCGACATTTTTGTGTCTTCTTCAGGCGAGGCTGTAGTCGGTACCTCTCGTGTGGAGAGCTCATCAACACTTAAATAGGGTGTGAAAAATATTAAACTAAATTTGGTAAGTATAATATTGTGCTCTCATCACTTCTTTGATGAGGACTTGACGAATTAACACCCTTTTGAATTTTTAACTACCCCTTTAACTCTTTTATAACACCAAAATACACTCTGAGAAGCAAATCGTTGCTTTACTCATAATACTACCAGCACAATGACAAAAACCACACTTTTCAAGGCCCAGAGAACGAGGCACTGACTGGGTTAGGAGAGAGATTAGGCCAAAGCCAGACAATCTGACCTGGTTGTGTACTGGCCATCGCTCAACTGGCCACCTCAGGTAAGTATTTATCATCATACCAATAGTACACAAGCACTCACATGAATATTTAGTGAGCTCAGGGTTGAGCCTTCTAGGTTTCGTGGTGTTGGGGTTAGAGTTTGTGTTGGGTTAGTCCATCTGTATGCCCATTTCGCGACGTTTCGACATTTTTGTGTCTTCTTCAGGCGAGGCTGTAGTCGGTACCTCTCGTGTGGAGAGCTCATCAACACTTAAATAGGGTGTGAAAAATATTAAACTAAATTTGGTAAGTATAATATTGTGCTCTCATCACTTCTTTGATGAGGACTTGACGAATTAACACCCTTTTGAATTTTTAACTACCCCTTTAACTCTTTTATAACACCAAAATACACTCTGAGAAGCAAATCGTTGCTTTACTCATAATACTACCAGCACAATGACAAAAACCACACTTTTCAAGGCCCAGAGAACGAGGCACTGACTGGGTTAGGAGAGAGATTAGGCCAAAGCCAGACAATCTGACCTGGTTGTGTACTGGCCATCGCTCAACTGGCCACCTCAGGTAAGTATTTATCATCATACCAATAGTACACAAGCACTCACATGAATATTTAGTGAGCTCAGGGTTGAGCCTTCTAGGTTTCGTGGTGTTGGGGTTAGAGTTTGTGTTGGGTTAGTCCATCTGTATGCCCATTTCGCGACGTTTCGACATTTTTGTGTCTTCTTCAGGCGAGGCTGTAGTCGGTACCTCTCGTGTGGAGAGCTCATCAACACTTAAATAGGGTGTGAAAAATATTAAACTAAATTTGGTAAGTATAATATTGTGCTCTCATCACTTCTTTGATGAGGACTTGACGAATTAACACCCTTTTGAATTTTTAACTACCCCTTTAACTCTTTTATAACACCAAAATACACTCTGAGAAGCAAATCGTTGCTTTACTCATAATACTACCAGCACAATGACAAAAACCACACTTTTCAAGGCCCAGAGAACGAGGCACTGACTGGGTTAGGAGAGAGATTAGGCCAAAGCCAGACAATCTGACCTGGTTGTGTACTGGCCATCGCTCAACTGGCCACCTCAGGTAAGTATTTATCATCATACCAATAGTACACAAGCACTCACATGAATATTTAGTGAGCTCAGGGTTGAGCCTTCTAGGTTTCGTGGTGTTGGGGTTAGAGTTTGTGTTGGGTTAGTCCATCTGTATGCCCATTTCGCGACGTTTCGACATTTTTGTGTCTTCTTCAGGCGAGGCTGTAGTCGGTACCTCTCGTGTGGAGAGCTCATCAACACTTAAATAGGGTGTGAAAAATATTAAACTAAATTTGGTAAGTATAATATTGTGCTCTCATCACTTCTTTGATGAGGACTTGACGAATTAACACCCTTTTGAATTTTTAACTACCCCTTTAACTCTTTTATAACACCAAAATACACTCTGAGAAGCAAATCGTTGCTTTACTCATAATACTACCAGCACAATGACAAAAACCACACTTTTCAAGGCCCAGAGAACGAGGCACTGACTGGGTTAGGAGAGAGATTAGGCCAAAGCCAGACAATCTGACCTGGTTGTGTACTGGCCATCGCTCAACTGGCCACCTCAGGTAAGTATTTATCATCATACCAATAGTACACAAGCACTCACATGAATATTTAGTGAGCTCAGGGTTGAGCCTTCTAGGTTTCGTGGTGTTGGGGTTAGAGTTTGTGTTGGGTTAGTCCATCTGTATGCCCATTTCGCGACGTTTCGACATTTTTGTGTCTTCTTCAGGCGAGGCTGTAGTCGGTACCTCTCGTGTGGAGAGCTCATCAACACTTAAATAGGGTGTGAAAAATATTAAACTAAATTTGGTAAGTATAATATTGTGCTCTCATCACTTCTTTGATGAGGACTTGACGAATTAACACCCTTTTGAATTTTTAACTACCCCTTTAACTCTTTTATAACACCAAAATACACTCTGAGAAGCAAATCGTTGCTTTACTCATAATACTACCAGCACAATGACAAAAACCACACTTTTCAAGGCCCAGAGAACGAGGCACTGACTGGGTTAGGAGAGAGATTAGGCCAAAGCCAGACAATCTGACCTGGTTGTGTACTGGCCATCGCTCAACTGGCCACCTCAGGTAAGTATTTATCATCATACCAATAGTACACAAGCACTCACATGAATATTTAGTGAGCTCAGGGTTGAGCCTTCTAGGTTTCGTGGTGTTGGGGTTAGAGTTTGTGTTGGGTTAGTCCATCTGTATGCCCATTTCGCGACGTTTCGACATTTTTGTGTCTTCTTCAGGCGAGGCTGTAGTCGGTACCTCTCGTGTGGAGAGCTCATCAACACTTAAATAGGGTGTGAAAAATATTAAACTAAATTTGGTAAGTATAATATTGTGCTCTCATCACTTCTTTGATGAGGACTTGACGAATTAACACCCTTTTGAATTTTTAACTACCCCTTTAACTCTTTTATAACACCAAAATACACTCTGAGAAGCAAATCGTTGCTTTACTCATAATACTACCAGCACAATGACAAAAACCACACTTTTCAAGGCCCAGAGAACGAGGCACTGACTGGGTTAGGAGAGAGATTAGGCCAAAGCCAGACAATCTGACCTGGTTGTGTACTGGCCATCGCTCAACTGGCCACCTCAGGTAAGTATTTATCATCATACCAATAGTACACAAGCACTCACATGAATATTTAGTGAGCTCAGGGTTGAGCCTTCTAGGTTTCGTGGTGTTGGGGTTAGAGTTTGTGTTGGGTTAGTCCATCTGTATGCCCATTTCGCGACGTTTCGACATTTTTGTGTCTTCTTCAGGCGAGGCTGTAGTCGGTACCTCTCGTGTGGAGAGCTCATCAACACTTAAATAGGGTGTGAAAAATATTAAACTAAATTTGGTAAGTATAATATTGTGCTCTCATCACTTCTTTGATGAGGACTTGACGAATTAACACCCTTTTGAATTTTTAACTACCCCTTTAACTCTTTTATAACACCAAAATACACTCTGAGAAGCAAATCGTTGCTTTACTCATAATACTACCAGCACAATGACAAAAACCACACTTTTCAAGGCCCAGAGAACGAGGCACTGACTGGGTTAGGAGAGAGATTAGGCCAAAGCCAGACAATCTGACCTGGTTGTGTACTGGCCATCGCTCAACTGGCCACCTCAGGTAAGTATTTATCATCATACCAATAGTACACAAGCACTCACATGAATATTTAGTGAGCTCAGGGTTGAGCCTTCTAGGTTTCGTGGTGTTGGGGTTAGAGTTTGTGTTGGGTTAGTCCATCTGTATGCCCATTTCGCGACGTTTCGACATTTTTGTGTCTTCTTCAGGCGAGGCTGTAGTCGGTACCTCTCGTGTGGAGAGCTCATCAACACTTAAATAGGGTGTGAAAAATATTAAACTAAATTTGGTAAGTATAATATTGTGCTCTCATCACTTCTTTGATGAGGACTTGACGAATTAACACCCTTTTGAATTTTTAACTACCCCTTTAACTCTTTTATAACACCAAAATACACTCTGAGAAGCAAATCGTTGCTTTACTCATAATACTACCAGCACAATGACAAAAACCACACTTTTCAAGGCCCAGAGAACGAGGCACTGACTGGGTTAGGAGAGAGATTAGGCCAAAGCCAGACAATCTGACCTGGTTGTGTACTGGCCATCGCTCAACTGGCCACCTCAGGTAAGTATTTATCATCATACCAATAGTACACAAGCACTCACATGAATATTTAGTGAGCTCAGGGTTGAGCCTTCTAGGTTTCGTGGTGTTGGGGTTAGAGTTTGTGTTGGGTTAGTCCATCTGTATGCCCATTTCGCGACGTTTCGACATTTTTGTGTCTTCTTCAGGCGAGGCTGTAGTCGGTACCTCTCGTGTGGAGAGCTCATCAACACTTAAATAGGGTGTGAAAAATATTAAACTAAATTTGGTAAGTATAATATTGTGCTCTCATCACTTCTTTGATGAGGACTTGACGAATTAACACCCTTTTGAATTTTTAACTACCCCTTTAACTCTTTTATAACACCAAAATACACTCTGAGAAGCAAATCGTTGCTTTACTCATAATACTACCAGCACAATGACAAAAACCACACTTTTCAAGGCCCAGAGAACGAGGCACTGACTGGGTTAGGAGAGAGATTAGGCCAAAGCCAGACAATCTGACCTGGTTGTGTACTGGCCATCGCTCAACTGGCCACCTCAGGTAAGTATTTATCATCATACCAATAGTACACAAGCACTCACATGAATATTTAGTGAGCTCAGGGTTGAGCCTTCTAGGTTTCGTGGTGTTGGGGTTAGAGTTTGTGTTGGGTTAGTCCATCTGTATGCCCATTTCGCGACGTTTCGACATTTTTGTGTCTTCTTCAGGCGAGGCTGTAGTCGGTACCTCTCGTGTGGAGAGCTCATCAACACTTAAATAGGGTGTGAAAAATATTAAACTAAATTTGGTAAGTATAATATTGTGCTCTCATCACTTCTTTGATGAGGACTTGACGAATTAACACCCTTTTGAATTTTTAACTACCCCTTTAACTCTTTTATAACACCAAAATACACTCTGAGAAGCAAATCGTTGCTTTACTCATAATACTACCAGCACAATGACAAAAACCACACTTTTCAAGGCCCAGAGAACGAGGCACTGACTGGGTTAGGAGAGAGATTAGGCCAAAGCCAGACAATCTGACCTGGTTGTGTACTGGCCATCGCTCAACTGGCCACCTCAGGTAAGTATTTATCATCATACCAATAGTACACAAGCACTCACATGAATATTTAGTGAGCTCAGGGTTGAGCCTTCTAGGTTTCGTGGTGTTGGGGTTAGAGTTTGTGTTGGGTTAGTCCATCTGTATGCCCATTTCGCGACGTTTCGACATTTTTGTGTCTTCTTCAGGCGAGGCTGTAGTCGGTACCTCTCGTGTGGAGAGCTCATCAACACTTAAATAGGGTGTGAAAAATATTAAACTAAATTTGGTAAGTATAATATTGTGCTCTCATCACTTCTTTGATGAGGACTTGACGAATTAACACCCTTTTGAATTTTTAACTACCCCTTTAACTCTTTTATAACACCAAAATACACTCTGAGAAGCAAATCGTTGCTTTACTCATAATACTACCAGCACAATGACAAAAACCACACTTTTCAAGGCCCAGAGAACGAGGCACTGACTGGGTTAGGAGAGAGATTAGGCCAAAGCCAGACAATCTGACCTGGTTGTGTACTGGCCATCGCTCAACTGGCCACCTCAGGTAAGTATTTATCATCATACCAATAGTACACAAGCACTCACATGAATATTTAGTGAGCTCAGGGTTGAGCCTTCTAGGTTTCGTGGTGTTGGGGTTAGAGTTTGTGTTGGGTTAGTCCATCTGTATGCCCATTTCGCGACGTTTCGACATTTTTGTGTCTTCTTCAGGCGAGGCTGTAGTCGGTACCTCTCGTGTGGAGAGCTCATCAACACTTAAATAGGGTGTGAAAAATATTAAACTAAATTTGGTAAGTATAATATTGTGCTCTCATCACTTCTTTGATGAGGACTTGACGAATTAACACCCTTTTGAATTTTTAACTACCCCTTTAACTCTTTTATAACACCAAAATACACTCTGAGAAGCAAATCGTTGCTTTACTCATAATACTACCAGCACAATGACAAAAACCACACTTTTCAAGGCCCAGAGAACGAGGCACTGACTGGGTTAGGAGAGAGATTAGGCCAAAGCCAGACAATCTGACCTGGTTGTGTACTGGCCATCGCTCAACTGGCCACCTCAGGTAAGTATTTATCATCATACCAATAGTACACAAGCACTCACATGAATATTTAGTGAGCTCAGGGTTGAGCCTTCTAGGTTTCGTGGTGTTGGGGTTAGAGTTTGTGTTGGGTTAGTCCATCTGTATGCCCATTTCGCGACGTTTCGACATTTTTGTGTCTTCTTCAGGCGAGGCTGTAGTCGGTACCTCTCGTGTGGAGAGCTCATCAACACTTAAATAGGGTGTGAAAAATATTAAACTAAATTTGGTAAGTATAATATTGTGCTCTCATCACTTCTTTGATGAGGACTTGACGAATTAACACCCTTTTGAATTTTTAACTACCCCTTTAACTCTTTTATAACACCAAAATACACTCTGAGAAGCAAATCGTTGCTTTACTCATAATACTACCAGCACAATGACAAAAACCACACTTTTCAAGGCCCAGAGAACGAGGCACTGACTGGGTTAGGAGAGAGATTAGGCCAAAGCCAGACAATCTGACCTGGTTGTGTACTGGCCATCGCTCAACTGGCCACCTCAGGTAAGTATTTATCATCATACCAATAGTACACAAGCACTCACATGAATATTTAGTGAGCTCAGGGTTGAGCCTTCTAGGTTTCGTGGTGTTGGGGTTAGAGTTTGTGTTGGGTTAGTCCATCTGTATGCCCATTTCGCGACGTTTCGACATTTTTGTGTCTTCTTCAGGCGAGGCTGTAGTCGGTACCTCTCGTGTGGAGAGCTCATCAACACTTAAATAGGGTGTGAAAAATATTAAACTAAATTTGGTAAGTATAATATTGTGCTCTCATCACTTCTTTGATGAGGACTTGACGAATTAACACCCTTTTGAATTTTTAACTACCCCTTTAACTCTTTTATAACACCAAAATACACTCTGAGAAGCAAATCGTTGCTTTACTCATAATACTACCAGCACAATGACAAAAACCACACTTTTCAAGGCCCAGAGAACGAGGCACTGACTGGGTTAGGAGAGAGATTAGGCCAAAGCCAGACAATCTGACCTGGTTGTGTACTGGCCATCGCTCAACTGGCCACCTCAGGTAAGTATTTATCATCATACCAATAGTACACAAGCACTCACATGAATATTTAGTGAGCTCAGGGTTGAGCCTTCTAGGTTTCGTGGTGTTGGGGTTAGAGTTTGTGTTGGGTTAGTCCATCTGTATGCCCATTTCGCGACGTTTCGACATTTTTGTGTCTTCTTCAGGCGAGGCTGTAGTCGGTACCTCTCGTGTGGAGAGCTCATCAACACTTAAATAGGGTGTGAAAAATATTAAACTAAATTTGGTAAGTATAATATTGTGCTCTCATCACTTCTTTGATGAGGACTTGACGAATTAACACCCTTTTGAATTTTTAACTACCCCTTTAACTCTTTTATAACACCAAAATACACTCTGAGAAGCAAATCGTTGCTTTACTCATAATACTACCAGCACAATGACAAAAACCACACTTTTCAAGGCCCAGAGAACGAGGCACTGACTGGGTTAGGAGAGAGATTAGGCCAAAGCCAGACAATCTGACCTGGTTGTGTACTGGCCATCGCTCAACTGGCCACCTCAGGTAAGTATTTATCATCATACCAATAGTACACAAGCACTCACATGAATATTTAGTGAGCTCAGGGTTGAGCCTTCTAGGTTTCGTGGTGTTGGGGTTAGAGTTTGTGTTGGGTTAGTCCATCTGTATGCCCATTTCGCGACGTTTCGACATTTTTGTGTCTTCTTCAGGCGAGGCTGTAGTCGGTACCTCTCGTGTGGAGAGCTCATCAACACTTAAATAGGGTTAGGTTATAGGCATAAATACGAAGAGTGCACCCCCTGGAAGTGCACCCCCTGAGATTTTTTTGGTCACCCCCAGGGATCAAGTTTTCTAGGCGTTTCAGGTGACGCTGATTAGGTTAGGGTTAGGGTTAGGCTGAGGATAGGCCAAAGTCAGACATCCAAACAAAGTCCAGACATCCAACTCGGTTGTGCACTGGCCATCGCCCAACTGGCCACCCAAGATCAGTCCCCACCACTACACAAGCAGTACACACAAGCACTCACATTTTCCTATTTTAGAAAATATACACATTTCCCATTTGGTGGTTGGTGAGCTCAGGGTTACCCTGTCTAGGTTTCAAAAATTATGTAAAATTCCTGACGTTGGGGTTTGGGTTTGGTTCAGGTGAGGGGATCTAATCGATCTACTTCCAATCACCATCCGCCATGAAGGTCTCCAGATGATTTAATACTGGTGTTCGAGAGAAGTCTGAATTATTTAAACACGCTAGGTCCTTCGTTGTGTGTGTGTACAACGGTACCCCTAGTGTGTGTGTATGTGTCTCTAATAAGCCCTATCACGCGACGCACGTTTCGACAGCTTCATGTGTCTTCATCAGGCGTGGCTTCCAAACGTCCATCTTGGACGGAGACTGAAGAGTTTAAATACACCCTAATGCCCTCGTTGTGTGTTAAACACCCTATATGAGGTGTAAAAAATCCAAACGTATTTTTGAAGTCATTAGTGCCCCTCGATGTGTGTCACGAACACAGCGGTGCCCTTAGTGTGTATCTTTAAAACATCCTAGGTCCCCCTGTTGTGTATGACATCCCCATTGGTGCCTCTAAAATACGTAGAGCCCTTCAATGTGTATTTTTTACATGCATTGGTACCTCTCAAATACGTAGAGTCCTTCAATGTGTGTCATACATACAACGGTATCCCTATCGTGTATCTCCAAAACACCCCAAGTCCCCTCGCTGCGTTACGTTTCACTATCGGTTCCACCAATGTGTGTCTCCAACTAAATACGTGCTCTACACCACTCCATGGTGGAGACTGAAGACAACTGACACCTTGTGTGGTGCGTAAAAAATCTAAATTAATTTTTCTGACACCCAACGGTACCTTAGGAGTGTATTTAATCTTTCTAGAATTTGCCTCTTACTCTCAGCGTCTGCCTTTGCAGCTCTTTATATGTGTATCTCTCTGAGAGGGGCGTGGCCTCTCTCTTTTCCTATTTACAACGTCAATTTAAACTCTGAGAAGCATATATTTGCATTTTACCCATGTAATACCACAAGCACAGCTATGAAAACCAACCAAAGGCCCAGAGGACGAGGCACTCGCTGGGTTAGGCTGAGGATAGGCCAAAGTCAGACATCCAAACAAAGTCCAGACATCCAACTCGGTTGTGCACTGGCCATCGCCCAACTGGCCACCCAAGATCAGTCCCCACCACTACACAAGCAGTACACACAAGCACTCACATTTTCCTATTTTAGAAAATATACACATTTCCCATTTGGTGGTTGGTGAGCTCAGGGTTACCCTGTCTAGGTTTCAAAAATTATGTAAAATTCCTGACGTTGGGGTTTGGGTTTGGTTCAGGTGAGGGGATCTAATCGATCTACTTCCAATCACCATCCGCCATGAAGGTTAGGGTTAGGTTAGGTTAGGTTAGGGTTAGGGTTAGGTATAAGGGGTAAATGCAGGATCAGTCAAATGACTGATCCTCAAATATCTCTTGATAGGAAGGTCGTAGAGACTTCAGACCAGGTTCAAAGTGTTCCCTTTTTGATTGCGCTTCTTTTGGTACCACCCTCGACTTCCTGTGATAACCGGAAGTCTGTGTAAAACCGGAAATAAACATTAAAATGCTTATATCTCGAGAACGGAAGGTCGTAGAGACACGGGGACAAGTCTGGCGTGTTCCTCGTGGTCGAATTATGTCAGACGGAAGTGTTCAGATTTGCTGTACGACGTTCCGTTCCTGAGATATTGTTAGGTTATAGGCATAAAGTTAGGGTTAGGTTAGGGTTAGGAAGAGGATAGACCAGGGTCCAGAAAATCCAGGCCCGGTTATGTGCTGGCCATCACCCAACTGGCCACCCCCAGCTCCCAACCAACACACCAGGAACAACAAAGCTCACCCTCCCTCCATTCATCCCCATATATATGGAACAGGTTTCAAGGTGGAGAAACACAATCTGTAAAAAATTAATGAAACAAATAATAAATAAAAATTAAAAAATAAATAATAAACAAAAACCTGAACATCCTCCAGGGAAACCAGACCCTAACTCAACATAAATACCAGCATGTACGACCTAACATGACAATTTAACCAATGATCTCTATAGGGAGAAAGTAAGGGCAAAGGTCAACATATATTTGTCATTCCCAATGTCAAACGTTTAAATGGATGGTGCCCATAAATATCTATTATATTAATAATATGTTAGCCCTACCTTGGGTTTAGTGCCAATCCTATATGTATAATTAGGGGTCCATAGACCCTATCCATAATAATAGTAGTAAACATTAATTAAAGGATCACTACAACCATTGGCCTGTAAGGTTATGTGAATGGGTTAGGTTAGGGTTAGGGTTAGGTTAGGGTTAGGTTAGGTTAGGTTAGGGTTAGGGTTAGGGTTAGGGTTAGGTTAGGGTTAGGGTTAGGTTAGGGTTAGGTTAGGGTTAGGTTAGGGTTAGGGTTAGGTTATAGGCATAAATACGAAGAGTGCACCCCCTGGAAGTGCACCCCCTGAGATTTTTTTGGTCACCCCCAGGGATCAAGTTTTCTAGGCGTTTCAGGTGACGCTGATTCTCCTGGTATGATTTCTGTGAGAAGTATTTTTGAGTTTGGACTTGGTGTTTTTTTGAAAATTTTTAGGGTTAGGTTAGGTTAGGGTTAGGAAGAGGATAGACCAGGGTCCAGAAAATCCAGGCCCGGTTATGTGCTGGCCATCACCCAACTGGCCACCCCCAGCTCCCAACCAACACACCAGGAACAACAAAGCTCACCCTCCCTCCATTCATCCCCATATATATGGAACAGGTTTCAAGGTGGAGAAACACAATCTGTAAAAAATTAATGAAACAAATAATAAATAAAAATTAAAAAATAAATAATAAACAAAAACCTGAACATCCTCCAGGGAAACCAGACCCTAACTCAACATAAATACCAGCATGTACGACCTAACATGACAATTTAACCAATGATCTCTATAGGGAGAAAGTAAGGGCAAAGGTCAACATATATTTGTCATTCCCAATGTCAAACGTTTAAATGGATGGTGCCCATAAATATCTATTATATTAATAATATGTTAGCCCTACCTTGGGTTTAGTGCCAATCCTATATGTATAATTAGGGGTCCATAGACCCTATCCATAATAATAGTAGTAAACATTAATTAAAGGATCACTACAACCATTGGCCTGTAAGGTTATGTGAATGTATATAGCTTATAGCCGTATGTTAATAGTACCACTCCTATATTATATTATTATATTATTATATTATTGCATTATTAGGGGACCGAAGACCCTATCTATATTAATGTTGTCAATAATTTAGGGGTCAATAGACCCTATCAATAAAACTGTGGTGTATAACACAGGGTTATGCCCATTAGGGTTAGTACGCCCAGGGTTCCTGACTTGGGGTTAGGCGTTGGCTCTTGTGACCTTGGGGTTAGAGAAGGAGTTGGGTGAGGGGATATAAACTCTGAGGCCCCATAGTTGTAATTTGGGGTTTTGGGGTTAGGCACAGTAAAAAGTGACCCATATGTAGGTAAGTGCTGGTATGGTTTCCCTGGAGGAGTCCACTAAGAAGAGAAAACAAAAAGGGTAAGTATATCTTGGTATGAATATATTTTCATACTATGGGTTAGGTTAGGTTAGGTTAGGTTAGGGTTAGGGTTAGGGTTAGGGTTAGGGTTAGGTTAGGTTAGGGTTAGGTTAGGGTTAGGGTTAGGGTTAGGGTTAGGTTAGGGTTAGGTTAGGGTTAGGGTTAGGTTAGGTATAAGGGGTAAATGCAGGATCAGTCAAATGACTGATCCTCAAATATCTCTTGATAGGAAGGTCGTAGAGACTTCAGACCAGGTTCAAAGTGTTCCCTTTTTGATTGCGCTTCTTTTGGTACCACCCTCGACTTCCTGTGATAACCGGAAGTCTGTGTAAAACCGGAAATAAACATTAAAATGCTTATATCTCGAGAACGGAAGGTCGTAGAGACACGGGGACAAGTCTGGCGTGTTCCTCGTGGTCGAATTATGTCAGACGGAAGTGTTCAGATTTGCTGTACGACGTTCCGTTCCTGAGATATTGTTAGGTTATAGGCATAAAGTTAGGGTTAGGTTAGGGTTAGGAAGAGGATAGACCAGGGTCCAGAAAATCCAGGCCCGGTTATGTGCTGGCCATCACCCAACTGGCCACCCCCAGCTCCCAACCAACACACCAGGAACAACAAAGCTCACCCTCCCTCCATTCATCCCCATATATATGGAACAGGTTTCAAGGTGGAGAAACACAATCTGTAAAAAATTAATGAAACAAATAATAAATAAAAATTAAAAAATAAATAATAAACAAAAACCTGAACATCCTCCAGGGAAACCAGACCCTAACTCAACATAAATACCAGCATGTACGACCTAACATGACAATTTAACCAATGATCTCTATAGGGAGAAAGTAAGGGCAAAGGTCAACATATATTTGTCATTCCCAATGTCAAACGTTTAAATGGATGGTGCCCATAAATATCTATTATATTAATAATATGTTAGCCCT